>NC_143566.1:58122500-58747500 GCF_054136105.1 Typopeltis vanoorti | reverse complement strand
TTTCGATTCTGCAATGGGAGAATACTGATTTGATGACTGCTATGCCCGCTTCGTATCTGGAATGGACTCGGTTATACAGGGTGGTTGAAAATTCTACATACAAACTTTGAGGGGAGGTAGTTAAACTGTTCAGTTACGCCTAATAAAGTTTTACACTACTTACTGCCTTCTGTTATTTCTGTATCTTTGTGTTCCTGTTAGTACTTTCGGGCCATGCTTTCCTATGTGAATGTGGTTGGTTTGGATGTTCTCTACCTCCCCTTAAAGCTTGCACGTAGAATTTTGAACCACCCCGTATATGATGTGTTTTAGATTCCGTTTATCTTTGGAAACAATAATAAAGATATTCTTTTTCCTCCGTTATTTTCTTTGCACGGAAAAGTTTTTCTTCTGCATTGAAAATATTATAATTCTCCCAGTTCTGTAAACAAAGTAATGAAGAATTTCTAGTCTATGTTGCGCATACTAGTGTATGCACAACATACTAGTAATTAAGGAAAAATTGGTGAAGGCATCATAATGAAATTCTTACAATCTTATAAGAATTAGAGACGTCTAAAGGAAAACTGAGTTGATTAATAGCACGGAGAGCAGATGCCAATTTCAATAATTTAGATAATAAGCAATAGATTTAAAAAATAAGATTATATCGAGCTTCAAAATCATAATTTCCTTAATATGATGTTGCCAGGGAAGACACACGTTCTCTTTAAAAATTATAGTGATATGATACAGCTGTCTTGTTCTTTTGGGATTGTTTATTGTCTTGTGCACGTACTCATGAGAGATAAGTGTAACATCATTCCTTATACCATTCTGTAGGTGATAGATGAGTTTCATTGCCCGGTGTGAGACCATCGTCCTGCTTGTTGGAGGCCTGAATGGCTTGAAAAAGTTCCATGTTTGGTCTCTAGAGCAGGGTTTCCGGACTATGTAAATTAGAGAAAACATGAAATTGAAAAAATAAAAAATCCTTAGTCCATCCGCGGTACAAAATGTACTGTACGTTTAAAAATCATCTTTTGTGGGTGGGAAAAAAAACATAAAAAGAACAAAATATATACCCCCTGTGTTACGGACCGAATTTTACGGTTTCTTCAAAGTCATGTGATAAAAGTGGAGTGGATTTCACTCCACTATCCATGACACGTAATCTCCAGGTTCTGTCGTGTGGTATTTGCTATGTTGAGTTTTAGGTTCAATAGCGGAGACGTTTCAGAACAATTTGCATGTCAGAACATTTTAAAAGTGTTTAAAAGAAAAAAAATCACATCGTTTAACTTTGCCCACAACCGTTGAGAGCCATCAAGTATTTTTACAAAAATACCTTCAGTTGGTATTTTTCAGTTGGTCTTCATTCATCAAATATCTGACATCATCTCATCTGACAGTTGTACTTCGCTATGATGGGCATCACGTTGTGGAACGTGACAATGCCTGCTAATTCACTCGCTTTTAAATATTCATTGTTGATTTTAATTTTCACCCGTTGTATTCTTTTTTATTGCTTACTGTGTAAATCTGTTAGAATATATGAAATTAGTGGAGTATTGTTTAGGTTTAATAAAGTTTTTATATTAATTCTAGTTATATAATAATTATACCGGTACTTGAACTAAAATCATTATATTACGATCGCGTGTTAAATATTTGCTGTGTCGCAAATAGTGTTGGATTAAACGTCATCTGATATCATATTTATGAGTTGTTCAAAGATGGAAATTCTTTTTAACCTTATTTATTTAGCCAAATTTCTCTTATTTATCTTTATGTAATGGAACACCTCTATTACAATTTAGATGGCAACAATTTTCTTTCATCGAAAATAGATAGAGGGGAGGGGATTGCAATGATTAATGACCAGCCAAAAACTGCATCCACCATCAGAGTACACTTTTTCGATTTTATTTGGAGAATGTTTTAACAGATATTTTCGATTATACTCGCCAGCGTATAATGAAAAAGATCTAGTAAACTGTTCTCAAGGTGGTGCCATTTCTCATGAAAATGTGACAAAATATGATCTTAAAAATCTGCATTTTATCGTTATATAACTGTACACTTTACTATTGTGGTTCAAATATTTATCGCTTTTAATTATATAACAACGGCTTTAATTAATTTTTAATTTTCGCCGATTTATTGATTTTAGATGGTCTTGTTAAATGAATAATTTGAAAACGCTGTTCATTGGAAGATAACCTGCGTTCGTTATATATGCTTTTATATTTAATATCAAATTAGAGACGTTTCCTGTTTTAACATAAAATGTGATACGTGACTTTTATAGAAAGAAAGGAATACTCAATATATTTGCATAGTCAATAGAATAAATTTGATAAACAAATTAACCACAATTTCATGTAGAAGTCTTAATTTTGAAAAGGGAACTGATAACTTATATTTTGCTTACGACTATCTTAGTATTATTAACTAATGAAATGCTACAGTGATTAAAAATGCAAAAATATGTAAACGTATTATTCATTATATTGAAAGTCTTATAATCACTTTATTTCTTTTAAATAATAGAATAAAAAATGAAAAATGTATTAGATATATCAAAATAATTAAATACACCTTTTAATTATTAAGATAATTAAAATGAAATAGTCAACTAGCCAGATCTGGTAGAATAGTAAAGGAATCAATCGATCGTGAGATGCGGTCGATTGGTTCATTAATGCCCTTGGGGGTGATGGATAGCAACGCGAAGCTGTACCAATGAAGTTTAACTGAGGTTCGGCTGTTGCTGCTACCCCTTTGGGCGAGGAGTTTTTGAGTCCGCTCTCTTAAGGTTTTTACCTTAAGGGAGCACTTTGAGTCTCCGGGGAAGGTGTTCTCCGGCACGGCCCGCTGAGGGGCTTTGTCGGTGAATTATTTTCCTCGGAATTTGAGCGGTTCTGCTCGGTAATCGAGTTTCACTGAGTAGAACCAACGCTGAGATTTGGACGGTCTTTCGCCCACGAATGAGTGGCCTAGAGATCGTCCATATTTTTGAGATAGAACCTTTACTTACATAGTCGATTCATTCAATCCAATACCCTTGGAGGGTAATGGATGGCAATGCTGTAGCCAGTGAAGTTCTAACTGAGGCTCGGCTATTGCTGTTACTCTCCTGCCATGATCAGAGCTTTAATAGCTCAATAACACCTTATCCCTACACTGTCCTCTACAGATAACGGGGAAGATGAAAAGCATTCTTGCTTCGACCCTTTAATCCAGTCCTTATAAGAATAGAATACATCACCACAGGATTTAATTGTAATCAGCACACTGGAACTGTCTTCCTAGACATCTCAAAGGCCTTCGATAAGATCTGACATCAAGGCCTCCTCTACCAACTTATCATTGCAAACCTTCCACTAAACATGATACACCTGATTAAATCATACCTCACAAACAGGAAGATGCAAGTGAAAATAAATGAAGCAGTCTCAACCCAAAGGAAAATCCTGGCTGGAGTTTCTCAAGAATCACTGCTAGCCCCGATCCTGTTCAACATTTATATGGCAGACATCCCTCAAAATCCTCTCACATCCATCATCGCTCTTTATGCAGATGACACGGCTATACTAGCCAGATCCCGCCAACCACATCTCGTAACCAAAAAAACTACAAAACACCATCTTGAATCTAGAAAAATGGTTTACAGACTGGCGACTACAATTAAACCCCCAGAAAATCAAAACGATACTCTTCACAAGAAGACGAGCACCCCCCCAAAGAAGACTTCACCCTGTTCAACTCTAAAATTCCCTGGAAAACTGAAGCAAAATACCTCGGAATACTTCTCGATAAACGATTATGCTTCAACAGCCACATCAAGAGCACATGCACCAAAGCTTCAAAAGTTATCGCCCAACTACCCCTTGATCAACAGACACAGCAAACTAAGCTCAAGAAACAAAATTCTACTCTACAAGACAGTGATCTGTCCCACAATTATATACGCCTCCCTAGCCTGGAGCCATACCTCCAAGACAAACATCCTCAAGCTACAAAGACTACAGAACAAGTGCCTGCGAATGATACTGGTTCATCAGGAACGCCCAGATTCTCCACTATTATGCTCCCTAGCAGAAAAATTCTTTATGAAGACATCTACACATCCAAACCAACTAACACAACAAGCCGGAAGCTATGACGGTAATAACCACTGGAAACATAAAAGACCGAAAGCCATCCTAACACTCAACGACGTATAACCACTTCTGCCCAGCGAGCTAAATTAGCTCACAAATCTCTCCCATTACTGCTACCGAAACAGACAACAGGGAATATAAAAAGCGTCAAGCTTCACCCTCTGCACCATATATGTCCTGCGTCCTGCGTCTTCAATGGCATGATGGTGGCTGTCTTCCATGCTTGTACATGAAAATATAGCCTAGATGAGTTAAGATATTTATTATTTCTGCCGGAGTAGTGGGAGTGATATGTTCTGAATTATCAATATACTGTCGTCAAGTTGTCCTAACATGTCGGTGAATCTTGTACACAAGGATAATATTTAGATTTTGATTTGCATAAGATGGATTGCGCTGTAATTCACGGTTATCTATTAGTGCTTCAGCTTTATCTTTATCTGTATGAACAATCCCTTTCTTGGTTTGTATAGGGAGTATGAGTTGCTTTTTGGTTCGGATGGCTCTTGAGAATTTCCAGATGGAGTGATCTTCAGCATTGATGTTAGCCAATTTGGCTTCCCATTGATGGTTTCTGTTTTTGAAGAGCTTTACGAACTTGTCTGTTTAGGTTGTTCAGTATTGTTTTGTCTCGTGGGGCTCTTGTATTAAGGAATCTCTTTCTGGCTCTGTTTTTGCACTAATTAGGTCCATGATTTCCTCTGGGATACGGTTGGTTGAGTGGAAGACAGTGATTTGCCTGACTGATTCTATTGCTTTCTGAATTTGGATGGTTAAGTTATTTACTGCTGAGTCTATCTCTTCCTTTTTACTGGTGATGGGCACGAACAATATAATCTGGAGAAACCTTGGCTATCTTGTCCCATGGTATGAATGTGTGCGGGAGAGAGAATTGATTTGATTAACCTACATTAAGCACTATGGGACTGTGGTCAGAAGATAATTCATTAACTGTTTCCAATTTATATAGGTATCTTATATTTTTAAAAATAATGATGTCTAGCACATCCGAGCTGCCTGATAAGCTGAAGTGGTTGGGCTCAGTAGATAAGGCCACAACAGCAGAGTTGAGCATTGCGTAGTTGAATAGCATGTAGCCTTTGATGTTAATTGAAGAACTGTACCAAGCTGTGTCTTTTGAATCGAGGTCTCCTGCTATTATTATAAGGTCATTTGATCTGAGTATGGAATCCAGATCTGTTGTCAGTAGATGAATGCTCGGAGGATTATAAGCAATAGGATCTTGAGCCAGGAAAAACCCTCAACTCACCGAAAGCTACAGACCTATCAGCCTATTGTCCAGCCTCGGAAAGGTTACAGAGACAGTGAACCTCACAAGGCTTCAAGCAGAAACAGACAAGTTAGGAATTTTGTCCAACGAACAGTTTAGCTTCCGCAAGACCCATACATTGGTTCAACAAGTACCCGGCTAGTGGAGATCATCACAAAAGGCTAAAATTGGAAACTCCATACAGCTACCATCTTCATCGATGCTGAGAAGGCGTTTGACAAAGTATGGCATCAAGGCCTTCTTTACAAACTCATAAAATGTAACTTGCCAATCAAGTTAACAAAAATAATTCACTGATACCCAAAAGAACAGATATATGCAGGTCAGGGACGGCGAAACGGTTTCGTCCAGACGCAGGGTCTTGGCAGGCGTACCTCAGGGCTCTCTTCTGGTCCCTTTCCTGTTCTCAATCTACGTAGCAGACACCCATCTGAACCCGAGAAAAACATTCACTGCATTATATGCAGATGATACTTCATTAATGTCAAGACCTCTGAGCGCCCAAAACTGGCAAGTAGAAGACTTCAAAGAAGTGTACATATTCTAGAAAAATGGCTGGTGGACTGCAGTATCCAAGTAAACCCCCAAAAGAGCTCAGCCATATTGTTTTCTGAATGAAAATCCATAGTATGGAGGACATTCATCTTTTGAAAGGTAAGATTTCATGGCAGACTGAAGTCAAATATCTTGGAGTGATTCTTGATAAAAAAACTCCTATTCAGAAATCATATAAGACACAATGCCTCGAAGACATCCAAATTAATTGCACAGCTCTACTTTGTGATCAACAGAAAAAGCAAACTGGATACACAAACAAAGTTAATAATTTACAAGATGGTAATAAGACCGGTCATCATTTACGCATCCCCCACATGCAGCCACACCGCGAATACAAATATTCAAAAACCACAGAGATTACAGAACAAGTGCCTGAGGATGATTCTAGATGCCCCTTGGTTTATTAGAAACTCCCAGATTCATAAAGAATTCAACATTACTTACATCTCCTCCCTAGATCTAGCTGAGAAGTTCTTTACCAAGACAAGCAACCACCCAAACCCGTTGATCACGGAAGCTTCGGAATATAGTGAAGCGGAAAGCTACAAATATAAAAGGCCGAAGGCAATCTTACGTCCAGCTGAACACAGCAAATTTACTGCCCACACTGGGCGAGCTTATAGCTCATAAACACTCCATTCAAAGTTCTTCCTTTACAGACAAAGAGGAATATGAAAAGCATTTTTGCTTCACCTAACTCGCAGAAACGTTATTCGTCGTCGTTTGTATTTAACATCAAACCCCCGTGTGGTGACTAGGATAAGAATAGCCCCACAGTAGCCCATGCATGTCGTACGAGGCGACTAAAATGGGCACCCAGGGAGAGTAATGGATGGAAATGCTGTAGCTAATGAAGTTTTAACTGAGGCTCGGCTACTGCTGTTACCCTTCTGCCTCAGAGCTTATTGCCCTATATTATCCTATCCATACATTTTCTTCTACAGATAACGGGGAATATGAAAAGCATTCTTGCTTAACCCATTTAGCAAATATATATATATATATATTTCAGAAACTAAGTTATCCAGGTTCTTCTCATCTGAGGATTAGAACCTACGAGTAGATCTTTCTACTATATATATAGTAGAAGTATCTTTCTATATATATATATATATATATATATAGTAGAATCTTTCTACTATATATATATATATATTCTTATCCCCTGTCGGTCGTTTTCCTGCCAACCTGGAAGAGAACACTTGTTTTGCTAATCTTTCCTCACCCATTCTGTTTAAGTGACCATACCACCTGAGGTTAGCTCTGCTAACGCATTCCTGGATGCAGACAACAAGTTCATTCCTAATATCCTCGTTTTTAATATGATATTGCCATTCTCAGAACTTTCACGCCTTTCTCAGGACTCTCATATCTGCGGTCTCTAGTCTTTGGTCAAGTGTTTTACTTCCAACCCAGCTCTCAGATCCATAAGTTAAAACTGGTTTGAACACTGATTTAGTGTTCCGATTAATTTCTCTCTTATTCCATCAATTGATTTCCTACCATACCAGTTTTGTTGATTCTGTTGTCTATTTCCATATTTAATTTACCATCTTCAGTAAAAATCGTGCGTAAGTAGCTGAAATGCTTTACTTGTTCCACAGGTTCTCCGTTCACAACGCAGTTGACATTTTCAACGATTCTGCCTATTTCATTGTCTTTGTCTTTTTATTGCTGACCTTAAATACAAAATGATGGTCACACACACACACACACACACACACACACACACACACACACACACACACACACACACACACACACACACACACACACACACATATATATATATATTAGAGTTGCCAAGTAATTTTATAAGCTTGGTTATTTAACTCCTAATCCCAAGTATGCAACCAATTAAGTTTGCGCCTGAAACAAAGTTCAAGTTTAAAGGTGGTGCAACACCAGGGCAACTCATTGTAAAGGTGATTACTATTCTTAGTATTACTATTACTGATTACTATTCTTAGTATTTTCTATAATGTAAAGCACATTTCACTAAGAGATCTATACTGCAATACATTATGGGTGGGGTCACTACCCAGACCGGTTTCAACCTTTTTTCAGGTCTCCTCAGTGAGTAGCTAGACCCTAAATACCAAGGGTTTAGTAATGCAGAGCCTTATCAACCTTACCTATACAGTTGCACTTGTATATTGGAAAATACTAAGAATAGTGATCAGAACTTCACCCACCTTTACAATGAGTTGCCCTAGTGTTGCACCACCTTTAGACTTTAACTACGTTGAGGCGCAAACTTAACTGTTTGCTTACTTGGGATTAGGAGTAAAATAACCAAGTTTATAAAATTACTTGGTAACCCTAATATACATTACCCGAGGTAAAAAAAACTTATATATATATATATATATATATATATAAGTTTTTTTTACCTCGGGTAATATATATTAGGGTTACCAAGTAATTTTATAAACTTGGTTATTTTATATATATATATATATATATATATATATATATATATATATATATATATATATATATATATATATATATATATATATATATATATATATATATACAGGGTGTTCGGGATAAATTTGACAGTTTCGTAAGGAAAAAGAAAATCTTCTTTGTATCTATTAAATTTAATGAATTGACAAAAAAACATTACAGGCAGAGTTAATTACAATACTATCAACAAGATTTACTCAAAATAACCACCATTAGCATCGATCACAGCTTCAATTCTGCTTCGGAACCTCGAACAAGCTGATGCTACAGTCTCCCTGGGAAGGGTCGCAAAAACTGTTTTAATTTTATCCATTAACTGGGCTTTTGTATTACTGGAAGTGCGATTGGTGTCTTTTTCAACTGCGCCCCATACAAAATAATCCATGGGGTTAAGGTCTGGGGAGTTCGGAGGCCAAACATTTGGACTGGTGAAGTCGTAGAAATTTTCAGACAACCATTTTTGACTTTTCCCAGAGGTGTGGCAAGGGGCCGAATCCTGCTGCCATACATACGGCCTACCATTGGCTACCCTTGTTATCCAGGGCTTGACTACAGTTAGCAACTCCACGAACAAAGCCCGAATTCCAATGCCAGGGTTCTTCAACACCTGTTCCTGCAGATTTGCGAGGAATTCTGCTGTACGAACGCAATCAGATCGTCTGCTAGGATCTTTCTTCTTGCTACATCCTCGTAGTCACCATTGCAAGTCTCTAGTTCATGCCTGATTGTTTTTACTGTATTCAGGGAGCATTGGGCAGCAGTCGTAATATCCTTATTTTGATGGCGGGCACGAATCATCATGATACAAGTTATTCTCTTCCATGATTCAGGTGGGTTCCAGCTATCCATCCTTTCTGACATCTTGTATATGAATGAAGAAGGGTCCAAACTTTTAAATGAAGAGAAGTGTGTGTTAATACATGTAACTTACGGAAAAATATAATTAATTATAAATATGTCAAATTTATCCCGAACACCCTGTATATATATATATATATATATATAAAAGTTTTTTTTTACCTTAGGAATAATGTATTATGTATTAGTACTATCAAGTAATATTATAAACTTTAAATTTAAAAATATTATAAATTATATATATATATATATATATACGAGTAATCTGAAAAGTTCTTGACCAAACAATGAAGATGAAGGAACGAATTTATAATTTCAAAATCATTTTTATTTTTCAACATAATCTCTCTTAAGACTAATACATTTATTGCAGAGATGCCCCAACGCCATTATCCCGTCCCTGTAGTGGTTCTCAGTAAGATTTGCAAAATAGCCCTGTACAGCTGCAGTCACCTCTTGATTCGAAGAAAATCGCTGACCAGCGAAAGTATTTTAGTTTTGGGAAGAGATAGATATCAGAGGGAGCCAAATCTGGGGAACAGGGTGAACGTTCCAACAATTCATAGTGCAGATCCCTTAATTTTCCTTTTGCCAAAACGCCTTTGTGAGCAGGTGCATTGTCCTGATGAAAGATGATTTTTTTTCTTCTGAAACCGGGTCTTTTCTCATGAATTTTTTTTTGTCTAGTCTGGTTAAAAGATCGGAATAATATTCCCCAGTTATTGTTTTACCCTTTTCAAGATAATTAATAAACAAAATGTCTTTATCATTCGAAAACTCCGATGCCATAACCTTTACTGCTTATGGAACTGACTTTGTCTTCTTTGGCGCTGAACAACAGGCTTCTGTCCACTGTTTTAACTGCTGTTTGGATTCTGGTGTGTAATGTTGGATCCAAGTCTCATCCATAGTAATACATCGACGCACAAAATCAGTTTTATTCTTGTTAAAACCCTCCAAACACTGTTCAGAAATTTTCATGAGAGTGCATTTTTGTGCGAGTGCGGCTGCGCAAAGCTTTTTCATTTACAAATTCTTCATACAAAATATATCCTACACGTTCTTTTGAAATGTCTATGTCTCAGCAATTTCACTCAATTTGACTCGCCGGTCATCCAATACCGTATCGTGCATTTGATCAAAGATTTCTGGCGTTGTTACACTTTTTGGATGTCATTCACGTGGATCATCTTCAAGGCTGGTACAGCCACGTTTAAACTCGGCAGCCCGTTTCTTAATTGTCGAAGACGAAGGAGAAGAGTGCCCATAAACGTTTTTGAACTTCAAATGAATTTCGTTTGATATTAAACCTCCTTTTACAAAGAATTTTATAACCGCGATACTCAATTTTATCCATTTTAAGGGATACAGATAACATTTTTATTTCAGACAGCTATATAAAAAATCTACTTAATAGAATGACTTGCAATTTCACACGGATGCCTGTGACAGACGTACCAACATAGGAAAAAAAAACTTGCGATAGTTTTGCCATCTGTGGTTGAGGCCGAGAACCTTTCAGACTACCCTCGTATATATATATATATATATATATATATATATATATATATATATATATATATATATATATAAATTTCAGACATTCTCGCAGTGCGTACGCTTCTTGGTGAGTGTTTATAATGTCTAAGAAAATCGAATCGCCCGCCGCATGTGAAATTAGGTCAGTTGAGGTTATGACCAGTCGAGATGAAATTGAAGACAACGGTTTCCACTCGGAAAATCATGTGCACTGTGTTTTGGGACAGATAAAGAATTTTGCTTGTAGACGTCTTGTATCAAAGCTACACAATCAAAGCGAGTATGTATCCCTTAAGAAACTGCGTTGTGCGATCCAGAATAAACGACGTGGCATGCTTACCAGGGATGTTGTCGAAACAATTGTCGAAATTATGTAGAAAAGTAGTGAAAGTATATATCCAATAAAGTCTTTCTGTAATCCAATAAAGTCTTTCTGCCCTTTGGGTAGAAGGTTCGGATTCGAATCTGTCTAGGACGTGAAGAACTTTTAAATGGTTTTGAAATGAGCCTGAGTTAGCTATTGTCATCCATCTTCTACTAATGCATAAGTAGAAGATGAAGAGTTAAAAATATATTATTTTGAACCCTTTCTCAATTTCTACTTCCTCCAAGTTTAGTTCTTTTCCATCCAGTAAACTACCTTGGTATGAAAAACTTAAATTTTAAGTAAAAAATCTTCTAAATAAGAAAAAAAATCCTAATTTACATTGCAGAAAAGGCTAGTTAAGTGTGGTGACAGACGCCACATTTCCTTTCAGACTGCGTTGTTGCCGTGCCTCCATCCGTAGCAGATATTATAACTAAACTGCCAGTACTCAGTCATAATTTCCTTCTCTTTTTTTTATTTTAAACAGACTACACTAATGGAAGGCGGAGTTGACTGTTAGCTAAGAGAGGTTTTATATTACTCTTCTACAGTCTTTGCAGCTGTATTATTTATTAGATAAAAGTATTGCTTAAAAAAACAGGAAACTGAAGCCAAGACAATCCCCAGACCGAACGAAAAAAAAAAAGATGTTATCTTTGTTGGCTCCTTTATAGTAAACCTAGATGATAAAACCCAGCTTGTGGCGTTTCTATCCATTGTTGTAGCACGCGGTGCGCGAAGCACCTGATACAATCTATCTGACAACAGGAAGGTAAGGTTCAGACTTGATTTGATTTAGCGTGATTGATTTGAAAGAGGCCTCAGAGCCATGAGTCGGTCAATTACCACTGCTTTTATGTATCGACTACGATCTATTACGTTACCAGCAAAGAGATTTCAATCCGAAATGTTTCAATAAAAAAGAGGAAATAATAAAAGCTAAAGGGAAGACGAAAAAAAAAAAGAGAAGAATGATCTTGCTTCTGTGAAGTAACTAAAGGCTACAAAACAAACAAAAAAGTAAACACTGTGATTTTAATGATGATATGAGTCTTTGTGATACACAAACTCGTTTGTTTCCTGCTCAGGTAAAATGAAGTTCGGGAAGACTTTATTTCCTGATGGTATAAAAGAGAAGCTCATCATACAACAGAATTGCTTTGATAACCAACAAAAACTGACTGGGAATAAAATTGTGAGCTCAAAAAAAGTACTTTTCAGAAGAACGAAATTTTCAAACAAAAAACCGGAGGTAGAATGAAGCGATAAAAATGTACTGATTGTGGTGCATTTGTGGAAATAAGTGCAAAACAGTGTCTGTAAGGTTAGAAGTATATTTATCACCGCTGGCAATAAACAGTAAATGAACAGGAAATTATTAAATGGGAAAAATATGATGCCTGTTAAAATTTCATGGCGCGCTTACAGAGACTGAAAAAAAACTCACCCAACTGCGGAAATAGATAGAAAAAAATATGATGTAACTGGATGGATTTATCTATTAAAAATTTATAAAAAATTAATCATTTAAATAGAAAATATGTTTGTATATCTGCTATTAATTTGATAATGTGCAAAAGATATTGTGCATTGTGTACGCATACTCAGGTATTTTTTAAAAGAAATGTTTTTTTTTTTTTTTTTGGCTAGATGGGCGAAGCAAAAATGCTTTTCATTTTCCCCGTTATCTGCAGAGGACAATGTAAGGATAGGATGTTATTGAGCTATGAGCTCTGATCATGGCAGGAGGGGAACAGCAATCGCCGAGCCTCAGTTAAAACTTCATTGGCTACAGCATTTCCATCCATTACCTTCCCTCGGTTCCCATTTAGTCGCCTCATACGATATGCATGGGCTGCAGTAGGGCTATTCTAATCCCGACCATCACACAGGTAAAAAGAAATGCTCACAACTACCAGGTAGTCAGAAGGAAAAAGCGTAGGAAGGAGGCTCCAGCAGCAGAGTCTGAAGCACCGATGGGCAAAGTGGCACATGCTTATCCTTTTAAGGACTGGCTTAAAGGGGCGAAGCAAGAATGCTTTTCATCTTTCCCGTTATCTGTAGAGGACAGTGTCGGGATAAGGTGTTATTGGTCTATTAAAGCACTGATCATGGTAGGAGGAAAATAACAGCAATATCCGAGCCTCAGTTAAAACTTCATTGGCTACATCATTGTCATCCGTTACCCTCTACGTAACGGATAGTAATGTTAAGGTGCGGTGTAAGATCCCACGGATGAGCGGACCAAAATTCGGAGAACCGGTAGGCTCTACACCGTGGCAGGTTCCCCCGCCACCGAGCACAGCCACTCATTTGCGTATCTCTAAGAGGGTAACAGCAACAACCAAGCCGCAATTAGCTTTACAGGCTAAGGCATTGCCATTCGTTACTCCCAGGGTAACTTCAAGCTCGTTTCCTAAAATTCTGGCACACGCTTATAGTCCTTATAAGTAAGGATAAGGAATGGCTTAAAGGGGCGAAGCAAGAATGCTTTTCATCTTCCCCGTTATCTGTAGAGGACGTAGAGATAAGGTGTTATTGAGCTATTAAAGCTCTGAACATGGCAGAAGGGTAACAGCAATTGCCGAGCCTCAATTAAAACTTCATTGGCTACAGCATTGCCATCCATTACCCTCCAATGATATTAATCACCGCATCTCACGGTCGCTTAACCCCTGGCACACGCTTATAAGAACTGGCTTAAAGGGGCGAAGCAAGAATGCTTTTTATTTTCCCCGTTATCTGTAGAGAACAGTGTAGGAATAAGGTGTTATTGAGCTATTAAAGCCCTGATCATGGCAGGAGGGTAACAGCAATCGCCGAGCCTCAGTTAGAACTTCATTGGCTACAGCATTGCCAATTTTAGTCGCCGCGTACGACATGCATTAGCTACATTGGTGCTATTCTAATCCCGGCAACCACACAGGGACCGGCACCCTCTCAACACCCAGCGATTAAATATATCTCTGTTATTAGTTCTATTCTATTCTGTATTTAGGATTGTTCAGAAATAAATATAAGCTTTGAAGCTATCATAACAAATGGTTATCAATTTATTCACGGTATAATAGATACCACAAATAAATAAATGTATATAATAAATAAATAAACTATAATAATTTTTGTTTTCTTAATACAGCTAAGAGATTATTATCATTTCTAACGTAAGAGGGCGCCTTCATATTTTAAATGACCACTTCGAGAGATAGTATTTAAATCATTATTCAAAGGCAAAATTTTTATCAACCTCCTGTAGCACTAATGTATGCATGAAAGTCTTGTGATTGTAGGTTGATCAATGAATAATTGACCATAGACTTGCTCTCCTGAAACAGAACAATGAACGGCTAACTTCGCCTTTGATGACACTTTAGGTGTTTGGCTCCCTGTTTAGAAATGTTTTGGCGATTCCCTTTACTCTTAAGGTAATGCGAAGTTTGGTTTTTTTAATAGCATTTCATTTCCAGTTATACCGTTTGCATTAGGGTAAATGTGTATAATTTTAAATAACCACATATAAATAAAATTTTGTTTAGAATTAAGATGTCCTATTTAAAGATAAATTAAAGAAAATTTTCAAATTAATTTAACTTAATTTCCTGTTTAGTGGAAAAGATAATATTTGACACCATATTATAATTATTATATCAAATTTATAAATGTCTAAAAAAAATCCAAAAGAGGTAAAAATCCAAATACGCCAATCAGTTACGTAAAGGAGCTAATTATAAGTGGGTAATTATATCAAAGGAAAAAACATTTCAATATATTTATTACTAATTATTTTCAATTCGTTTTTGTTAGATTGTAATTATGCTCTGCTAATCTACATTCAATGTAATCAATAAAGAAATAAGCACATCGCGGTCAGCAATACTAAAAATGCAATTAAAGTTAAGTGTGCATTGAAATTGCGACCTTCCACACTTCGATAATGTATTTGTTTCTAGAATTCTTCGTACTTCATCTACGAGAAATATAATAAATAGATAACTGCGGTCTTGCGAGAGAGAAAGAGCCAACTCGAAAAACTCTCTGGGAATCTAGATGAGATCTGAACAAAAGCCATATAGATGCTGATGGATTTTGACGTCATCTGGTAATGAAGGGATTTGGACTTTCTCCTTAGCTGTTCTAATTAAAACAGTGACCCAGGCGTGATGGGCAAGCAGCCAATAACGCTACAGATACGATTGGCGAAACATTAGGTGAGGCCAGAAGGGTCTATTACGTCTTTCATGGGAGTCTGGGAAAAGTGGGGGGGGGAAGTCCTGAGGGATTCAGTGGCGTGGTTAAAATGGATCTTTTCTCTTTCTTGTAATCCTAGCAGCCACTAGCGTATGTCCAAGCAAAGAATAAGAATTGCTTTGATCCTTTGCCTTCTTTCATTCATTTTGTTTTGTTTTTTTATTTCTTTCGATGCGTTGTTCTTTTCTTCCTTCTTTCTTTTCTTTTTTTTTTTTTTTTTTTTTGGAGTGCGTGATCATCGAATGATACGATACGAGGGGAGAGAGAGAGAAAGAGAGATGATAAGAATGGAAATAAGTTCAAAAGAGAAACACCAGCTTTCCTGATGCTACGTGTATGTGTGCGCACGCATTCACAAAAGACTTCGATAGCATAATGGAGCAAGAGCTGGTAAGAGTATCACTAGAAAATAAGCCATTCCCTCACTCACTCTTTCTATTCAGCAGAGAGAAAGCGGGTAGAAAACCAAGAGCTATATTTGCCTGGCAGTGGAACGGCAGAGATGAAAGCTTATATATAATATTTACCGAAGTGGCTTTCAAACACACACACACACACACACATACATATGCACCTTCCCCCCCACCTCTCTTTTTTCAAAACTCCGTCGCTTTTTTCCATGATGAAAGTCGGCAAATAAGCCAGGGTTCCCCGTTAGCGTATGTGTGTGTGAAAGCACTGTGTTTATTGAAACCCAGGCATATAGATTCTCGTCGTTAAAACAAAGAAAGCCGATCACCATCTTGTTTGAAGTTTCAATTTTCTTCACATATGCCACTGGGAAAACTTTCTCTGACTTTTAATTTTTTTTTCTTAGTTTCTTTCATGCCGTCTCACAAGAGGCTTTTGGTGTAAGACGTGATAGTTTTAAAAATGATCTTTAACGTACGTGAGTTAAAATACAAAATGGTTTTGTATTGGGAAGGGGAGAGATGGAAATTAGACAACGCAATCAATACTTGATACTGGTTTGGAAGTGAAGAAAACATCTAGTGATTAGTATTTTAACTTCTCAATCATTAAGACTGTTTTGTGCGTTCTCCAGTAATCCTAAAATGCCTTTTTCCACAAATATTAATATATAAACAGTTGTAGAATTTTATAACATCTTTAATCATGAATTTATCATTTATTGCTATTACCGGATCCTCTTTTCGTATTTCAAGTTGCTTATGACGAGTGGAAATCACTAATTAGATCCTGAAGTAGAAATACTTCAGGATCTAATTAGTTATAGATATTCCAACCATTGCTTCAAGCAAGATAAGACAGCTGCTATAATATGAATATAATTATTCTAACTTCAGTTATCATTAACTTCATTATGTAGTGAAACATGCCGGTATCTATTTTTAAAATAAACGACAATAACATAACAGTTAATTAGCTATGCATAAATAATTTATAAGTAAAAATTTGCATGTAATATTTATTTTGAATTTTAATTTGATATTTACTTTTTTTTAGCTGGATTTTTTATTGAAAATGATTTTAAAAAAATTATACACCTACTAATTTATTTGAAAATATTATTACAAATAAGTCATATTATTGATTTACTTTGCTATTTGAAAATATTCCTAATTCTCATATTTGAAAATATGAGAATTAGGAATAATTCTAAGTCACTCATTCATTTTAAATTAAGTAGTCTTAATTTGTCGAGGAATTAATGAAAATTGATAAGGAAAATATGCAGGGAATAAGTAAGCTAGTAATCAGCCTGCGCTTGCCTTAACAAATATATATATATATATATATATATATATATATATATATATATATATATATATATATATATATATATATATATATATATATATATATATATATTAAGAGTGAGAGAGATGAGATGAAGGGGGGAGTTAGTTAAAAGTCTGATTCGACAGAATCCAACGCATGCGTTTTTCTCCTTACAAACATCAAACTAACCTCGAACACATTTGTAACACTAAGAGCTGATGCTGTTGGAATAGCTAGAATAACTTATGTATTTAGACGAAAAGGTAATAATAGTAATCATAATATAGCAAAATGAGTTAATTAGACGTTTTAGATATGCAATTATGCGTGCAAACGTAATTGAAAGGAAAATATATTTATATAATACGACAATTGATATATTATCAATTTAATAGAAAAGTAGATTGAAAACAAACATTTATTATGCAAAAATAAGATATCATAAATTATGACCAGAAATAACGAAATAAAAGGAAGATGAGCATATTAAATTTAAAATAAAAATTAAACTTTTATTTCAAAAGTATGAAAAGATTGTAATTTTCAAGAAGGTTCATGTTTCTCTAGAAAATTGATAATAATGGCATATCAGACGACTTAATGAGAATAATACCAATTTATAGTGCCAAGATTTTTAATCCGACCTTATTTCAGTGCAATGATCAGTTTACTATCCATAAAAGTGTTGACCACGTTGTGATCTGGCTTACAGATTCATTCCTAGTAATACATTTGACTGAGGTCAAAACTTTCCCATCCATTGCAATCGTAACGTTCGGTTTAATGAAGCCGGTTGTCTACAAGCACCATTATATGATATGGAGTATGATTCTTGCACATGCAAGGGCTAATTCCATATAACTCATTTTTATATTGTAAGTAGCAGGTCATAACCATTTAGAATCGATCTCATATTTAAACAGGATTAAAATCGTTCTTTTTTTTTCGGGTAAATCAGTCTTAACCAACAGCAACTTTCAGTATGCAATATCCAGTAAACTCACGTGCTTGTTTGGACATTTCTTCAGTTCCTATCTTTTACTGATATTATTTTTCTAATTCAACAAAACACTACTATCGATTAACATGAAAGATCCAATAGTTGTTATAGTAGGAAACAATATTTAACTGAAATATCGGAGTATCTAAAAAATTAGTATTGTTAATAACACAAGTATATCCGCTCACGATTTGTATAGGTTGGTATGATATCAACTTCCCTGGTTTCGGAGTTTACAGAAGTTCCATAGTTCAAAACAAATGAATTTCCATATAGTGGGATTGCTCACTATATGTGAAAGTAATTTGTTCGAAACTTAATTTAAACAATACATGTTCATACAAGAGTGGAACAATGGGATGAAGATTGCGAACTTATGAAAGGAGGCTTAACGTTTTCCATTACAATTTTCCAACCAACTTTGATACCTCAGAAGAAACTCAAGAATTATTTCGTTCAACATTTTGTAAACATATGTGGGAAATTAATGACTATTAAGGACTTTTCTTTCAAACAATTCTTTCAAGTGAAAAAACGAAAGGAAGAAAAGTAAAAACAATCTTTCAGCAGAGAAAGAGAAATTAAAAATGACATAAAAAGTATCCTATCGCAGTAAGACGACGGCAAAGTAACGAAGTAAGTTAGGTTCATAAAATATTAATCACTGTCTACTGATCTAGACTGTTCCTATTGATTTTACAAAGAAGAAAAAAATCAATAAAAAATAAAAATGAATCAAACAACCCCGCTCTCGTATCAAAGCGATATTTTGAAAGCGAACCACACTATCTAATGCCATTCTCCCTTTTTTTTTTCAAAAAAATCAAGTTGCGGTAGAAGAATATTTTCAGGATTTTCCAAAATTAAATCAAAATGATAAGAGTTCCACATCAGGACGTTACTGCTTCGTTTGTACGAAGTTCTACGAACTTTGCCGAACTTGTTTAGGACATTTCAGGCCTTGGTTCACTGAATAATCAACGAACGCATGGGTGATAGTTTAGAGTGGTATACAAGAGATTTGTGGCTTCAAGTTAAATGCCTGTGAAATAGCAGGATTAGGAAGGGCAAGTAATATTTTCTGTTGAACATGGTATCTTCTATGGTGCACTTTGTTTTGCACGAGATTCCATTTCATGGTGACTGCCTCCAGCATCTCTATACGATGACTGGCCATTCTCCTGCCGCTACGCGATCCACAGACTGTGTTTGCGTGGGTTACAATTATCAGATCAATCTTTTTGTAATTAAAAGCGTAAGGAATCACTGAGTTTGAGTAAGTTTGATAGCATAAACATGGACATTTTAAGCAAACAATTCCGTAACTCTTTTTTTCTCATTAGTAAATTCGTTTTTTTTTTTTTACTATTATTATTAAAATTTAGAAGATAGCTTTTCATACTCTGCACTGTCATATAAGAATTTTTACGATTTACGATGTATCTTACTTATAAAAAAATCAATTAAATTTTTCTTTCTGTTGATATGTCATCATATTATTTAGTTCCCATATATAATATAATAAAAAATAAAAGGTGTTTTTATAAGATTACAAAATAATAAATATTTTTTTAAAAAATAAAAAATAAAATGATAAAATATTGTTTATAATTATATAATATATAACTTTTTTAAAATTTTAAATAATTTTTTTAGAATAAAACTTCTGTACGAAGAAATGTCGTGCCGACCCGTTTATATCCTATAAAAATTGACGAAATGAAACTGTAAAATTCTATTTTTCAGTTCCAGAAAAATCATCAATGAATGGAACGAACACGAATTAGCAATATAGCATCTGAAATAAACGAAGCAATAATTTCCATTTAAAAATAGCTTACTTTTATAAAATGTAAATTAATTACCACATCTTGGACTCGGTAGCCAAATCTGTACTGATTACGTAATGAGGAACACAGCTCTCGCATAATATTTTCTTTGACGCATGCGCTGCAGTTGTTCATCAATAATTGTAAAATTTCAATTTCAGTTTAATTTCGATGATAAATACCAAGTTGTAGCTCCTGTACGTTTTTTATTCATACTATAGCATATTTCGCTGTTTATATGAATAACAGCATCGTGGAGGTTGCTTATCATAAATAAAAACAGGTTTTCCAACAAATATAAGTTGAAAAGACTGGAATGATACTTTAATCACAAATATCATTAGGCATGTCACGTGCACTCTCTGCATTGTTGCGTAAACTGTGTGTGTGAATTGCTAGCATAGGAGAGATCTTTAATGTTAAATATATTAATTAAGGACTTCTAGATGTCGTGAAGGATCATTCCTTGATTTCTTTAGTACACCTTTTGAGCGAAGGCCCTCAAAGGACTCCTTGACAACCTGTCCAAGTAATTCTCTTCTAAGTAGGGCATGGAGGATCATGTTTAACATTAAAGATCGTCTCCTATGCTAGCAATCACACACACACACAGTTTATGCAACAATGTAGAGACTGCAAGTGATGTTCTTTGAGGATGTGCCGTACGATTTCGCTTTTGTTTTCAAGGTCGCTTATATGTTCTCTGTTCTCCCAGTCTGAGAACACGGAATTTGTATTACTATTATTACGTACACTTCCAAGGAGTCCCAAGACTTATCGAGGGATAAAAAAAGAACTTTGTCTTTGGAACGTCACGAACATAAACCTAAAAGGAATTTGTAACTATTTGTGTAATCTTGAATCAAGTTGTGTGGAAACGAAACATGCTTATCTAACTCAGCCTGTGCAAAGACAATTAGAGAAAGTAATTAGTATGCCCCACAAACCGATGAATATTAGGTTTGGATTACAAGGTAGTACCTTAAAATCACAAGCACTTTCTCCTTATGAGAATTATGAACGAAATAAAAGAATTCGATTATTACGCAAAATACGCAACAGAAAATCAATCTCGATTCATAGAACATTGCGAAATTACATTAGCCGAAACACTGTTGGGTTGGCATTCTTCCCGTTATAACTGCAAGCCCATCCCTTAGGTTGTTAGCCATCCATAAATGTTATCATAAATTACAGCGTGCCTGACATGTACGCACCAGGAACACACTACACCCTATAACGACAATGTACTTAAGGGGTAGGATATAAACTGGGAAATGTTAAGACTGTGAACATACAACCCCATAAGTACAGCTATAAAAATCATCCAGGCGTACTGGTCCTTGTTATTTGGTACGTACAATGAGCCATAAATAGCGCACTGTAATTATATAACGTTGGTAGGACACACACACACACACATTCTCTTTCTCCTGGTATGCGTGTGTGTTTATATCTTTCTGTCTCTCGGTATTCTCTGTGTATCCACTGTTCTTTATGTATTCAATCTTGGTCTCTTATTCTATCTATTCATCTTTTTTCCTCTCTCCTTCCCTTCACTGATTTGCATATTCATGATGTCTATCTTATTCTCTCTTTTATTATTTCTCTCTCTCTCTCTCTCTCTTTCTTTCTTCCCCCCGTCTACCATTCTTTATATATTCAATCTAGCTCCCTTATTCTTTCTCTCCATTCATATCTTCTTCTTCTCACTCTTTGTTTCTCTTCTCTAATTTGCATTTGTCATTCATTCATTCCATCTTATTCCCCTATTATTAATCGGATTCTTTCTGCTTTTCTGGGTATGTGTTTGAACGTTTCCTTCTTTTGCTCTATCTTTCATTACTCGAATATTCATGATGTGAATATTTAAATATTCAGAGGATACTTAAATATCTTTTCTTCCAGTCTTTCTATCTATCTATCTGTCTTCGACTTGAGTATCCGTCATTATTTACATATGAATTATTCTATCTTGCTCCTTCATTCTCTCCCTTACTACGTATTTTACTTTATCTCTCTCACTCACTCACTCTTTGCCTACCTTCTTAGTGTTTGTACGATTCTTTATATATTCTAGATCACCCTTTACTCTCTTTCTCGCTCTATCATTCTACCAATATTCATTCGATTTCTCTTAGATATAGATATATATTTTATTATCCAGTCCTCATATTTACTATTTCTATTTCTATCACTCAATCTTTTTCTTCCCTACATTTGTAGTTACAGAAGGAAATAAAGTGGATAATAATAATTTGTGAGTTCAACAAATCTTCATCATCGGCCTGTAGAGTAAAATAGGCTGAGAGTCAGCAGATAGTAGGAGAGGAAATAAAGATAGAGTGCATAGTGATAGAGTAGGTAAAAGAGGCCTCAGTTGACCTGTTTTAGCTGTTTGCCCCCCAGGGGCGTTTCTAAAACGGTCGTTGATTTTTCACTTTAAAAAAAGGAAAAATCCTAAAAAGGAAACATGTAACAAGACAAACAACAACAAAAAAAGTACAGAGAAAAGCGGAAATTGAAAGGTGAACTTAGAGGTGGAGGAAGGATCTGGCCCGAGTGATGCAGCTCACAAGGAACTGCACCGCCTCGCTGTAAGCCTTCGCCGCTCGGGTTCTCAGGTCCTCCCCCACCTGTGGGAGCTAAAAACCAGTGAAGCTGAGTACAGAAATCCACAAGGTGGTTACTGTTCCTTTCTTTTGTTGTGGGCTGTTATGATTCTTTTGGCCACCTCACTTCCCTTGGCCATGTCTAGTTTGCAGAGAGCAATGTAGAACGCCGAAGCTGCCTCCTCGTCTATATCCAGGGCTACCTCTACTTGCTGAGGGGTGATTTTGCTGATGTCATCAACGAAGAGGTCACCCCATTTTGCACTGACGATGTCGGGTCCATATTTCCCTGTGAGGAGGAGTTCAGGTTCTCCTACTTTATCTATTGCCTCTTTAAACTTTTCTGCCACCCCGGGCATACCTCTAAGGAGATGTTTTAGAGTCTCCCCTGCTTTTGCATGGGGGACTTCTGGGTGTTCGGTTTCAGATACTTTTGCTGTTTTAAGATTTGTCAGCTCTTCTTCCTGCGGACTTAATGGCCGTTTGGAAGTTTTGGTGTTCGTCTCCATCTCTACTACAGCTTCTTCTACTGTATCTGAATTGGCGATGTCTATATCTATATCTATATTGGGAGTGGTAGCTTCGCTTTCGTCCGTGGGAGTTACCATGATGGTTTCTGCATTGTCAATCTCTTCTGTTGGGATCGTATGACTGGTCTCTGCAATTCTGGTAGGTTTCCCTCCCTTACGGGACCTTTTCGTTGTCTTAGACATGGCGGCATGATCAGGAGTGGCCTCAAGAGGCGGAAACTCTTCCTGTGTGGTGACCTTTTCGTTACTTGGTTTTGTTGCTGATGTGATTGCACCACCCATCCTCTCTGCGAGGGTTCTGGATGGGCAGGTGTCGACTTTGTGGTCAGTGACCCCACATTTCAAACAAGCTGCCTCACATTTTTCTTGGTTGTGGCCAATTTTTAGGCAGTTCTTGCATTTTATGCGAGGGCAGTCTGCCCCAAGATGATTGAAGGCACTACATCTAAAGCACTGCTTTTTGACGCCTGGGTAATTTACCATTACCCGGGCAGATCCTATGAGGACAAAGTTAGGAACTTCGGTCCTCATTTCAAGAGAGATAGTTACCTCCCCTGACTTCCACGCAGGATTGTCTGCGTCATTGTGAACCTGGATTTCACGTACAACTCCCCACTTAGAGAATACGCTGTGAATTATATCGTTGTTCTCTGCATATTCTAGGGGAAATCGTGGTATCTTAATTAAGGGTTCTAAGGATGCTCTCAACCATGAAGGGAGATACTTTTACTTTGCCACAGTCAAACCCTTTCAGAAGCTTTTCTCTGGTCTCCATATTTTTGGTCACTACCTGGTATCTTCCTCCCCCATAATAAGGGGTAAATCCAAAAATGTTCTCTGCGCCGACGCAATCTATGATAGCTTTCGCCATCGCCCTTGCCGGTATTGTGGCGTCAACCTCAATTCCGAGGGTACGCACACGCGGCAGAATGGAGGGCATGACCAGATGGGGGAGCCTAACTATTCCCACCACCGAGTGTCTGATATTTCCCCAGTCTGGGGTTTAGGAAGTTTCTGCAAATTTCCCGTTGAATATCGTGAAACCCGCTGGGACTCGTACCGATATTAACGGTTAAGAACAGAAACTATACTTGTTACTATATACGCTAACCATACTACAGAAATGATCCTGTGAAGTATGATATATATAATTATATATAATTATATATATAACTTCAGTCCAGTATTCTTTCATATTTAATTTTAATAAATCCTTATGAAAATAATATTTTGGCGTGGGAAATTACGAGAAAATATTAAAAAAAGTTTGAAGGACAATTAGAAAAAACATATAGCTGTAGCCTTTAGATAAGAGTTACTAAAAGAAAATTGAGAAAATTATTTTTTAGATAAAACAAGAAAAAGGGAGAAAGTATGAATTAGCGTTTGGCATAGGATGATGTAGACATTTTATCACCAAGAAAAGCTAAATGGAGTTCCACTAAATTCCATAGCATCTTTGTATTTCTAGAATGTATTATAAAACCATATTTCTAGCAGGCACTGTCATAATAAGAAATTAAATGCAAATACAATAAGTAGTCATCATTTATTTGTACGCAAATATGAAATAGTCAATAAATTCTTTTTTTTTTTTAATGAGGGCAATGACCACAGGATGGCGTTACTTTATACGAGAGAGGAAACAGTAATTGATGTGAATGAATATAATTAAATTTTTCCTAATCACTGCACTTTATCGCCTTCCGAAATAAATGCAAAAAAAAGGAAAAATCTTGCTAATGTCACTGTATTAATTAAGTTTAGCGATTCTTCACCCAACGTCTTCTTGACCAAAACTTCGGGAGTTGTAAGGAAAAGAGAAGGAACACAATTAAAATCGGGAAAAATTAAAGTGCAGGAAAATAGATCACCTGCTCGGCTTCTATGCCTGTTTATACAAAAGTGCGAAGATTGGACCACCTTAGATTGAAATTCTGCGTCCCCGCGTGCTAATAGAAATGGAGACGGGAAATGCTACTCATTTCCGGCGGGGAATGTTTAGAAGGACGTATGGTGTGATGGATCCTATTTCCTCGATGTGCTTACAAGAACGGAGGCTGAGGTGGTGGAATGACAGCACTACACTAAGACTGATGAATCTTAGTTCATTTGACAGGCGGTAATGAGAATGTTTTCTCACGACGCAATAGCCTGTCAGCTTTAATTGAACTCATTACTGGCCACTAGGTGGCTATAGTAATGATGTATGCTTGTCATTATTGCGTCACGCTCACCAATCAGCAGTTCTTGTCGATTGCAAGTGATTTTGCAGGGTGAAATAATGAGCTTCTACTCTGCGCATCTACGATCCTTATTGGCTACTCTGTTTAAGGCACACTGGGAGAGAGAGTATATTGTGTTATTTTTCTTGGTTTATCGATGTTCGCATCTGTATAAGCGAATATTTCTTGGAGGATTTTCGTATTCGATTTAGTCATAGAATTTTAACATCGAGTCAGGAAAGCAGTTTTGGATAGAAATGATTTAATTATTGCGTCACAATCGAATGTCACATGCGCGTTTTTTGTTTAAAGATGCATTTCCTCGAATAATACAGAACAAACTTTAATTATTATTGTGAAAAATATTGCATTTTATACGAAAAGCGAACGCCTTCTGTTGTTCAATGGGTAGTTTAGTGTTATTTTGTTTTCAGCTTCAGGAAAAGACTATTTTAAATGGATATTGGACTATGGGAAAACAGAATAGTACGATTCTCGTGGACAATTAAACTTTTATAGCGCCTGTGCACGCTTTTGAGTTTTTAGTGTGTTAAGAACATATTCGTACGGACACAAAGAATGCTGTTACTCCGATCGTATGCAGTTTTATCGAAAAACATCAGTGCACACAAATATTAGGAAGGCTTCCATGTTGGAGAAACATAGAAAATAATCTTTTACTTAAAAAAAATAACATTAGCGCCTCTCTTAAAAACAGATATCATTATGGCCCTAAAGAAGAAGCCCAACACTTCAATTTTCAAAATCTTAACGACAAAATGTAACGTTATTTTTCAATCAATAAACCAGACATTTCCAGATATCATTAACTCTTCAGAGTCGCTATCTGGAAGGAGAAGAAAAAAAAAGCGAAAAGTAGAATAAAAAAGGTTGTATCTTCTCCCTCAAATAATCTCTCCTTTCCGCTAGTATTCCCATTTTCACGCCTCATTAGTAGCTGTGGGCTGTTGAAGTGCTCGGACAAAATCGTGCCTGTTTCGGGCAGATCGTAAAGAATGATTGCCACAAATAACGAGCTTCTTCGACCGCTCCACCTAAGTTCGCACACACACACACACACACACACACACACACACACACACACACACACACACACACACACATGCAAGCATCCCCCACCTTCCATTTTCGTCATTGTCGGTGTGTGCGTAGAAATGTTCGGGTAACTTGTGACAGAGGATCGTCGATCACAACTATCGATAGATCTGTAGCAGTGCCTCCCACGATAGCTCGTCCAATGACAAGAACTACAATTCACGTTCAAGATAAAGTGGAACAGAAAACGTTCTAACTTTTCCCACCCTTCTTATGTGTCTTCCAGCCCTTTGTCGAGAATGGCACACACACAGAAAAAAAAGTCTGTTGTCTCTTTTAAAGTACTCAATACGCTTTATGAGAATCCCATGCAGGTCAAAGAACTATCGTGTGTTTGCAATATACTGGTTTAATTCCTAATTATTGAGCATTTGTCACATAAAGATCTGCTATATGTGCAATAGTACCTGCTTACACGTGGTCACGCCATGAATTAACAAGGACATGCGCAATATGCTTTTTAAAGGAAAAAATTAACATTGTTCATTTCACGCGACGCTATGTGGTCTCGCGACGAAACGAACAATTCTAGTAATTGCTTACACGTGGGCTCGCCAATAATTAACAAGTACACGCGCAATGTTTTTAAAGGGAGAAATTAACTTTGTTCATTTCATCGCGAGGTTATGTGGTCTCGCGACGAAATGAACAGCTACAGCACTTGCTTATAAGTGGTCTGCCCAAGAATTAACAAGTGCACGAGCCATGCTTTTAAATGGGTAAATTAACATTGTTAATTTCATCGCGAGACCACGTATGCTTTTTAAAGTTACAATACTTGCTTACACGCGGGATCGCTAAGAATTAACAAGTACATGTGCAATGCTTTTTTTTTTTTTTTTTTGAAGTGGGAAATTTTTAATTGTTCACTAGGACAAATCAATACTCGCCCTTAACATTGCGTGATCTGAACTAGGACAAATCAATACTGTCCCCCTATCCAACTCCTGACGAGAAACCATCAATACTGAAAAGCCTCTGGGTTGCAGTTTAGAAGAACAGAACTTGGTAAAGCGTGTCTCCTTACGGATGAGCCGCGTACTGATCCTATTCAATCGGATATCATTTGATGAAATAACTAATAACTGATTAATCGATATATAATAGTATACTGACTCAAATTTTATTTTCCTTTGTATGTAAAAAGTAGACGAAGACGTATATGAACTCAGAGCGGGATTTTCGGATTAGAAAAAACAAAATTTAAATTAAAATGGAGTGTTCTGTATCAGTTACATATCGTGTGTGTGGGTTGATGGGTGGGTGGTATGTGGGTGTAAGCTCATTAAACTAAGTATCTATATGTTTAAAATGGCAATAATTTGCAGTTACATTACACGTTACGAATAGCAGCAGATAGGAAACGAATTAATTAAAAACGAGTAAATAGCTTCAAATTGATTCCACGCAATATTTAGCGTGCACAGCAGTACTATTAATATCCTTAATAGCCCAACGCCATCCAGGAAACTGGACGCAACATTAGAATCATCAGTGTTGTGGTTTCATCAGATTTAGTACATTTGAGTATATTAACAAGAGGAATGCGTTGATTGAAGTGTGACGCTCTGTGGCTACATAGACATTCCACATGATCATCAGTCTCTCTCTCTCTCTCTCTCTCTCTAATAGAATCTAATCATCCTGTTTTCGGGTTTGTTGTCTACGAAGATTATTCCAACAATATGTAATACTTACTGGGATCACTAAACACAGGTTAATATGACGTTCTGAGATTTTAATTGAACGAAGAAACAGCAGACTGAATTTGATAGTCAGTCTATATTTAAAACGAGAATTCTCGCGATAACTATGGATATATTTTGATGAAAAAATTATTATTTAGGTCCACATAATAAAGAACGTAAAATTGTTTTATGATATTGGAAAAATAAAGACAGAACAAACTAACCGTCAGTTACATTTCGGTGTCAAACACTAAGGAAATGAACAAGAGGATTGAAGAAACGCGACCAAATGAGTCCTATTTCGATTTCCAGAATTCAATGCTTATGGTTATTGATATATCTAATTAGTTAACGATTATTTTGGTGATCTTAACTCTCTTACTACTCATTTTATGGTAATCGGTTGTAAAAACCTGGATTATAATCCTGTCTAAGACACCTTCATAAGGATTTATAAGTTGAGTTAGCTGGCCTAATCTTATAATTGCATAAACTGGATTTGTGAAAAGCTACGTTAGTTAGTTATAACAGGGGCTTAGAAGGGAAAGGACAGGATGAAATGATTACGTGTGTATATACAATGATCGGTGATGGTTAATTTACATTTTCAATCTTTTCGACATTTAACTTAACTTCAGAAAAGTCTCCTTTGCTGAAGTTATGTCTAAGGGTAAATTCTACTTGCCTTACAAATGTTATTTACAAGAAATTCACACTTTTAAAAGTAAAACGTGCTGAATTGACATTTCATTTTCTAATTAGCAATTACTTTGCACCTAATTTTTGCCACAGATAGTACTGCTACAATTAGGGGTCACCAATGTTGTCAACTCTGACAGTCCTGTTCTTTGGTTTTGTTATTATTATTATTCGTTTTATTTGCAATAGGTCTTATTATCTTAAGAGTTTTAATTAACGGGACTATCTCTGGAATAGACACACAGTTGGAAACGTTTCTATCTATCTAATATAAATGAAATATTTCATTATACTGCTGATTACAATAAATTACAAAAGTTCATTGTTTGAAACAGGATTTACTGAAAAATCAAACTAATAAAAATGGAGTGTTAACATTGTTAATTCAGTGACTATTTTAAGCGTAAACTTTCATTGTTAGTGCAAAATTTCATTGTTGTGACTCGCGATATTATCAATTGCAATATATAATAACGATTAAGTTTATCCAATTTTATTATCTACAGAGAGAAGGAGGAGAATCGTCCCAACGGAATTTTTTTTCTTTACCTCTGGCGTTTAAAAATAACTTGTCCCGATCCGCACACAAAATAAATAAATCTACGTAGAGAGCATGTCACACAAATACCACCAACAGGAATTGAGTGGACAATTTATGAGCAGCCAGGAATTTCGAATTATCCCTAAAGATTACATCACTGATTTAAGTATGCTTGAAGAGTTGCGTGGAAAGTTACATACGTCTAATCCAAAGCGAAAGAATTAAATCATGGAAGACGTTCGGAAAATATTATTCCTTAGTAGATTGTGAAAATACTAAACTAACTCTGGCTACTCTGTAGCATCAATTGCTGTTTCGTATTCCACACAACTTGATGGGATATTTACTCAACCACACTGTGTAAACCTCTCTTCTAGGCTGTAGTCTCTTTACACACGGTCACCTCCGGCATCCCGGTACTCGAGAAAAATGCCGACCCCGTCATTTTAACACAGAAGCTGGTAGGTCGAAAACTACCTTCCATAGTTGGCAAGTTGCCAAATGTCCCTGGAGATCGGAGTTCTCGGACATGCCTGCTGAATTTGCCTTCTCTTTGCTTATACGCCTTTAGAGTGTTTCGTAACACACCTTAATCACAAGGAGACTTCAATGGAAAAATGACGCCTTAGGGAACTGAGTGGAAATAACATTCCTGTTTTGATTCTGAACGATAGCCGAATAAATTGAAGCCGTATCGTAGCTGTATACGGGTGTTACCAATTCTCATCATTGTAAAGAATTCTGCCATTATGGAGGGTAGTTTTTATCGAATGTAAGACTCTGAATAACGAGAAACAAAATACATATCGAAATGTATTTTTTATACGATTTATGATACTGATATGAACCTCCAACATTATTATACGGACCAATCACATTGAAATATGTTCTACTTATGTGACTAGAATTTTATATTTGAATCCAGAGGAATTTTGAAGTAATTTATTGTTTATCTTTTTTATTAAAATGATTTTAATATATCTTTGATATAAAAATTGTTATGAAATATTTGTCTTTCAAACTAAGAATGCAATTCTTCTCAGACTGTTAGAGGGCGCTGTTTTTGTCACTCTGTAGCAATTGTTATGATTAGGACAACTTATTGTCTATTTTATTTTATTTTATTAAAATTAGTTATTTTTCATATAAATTTTTGTGAGTAATTAAAATAACCATCTTCAACGTGGTGCTCAAGAATTTTAAGCTCAGTTTTGTATTTAGTCAAAATATGGTTAGTGCTCTCAAATAAAGAAATCTAACTTGACCTATCAAACTGCAAATATTGTCAAGTTGTTAGAGGGCGCTGCTAATTTTCACAATGTTGCAATTGCCATGACTTTAGAGGTCAGTGTAATCGATTTAAACGAAAAGAGAAAGACTCTGCAATAGAAGCTGATTACATACATAATGTATTACGTAACGAAGTAAACAATAGAAGAAATAAATAAAATGTATTAAATAAGGAAGTAAATTAAATATTAAATATTTTTAAATATAATTACTTGAAATTATAATAATTTTAATGTTTAAATTTTACAAAATTTTAGTAAGATTTTCAAATACACCTTTTATATTTAATAAAGTTATTGCAATAAGTTAGTAGGAAAAAAGATAGCTTTTTCCTACTAACTTATTGGATATGTGTCGGATTACACATATATGTGTTCCGTAAAGGCAAGTTTTATAAACTATAAAAGACTAATATTTTATTAAAAATGATACCTGTGTGTGAGTATATTTTTAACTAACATGCATAAATTAATTGAAATATGGACAGGATATTTCTTATACTGTAATGCTTTGAAGATATAATAGCTACTGTATTATCCTGCAGAATCCACTGCTGGTTTCAATCTTTATGTTGGTTTCCTGCGTTGGGTGCATTAGACAAAAGAGCATCCATATCCTTTTCCCTTCTCCTAAAGCACTACTACCATCCTTACATCAGTGAAATCAAATAAATCCATGAGGCTTTAAAAGCATCCGAGATGCTAAAGAAAGTGACCATCAGATAGCAGAGAGAGAGAGAGAGAGAGTGAGTAGATGGAGATAAGGAGTAACATGCGCAGATAACGAGACAGAATGGAAGAATTTTAGCAGCAAGTCGGCAAAGGGGAAAAAAAAAACATAAAAGACGGAAGAAGAAAATAAGAAAAAAATTCAAAGAAAGAAAGAAACACAAAGAGGTAGGACTACATGCATTTTCAAACATGTCATGGCTTTGGTGGCGAGGATATAACTGCAATGATACATTTCTTCAAAATATTTTTATATTAATATCTTCCCCGTTCTACTGATCATAATGCGAATGACACCTCAATGTTATTTGAGGATGATGGATGTAACTTTTAGATCTTTGAGTTACTTCCGGTGATGATTTATTTATAATCTTATATTCCGTTGAGTTATTTGAAGTTTAGTTTATTTGAATGCATATACCAATAATAAATCTAGTATAGTAATGTCGAAATTTTTATAAGAAATGTGGAACACATTAATCTATATAAAAGCGTGCCAATATTTATTTATCAAAAATCTTACTTGATATTTACGTTTGCATAATAAATTAAAACTGCGATAAAACAGTAGAAGAATTTTATGGAATTCTTTTCCGGCCATACTAAACAGAAGAGAAAGAAAATTCGTAAGATATTATTTTTAATTGATATTCATAAGCAAATTATCAGTTACCAAACACTTTCTTTCAAATGATTTAAGTACTATAAAAATAATAAGTTTAATTACATGTCTAGAACAATGGTACATTTCTCCGCTTTACTTTTTAGGTTGGCATCAATTCTGATTGTATTTTAATTGGACTGAATGTTTCCTTTCCTTCATTTCCTCTTTTTTGTCGTTATTAAATAAATGATTACAATGAAGTACTTCCTTCGATTTAGCGTACAAAAATTAATTCCAAAAATCAACTCGAAATTTTGAGGCTTTGTTGGCTAAACACTTATTTTGTCTTTCATTTAAAATATAACTTTATTACAGAGGCTGTATTTATATTACTGACATATTTAGACAGCGTGGGAACAAATACTGTCTTGCATGACTTTACAACAGTTATGGTAACATTATGGCATACATACCCTTAGTGGGAGGACTGGTGGTACGTTGACATTTTTCAAGTCGGCTGTTGTGTATGATGAAGGATTAAGAAAGGATTCGCAGTCTTTACCGGTGTCACAATATTGGAAGTACATGAGAAATACTAGGATACTTCCAAGCAAAATACGTGGGGTAAACGTTTCTCCAAACCTTCAAATCTCATAGAAAAGTTAAGTACAAAATATAAGTCCAAGGCTAAAAAAAGTATTTTACAGCATCTCTTAATGTATTATGCAAATATGCGTAATACAATTATCTTCATCAAAATATTTTACTTCTCTTTTTGCAATAAATTGTTTAATATATCCAATTTTTCTAGTATTAGCTTGTTCTTGGTAGGAAGGCGTTTCGCAGTAAATTTGTGGTGGAGAGACTTTCTGAGTCATGAAGCCTCATAATCATTTACAGACATTTCCCATGAGGCGTTAGCTACCCGGAAAACAGAGAGAGAGAGAGAGAGAGAGACAGGTGGCGTGTTTGTGTGTGTGTGTTGGGGGGGGTAGTTCTGGTTTGTGCTAGACCACTGCTAGACAGTTATTTCGAGTCACGTTTCTCATATCATCTAAGGGATTCATGTGGCACTTAATAAAGGGTGTTTGCATTCCCATTACCTACTAATTTTATTAACCAATAACTCGTATTTCTAGTTGCATTGTATTCCTGAATAGTATATAGGGCAGCAGAAGCACATGAACATATTCTTATAAGTTAGATTATAAATTTACATAATATTAGTCTGATTCTATAACTACATGAATTTTGTAATTCATGTATTTAGACCGTGTAATAATAATGTTCCAGTTGTATAATAACTTAAGCGTCGTAATGTATTTAATGTAATGTAATGCAATAAATGGAATATGTAATAAAATATACGACTCGGATTTATTGGGAGGGAGGGAGGGAGAGAGAGAGAGAGAGAGAGAGAGAGAGAGAGAGAGAGATTTTCTTGTGCTAATGGTATGCCTGGAATTGGGCTTTCTGTAGATATGTTTATGTGTCCTGAAAATAAATTTCATTCCCCGAAATATTCGAGAGGCCAAATTGGATTGAAAAATTATGAACGAGAAGTATTTCAAATAAAAACAATAACAGCCTAAAATGAAACAACAAAATTAGCATTGTAATACACCAATTTCAATCTATTATGATGAATATTATTAGGACTGTAATAATAGACACAAAGAAAGGAATATTTGACTTTTGCTCATGACACTAAACTACATTGCATTTATTCACCCTACAAGCAATGTAGTGCATTATCCTTCAAACTTTCATGCTTGAACTCTTTATCCCCCCCCCCCCCTTTGAGGAAGGTTAGTATTTGGACACTTCAATGCTACTTCAACACGGTGGTGGTTCATTTCTCGAAAGAAAAATCTTGCTTCACTTTTCCATGCTATTGATAATACCAAGATCTACACTTGAAATCCTAATATCTCTTAAGGGATTGACTTCCCCATCTAGCCCACCTTCGCATTATTCCATCACTTCCATAATCCTCTGTCCCTTCCAATAAACTAGTTATCCTTTTCGCTAAAGACATTACTTTTCACCGATAAACTCTTAACACTGTACGAATCCCAAATTAATCCAGCTTTAGAATACTGTTCTCGCATCTAGGGATAAACTAAAACTTCGTTAAGGATACTTCCTTCTTCTTCTTCTTTATAGAAGAAGAAGGAAGTGCTCTTAACCAGCGATTCATTCTCACAAATTTCCTTCAATCACTTCCTCAAAGGCTATGTTTCTGCTGTGTGTCTTTTTTATAAGGATGTTCGCGCAGCCTAAAAGATACACAGAGAATGTCTTTTTCCTCTTCTTCCTTCTTCTTTATTTCCATGTGGCCAAGGTGTTGCACATGCGTTCATACTGTTCCTGCCTTCTCCCACGCTTTATACGTTTATCGGCAAGGAAGGACTTAGTTTTTTATATAGATATATTCTCCAATCTGAGTGCTATCCACTCATACTAGTCGTGTAAGTGTAGTGATAAGTGATTTATGACAGTTTTCTTCTCATGGTGTATGAGTTCCTATATATCTTTAACTTCGGAGCCATAATTCCTTCTTTGCCACCTGCACTAGCTGAATTCCTAACCTGCGGTTATCGCCAACGAAGGAATACCTACCATGGCAACCGCACATTCCTGTACTACCAATGACTCAGCAAAGCAAGAACTCCCCCCCCCCCCCACGACTTCGGACCCGGAAAGAAGAGCAAAGTTCATGGGAACTATGGACACGGAAAACAGGTCAGTCAATTCCAAATCTTACGCTAATGTTGTATCAAACGGAAATATTCTATCGTCTCCCAAAACGTTGATTTCACACACGAATGCCACATCAGCCAGCAGTAAACCGATTAACGCAAAAATAACTACCACTGTTAGCAACGTCACTTCTCGAGAAAATGGAATTGTTATCTTCGCAACCAAAGAAAACATCGCACTAGAAGAGTATCTGATGGCGACCCGCAAAAAATATTACTGACGCTTCCCGCATATCTGGCACTCTGTAGGTGTATTTCAGCCACATGTTATGGGCACAAACCGTACTGCAAAAAAGGCGTCGAAAGCGGCGATTATCACTTCGAAGCAGCCCCAGTAGCATTGGCCCCAACAAAAGTAACCGTATCAAATGTTCCCCCTGAAATTTCACATCAACTCATCAGATCCATGTTGTCAAGATACGGTTCTGTCACAGGAAGAATACACACACTGTCGGCAGCCACGAAAAAGTCCGAATTCGCCCATGTTAAACGCTTTCGAAGACAGGTATTAATACACCTTCCAAACAACGACGCACCATACGACCTCCCAAAATTAATCAACTCGGACATAAATGGAATAACCTACACTTTATACTTATCTTTCTCATCACAGTGCTTCTTCTGTCACGAAGAGGGTCACAAACAATGTCCCTATATTATCAAGGATTCATCAACAAATATCCCAGCCCAGAATAGCAAGCCAGTTGAAAAGAACATCGTACGTGAAGAAAGTCCAAGCACAGGAAAAAGTAAACCAACAATTCTCTCCCCATCACCAATTTCAGAGCCAAGAAAATCCCGAACTAAAAAAGATAATATTCTTTTGTCGAGTAATGATATCCAAAGCCCTGATAACGAAGTCTCACAGTACAAACATCATGAAAACACGGTCCCTCCAAACAGAGATGACTCGGATGAACTAATTAAAAGCAATCCTCGGACAAAACAACCAGAATCACCAACCCAGCCTCCCACTAATTCAAAACCTCATCCGATAGAAGAAACTACTCAAAATGGCCTTTCCTCCAAGCCAGCCAAGGAGAAGCAGAGTTCCCAGACGATGAGGAAACTGTACTCTCACATGACGACTTAGAAGAGGAATAAGGTGAAGGGGAACTTCCCCACACTGAGGGTCCACTAACCATGAAGCAGCTGACATCCTTCATACAGAAGGTGCGAGGCTCCCCTCACAAATTAATGAACTATAGCTCTTAAATACACTATAAGAATCCCGGAACCAATATCTCAACTTCAGGATCTACACTCAAAATTGAAATACAAAAAGAGCAGAGCAGAGGTTAACAGGAGTAACCGAATCTACCACCTGATTAATGGGCTACAAACAGAATACCAGGACCAATATTAGATTCAACCTACAATTAAACTTTTCTAAACATAATGTCGTTGAGTCGTTTTCCTCTCAATGCAAGAGGATGTGCCTCTGCTTTACGCAACAGAATAGTACTTGACCAAGTACAAAAACATCATAAAGACCTATTACTTCTGCAAGAAACAGAAACAAATATCAACTCCTCATCCAATTTATCTAGAAGATGGGCAGAGTGACCTTATCACCTACATCACTCTGCAACACCCAACAAAATCATGTCGCAGGAGTTAGCTTAGGTGTACGTCATCAATCTCCCTACAAACTAAAAGTGATTGCTGACATACCAGGATACGCCTTATATGCTCACATAAAAGCACCCAACCATAATATCCTGCATGTGTTCCATATCTACATACCACAGCAGGATGCTATGGCATCACATATCTTAGATTTCATTCAAAACCATCTTTCCAGTATTGACCAATAACATATCATAATGACTTTAACTGCACTCTTGACCAAGAAAAAGGCAGGCTTTAATGTGCTAAACATCGTAGCCAATTAATAAACAAATTTCAAACACTGCTAAACGATACTGAACTCATCGATGTCTTTCGGCATCGATGAATTCATTATCGACTGGATAGATACTACATTTCCAAACGCACTGTTCCTCTAGTTAGAAATATCTCACACATTCCTTCCTACATCTCAGATCTTTGCTTCATCAAGCTGCAACTTTCATCATCTTTGGAAGCATCCAAATCAGGAAGTGCCTATTGGATCTTCAACAATACCTTCCTGAAAGATCCAGAATACATAACAAACACTCACTCTTAATAACTAACCTCACTCACTTGAAGGGAAATACAGAACCAATGAAAAAATGGTGGCCCCCACCTAAAATCACAAATAAAATCTTTCACGCAAATCTACAGTCACCAGAAGAGTCAACAGAACACCATTGGCATCAGACAACTTGAAGAACAGCTCAAGTATCTCCCAGAAGAAAGCCCTGAATATCATCCAGCCTCCAAGCCAAGCAAAGGCACTCAGAAGTATCTAAAAAGGTGCCCTACTTAGATCGAGTCACATACAAATAAATCTTTCAGATGCCCCCACAAAATATTTTTTCTCTTTGGAAAAAAAAATACCAGGCAGCAAACGCCATCTCCGCTATTTCAAGATTTCAAGATGGCAGCATTTCAGAAGATCCAAGTAAAATCACTTCCGAAATCCTACAACACTACAAGAATACATACAGCTCTACAGGAACATCCCTTCATGCCATTCACCAAATACTGAAAGAAACAAAAAGAATCTCTGCAAGAGATCTGAACCACTTAGAAAACCCAATCACTCTAGATGAACTGAAAACTGTATGCACAACCTTGCCAAATAACAAATCTCCCGAACTTGATGGTTTCACAACAGAGTTTTTCCAAGTCTTCTGGAATCAACTCGGACCACATCTTCTTAAACCACTGCAAGAAGCCTACTTCAATGGATTCCCACAATTCGTCACGACCTCAGTAGCACGACTGACACCAAAGAAGGGAGACGACACAGACATCCGAAACTGGCGTCCTATCTCACTAATCAACACCGAGTGCAAAATCATTTCCAAAGTTATAGCAAACCAAATAAAGCCAACACTGCGTGATGTTATTGGCCAACATCAAACCTATTCTGTTCCAGGAAGATCAATACATGATAACCTCCATTTAATAAGAGATCTCATCCACTTTGCAAACAGCCATAATGAAAACCAGGCACTCGTCAGCCTTGATCAGGAAAAGGCTTTCGACAGAGTAGAGCACGGGCACCTTTATGAAGTCCTAAAGGCATTCGGCTTTGGTCCTCTCATTATCGAAACAGTGCAATTGCTATACAGAGATGCACTCTTCTGTTTAAAAATCAACAACAGGCTCACCCGCACTTTGTCATACTCTCGAAGGATAAAGCAAGGGTGTCCTCTCTCTGGCCAATTATACACACTGGCCATTGAACCGTTCTTAAAAAGAGTACACGACACCATCATCTCCAAACGAACTAGCATAATAGAATCACATAAAAAATATCCCTGTTAGCATATGTCGATGTCACTGTAATAGTCCGAAATGAAGAAGAAATGACAGTAATCTAGGACGCAACAGACTATATGCACAAGCCTCAGGGGCCAAATTAAACTCTGCAAAAACCACTGGCTTGTGGTCAGGCAGATGGAAGGCTAGAACTGATTCTCCGATCGAATGTACCTGGTCAAATGAAGGACATACATACCTAGGTGTACACCTCGGCAACACCAAAATATATAATAACCTGAACTGGACACAGCTGCACAACTGTTTTAAACAAGTGTCAGGAAAATGGAACAGCATTCGTTCAATGTCTTCACTTAGAGGAAGAGTACTAATAGTCAATGAGATGGCTGCGAGTATGCTATGGCATACCCTCAAAGTACTCACCCCCTAACCCAGACCCTAAAGTGGAAAGCATTCATATGCCTACCACTGAAAAAATCAAAAACTGAAAAGCAATATCAACAGATGCAAGCTGCTATTATAAAAGCCTATCCAGACATCCCTATACCTCAGGGAATCCGTATTCTTTCTAGAAACTGTGCGGAGCCGAGCCTTCATCTTGTAGGCTTGTAGCTGAAGGAAAGCTACAAGAAACTATACCACCTCCTGATGTCAGGGCTTCCAACTTTTCCCTTCGTGTATTCATCCTTAACCCTCTCATCCACATAGCTGTACATACCACCCAGTTTTCAGTGGGATCTTCCATATAAATCGAAGTGTGCCAAACCAGATTCCGACATACAGTGGAGACTATGGCATAACATCTTGCCAACCCTTCTAAGCTCTACAAATTTCAACTTAGAAACGGATCTGTATTCTATTCTGCGAAGTTTCAGGTATCTTGGAACACACATATCTAACCTGTCCTACTAACAAAGCGATGATCATCTACGCTCTTAATACTGCCTCTAGCACTTGTAACTACGCACACAGCCAAGAAGACTACTGTAATTTAGTCCATACAGAAGAAAACAGACACAGAATATGCAATTTCCTCTTCATCTGCGCTAAGGCCGTCATTTACAGTTTCAACCTAAAACACACAATAAATATCCAGCACCCATCCATCACAGAATCGGCACAAACCATCATATATAGCTTACGTCAGAAACTACGAAGCAGGCTTTCACTGGAACTTGATTACTACAAAGAAACAAGAACTGTCGCGAAATTCATAGAGGAGTGGAATCCAACTGGTACCCTGTTCTAGATTGCCGACGACAATACGCTTCATCTGAAAGATAACTCAGACTGAAACTGAACCGTAATGTTGATTCGTTTATTGCATTTTCTATTGTATATCCCCAAGGAAAATCTTTCTTTCTCTGTAATATATTACTTATATACTTATAACATGTACATAGTCCTTTTGTTACCTATCTTCTAATATATATTTTATCAAGTAAAATAAAAAAATATCTATACAGTAACGAAAACCTAAATATTCTTAATTAGCACGTGAATAAAGCCAAACAGCAGATACTGGAAAGGGAACAGAATATCTTTAGCGTGCTTTAGATACTGCTCTAGACAAGAACTTCTATGATGATGATTTGGTTTCGAGTGATGACCGTATCGAATAGTCATCCAAGAGCAAATTCAAAACTAGTGAGAAAAAGAGTAAAACAAAAGAGCCTGTGTTTAAAGAAATAGGAAAGGTGTATGCTTAGAAATATAAAGAACAATGAAAGCAATAGTTATAGGAAGAACTGACGCAGTGAGCTCGCAATACCATCAAATTATAGAATTAAAATAATAATAATAATCATAATAATAATGGAAAATGTCTCATAATGCCAACAGTCATTCTTTGTGAAAGTTACCGCAACACATGCCAGAGTGTTGAAATTATCAGTTTATTAAAAAAAAAACTTTCCATTGAACTGCATTGTTAGAATTAGTAGAAACGGCTAATTTCGTAGTAAGAACTAGAAATTAACGTAAATTCAATTGCATGTGTTCGATTTGTCTTTTTTTGCCGGAGAAAAACGTTCTGCTTTATCAGTTCTGAGCTAGGCAACTAGGTAGAAAAAAGGAGGAAAATACGTTAATCTCTTAGATGGATCTGAACTCATAATCACATCTTTCCAACCAAACGGCATGCATCTACCTCCTCCCCCCTCAATTTCGTTAAAAGAAGGCTCGAATTTCCAAAATTTCAAATATGATACATATGACGACACTGTGGTGGAATTTCATCTTAGCATTCCAACACATTACCGATCGCAGATGTAGCGCCGCTTTGTGGCGAAAAGAAGAATTACCATTTGTGGAAAACTTCGTACTTAACTTTGTGTTAATTACCAAATACGAGATGACGAAAATGCTTATTCGTCAACTGTTCCGTTCGTTTCTGCTTTCACACGGACTTAGTTCATCAGTGTTTAACAATTTTACCCTCGTAACATGCATGAACATTTTATGAGGATAAAACAGGATAATTCAATAGGATAACAAACGTCAAGCTTCCTGTATGGAACATCAAGTCAGCTGCATGGAATTCATGCAGGTGACTTGATGTTCCTCTGCTAGCTGTGTCATCTTGAAGATATATCAGAGGAACAGTAAAGTCCATCAATTTGTTCAATGCATCACTAGTCTATAAATTAAAGTTGAAAACATAACTGAAATCATGAAATGAACCGTGGTAAACCGACAAGAAGACATACACAATTTGCAGACAATAAACTAGTCTTATATAGCCTTAATTGCTTCGGTCGTAAGTCCAAATTAACCAAATAACCAGTTGAGAAGGGAATTGAGTGCACTCCTAGGTTGGAACTCTTGAGACTAGCCTGCCACGACTTATCTGTTTACGTTTGGGACTGTATAGGGAATGACTTTGCTTTCGACTACTGCTTTTGCTGTTCTTAAAAGAGATCAATGATTAACCAAAGGCATGTAAATGATAGTATCAGGTGATGAAAATTTTAAAATGTCGATGTATCAAAAGAACACTACAAAAGAACATAGCTAAGAAAGCCTCTTATGTGTAATGGAATAGACCCGTGTTTTCCAAACGTTCCCCTTTAAATATTTTAGTAACTCTGCCGTACTCCCCCCCCCCCCACTCCCCCGAGTAAAGTCAGTTTGGAAGAAGTTATATTTTATTATTCAAAAAACGAATAATTATAAGGAATTTATGTTTAACATTTGAGTTATGAAAATTGATGTTGAACAAAATCAAAAGTCAGGTATAAATATTAATTAATATTTTAATATTTTTAATTTTATTAAACTTTGTAGCCTGCACGCGAAGATTTATTTACAAACCAACAACACAACTACTGAAAATGTAAGCGTATTATCCGCGTGCGCATAAACTGCATCCATCGTACCTTTGTGACAGAAATACGATCAGTCATGTACACGTGGAAGTACAGATCGTGCAAAAATCACTCTGGACCATTACAATTTAAGAGACGAATGCTTCCGAAATGTAGCACAAAGTTCCGGCAGAGTAGTTGAAACTATTCGAACTATTTGAAATAAAAGTTTAAACTTTTAGTGCAAAAATTTAGAACCACGTGGTTGGAGCGCTGTTAACAGATTTTTAGTTAATGAAACATTTATTATAGAATATACTTTTACTTATCTGCCACAAAAATTATAAAATTAAAAATAATAATGATAACAATAATTTATGCAGCACTTCATAAATTCAAAGATCCCTCGCATACCTCCAAGGGTAAGTGAAAAGTTATTAAGGGTTCTTTGTGTTGTTGTTTATTAACAAATATTGAAGCGCAGTCTAATAATTTTAATAATAATAATAATATTTTAAATATTTAATTAATATTAAAAAGGCAATACAAGCAACGGTTAAATCATGAGGCTAGAAAAGAATCCAAGGTAGTTTGTTAGATACGTGGCCAATAGAAGAAAAGAAAAGTAAATATACCACTTTAGGCATATTTACCACTCTTGTATTTCAATATGATGGAGTTCTTTCTCATTTCTAATATATCTTATTTGTCCTCAGAGTTTGCTTCGACTTAAATCGAAAAGAACATACATAATTATTCCTTGTAGTTAGCTGATCAGGTTGAAACTTTAGACTGCATTTGGCTTCCTATGTTGTATACTAGTGTTTCATGTGCCCTCTCGTAGCGATTCTATAAACTAAATTATAAAAAAAAAATTCGTTATGACTTTCTGCTTCTTTGAGAGTGCTTGGATTCTTTGTATAAACTGTTTCCAAGATCAGTTATTGTCACATTACATGCACGCAGAAAGATTCTCGTCAATACTTAGTGAGCTAAACAGGCTTTTCAAAGAAAGAACTCACTAACAATGTTTTTTGTGATCTAACAAAGAGATTTCTCTTCGAATGCCAAATAGTGAGAGAAAATCTGTTAAAGACTTCAGATATTACTTAAGTTACGCTATTAGTTCCGTATCAGCGATGCTTTCGGTGATACAGAAGTAATATTTTTTATTTTTATTACAATAAAGCATTGCATCAGCGAACAGAGAGAGAGAGATAGAGAGAGAGAGAGAGAGACTCTATTATGGATCCAGAAATCTATAATAGAGCGAATTTTTTAAGCTTCAATTTTAGATTTGACGAAACTTTGTTTATTATTTCGAGTTTCCGGGCGAAAAACCCTACTTGCCCTTGTCCACGATCTAACATCGACTAACTCGACAACAACTGGCCGATGAAAGACTTTTTTAAAAGGTCCTTTACATGACAAATGAAATCGAACTCATAACAATCTCTCTTTAGACGAACTAGTACTGTGCGTGCAAACGTGATTTTCACAGAATGATGGATGCTCTTAAAAATAAATCTCCGTTGATAGGAATAAACTTGAAATATATACGTATAATTTTAGTTTTTGTTTCACTTCATAATTATATTTTGAAAGTATTTTTTTATCCCATTTCGTATATCTCCTTAAATATTAAAATACCCAAACACCTTTTTTAATTGAAGAATACAATAAATTATGACGTTATTAGTAATGTGTTTATGCAATCATGGCAGCAGCAGTTTCCGCGTTTGTGACAAAGCATTTGTCACGTGTTTTATAATTGGAAAAAATAATCAAATTTCTCTCGAGGCCAACAATAGGCAGATTGAAGATCACACATTGGACGATAAAATCTTTCATCTAAGAGCAGTGAGCAAATTGTTGAGAATTTTATGTTATTTTTATTACAATAATTTTAAGTGACTTCGCCATACCGATTAAAAATAACATAAAAGTAATCAGCACTACTGTGCGCATAAACAAAAACATGAAAGGAAGTGTTGCATTAAAAGAAGTTGTTAAAATTATAATTAATTACAGACATAAATTACAAAAAAGAAGATAGTAAGTTCATCATTCGTTATGCCTTTTTTCTCATTCTATTTAAATTTTGAAATACTTTAATTTTGTGCACATTTTGTACACTTTGTATATAACTAAACACTAAAATGAACATTTTTGACGACTGCGACTAAGTGGGAAGTAATTAATATTTCCATACAATCATAGCAAAACATATAACTGCTTGGAAAGAAGTGTCAACGGACCGTAGTTGGAGGAACAAACAGTCATGGCACCCACCTTAATAAAATGTAGGACCTTCTTTCGTTGTGATGACTGCAGCAATTCTACAGGGCATACGTTCCGCAAGGCACGATAGCGATCAACGGGAATATTGGACAATAAGGTCCTAGACTGTTGTGGGTCGGATGTCCCTTGACCTCACCCGGCACTCCAGTTCATCCCGCAGATGTTCAGGAGGGTGGAGATCAGGGCTCTGTGGAGGCCAGTCAAGTGTAGTGACGTTCATGTTCACAAATCGATTAGTTACAGCAGCCATCTTATGACACGGTGCATTGTCTTGCTGAAGGAGTCAATGGTCAGTTCCGTAGAAACGCTACAAAGTAGGAAGCTTTACATTGTCCAGAATGTTCAGATACCTCTCGGAGTTCAATGTTCGTGGCACCACAAACAGAGGTCCGAGGCCACCACAAGAAAAACAGCATCATATCATCACACCCCCAACTTCGAATTTCATAGCTGGGGTTACGCAGTCTGGTGAAAGACGTTCACCGGACATCCGCTGAACACAACCTGTCCATCTGCTCAGTAGAGGGGTAGCGTGATTCGTCGCTTCATCACAGTTTTCCAAGTCTTCTATGTCCCACTGTACATGCTGTTTGCACCACTGAAGGTGACGCCGTGTTTTGGTTCGGTAATGTGGGGGGACTTGCATATTGCAGTCCTACCATGAAAACCCATGTTGTGAGCCTCGGTTCTGAATGTGTTGGTACAGAGTCGTATTACAGTCGATGCCCGAATTTCGCATTCAACGTGTTGGCCGATGAATGGCGGTTTTTCCATATTATCCTTCGTAGCACCCTACAATCAGTGAGTGTGGTGGGTCGTCACTTTAGAGCACTTGCAGTTGACCTTCCTACACTTCCATCTCATGTGGTTCCATGATTGTTGACATGAGATGGCCCAATTTGTCAAGCATTTACCAAATACATAGGCCTGTAACATGACATCCTATCACAATGCCTCTTTCAAACTCTCAATTCCATTCTCGTAGCCATTTGACCAGGATCCAGTTGCACTGACTTGGGAACATCATATTTATCCAATTTATACCGATTACAAACACGTGACTCGTTAGATGGCACGATGTACCTTGCCCATTGAGTTCTTTCCAAGAAGTGTATATCATTATGAATGGACGATGTTAAGATACTGAATATTCAGTGAATTCGATGTACTCGACAAATGTGTTTCGAACTGTATTAAAGATGAACAGCTATCCTAAAATCGATATTTTATTCTTTATTTCAGTCTTATATTCCTTCATTTAATTCACATATTTCCTAATTCTGTAGAACAGTGTCCCTCAAAGTTTCAGTACCCGCGTACAATTTTTAAAATTTTACTAGTACTGGCGTATCTCGTCTCAGGCAAAGGCCTGAGACGACGAGGAGAATTTCTGGGGGATGAAAAACCCGAGTTTCCGGGTTAAAAATCCCTACCTCCGTATGAGACCGGGTAAACTCACCTTTAGTCAAAAGAGACCCATAAAGGTTCCTCATTCCTCACGTCACAGACGGAATCGAATTCAGGTGTTTTCGACCAAAAGATTTCTTCTATACCGACTGAGCTACGGAGGCTCCTTTGATTAGTTATTGAAATTGAAAAATGTAATATCTGCAAAAATATAAATGGGAAGAAAAAAGTAACAGAATTCAAAGGCCTGCTTTGTACTCCCTAAAAACCTTTCGCCAGGATACGCTTACCACACTTTACTGGAATATGTAGATAAATTCACTCACTGAATAAATTTATTCAAAAATAAATTCCGGCTGTCAAAATATAAGACATTTCCAATTAGGACAAACGTTATAAAAACAAATCGAAAATAGCATTTAGCATATTTCGTTGAAATCTATCGAATTGACAATTGACAATTGACATTTATGTCTTTAAGGGTGAAGCAAGATGCTTTTCATATTCCCCGCTATCTGTCGTGGTTACAGTGAGGGTAAAATTTACGAGCAGTTTGCTCGCCCTGAATGGGCATGGAGATTATGCATCGTTATAGGAGGCTAATATAGTTTTTGGTCTTCTATATTTGAATATGTCCGTTGGCTCATATGCTGCAGCTTGTTGAATCAAATCATTGGGGTGTGTGGACGTCTTTAGAAAAAACTTGGAAGCTAAGGATTGTAGATAAGAGAGAATATATGGAATATTTGTGTCTCTATGGAGCTGGCTGTTTCTAACATACCACGGGGCGTTCAGAATCATTCTCAAGCACTTGTTCTGCACACGCTGAATCTTGATAATGTTAGCGTTAGAGGTGTGGCTCCAGGCTGGAGAGGCATAGGTGATTATGGGACGAATCGTCATCTGGTAAAGTTGCAATTTGATTCTGTTGCTGAGCTTGCTATTTCTATTAATTAGCGGGTAAATCTGAGCTATGGCTTTAGATGCTTTTGCACATGCAGACTTGATATGTTGGTTGAAAGATAGCTTTTTGTCGAGAATTACACCCAGGTAATTTGTTTCTGTCTGCCAGGGAATTTTAGTATTGAATAGTAACACATCTCCTGCAGGAGACATTGGCCTTTTTGAGAAAAGAACCGCTGAGCTTTTCAGGGGGTTGACTTCCAATCTCCACCTAGAGAACCAACCCTCCAGCTTTAGAATGTTTTCTTGAAGCTTTCTAGTAACGAAGTGGGGTCTGAGGGATCTGGTTAGTATTGCCGTATCGTCCGCATACAGCGCTAAAATGGAAGTCATCGGATTGTGAGGGATGTCTGACATGTATACAGAAAACAGCAATGGAGCCAGTAGAGATCCCTGTGGCACTCCAGCAAAGATATGGCGCTGGGACGATATAGAACCGTTAATTTTAACTTGCATTGATCTATTCTGAAGATATGAACGGATTAGATGAACCATTTTTAGTGAGATGCCGGCTGAGATAAGTTTGTGCAGGAGTCCAAAATGCCAGATTTTATCAAATGCTTTAGATAGGTCTAGGAAAACAGCTCCTGTGTACTGGCGCCAGTTGTAGCTGGTGATGATATATTCCACAATTCTATGGATTTGCTGGGTAGTACTATGGTGTTGCCGAAAACCAAACTGTTCTTTAGGGAGGATGTTTAGGTCATTTATTGAGGTTTGGAGTCGTGAGAGGATGACCTTCTCTGCAATCTTACCCAGGTTGGAGATGAGACTGATTGGACGATAATTCTGCGGTAAGTGTGGGTCTTTGCCTGGCTTATGTATAGGAATCACATCAGCCAGTTTCCAGGTGGAAGGAAAATAGTGAAGTCTTAAGATTGCATTTATTATACTGGTCAGATGCACTATAGCTTTTCGAGGCAGCAGCTTGATCACCCTGTTTGAGATGCTGTCTGGTCCAGGAGCTTTATTGTTCTTAAGTTTTTTAATAATATCATATAATTCAACAGGTGATGCGGGTGCAATATGATCAGCACTGGTATCCGGGAGGTTTAGTGCATGTCTAACCTGTCTGTGGATTTTATACAGATGATTGAAATCAATGTTGTTATAAGATGGTTTGCACTGATCCTCAAGATTTTTAAGTATGGCTTCTGCCTTATCTGCATCTGTGTGGATTAGGCCCTGGTTTGAGATTATAGGGGGGAGGGATCTGTTTTTGTTTTTGATGTTTCTCAGTAGGCCCCAGATAGAGTGATCAATAGGTGAGATAGAGGCTAACTTTTTATCCCAAACTTCGTTTCTATGCGTTTTAAGTGCATCTCTTACTGCTCCATTCAATCTATTAAGCACTGTCTTATCCTGAGGAGCGCGAGTGTTACGAAATCTCTTCCTAGCTCTGTTCTTCTCTCTGATCAGGTCCATAATGTCCTCAGGCAAACGATCAGGCTTGGGAACAGGTTTCTGGAAGGTTGCAACCATTATAGCGGACTTAATCTGTTGGGTGAGGCTAGTCACTGCAGAATCCACATCTTCTGGTGTGCATATGTGTGGGACGGGTCCTATTTGATCCCGAAGTGCTTTAGACAATCTCTCCCACGATATGCCTGAATGAGGAGGAGACAGGCATTCTTGTTCTCCCAATTGCAGTAGAATTGGGTTGTGATCCGACGACAGCTCGTTTAGTGATGTAAGGCTGTACTGTAGTTTAATGTCTTGCAGGATGGCTATATCCAAGATGTCAGCAGTGCCAGATGTACTGAGATGAGTTGGTTCGGTAGGTCCAGCCACAACAGCATGGTTTAATCCTGTGTAGCTAGAAAGGATACGACCATTTTTGTTAGTGGATTTACTGTTCCAAGCAGGATGCTTTGCATTGAGGTCTCCAGCGATGATGATCGGTCCTTTTACTCCAAGGATGGCATCCAGATCTGAGGTCAATAATGTCTTTAATGGAGGGTTGTAAGCAGAAAAAATTTTGAGGTTCCCAATTGAGTTTGTGAGAACATTGATTCCTGTGATTTCGAGGTTGGTGGTAGTAGGGTTGGTTATTGAGTGATGATTGATATAGCTTTTGATAAGAGTGGCTGTACCTCCACCTCTATACCCAAGCCTGTCGTTTCTGTAAATCTGATACCCTCTGATTTTCAGGGTGTCAGCAGGCCTCAGGTGAGTTTCATTAATTAGCAGTATATCTGGGTTGTATCTATTATTAAATTCCTGGATTTCTAATAGTTTGTTTTTTATACCGTTGGCATTCCAACCGATAATCCTAAGAGAGTTTGGGACGATTTTTTTCCTATGCATCAGAGAGTGCAGATAATATGGATTGGGTTTGCTGTAGGAATCTTTTTGTGACACTTAAGGATGGATTTGAGTTGCTGAAATCCTGGAGCATGTTTGCAAGAGAAGAGGTGATAACAGCTGATAGATTTGAGTGTGGAGTATTCCGGTTCTGGGTTTGTACTATCTGATTGGAGCGGGCCACATCAGCATATGTTCTTACTTGATGTTGAAGATTCGTTTTCTTAAGGGGCTCAGTTAATGATGGGCGAGCACCTGTTGTCATTTATTCACTCTTGGAGAACTGAGTAGCCTGAGCTTCAGGAATTCTCGCACTAGATGACGAGGTAGATTGATGACTTGTATCATTCCATCTGTTTTTGGGATGATGCATACACCCTCTATAATTAGCAGGGTGGGGACCCCCACAATTAGCGCACTTAGCCGGGGTGGTTTTTGGCTTGGCGCAGGTGTTTGTGGGGTGATTCTCGCCACATTTTACGCATCTGAACTGAGCTTTGCATAGCTTCTGGGCATGGCCAAATTTTTGGCACCAGTGGCACTGCCCAGAAGATGATTTCTTTCTCAATGGTTCTGTGGTGATTTTGAGTCCACAGATTGATTTTAAATTATAAATGTCTTTGTAGATGTTATGAATTTCTACTAAGACTAAAGGCATAGGTGTCTTATTTGATCTAAACATTCTAGTGACCTTTATGGGGGGTAGTTCCTGTAGGTTAAGGTCAGTAACTATTTCATCTGTGTCAATATCCTCAGAGACTCCTCGTAAGACTACTTTCAGATTTTTTTCAGAGGCAAGTGAAAATGTGTGATATTGGGTTCCTCTAGTATCCAGTTCCTTTGTAAGGTTTTTATAGTCAGCCACCGTGGTGGGCTGAATTCGTATTCCCTCGTCTGCATTTTTAGCAGACGTGTAATGAATTTGTGAATTTGCCATGATGGTTCTGAGTGTTGTCCATCTCTGCTTTTCCCTTAGGATAATCGGTGGCACCTTTTCATTGTGGGAAACAGAGGGATCTGAAATGGGAACATCCTCTTCCATACCAACAACATTTGTTGATTCAGCAGCAAGAATTTTTCTCTTCTTACGTGCGTGAGTTTCTTCTTGATCAGAAGGATTAGAGGTAGAGACAACTAGATTGAGTTTTTCCTCCACTTGTGGGGAGTCTTCATTTTCCTCAACTTCAACTTCAGGTGAGGAATACAAATTTAAGTAGCCGGGCCAATCCCGTTCAAACTTTTTGAGGAGCTTTTTAATAAAACTGAGTGCTAGCTTTTTATCGAGTGACTCAATAATAGTGTCGGGGTCAATCATGCTAGTAGGCCATGTCAACTTGAACTTCTTTTGTAGTTTATCAATGAGTTCAAGAGCTGGCTCTCTTTCGAGCAGATCAGCAAATACGTCCAGGTCAGGCACGCTCATATCGATTTAGTTGCGTATGTGCGTTAATAAAATATCCCGCAGGTCTAAAGACCTGCCAGCAGAAGTTTTTGTAAAATATCCCGCAGCCGCAAAGGACTACCAGCAATATCAAGCATAGGCGCGTCAACTAGCAACAAGATGTTAAAATACAACAACGACACTAATGGCAGTAGGCCTAGCGTATCGCCTTTGCGAAGTCAGTTGACTTACCTTGTATGGGAAATAAAATGTAAAATGCCTGTTTATTGCGGCAAGCAAATAACTGATATTACTAATGAATATAAGCATAAATCTCTGAAAACTTATCAGTCAAATACACAATTCACCATCAATAACACACGACACAAAACACTAACACGCGAGCCGCCATTTTTCCACTCAAAAACCATCTATCGAATTCATCGAACTAATTCAATAGTAATAATGTAATGCAAAATAAAAAATGGTGTCTATGGTTTCTACTTAATAAGATCACATTTTTCGAAGTATTATAAATCATTTTTAAAAGTAGTAGTATATATGTTTTTGCATATAAAAAGCTCAAAACTATTTTATTTAACAATTTGTAAAAATTTTCGATTACAGCCATATTCATTATTAGTTTGCATCCTTAACGATTAGGATATAAATTCGAGTAAAAACAATTTAGTCATACATAGAATCTAATATTTAGTTCTTTAGAGACTAAACATCCGACTTCATTAATAGCAATAGTAATGAAGTCGGATGTTATTCTCCATAAAGAGAAAATAACACCCGACATTAATTTGATAGCCTATGATATTAATGTTACTATGGAAACATACTTCAACGTTGCTATAGCAACAGTAGGTTATGTTGTTCACAGTAATCAGTGTATATTTCTATCTTCTAAAAATGTTGTTATTAAATTGCATTTGTATTCAGTTTTTTACTAATTGCAAGTCAGTTCAATGATTATTTACACTTTCTCTGTATCATCATTCTGAAGTGTTGTTTTTTCCCAGAGATCGCTTATCGCCATTTAGCGTCATTCCTGTATTGTGCATCAAGGCTGGAACCATTTAGCTAACATTAATCTGATTGTAAGCAAACATTTTTCCGATCTCTTTTAGTTTCTTGATGCAACGCATATGTGAATATTATTAAAGGTAATAAAAGTCGTTGAAGAATAAATACTCTTTTAATATGGTTTACTAAAAGTGAATTTAAAGATCGGTGGTGCGTATGAAAAGAAAGAAGAAATTCATTAAATCAATTGATAAATTTGAAGGAAATTAAAAACGAAGACACGCATTCTATCAAAATAAAGGAAAGGAAATAACCGCAAGAAGACCAGCCTAAATTTAATTATTTGTATAAAAACTAAATGTAAACGAATTTATCAAAAGAAGAAATTATATTAATAAGAAATCATTATGAACCAAAGCAAAGCGCAATTGGGACAAAGAAAAGCAAATAAAAATACGTACACGATTAATATTTTTTCTTTACGCTGTATGGGAGCAAATATTAATTAATGTCAGAAAGGAATTGCGTTTTTATTTATTGTAATAGTTTGCGAATAACAACGGACCAACTTTATTTAACAAATTAAACGATAACGAATATGATTTAAATCCCTTTCCAATTTTCATTCTCTGACTTTCATATTTCATTTTATCCTTCCAAATAATACAAAGGAAATAAATGGAGCGTATCCTATCCAAGTGTTTGGCTGCCTTCGTCAGCTAATAAGGGAAATGCAGATAAAAGAGATAAATGAGGAAGTGCATCCCAAGCCAAAAAAAGATCGATCAGCTGAATTAAGAGGGATAATACCCACGCGGAATGTTCTAGTTTGAAGTTCTCATCTCGGAATGCAAATCACAGCTCTTGCCCCTTTGGCAAATCCTGTGATTTACTTGCAAGGAGCTTGTGAACTGAGAGACAGACAAATCACCTCGAAACCTTTCACTAATTATTGAGGTGAGTGCCCAATCGCTTATTAGGATATTCAATAAGTAGGTCTTTTCTACAGCTAGGAATAATTTTTAAGGTATGTGGGCTTAACATTATTTTTTTGTAGGTATGAAACTCTCAGTAGCTCAGGTTGGAAAGATCTAGGTTCGAACTCTTAAGAAATGAATTCAAATTTTCACAGGGCTTTCCAACAGAAGGTGAGTTAATCGCTCTCATGAGGAGAATATTTTATGTGGCTGCCATTAACGAAAAAGTTTTTAAACCTATAGCACATTCGTACCGTGGGTGGGCTAAGCATTTTTATTTATTTTTATTTTATTTTTATTATTATTTTTTTTTTTTGTATTTTTCTATAATCCGGTAACCCCGCTCTGGAGCACAAACATGAAACCTTTTCCAACCACTTTCAGTCCTCCAACAAGCGGGCGGTGGTCGTACACCGGGAAATGAAGTTCCTCTCCCACCTAAAGACAATCATAAACATCTATGCCAAAGGCTGGATTGAAACCCGTGACCTGTCGGTTGGAAAGTAGATACGCTAACTCTTCAGTCAACCAGGTCGGCAAGAATTTTCCAGGTGGCAGAAATTTCCTTCTGAAAACTTAAGATTTTCATCTCGTAACCTGAATTGCCCGCTTTACGATATTCTCTAGCTCAAGATGTCCTTATTCCACTTTATAAGTTTTATTTGCTGCCTTTGATATAGTTTACATACAATAAACACTTATAGGAATAGAGCTAAAGCTAACCAACTTATGCTATATTTATGGTTACCAAATTGTTATCAAATCAAGGATACTTGGAATGTCGTGAGCAATTAAGTGTTGGTTTTTCAGTTGTATTTCATTGGCCTACGTTTATGGAATGTAGAATGTTACGGCGTTTTGTAGGTTCTTTATTAGTGGCATCTCTCCCCCCCCCCCCTCTCTCTTTGTGTGACTCCTACCTACAAAAGGTTTTATGGCATAATTTTAGCGCTTCTTAACGGTTACTTGTCGCTCAAACGTTCTTTTTGAATTGTTAACGTTAGAGGTATTTGATAATACTCAGTTTAACAATCAAAACAGACACATCAGTTCTAGGGTATCTCAGCATCCAGAAAGCTTGCCTTGCTTTTTCTTTCACGACATGACTTTTCACCTCCTGTTACAAATCCCATATCCGTTCAATTGTGGAACACTGCGCTGACGTTTGGGACAGTGTACATAAAATCTGTTAAAATTCTTGATGGTGCTTAGGAATTCGATTTTTCTAGTGAATTTGTGTTCCTATATTGGTTTATTATGTTAAAATTATAATTGTGATAGGATAAATGAAAGCGTTTAGTGGCAACATTCAAAGAGCAGAACACATGCAACAATCGGTTTCCATTCATGGACAGACCACAGAGTACAAGGATGACATAAGTTATGAATTTAAAAAATAAAAATAAAGAAATAATATTTATTTACAATTAGGAATTAAATTCTCTCTTATTTTTCATAAGGAAAACGTAATAATTCAAATTAAGATGAAGAATTAAAGCCGCTGAGCTTTCTTTAATAAAGATTTTTAAGTTTCTGTGGATCGAGCATGTCTCAGTCCACAGGATTCTATGTTGTGTGTGTGTGTGTGTGTGTGTGTGTGTGTGTGTGTGTGTGTGTGTGTGTGTGTGTGTGTGTGTGTGTGTGTGTGTGTGTGTGTGTGTGTGTGTGTGTGTGTGTGTGTGTGTGTGCACCATGCTGAGCAAGACCCGACTTATAGTATTTCCGGTGGCAGCTGTAAATTGAACGCCCAGGTTATTTAAATATGATGCATGCCATCCACAAGGGATGCTCCGTTAGAGCACGATGATCTTTGATGATGGTCAAGTTGAGTTGTTTATACTTCTTGGATTCTAGTGATGGGTTGGCGATTCCAGAAAGAAATCACGAACCCCATCATTTAAGAAAATGAATTCGTATCCGTGGTCGAGTTGAGAGAGAAATACGTCTGTAGGCATCGATCATTTCATTTAATTTGACAGAACTATTAAAGGGATTTATATACTTATTGTTATTACTATTATGTGTATATTTTCGTAATAGAACTAACAATGATTATCAATTAATATATCTTATGGTCACTCACAATTAAACGACTTCTACTTTCAGTTAAATGGACCATTTAGGCCTAATGCTGCCATCACTAGATTTCTCTATCGGTCTCAGTCATAAGCTACATCTAGGATAATTCTTTTTTTTCTTGATAATATTCTATATATTTCAGGAGTTGTAATAAAGCAAAATACCCACGTTATTCCTTCTCCGTTTTCTCCTCTATTTCTCGATGAATCTCATTGTAGCTATTAATGCTGACTCCTTACAATCAAAATTATCCACTTGTTCAAAGATATAATTATCCACAACCAAATTGGATCGGTATTGGAAAAGGTACTTGAATTTACCTTATATTCAGTCTTTTCCTTGTTTATGACAACACCCATAGACATACTTACCTTGATTCCATTAAAAGTAGTGTGTATAACATCTTCATGAGAACCTTCAAGGATAATAATGTCATTGGTATAAGTCGATAGGATGTTGTTCTCATCCATTTCTACATGTCATTGTTCATTTAGGTTTCTGAATTTCTTTTTTAATGTTAGAATGAATAGAGTTTGTAAGAAAGCATCGATTCCACTTTATTTCAAAAATTGACGAATGTTTATGGAGAAAACGTAGTTTGTATAGGATGTGATGATTACAAAGTTTTATCATATTTATATACTGTTTGATATCCTAAAACATCTCCTTGCATCCCAGAGTACCTTTCGATGTATTCTGTCAAATGCTTGTTTATAGTCCACGAATATTGGATATAATTACTTATGAAATTCATATTGTTTGTTAGCAGCAGTTGTCATAGAGTGAAATTATGATTTGTCATAGAGTGAAATTATGATTTGTCATAGAGTGAAATTATGATCTGTCATCGACTTTCCCTTGTAGAAGGCAGACTGATGTTCTCCTATAATGTTTGAAGTATATACATTAATTATTTTCCAGCTCGGTGTAGACAATAATTTCTAGCAAGTATCCAAGAAAGGAGATCCTATGATTACTAGTAATCATAGGGTCTTCTTTTTAAAAAAAAAACAGGCAGCAGTACGGCTGTATTCCAATCAAATTGAATATCTTCTTTTTGTCTTATGAACTGGATGAGTTATAAATCCTAGTGGTTAAGTGTTCCTCTAATTTTTAGTTCTGCTGTAATTTATTTTACCGCTTTTTTAATTTTATATATTTTCATTTAAATAATATAAATTAATGCCTTTATAAAAAAGAATGCCTTTATGATTATGATATAATTGAATTTATTATAATTCGAAACTGAATTAGCAGTTCATTTGTAATTAATTTATGCTAAAAAATTATTGGTGTTTTATTTAAACTTTGATATTTTCAAAATTTAAAAAGAAAAGATTTATCTTTTTTATTTTTTAAAATAAAAAAGATGAATTTCAGAATTATATTATATTTAATTGTTATAAAATTTAAATAAAATAAATATTTTTTTATAAATATCTGTGAAGCAATTATTTCTTCAGCTAACCTTCAATGTTTAGCATACGATTAGGTAAAATTTCCTTAGAGGTGTCACAAATAAGAGTGATTCGTACGCGAATTCAATTTAAACATTTCAATATACGCTGTCAGAGAATCCGTGGCCTCTAGCGAAGCTCTTAGAAAAGTCCATGGCAAAAAGCTTGTATAGAAATTTTAAAAGGAACCGTTACATCTCCGCAATGCAACAGGGGCGAGTCTTGACTGAAAACGAAATGGGAAGATCTGGAAAAACTCCGACACTTTCAGCGCGTCGCCACAAAACAGTCTTCTCAGGAAATGAGAGGGTTCCTTCAAAGCTGTGCGGTATGGAGAACCTTCTTTTTCCGTCCGTTACTCTTTAAATGGCCACGAAATGCGAACGACTTTTGGCTCTTTTGAAAAAAAAAAAAGTAACTCTTTCTCACAAAACATTTTTAAAATATACGTCTCTAAGGCTTATAAGAAAGCATTCTAATATTTTTCGTTTTCAGTGGTCCTTTTTTGCTTCTTGAAGGGAGACAAAAAATGAATACGTTGATATTTTGCACACAGTTGGGTAGCAGGCGTCAGAGCCACAAAGTATGCTGAATTTTCAAATTATTTATATCAGGTGCATTTTTCATTTCGTCAGTAGGTGGCGCGCATGTAGATTTTGTTACTTGTCTAAAACGAAAGGAAATGTTAAAATATAGAGTAGTTCTTCAATTTTTAAATATTTATTTCTCTCTTTTAATGTGCTAATTAACGAAACCCACCAGCAATCGAATTAAATTTAATTCGATTACTGGTGGCTATTTATTTTAACTAATTTTATCGGAATTTAAAAAAAAAACATTCGGTGTATACGTAGTAGCTCAAAAAATTCGGTTTCGTTTAGTGCACCCATTAATTAACTTTCAAATTTTACCAAATTAACTTAATATGAAATAATAGATTAAAATTTAAATAAAATTTTTGTCATTTTTCAAAATATTTTATTTTAATAGTTACTTTTTTTCAATACCATTTTCTATAATAATAATTAAGGCTCAACAATTTTGAGCCTTAATGTACTAGACTGTGACTCCGTTTGGTGGCCGGGAAAAGAATAGACTGTAACCCATGCATGTCTTAAGAGGCTACTAAAATGGACGCAGAGTTTCGCTCTCTTAGGTTTCTTCAGGAATTTTGCTCTGCTTCCGGGTGGGGGTGTTTAGATTTCGGGGGGTTTGCCCTGAGAGAGCATTTTGAGTCTCTGGGGTTGGTGCTCTCCGGCGTGGCCCGTGAGCGGCCTTCTCGGTAGATGCTTTTTCCTGGAATATGAGCGGTTCTGCTCAGTGGTGGTGGTGGGGGGGGCTTCACTGAGTGAAACTAACTCCGGAGACGGTCCGGGGATCGTCTTAATTTTTAAAAGGGCTTTACTTACATACCAGCTCCACTGTAGTCCATGCATGTCGTACGTGGCGACTAAAATGGGTACCCAGGGAGGGTAATGGATGGCAATGCCGTAGCCAATGACGTTTTAACTAAGGCTCGGCTATTGCTGTTACTCTCCTGCCAGGATCAGAGCTTATAGCCTATATTATTCTGTCCATACATTTTCTTCACAGATAACGGGGAATATGAAACGCATTTTTGTTTCACCCATCTAGCCAGAAAAAATTATTAGACTATGTTACTGATTAAATTATGGCAATTGTGACTAGAAAATAGAAGAATCTGTTTGGTTTTAAGATAAAAAAATATCAAAAATAAAATGCTATCAACGTTCTAATTACAGTTCGTGTCTACATTGTTTCATTTTCGATAGCAGAGTCTATAAGTCCATGCGCTATTTAAATTCATTCCATTATTTAATGCAGTTTCGTGTTGTTCTAGTATCTACAGTGATTTCTGATGTCTGAAGAGAGGAACTACATAGTTGTGTAAAGAGTAGTTGTAGAGTTTTTTTATAACAAATTCGAGTTTTTCTTCCCTAAGAACAGGCAAACCCGGCATTAAAACACGTGCAATTGCTATACATAATACACTGGCCTTATAGCCTGAGTTGATTCAGCCATAAATCGAAATAAACCAAACCAAACCATCCCGCTCCCATTCCGACCGTACTACTGTTATATCTCACAGCAGAAGACTGAGTTACTGCATCACTCTTCTCCTCCAACACTCTTGCACAGATGAACAAGGCCAAACACTCCCATGTAAAAAAAAAAAAACGTGTGCTCCTGTATTAGAATTAACATTTATTCTACATCGCCTTTCAATCTTTCCTACTCTTTAGCATGGAAAGAAGTTTATATTCAGCCCATTCTAAAGATAAAAAAAATAATAAAATCAGGTCAGCCATCAAACTACAATTCATTGGCTTAACTTTAGTTTTTCCAAAATCATGGAGAAGATCATGAACAGTCAACCACTAAATATCGACTACCTAATTAGTGGATATTTAGTGGTTGACTCTTACGTATTTTGCCACTCTCAATCCACAGTTGATCTCCTAGTCATCACACCTACCACTGAACACATCCCATGGAAAGGTAGGTTCACAGAAACTACCATTCTAGTCCTCATCCCTAATGATGGCTTGACCCCTAACATTTATCCATCAATGCTAGAATATCCCTAACTCTATACTTACCCCATTCTCTTCCTACTACAAAATAACCTTTTATCACTGACCTTAAATCCTATCCATAATGTTTGCTAATGAACGGCACACTCCATTAGTCTTCTTCATTTAAAAAGCCTTGCGTGCACAATCATTCGACGCCTTAAAATCTTCCAAAACCGTGCTTTAAACTATGATTTCCTTAACTATTCTTTAGAAGGATGAGAATAATCTTCTGAACATCAGTAGTATTAAAAATACAGTCCTGGTCTTTCAAAACGATCTCACTTGATTTCTTCTTACTCTTAATACACGCATCTCATCTCCAAATATGATGAGATAGCTCTTCTTTGTCTGGCTTACATCTGCAGCCATTTGTAGCATAAACAATGCAGCTTCGAATACTTAATTTACTTTTCCCCTAGACACAACTGCTAAACATTGTATAAATCTATCCAACTTTAGATGGATTTGGGATTTAGACAATGCATGTGTTGCACCAAAAGCCTAACTAAGAATGTCTAATGCTATCCAGAAGAGGGTAATCCAATTATTGATTTATTTTTGATTCACTGATATTAATATTGATTAATAATAATGAGTAGTGATATTATTGTTTCATAAAGAACTCAATCTTTCGTTTCTTCTAAAGACCATATAAATTTACAAAAAATGTTACTGAAAGAAACTTTGTATATGCAAAAATAATTAATTATTGATCAAATTATCGAATTTATTTCAGATTATCTTATTATATCCTACCCAGGAAGGACGTCAATCTATCGTTGAATGCACTATTATTAAGAAGGGTAAGATAACTCGGAATATCTAACCTCTGAACACCAAACATGGAATTAAGATATTCGGATCTCTAATAACCAAGATGGTGTCCTCACACGGAGCGATAAAATGGATCTATCAACAAAATTGAAACAAAATATTTTAATACTTATTTGTTTTACTATTGCGTTGATGTATTTTCTGTCATTTCCTATCCTCGATTTTTTACATTATTATTAATAAGGATTAGATACACCGGGAATCCGATTTATCTCTCCTCTGAAGACAAATATGGAACTTCTTAATCCACTATCGGCTTGTAATAAGCAGGATGATGATTTCACGTAAATCGATAAAATTTTAACCTACTAAATACAATGATTGTTTTACTAATTCTTTAAAGTATTTTTACCGCCTTAAATCTACTACTGTAACGTAAAATTCAAATACATCGAACTCACAGATAACGAGATAACCTTATAGTCCTTATAAGGACTGGCTTAAAGGGGCGAAGCAAGAATGCTTTTCATCTTCCCCGTTATCTGTAGAGGACAGTGTAGGGATAAGGTGTTATTGAGCTATTAAAGCTCTGATCATGGCAGGAGGGTAACAGCAAAAGCCGTGCCTCAGTTAGAACTTCATTGGCTACAGCATTGCCATCCATTACCCTCCCCATTAAAGCCATCCTTACAGTCCTTATCAGGACTGGCTTAAAGGGGCGAAGCAAGAATGCTTTTCATCTTCCCCGTTATCTGTAGAGGACAGTGTAGGGATAAGGTGTTATCGAACTATTAAAGCTCTGATCATGGCAGGAGGGTAACAGCAATAGCCGAGCCTCAGTTAGAACTTCATTGGCTACAGCATTGCCATCCATTACCCTCCAAGGGTATTCTGTTCTTGATCACAACAACCACGAAATAACAATTGACAATCATGTCTTTACGGGTGAAGCAAAATGCTTTTCATATTCCCCGCTATCTGTTGTGGTTACAGTGAGGGTAAAATTTATGAGCAGTTTGCTCGCCCTGAATGGGCATGGAGATTATGCATCACTAAAGGAGGCTAATATAGCTTTTGGTCTTCTATATTTGAATATGTCCGTTGGCTCGTATGCTGCAGCTTGCTGAACCAAATCGTTGGGATGTGTGGACGTCTTTAGGAAAAACTTGGATGCTAAGGATTGTAGAAAAGAGAAAATATAAGGAATATTTGTGTCTCTATGAAGTTGATTGTTTCTAACATACCACGAGGCGTTCAGAATCATTCTCAAGCACTTGTTATATCTTGATAATGTTAGTATTAGAGGTGTGGCTCCAGGCTGGAGAGGCATAGGTGATTATAGGACGAATCGTCATCTGGTATAACTGCAATTTGATTCTGTCACTGAGCTTGCTATTTCTGTTTAATAATGGGTAGTTCTCAGCTATGACTTTAGATGCCTTTGCAAGTAGACTTGATGTGTTGGTTGAAAGATAGCTTTTTGTCGAGAATCACACCCAGGTAATTTGTTTCTGTCTGCCAGGGAATTTTATTATAGTAACACATCTCCTGCATGAGACATTGGCCTTTTTGAGAAAAGGCCGGCTGAACTTTTCTGAGGGTTAACTTTCAATCTCCACTTGGAGAACCAACCCTCCAGCTTTAAATGGTTTTCTTGAAGCTTTCTGGTAACGAAATAGGGTCGAAGAGATCTGGTTAGTATTGTTATATATATTGCCATACATATTGCTATATAACCACGAAATAACAATCTGCCATTACATTATCTAGAATAAAAGTATTCTTTAAAATAATTGGTTTCTAAAATTTCCTTCAATTTTCTCAATTAGTAAGAAATTAATTTATTTCATCTTTTAAATTTTCAATAAATCTTAAAATATAAATATTATTATATATGCAATATTTAAAAAGTTTAAAAATTTCTTTCTTTCTTGTTAACATTTCGTTTGAGGTTTAATATTGAGAGAAAATCATTCTAATCTTGTCTTTGAGCAAAACTGCTTACGGTCACTCATGTAAGTTAAATACACTAGAGCTATTTTATGGGAAAATTTTATGCTTACGTTCCTTGCATGTGTTCTCTTTAATCACTCTACAAATCCTATTTTGCAGTAGCAAGTAAAGTCGTTAAATTTTCACAAGTACTTCTTATCGGCCATCCTACCGTATTAAGATGTTGTGCCATGGAAGTGGGTGAGAGTCAAAAGCTGCTATCAACCTCGGTGCTTCTTGCCACTATATAATCGGTTCGTTGATAATAAAAGACTCAATGTTATGTAAAAGTAGCTAAGGCCTTTCTGCATAATAGCATTACGATATTAAACAAATAGAGAAGGTATAAAAAGAATTAAGGCAATGAAGGACTACAAGGAAACAAAGTGGATTTACGGTTATTGGAGCCCGTGAGTGTTTTAGCACGTATTGTTTGTGTTCTGTTAATGGGAATTGTTTCTGGACTATTTTTTAAATTTTAAGGAAGATAAGAGTTGAGCAAATGGTCTAGATAATGATCATTATCTTCACAGGAAGTTGGAAATGTGCTCATATCTTTTATCAGCTAATTTACAATGCTAGATAAAAAAATGCGCTTAATGTTTTAATCTAAATCATATATAGAGTTTTTTTGTTTACATTTATGGCGTATGCTTTCATCCCTGCCTTTGACAAACGAAGAACCTGACCGAACAGTAGTACGGTCTATAAAATATGCTTTTGGGAAGATTGTCATAGTATAATACCAAAAAGCATGGATAGTAATGCTTATTTGAGTTATTACTTACATTAGAACACGGAAAATCATTCCCTCCCTGATATTGTATATATAAAGATGAGAATCCTGTTGTTTTTTGTTCGTTATAAAAATATACCCGCCATTATCACAAGTTTCAGATATGCCACTTGACTGACCGGAAGAAAATGTCTTTAACCTCCTACATTTGTAAACCCAAGATGGCGCCCTACCTTCGACTGATTTATATAGAACTGAAGCCACAAATTCTGTTATAGAACACAAATGGTGGCACGGATTCATCTCGAAGCACGTGTGAATTGCCAAGCATTTTATGATGAACCATTTAAGGTAAGGTAAATTTCCTGAAACTGTGATCAGGTTCCATTTATTTATTTGCGATCTAGAACCTTGGGTTCTGTTCTATACGAATCGCTCTGGTTTATGAGTGCAGGTTATGACAAAGACTTGACTTGGAAAATTCATCAGAGTGTGTTTAGACACACGTTTCTTCCCTGTGACAATCCCAACTATTGCTTTTATGCTGTTTTTTCTTTAAAAGAAAGTTTAGCTTTATTTCTTCCTTTAAAAAAATTAATTAAGTAATTAAAAAAACGTTTTCTACATGGCAGTGTTTCACAATGTCAAAATCCCATTTAAAAATAGATTACAATGAACTGCTATACATTGAAAAGAGTTGAAAACTGGCATTATATTAAATAAATACATAAAATCAACAGATTTAAGGACACGAGTAAAGTCAGTTAATTTTTATAAGATTTGGTGTTTTAGATCTTAATATATTCGTTAATATTCAAGACTAAATTTGCTCGGATATCAACTAAATAGTTTGCATTGTTTGTAAACGCATTTCGACGAAATTCGATCCGTCGGAGTGCAGAAAGATAACCTAATGCTCAACACATGTGTGAGTGCTCATCAGCAATGTAAACGACAGTTACCGATTTTATTATTGATTTAGTCGATCTTTATCGACGTTTCGAGTGTACATGCAGATGCTGGAACATAATGCAACCCATCCAACTGGTTTTCATGATATTCGTCGATTAGGGAGTAAAATTCTCTGAAGATAGTAAGAAGAAGCCGTTAGTTTACTAATGTCGATATGATACAAGAATGTTTGAACCAAAAAAAAAAGATAGAAAATATAAGAACAGGAAGAAGAAACGGAAGAAATATAAAATCTACAAGCCTGTTTTGAAAAATAAAAAAATAAAAAAAATGACATCATCACTCAGTTGAAATGCGATTGGTCAATAAAATTGTACTCATTATATTTTGCCAAGAGATGTTGCTATCAGCCCTAAATATTCCTGTATACTCGTATTGCTATAATACTTACAAGACTTATCTAAGAACCAAGAACATCACCTAATTGCATTGCACGTAATGTTCTCCTAGTTGAAGATAAACGTGTAGAGGATCTGTTTGTTTAAGGCTTTGTTTTTTCTGTGTTATGAATACGAATTAATTTTATCTGATAAAACAAATAAAGTAAGCTTAGAATTTTCAATTTTCGAAAACTAAACCTCAGACTAGATAAAGTTTGAAAGCGAGAGACAGACTATTAGAATGTATTTTGTTTCATGTGTTTTTCCTTCTGAAGATTATATTTTTTATGAAAAAAAAAACGAATCGACAGAATTTAATATATCGATGTGAGGCCTCAACTTATCGAACACAGAATCAATTCTGCTCTGCGAGGACTTTTAATTTATTTCACACGATAATCTTATTTTGAATACAAGATTACTTTTTATGAAAGAGAACTTGCATTAGGATAGGATGAAGGAATAAATGAATAAATAAGCGATTGGGAATGGAGAGGCACCTTGTAAAGTTTGTGTAATATTAAATAGATGATTGTAATGGATGTATTCCTTCCTGCCTATCTTTTGTATATTATCATTTCACTATGATGAGGGAGAAAAAACATTATTTAAAGAAAAAAAGAAAAAGAAAAAGTTGACCTGTGTTTCCGTTATTGAAACATGCAATATACTTCTCAGCCGTGAAGAAATCCCAATGTCCAATACTTAAGCGTTCAGGTTAAAATTTAGTAATCTATAAGAGTTCAATATTATGTTAAAATAAAATGTTAAACATATAATACTAAATATTATAAAATATTTAAAATTATAAAGAAATTTAAGAAATTTTCAGTATTTAAATTATTTCTTTTATATTAAATCATTTAAAATGGAATTAGAAAGAAAACACCAAATATATTTTTATATAAGAATAAACATATAATCAAGATCAGAGAGGATTTTTTTACGGATGAGAGGGAAGATTCAATCCAATACCCTTGGAGGGTAATGGATAGCAATGCTGTAGCTAATGAAGCTCTAACTGAGGCTCGGCTATTGCTGTTACCCTCCTGCCATGATCAGAGCTTTAATAATAGCTCAAGAACCTTATCCCTATACTGTCCGCTACAGATAACGGGGAATATGAAAAGCAATCTTGCTTCGCCCCTTTAAGCCAGTCCTTATAAGGACTATAAGATTTTTTTACTCTTAAGGTTTTTACCTTAAGGGAGCAATTTGAGTTTCCGGGGAAAGTAAAAGTATTCTCTGGCACGGCTCGCTGAGGGGCTTTGTCGGTGAATACTTTTCTTCGGAAAATGAGCGGTTTTGCTTGGTGGTGGTGTGTGGGTGGAAGGCCAACGCTGAGATGGACGGTCTTTTGCCCACGATTGAGTGGCCAAGGGATCGTCCGAATTTTTAGAGACAGCTTTACATTTACATATGGCAATGCTGTAACCAATGAAGTTCTCACTGAGGCTCGGCTATTGCTGTTACCCTCCTGCCATGATCAGAGCTTTAATAGCTCAGTAACTCCTTATCCCTACACTGTCCTCTACAGATAACGGGAAAGATAAAAAGCATTCTTGCTTCGCCCCTTTAAGCCAGTCCTTATAAGGACTTATAAGAAGGTTTTTGTATTAATTTATAATTAATATAGATATTGATAATTTTTTATTTTAATTTATAATTAAATTAAATATTGATACAGTCAAGTCAAAATTATAAACCTAAGCACGTTGCGTTATGATTAGGTTTAAATTGTAAGACATTATGAAGTATTCAATGTTAGTATTATTGAAAACCAGATTATATTATTATTATTATTATTATTATTATTATTATTATTATTATTATTATTATTTACTAAAACTAATAAATAAAATATTTAAAACAGGACAGATACCAAGTATGCTAAAGACTGCCATATACACCCATATACAAACAAGGAAAAAGAAATTTAATCAGCAATTACAGACCCATAGCAACATCACCAATTATCAATCAAATTATGGAGCGGATCATACTGAAGAAACTCACAGCATACACTGAAATCTTTAATATTATCCCCAAAACACAATATGGTTTTCAGAAAAATAAGGGAACAACATCTCTCTTGGAAGACTTTACAGCCGTAATTAATACCGCCTTAGACAAAAACAAAATAGCCATGGTAGTCATTATAGATCTAACCAAAGCATTCGATACACTTACACATCAAACTTTGTTAGAAAAGCTGAGGCATGTTGGAATAAACGGGCCTCTTTACAGGTGGTTTACAAACTACCTCCAAAATAGAAAGCATATCACACGTATCGGATCAAACCGAAGCAGAGAGCTACCAGTAACCTGTGGAGTGCCACAGGGAGCTGTACTCTATTCAACATTTACACGCACGATATTAATCAGTTACCACTCAAAGGTAAGATATTCCAGTATGCAGACGATACAGCAATAATATCCATCCATAATAACGCAAGCATAGCCCAAACAAATATGCAACATGATATAAATCTGATCATAGACTGGCTCACGAAAAACTCCATACACCTAAACTCAGAAAAGACAAAATTAATGATATTCAGAAATCCACTGACTCGACCAGTTGATAACAAATATATAACCATCCAACATCCACTTTCCAACACAAAAAACACACAGAACAGCAAAACCACTACAATCACTCAGGTTGAAACAATACGATACCTTGGAATTTACCTCGATGCAGATATGAACTGGAATAGCCATATAAAACATCTACACAACAAACTCCGAACAATAAGTGGCAAACTCTACAGATTAAAAGACATAGTTCCCATACGCCTAAAAACACTAATATACAAAGCACTAAGCCAAAATATAATAAGTATGCTTTCTGTGCACCCTACAAATTAAATAGATTAATGTCGCTACAGTACAAAATGACAAAACTGATCTTTTGGGAACAAAGAGAAAATCACGATCTTATAAACATTGCAATGGCAGAACACCAAATACTGACAGCAAAACATTTATGTCACTATGCAGCCTTGCTAAAACATTATTTCGATGCCAACTACAGGACAGTTAGAAATACATACCGTATAACAAGACCTCAGACTACTAATTATATCACATATAAATACAATAATCACTACGGAAAGGCCACGCGAAACTTCTACATCCCAGACATGATAAACAAATTACCTTTTGAATACAGAAACCTTACAAACTACAATAGCCTGAAAAAGAGCACTAAGGACATACTACGAACAAGAAACACGCACCCAAAATACCATACAAACTTAATGAAACACAATATTCGCTCAGGATTCCAGTTCAGCGATGCATCAGTACATTCCAATTTATTGTGTGGGTGGTGGGGGGGGGTGCGTGCGTGCGTGTGAGTGCGCGCGCGCGAATTTCTCAATCATAGACTCCGTAGCATCATAACACAGCAAAAAAAAAAAAAATACATAATAACCAACTGGTGTCATCCTCAGATAAGCTTACATTTAAGCTTCGAGGATGAAAGGAAAAAAAAATAGTTCTCATCCAAGATGTATCATATGTAACGAAATGCATGTAATGTACGTATCACAAGAAAACCAATGTATGTATTATATGTAAACCAATGTACGTAATGTAAATATCACATGTAAACAAATGTAAGTAATGTATCATATGTAAACAAATGAATGTAATGTATATAATAATTGTAACAAATGTATGTAATGTATATAATAACTGTAACAAATGTATGCAATGTAAAAAAAAAATATATTTTAAAAGTAAATCATGAGTTTACACCGTATGTTTGTGAAAATAAGGACACATAATATTCAGATTGCATAAGTGTAAATACTGTTGTATAATCACACCTTTTCAAACTTGAAAAAAAAAATAGTAAACCACAACATGTAATATTATACAACTTATGTAACTCTGAACAATATAATTGTAAATTATTATTATGATTGTTATATAAAAAAAACTGTTATCATCATTACTATTTAAATCTCATTATATGTAGCACAAAGTGCAGAACCTTGTAAAATAATATACTGAATAGATGATCATTGTACATATGTAAATATTTGAAAGAACAAAAAAAAAAAAAAATTATTATTATTATTATAAAAATCTCCATGGAGTCAAAGACTCATCGTGGGAGGTCCACTGTTATACACACAGTTTATCATGCTGTGCCTTAAATATATTCACTGTCTCTGCACACACCACACTCTCGGGCAAAGTATTCCAATCCTTCACCACTCTCCATGCAAAAAACCTGCTCCTCACTCCTTTGCTCACACCCTCCTTATTTTAGGATTGGATGAAGAAATAAATGAATAAATAAGTATATAAATAAATTATATACTTCTGAATAATGACCATAACGTCATATTTAGATATCAATGATCAGGAAAAACAAGAATTAGCTATAACCTAAATGTGAACTCAATTGCTTGAATAGCACACAGTTAAGTAGAGTGATGTAGCAATTATCAAAATGGAAAATTATACAGAGACTTATTTGTGCCTATGACACTACAGAAGGTTCTAAAAAGAGTGTATTTACTAGTCTTTAGAGAACACAACTGAAATTAAAAAGGGAAAGGTGGTTCTTGTTCAAGATTTAAAGAGCAAAGTAGGAGATGAATATCAGACGTATGGAAATATTTGAGGATAATTTTGAGAAAAGGACAAAGCTAATATTAATAATGGAAGCACCTGCTGAATTCTGTTTGGGACGTGGACTAGTCATCATTGAATATCATTTACCAGCATAAATATGAGCACCAATTCACATGCAGAGAACATTACACAGATAAGAAAAGACGTATCTGTTTTATGTTAGCGCTATTAATGGTAGCGATATATCACGCCCGGTCAAGATAAAATACACTATACAGGGATACGAAACAAGAGGGATTGCAATTTAGCTTCGAGAAGCATAAAAACGAATATTACAATGAAAAAATGGGTTTCAAAATAATTTTTAAAAAAGTTGAGAAGCTTTCAGAGGTGAATTGTAGACTAAAATATTTAAATATTATTAGAGAGAAAAACAAAATTGAAAAAAAAAAAGAGCTTTATAAAAAAGGAAAATAAAACTGAATGTGAGAATTGCAGAGGAATTTCTCCAACGAATGTTAGAGGTCAGAGTATGCAAGTATACTTGAGGAGAGGCTAAGAAATTTGGGGAAGAGAATCAAGCATGAAGAACAAGTTAGTTTCAAGCCAAATATGGGATCAGATTTTCATTTAAGAGAAAACTAGAGTAAATAAGGAAATATAACAAGGCTCTGTACTTAAGTTTGTACATCTGAATAAGACATACGGAGAGGCACCAGCGGGAAAGCTTTTCCAAACGCTGAAATTATATGAAGAAAATGAGCCATTATATAGAGAAATATATAGCCTCCACTTAAGCTGTATATTAGCAGCTGAATTGAATAAAAATGGTTTGTTGTAAATACATTATGAAGTATTCAATGTTAGTATTATTGAAAACCAGATTACATTCTTTTCAATGACCATAACGTAATATTTAGACATCACTCCAAATGTTTTGATTGACAAACAATGGACCCTCTGTTACTAATCTTGATATGTAACTTTTGAATCAATCACCCCCCCCCCACACACACACACAGAGAGAGAAAGAGAGAGAGAGAGAGAGAATACGACTAAAGAATATATAATATACAAATTTTGATATTTTGACACCAGCCTTAGTACTCGAACTTTTATAGACTTGCATTCAATTTCTTCCCACGTCCTCTCTGAATAGTTAAAGTTACCTTTGATATATTTCGTTCCCTATATGTCACAATAGAGTTATAGTTGGACATCGATAACAACAGACTGTATACATGATTAAAATTGCTATCTGGACGGAAAGTTCCTTTGAAATTACATTATCCATACAATACGGTCATACATCCATCTTCCGCATATTTATTCTCTGTTGCAAGTGCAATAGATGCCATGAGAATTTCAAAATATTGCGACTCTCTCTCTCTCTCTTTCTGTATCTATCTATCTATCTATCTATTTCTTTCTTTTACTTTCGCTAACTCTTTTTGTTTGCCTCTCTCTGACTCGCTTTTGTAAGATATTTAAGTTCTAACTTTCATATTTTTTCTTAAGATTTTTTCTTAATATTTTTCCCCTTAATTAAGACTGTTATTTCTTTTAACTTCTAAGCCGGCTTTTTCCTCTGTTTTCCTTTTATCACGTACCTTTTGTCTTTAGTAATAGGCTTGTCATTCGATCGTAGATTAAATCTTATGGTACCTTCTACTGCAACATTTAATTACTCCTTCATAAAAAGCAACAGCCCCTTGAGAAATGCCGCGATCATTTATGTTTTGCGTACTCGAAAACATCAAGTGGACCCCCATTGACAATCACCGCCACTCAATGAATCAACATAAGAGAGCCGATACGCATTATATATTACGAAACGTACTCTGAGAACATTTTAATCAAAGTAAGCCCATTAATTAGCTAATTAAGTTAGTATGAACGACTTCATGTATTTACATTATCTATTGATTGTAAGATGGATTTGCTTACTTCAAAAGGTATTTCATTATTATAAGTTGATTTGTAGGTCCACACAGCTTCATTTAATTTCTCGAATGTTAGCTCTCGTTTCTTTAAGAATGTACTTCCTTCGTTGCGGGTAGTGGTTGAATATTTTTGGGTACATAAGGAGGACTTCATTTTTAAGAAGTAGCTAATTCCTGGGAGATAAACAAAAAATCATTTAACATGAATTAATGAAACAAGTGACTGCTGGTTCGTCAATTAGGAAAAGTTAGAAAACTTCCCTGACATCTACCGGGTAATTTAAAAACTAAATAATGTCGGAAAAACAGATGTTCATGAGAAACATCTGGTGTATAATGAATTTGCACACAATGGATAAAATCAACATAAAAACAAAAGGATAAAACTGTAAATTAATGAACTTTAGATATTTATATAATATAGTAAAATATAAATATAGGATGCATGATTCAGAAAGAAAAGAAATATGAGTTGTTAGTTCAATTGTACAAATCAAATAAAATCATAATAGCGCATTGCATAAAAAGTGTTTACATTTAATTAATGTAATTAAGCACTTAATGTTAGTGAATTTAAAAAGAAAATGAGTTTAGCTTATTAGATGATTCCATCTACAAGCAAACGATTTCACAAATAACTACAACAATTTGAAAAATCCTATCACATTTTCGTACTAAGAATTATAAGTTCTTAAAGTTCTTAAAAGAACTGGGCGATGGACTGAGTCCTTGACTCTTTATCCCGTCATCTGAATGAAGAAAATCTGTGTGGATGGAGTGTTATTGAGCTAAAAAGCTCTAGTCATGGCTGGGTAACGGCAATAGCCGAGCCTCAGTTAAAACTTCATTGGCTACAGCATTACCCTACTAAGAATTATAAACAATTTCAAAAAGTTTAATTAATTATTGTTAATTAATATATTAAAAGGTGTATACATATTATTACTTATTTAATAAGTACAAACTGTTCAAGTTTACTACTATATTAAGAGCAGTCCGTGAATAATAAACGACATCAATTTATTTAGTTAATATATTGAAAAGATGTATATAAAATATACATTTTTATTAGTTTATTAAGTAATTAAGGTTTGCACAAATCAAAGATTGGCTTAATAGGATGGCAATATTGTCTATATAAAAACATAAAATTAATACTTGATTTATGAATAAAAATCTGTATATATTTAGGAGTATATATTAAATCTGCACTAACTTAATATCATTATAATATGCTCTTTCCATTTACATTAAGTGTTTCGAAATAATTGGGTGAGTTTACAGTCTGTAATTCCATTTTGAAAGTGCTTCCATTTATCACATGAACCATAGTGGCTGCAGACCTAGATCCGTGATGTAGAAGTGCTGTAACGGATAAGATCAATGATGTGGTGTTTAATTGATAACAATCTGCTTAACAGCGAGATAACTTAGTTTGAATGGTACTGCATTCGGAGAAAAATCAAAATTTATAAGGCACTTGAAGTTCTGGAGAGAAGCAGCGATGTGCGGTATGAGGCTAGACATATGGGACTGATAGTGGAGGTAAATGGAAGTTATTGCAAGGTGCTGGTTATTCTCACCTTAAAAACGAGTTCTTGTTTGAAGGAAGACAGAGAAGGTGAATGTTCTTTGATTATATTTCACGCTACATACGTCAGACTTAAAACACACAAAATGATAGTTAGAAAAAAGTAATACGTGAGTATGGAAAGAAGGAATGAACGTCTGCATGGTTGCGGGAGAAAGAGACATGGACATCATAATAATATTAAAGATGAAATGAATGCAATAAAGAAAGAAAAATAGAGAATAGAAAGAGGAAGAGCGAGGAGAGAGAGAGAGAGAGAGAGAGGGGGGGGGGACTAAGAAAACTATAAAAACAAGAAGGGAAGTATAGAGTATAGAGAAACAAGAGATAAAAAACTGAATTAGGAAAAACTTCTATAGATCTGAACTTGAGCACATGACAATCGAAACAAAATGCCTTCACGACTCTGACAAGTGCAGTAAAACAGCCTGTGATTGGTCTTTCTTCATGCAAAGGATGCAATACCAAAAACCAATGGCACACAATGCTTATTAAAGTCTATATGTATACGTGATGAGGAGGAATCACATTTGTCTGTGGTGCAGTGCATTAATTGTGACTATAAAAATACAAATATATGCCACTTGGTTGACCGAGTGGATAAGGTACTCACTCTAACTGGCGGGCTTTGAATTCGTGGGCATAGATATTTATGAATCTCTTTAGGTTGATGAGGAATTTCACTACTAGTTGTGCGACCATTATGTCACTTACAATTGTCCTGAATTGGCTCGAAAAGATTCCGTGTTTGGTCTATATGGTAGGATTTTTGGATGACGTAACCAGTACTCACCCAAGGTAATAAATGTACTATGGGATTATAACCTTTCTTGAGTGAGTTCACATAAAAATAGACACGTATATGTTGAAAGCGGGAAAAGATGATTGGATTTGGTTTGGATTAATTCAATTGATGCAGAAACAGCTAGGACTATGGTGCGAGTGTATTTTTGTTGTAACTTTGATTTGTATGTGGCCACTATACCATTACTTTGTTTTCAAGAAGGAAACATTGTAGTTTAATTTTCTAGCAGTGGAAATACTTCTGAAAAGGACTAAGAATTTTAATTATTGAAAAGTAAAGAATAGACGTATATGAGAGAGAGAGAGAGAGAGAGAGAGAGAGTACAAAAATGAGATAGCAAAAACTACATCCTAAAACTACACTCAAACTATTATAGAATATATTTATTAAACAAATGCTCTGTGTTACACAGAATGGAATGAACAACCAAAGCATTGTATAACGTTCGCTAGAGAAAGGCAAATAAAAATGTCTTATAGTTCATACTTGATCTCGACTTCTAACAAATAGACCTAGAACGACCACTTTTTTATTTGTAAAAAAGCAAAGATGAAACTGTTTCTTTAGTCTTGACGTAAGGATATATTGAAGAGAAAACCTCTAGTCTGAGAACTTAGAAAGCCAGAAAAAAGAAATCATTCTTTTTGTTGCTTTCAGACAAAAGAAAAAATGAAGGACCGGACGAGGATTAGAACACTTGAGCCTCTGGATAGAAAATCCTTTTCGGATACATTTTTTATCTTTAAAGAATAGACTGCCTGAGAAGCATCGAGGTATCCATCGATGTCGCTGAATCGCTGAACATTGTAAGCTAGTTTATTTTAGTCTTTTTATTATAATTATACGATTTCGTTTATTAAAAGTTGTTGATGCATTTCAAATAATCAAACATTAATACCAAGTTAGGCTAAAATATAGTTTTTATAACTTATCCTTAACCATTACAGAACACGCAAACTACATGTGCTATGTGGAGAAGCTATTTCTACAGGGAATTCTTTGTGGATTTGGTTACCGATGTACACTCAACACACTCAAAACCTCGCCATGTCAGAGAAAAGTGGACAGGGTCTTGATAATGGAGATATCGCCAAGTAGATCAATAACTTGACTGCTTCAGGGCTAAGCGAGGAGATTAAACTAATAGCTGCTATAAGATCTGGTTCTCTTCTTTACAGCGTGGGTCAGTGATTTTCAATTTTAGGTCGACATGTGTTATCGATTTTTCATGTAACGTCCTGCGTTTAACTTTTCTTTCTGTGACTTAAGGCGTAAGCCTTGTAAAGTTCTCTTTCTGTGCCATTAAGTCATCCTACAAGGCGTCTAAAAGACTTCTCTTGGAATATGTGATTCACAAAATATAAGTACAAGTACTTTGAGGAGTTTATGGAGTAAGTCATTCATGGAGGATAATCTTATTAATTCTAATATTTAGACAGTATATAATTCAAGATAAATGAAAAGAAAAAGTAAAAACCCAGAAAATCTATAATTATCCCGGCTTAGTTAATTGTAGATTTTTTAAATAAAAGAAACAATGCAAGACCCGAAAAACGAATGTAGAAAAACACTTAGAAATAATGAAAGATAAGATATCTAAAATATTCAAATAGATACGGAGAGAATAACAGTCCACCTCTTAGTGTGGAAAGTTTTTAATGAAAATAACAATAATTATAATAGTTTATTTTCATTTGGAGAAATTATACACAATGCAGAATTCAACGAATTCCACTTCTTATCGTATATGCTTTGCACTATTATTATTATTATTATTACGTGCCACTTCTAATTCTAGGATTCATCTCATTATTTTTGGATGCATTATCTTTTACCAATTTGTAGAGATTTCATGTTTTTTTTTACAGTTTATATTTATATATATATTTTTTTTTTGTTTTGCTCTAAATAGAATATTACATGAAAAATGAAATTTACATGTGATAAAATATCTTCAGAGTAATAATCTTTTATTGTGATAAGAATAATGATGAAAAGGGATACAAGTGGTGAAAGGTAATGCATTTTGAAATAATGTTTTTTATATTGGGTCCATATACAAGAGGTTGGCTGGTCAACCTATAGTACTTTAGTACCGTACATGGGTGGTGGGTTGCGAAAGAAGAAACTTGTTTACATTTGATTTGAACTCCTGTATGTTGTATTCCTTGGGAAATACGTCAGGGGGAAGACTGTTCCACAGTACTGCAGAAGCAGGGATGAATGAGGAGGAAACGAAACTTGTTCTGTGGGTTTCGAGGTGTACTGTGAAATGATGTTGGGCGGCAGCTGTACGTGTTCCAATGGGCACAGTACAGGGTAGAGAAATTATTAATACTGTTTCAGACCAACATTTCCCATGGAAATATTTATAGAATATACAGCTTGCAGAGACCAAGCGTCTGTGTGAAAGTGAGGGGAGAGAGTTGGTGAGGGATGGGTCATTTATTAGTCTAATTGCTCTCCTCTGTATTGAGTCAAGCATTTTGAGGGAGCTTTTAGGAGCCCTCACTCCAGATGCGAGAGCAGTATTTAATAGTTGGGTGGATTTGTGACTTGTATAGTGTTAATAGCTGTTTAGGGGTGAAGTAACGTCTTGAGCGAAAGAGAAAAACCTAGTTTTTTGGAAGCTGAGGATGCAATGGTTGTGACGTGTTTATGCCAGGAGAGGCCTGATGTCAAGATAATTCCGAGAAGAGAAATTTCGTCTTGTCTGTGAATTTGAGTGTTATCGAAAGCAATGCTGGGGAAAATGGTTCTTTTTTGTGAAAAATAAGACAGAACTGGGTTTTAATAGCGTTGAAGTTGACGAGGTTATCTGAGCCCCATTGGTGGATGGCTTGGAGGTCGGAATTAAGGGCAGTGGTGGTTGATGTTCTGTGGGTTGAAGCGAGTTGTGTAGAGTAGGGTTTGTCAAATGAAAGGGAGGAATGTAGTGTGCTGTCATCTGCAAAACTGTGTATTGGGTTAGAGGTCAACTGATGTAGGTCATTGATATATAGAAGGAAGAGGGTCGGTGAGAGAACTGAGCCTTGAGGGACCCCGGCATTAGTTGGATGGAGAGAGGTTAGGGAGCAGTCTACCATCTGGTAATCCATCTGCAGAAGTCCTGGGACAGTCCAAATGATGGGATTTACTTAGTAAGCCTTTGTGTCAGACTCGGTCAAAGGCTTTAGAGATATCAAGTGCAACTACTTGGGATTAGCTGAATTTCTCCATAGCACTTGTCCAGTGATGGGTGATGTATGAGAGTAGATCTCCTGTTCAACAGCTTTGGCCGAATCCGTACTAGTGGTCGCTTAATAGCCGGGTTCCTTCAAGGTAGATTAGGAGTTGAGAGTTGATGACCTTCTCCATTACTTTATATAGGATTGAAGTAAGTGAGATAGGGCAGTAGTTAGATGGCAGTGATTTGTCACCTTTTTAGGAATGGGTTGAATATAGCCCAGTTTCCAGGTTTGGGGGATATATACCAGTGGAGTGAGAGTGTACAGGTGACATAGGATAGGATAGAGATAGGGTTATATAAATAGAGATAGGATATATATATATATATAAAGATAGGATAGAGAGTGTACAGAGTGTACAAGCGATATAGGACAGGAGTCAGTTCCGATGCACAGACTTTCAGGATAATTGGAGGAATGCTGTCAGGGCCAGGAGACTTTTTGTGTCTAATTTAGACAACAGGTTTGTGATGTCTTTTTGGCAAAAGGATACAGGGGCATTGTTGGGCAGTTGGAATGACTGCAGGGCACCATTGTCAGTTATGTGTGCATTAGAGGCAAAGTGTGATGCCAGGAGATTAGCTTTTTCTATGGGTGATGTTGCAATTGAGCCATCTGGGTATGATAGAGGTGGGAATAGAGTAGGGAAAAAGTTACGGCCAATTGCTTTGGTAAGAGACCAAAAGGCACGGATGCCGTTTGGACAGGCTGAAAGCTTCATGCTTTTGGCCTGATCAAATTCCGTTTTGGAAGTATTGATAATTTTGATAAGTTTGATAAAATTATCAAAAATAATGTATTAATCTCTTGAATCCATTGGTGTTTGTTCATTTTGTTAAACAGCTTATATGCGGTGTATGTGTATATAGTTCGTATTTCAGTTTTATAGCTGTTTAGCCATGTTAGCAATATATGAGATATTCTCTCACTGCATAGTATCAGTTGCTGCAGCTCCTAATTATGTAGTGAGTCATTGAACGTGCAAAAACATACATGTTTTTGTTATTACAGTAAATATTACTGTAATTGATAACTAATAATTAAGGAATTGACAGCGTACACTAGAAATATAAATTAAATAAACTTTAATATATACTTTCCGATATTTCGGCAAACGTCACGTTGCCATCTTCTCGAGAACTTATTACAAAGGCAAGTGCACACAAGTACTACATAACAGCAAATGAGAACAGAAGCTAGGAAGTTAACATTTTCCTAAAGTCCTGATGGTGTCCCCTGGCCGGCTATATTGGTAGTTCTTGGCCTTTGGGCTGAAGTTCTTCTGATACATGTTTCCCAAATTTGGGGCAGTCTCATGCATCCAAATTTGTTGAGGTTTGCATGTTCCTAAGGGCTGAGGCTGATTCCATGAATAGTCTTTCATATTTGAACTTGCTACAGTGTATTACTGTAGCTTTCTTCCATCTTATTCTGTAGAGAGTATCCAGAGAGAGTATCTGCAAGCCCAGAGTGGCTGTACTTGTGAAATCGGATGTAATCCTTGTGTTCTGAGATTCTGATATTTGCTGTCCTGCCTGTTTCGCCAAAGTAGGACAGTTTACAGCTGCAAGGGACCTGGTATACACCAGGTAGGTCTAGAGGAAGTGGTTGGTCTTTGGCGGAGAGGATAAGGGATGCCAATTTTCTATGTGGTCTGCATGGACAAGGCATTTTAATTACTGCTTACAGATATTTTTGCGATAAGCATTTCTCTATCAAAGTAAAAAAATCACTGAATTCTATATGCTCTTTGGCGTGAGGAGATATCCAAATGGTGTATTATATTTATGGTATTATACTAAAAGAAACTGATGAAGCTCTTGAAGTTTTAGTAGATATGAAGTTCAGGGACCATGCATAGTAAATATTACGAATATAAATACAACTCTGACATATAAGAATAAGGAAGTCATCTTTCCTCTTTTCAAGACATCGATACGACCACATCTGGACTATTGTACTCAGATCTGGTGGAATGGTTTCCTAGGTGATGCAGATACAGTGAAGATGGTGCAAAGGACGTTAAAGACGATATTGAGAATATTATGGAATGCAGAAGGTAGATTGAGAAGTTGCAGACCTAAAAAAAATTAGCAAACAGGAGAAAGAGAGGCGATATCAAAAAGACCCATAAACGTCTGATAGAGTCACACAAGATACTAGTAGATCTGATCTGATTTTCCCTTTCAGTCGTTTCCGACCGTAGGTGACTTTGTAGGCATTGCCCACACAGTATTCCTGGTGAGATTTTTACATGGTAGTTCACCATTGCTTATTTCCCCCCCCCCCCTCCAGTTTATCCAGACTCGGGACCGACATATTGCTGGGACGTATTCATGACTGTAATCCATGTGGGTTCATCGGACTGGTTTGCCTGTTCTGGGGGACGGAAAACTCGAGTTTCCCGGTACAAAAAAAAACCCTACCTCCGAATGAGACCCGCTAACTCATCTTCAGTCGAAAGAGTTAGCGGGTCTTTGCGACCAAAGGGCTTTGTCGTACTGAGTGAGCTACGGAGGCTCCAACTAGTAAATTGAATGGTTAATTTTATGGAGAATGGGAATAGAGAGCATCCATGGAAGTTAAAGAAAATCTACAGTGAAGAAACGGATGAAAAAAAAAAGAAAAGGATGAAAAGCTAGATTTTTCTCTCATAGTGATTGGAATGGATTATCTTTGGAGATGGCGAGTGCAGATAGTGTGAATGAATTCAAGGGAAGGTGTGACTGATAGTGTAAGTGATATGTGACAACTTCATTAAGTCTCTGACTATCTGAAGGCCTCCGGTAAAAAAAATAATAATAAAATAATAATAATAATTTTTAATTTCAGTGTATATATATACTTAGCAGTCAGAACCATAAACATTATCTTCTTCATACAGACTGCATCTATTATGTTGAGAAGCCGTGTATGAATATCTTATAATAATGTAAGCATTTTCTCACTGCAATGACTAAGGAAGAATATTTGGGAAACTTCGCTTCTGGTAATAAATAAAATTACTCCACAGTGCCCCATTTGCATTTGTTCAATTACAATAGCAGTGTTAACGTATTCATTTTGTTCCTGCATGCAAATGAAGCATAAAAACAAAAATAATTTGACTATCTATTTTGGGCCCAGTAGAAGCAGAAGAATAGAAGACACCCCGTTAAATCTCCCAATTAATAACTCACCTGTCCCTTCTCTGGCACTTTTCCAGACACATCGATATGTTACTAGGCTTGTTTTAGAAACAATGGCTTCTCTATTTATTGGCTCTGTTATCCCGCTCACGCTGTTAATGACCCAGTCTGTATGCAGTGACCCGACCACGGTTTATCTTAATGCCAAGCTGCGCATGATGAGTACAGTTAAGCGAAGACATTTGGCTTTCAAATCAGCAAGTTTGTTGTGGATTTTCTAACACATTCTTTGGCTTTTACAAACTGGAAAAGAGAAAACGGAATGAATAGAGCCGGTAAAGTAGTCGTTTGAATAGCTGCAACCATGTGTAGATTACGACGTGAATTATAATGTTAAACATTACGTAACTTATCCTGCTTAAACACCAGACATGCTGTTATTGAATTTCTAGAAGAAAGAATTCAAGAGAATACAGATGTGGGAATTAGAGATAGTAAATTTCTTTAGTCGTGCAAAATTGGCAGAGGCTTTATGACTACATGAGGCGTCTTTGCATTTTACTACTCAAAGAATTGACTAATACAACAAACAAACTACGTCTAATGTTATTATATATTTTACTAATTTTCTAATTCTTTTCAAGCTATTAGAAGATAAAAAAATTAAGAATATAAGTGTAAGTTATATATTAATGTTGATGCTTTAAACTATTTTGAATATAGCAAAAAGTTAAAATCAGAGATTTTGGATATATACAAGACACCTTTTCATTAATATAACTTTTATTATAGAATAAAGAAACTTAAATACGATACTGGGGATGGAAAAGAATTGAATCAATCGACCGCGAGATGCGGTGATCGATTTTATATGAGATGCCCATATATATGAGATGCCCATATAGGGTAACGGATGGCAATGCTGAACCAATGAAGTTTATCTGAGGTTCGGCTGTTGCTGTTATCCTGGGTAAATGAGTTCGCTCTCTTAGGTTTTGCCCTAAGAGAGCACTTTGAGTCTGCGGGGAAAGTGTTCTCCGGCACGGCCCGCTGAGGGGCTTTGTCGGTGAATTATTTTCCTCGGAATATGAGCGGTTCTGCTCGGTACTCGAGTTTCACTGAGTAGAACCAACGCGGAGATTTGGACGGTCTTTCGCCCACGAATGAGTGGCCTAGAGATCGTCCGATATTTTTGAGATTGAACCTTTACTTATATAGTCGATTGATTTTATATGAGATGCCCATATAGGGTAACGGATGGCAATGCTGAACCAATGAAGTTTAACTGAGGTTCGGCTGTTGTTGTTATCCTGGGTAAATGAGTTCGCTCTCTTAGGTTTTGCCCTAAGGGAGCACTTTGAGTCTCCGGGGAAAGTGTTCTCCGGCACGGCCCGCTGAGGGGTACTTGCCGGTGAATTATTTTCCTCGGAATGTGAGCGGTTCTGCTCGGTAATCGAGTTTCACTGAGTAGAACCAACGCTGAGATTTGGACGGTCTTTCGCCCACGAATGAGTGGCCTAGTGATCGTCCGATATTTTTGAGATATCACCTTTACTTACACATTACGGTGATCGATTTTATATTTTATATGAGATGCCCATATATAGGGTAACGGATGGCAATGCTGAACCAATGAAGTTTAACTGAGGTTCGGCTGTTGCTGTTATCCTGGGTTAATGAGTTCGCTCTCTTAGGTTTTGTCCTAGGGGAGCAATTGAGTTACCGGGGAAAGTGTTCTCCGGCACGGCCCGCTGAGGGGTACTTGCCGGTGAATTATTTTCTTCGGAATGAGCGGTTCTGCTCGGTACTCGAGTTTCACTGAGTAGAACCAACGCTGAGATTTGGACGGTCTTTCGCCCACGAATGAGTGGCCTAGAGATCGTCCGATATTTTTGAGATATCACCTTTACTTACACATACGGTGATTGATTCGTTCAATCCAATACCCTTGGAGGGTAATGGATGGCAATGCTGTAGCTAATGAAGTTCTATCTGAGGCTCGGCTATTGCTGTTACCCTCCTGCCATGATCAGAGCTTTAATAGCTCATTAACACCTTATCCATACACTGTCCTCTACAGATAACGGGGAATATGAAAAGCATTCTTGCTTCGCCCCTTTAAGCCAGTCCTTATAAGGACTATAAGGATACTGGGGATAAGAACTGGTGACGTGCGGTGATAAATACCCTTGTAGGGTAATGGATAGCAATGCTGTAGGCAATGAAGTTCTAACTGAGGCTCGGCTATTGCTGTTACCCTCCTGCCATGATCAGAGTTTTAATAACTCAGTAACAGCTTACATACCCTTGGAGGGTAATGGATGGCAATGCTGTAGCCAATGAAGTTCTAAATGAGGCTCGGCTATTGCTGTTACCCTCTTGCCATGATCAGAGTTTTAATAGCTCAATATACGTATAGACTGGGGATAGATGAAACCCTGGGAAAGTAATGAATGGCAATGCTGTAGCCAATGAAGTTCTAACTGAGGCTCTGTTATTGCTGTTACCCTCTTGCCATGATCAGAGCTTTAATTGCTCAATAACACATTATCCCTACACTGTCCTCTACAGATAACGGGGAAGATAAAAAGCATTCTTGCTTCGCCCCTTTAAGCCAGTCCTTATAAGGATAAGGACTAAGAAATACGTATTTTTATTGACATGTAAATGTTTATAAGTGCCCTCAAATATGACATTTTCAATGGAATTTTGAGTTTGTACATTTTTATTAACATATTTAGAACTACAAGATTTTGTACAGTACAGGTATAATACATACAGGCAGTCATCAGTTGCATGTTTCTGGAATGGAATTCCCAATTTCTAAATAAATATAAAAATATCTGCTAAAATAACGAAATGGATCTTTTTTATTCATCATTTTTGACATGTTATATTCTAATAGAAAATGTCAGTCGTAATTGATAACAATCACAAGAATATGGGGTAGGATAAAACTTTTAATTGAGAAATCAACAGGTAATAGTTACAAACACTTGTGTACAATAGTTTCAAGCAACCACATCAATTTAACAAGGGCCATATAGATTAATTTCCCAATAGTTTGAGAAAAGAATGGCAGTTTAAATGGAACAAAAAGTACATCACAAAGTAATAAAAAGAGGAAGTTTTTACTGAGTCTTCCAAACTCAAGTCAAGCACTTGTACTAGAAACCAATCGTAAGAACTACCTTCTTACAACGAGTGGGCAGATTTTCGTGTGAAAAAAGGCAGGTGATGAAAAAAGGTGTGGTATAAAGTGCGATGGACAAGAAAGAAATAAAAAAAAGACTTCGATTCGTAAGGCGAATTGGCATTCAAAGGAATTCTTGGCAATATGGTCTGCCGTGGAGCAGCAGGCGGGGTTTGAATAAAAGCTACTTCAGTGAAGAAAGTCAGTGAGAGGGTTATGGTTTTATCGATTATTCTTCTCCTTTGTTAACGTCCAAACAGGTTTTTCAATCTGAATGTACGCGCAATATTTGAAACATATTTTTATTACAGCAAAAAATTTAATATAATATTTCTTCACAGTAGATATAGCAACGCTGACATGTTTATTGATGGCTTCAGCAATGAAAGCTTAGAGTGAGTCGATCAGTAACATTAATTCAATGGAATTAAGACATTTTCACTAAGTATTAATGCTCATTCGTAATTAATGAGATTCAGTTACGGATTTGAATGCTACTACTGTGAAAGAGATTATTATTTTTAGATATGCTTGCTAAGATATTAATTAGTTCATTAAAATTTTAATAAAAAATAGTTTTTTTCTAATTAGTATGTTATTTCTACAACTCAATGTTTAGATTAAAAGCAATTATTGTTTTCTGTTCATTATTATACACCTTTTCATTTTACTTAAATTAATGATATATAAAAATAATATAATAATGCAATCCCCATCTGAGATAGAACAAGAAATGAACATCATAGTCCTTTTTAGGACTTCCAGGGTAGGTGATGGCAATGCTGTAGCCAATGAAGTTTTAACTGAGGCTTGGCTATTGTTGTTACCCTCCTGCCATAATCAGAGCTTTAATAGCTCAATAACACCTTATTATCCCTACACTGTCCTCTACAGATAACGGGGAAGATGAAAAGCATTCTTGCTTCGCCCCTTTAAGCCAGTCCTTATAAAGACAATCCCCATCTATCACCGCGCTATATGCCGACGACACAATCATTATAGCCAGATCCCTCTGTCCACACCTGGCCACAATCAAGTTGCAGAGAACAGTCAATGAATTGGAGGATTGGTACACCAAATGGCGTATCGCAATCAATCCAAAAAAAAGCTCTGCAGTACTTTTCACCAGACGTAAAGCAGAACCGAATACAAGCATACAAATGTTTGGTAAAATCATCCCTTGGCACAATTCTACCAAATATCTGGGAGTTCATCTTGATAGACGTCTAAACTTCAAGTCACATATGGATAGTGTCGCCACTAAGGCAAGTCAGACCATAGCACAGTTACCCACTTTTGAATAGGAACAGCTTCGTAAGCATAAACAACAAAATTCTCCTTTACAAATCGGTAATCAGACCGCAACTAACTCACGCCTCTCCAACCTGGGGCCATACAACTAAAAGCAACATCAACAGACTTCAGATAATACAGAATAAATGCCTAAGAATGGAATTTAATGCCCCTGGGTTCATGAAAAACCTCCAGTTACATCAAGAAGCCAATCTTCCAGATATTAAGACCTACATGACAAGCATTGCAGAGAAATTCTTCACAATCACGGATAATCACCCAAATCAGCTAGTTCGACAGGCAGCGGATCACCCTCAGATCGTTTTAAACATAAAAAACCGAAATCCTCCATCGCAAGAGAAAGCTGATACAGCTGCAATGCTCACAATGAGCGGGTACATTACCCACAATAATCTCATCACCCACAAATGAAATCCAGATGAAGGGATAAAGAGTCAAGGACTCAGTCCATGAACCAATTAAGTTCAAAGTTCAATATGATAACATAATAATACAAAATATCTTAATTTACAAAAGAAATCAAATTAAATTTGCTTTTCCATCAAAAGACAATTTTATGACCATAATTATTATTTTATTTTTATCTATAATTATCCATTTTAGAACATCATTTTTTTTACTAGATCTTGCTTGAGTGAAGTTTGTCATATTTTCTTCAATTGATCTTTAATCTATGAAAGACATTACGTGCAATACGTATATACATCTACATTTGTTTCCACAATGGGTAATCTGCGTAATGTCTGAACTTATTAACGTTACGAAGATCCTATAAAAGTTTGTATGAAGCTAAGAGAGAACTTTTAAGTTGACGTACGTATTAACAGTTGGTAAAATAATGTTGAGTAGAATTAGTTAAAATTAGCTAGGATGAAGCAACATCCGCACTTACCGTATACATCCTATTACATTCGCGTAATGTTACTCTGTATCCTGTGTTTTGGTTCTCTCTATATCTCCAAGCCTTCTGAATATCTTGGCTCTTAATATCTCCTCTATTATATTATTATAAATAGAGAAACAAATTATTTGACGGCTTTTTATTACTCAATAGGAAATAGGCACATTTCTTTATACCTAATTTTTTTTTTTTTTTTTTTTTTGGAAATTGGTGGGTAGTTGGTCTTCACGACGATAATCGAGATAAAGTGTATTGCTTTGACGTTCTTGCCAAGAGGCAATGTTTCTTATCCCTATATGGAAGTAGTATTTATTTCTTTTGTATTTGTGTTCTACGACAGATTTATACTGTTTCAAGTCATCCTTGAGAAAAACGAGAACTATCGATTTCGTCGAAATCGACTCAAAAAGGTGTTGTAAAACAACTTTCTCCTAATATGTGAACATCCTGAATATTCTGTCAATTTACCATCATGGAAATAACATTAGGCTACACAAGCATCGTGAGGCAGAAAAAAGATTGAAGTGGAGCAGGGTAGAAGATTGTAATCTTTTAAGAAAAAAAGAGACCTTTTTTATATACATTTTGGCATTGGCCATTCACAGAAATAGGATTGCTTATATCATCGAAAATAAACTATCCTTCTCTTTACTTTTCTTACTTTATTCAAGGTGTTGAATAAAAGAATATCTTTAATATATTTAAGAAACTTATAAAGATGTTGAAGGTTCCTTCTAACTTAATAGCAATGAATCCTATTGAACACTAGCAACTATTAATTGAAAGTAACAACAAACAGTTGAATCTCACCTTCATAACATCTTTCTCGTTTTATGAATCCTTATTTACCTACTAAACTAAGTTTTCAGCTAAAGTTTAATGTGTTTTGCAAATGTAACGCTAATATAATAGCAAGCGGAAGAAAATTATGGCATAAAGTAAGAAAAACAAATTGTACTTTGATGCAGGATTAGGTTTTACCAAGAGCGTGAAACACAAGAGAATCTACAGTCTCGCTAATCAAAACATAAAAACATTTCCGACTACAAAGTTGACATATCGGAGTAATCCATCAGGTTATCAATTAGTAGGGTAAATTGCTTCAATCTAGCCACCCAGTGTGCTCGTAACTTTCAGAATTAATATTTCAAGTACAATACGCCTTCCCATAGAAACTGATTGTATATTAAAGCTTCTAAATATCGACCGATTCTAACCGTTAGACTTTATAAGACCTATAGCTCATTCACAATACTAAATATGCTATAGGTTTTTAATCTTTCATGAGTGGAATTTATAAATAATAATAATAATAATAATAATAATAATAATAATAATAATAATAATCTTTTCATGATACATTGTTTAGCTGTGTTTTTTGAGAATGTTTCGTTTTTCTTTCAATTATCACATCTACTTTAAGTATCTGTTCATTAATGGTTATTCTTGTTCAGTAACACCTCAGAATAATCCACAAAATACACAAACCAGCACAATAATGTGTTAAAGGGAATTTTCTGAATTTTGAATAAAGAAATCCAAGGCCATTTCAGGTGCCTATTATCGTAGGCCTTACAGTTACACTAATGATCGTTTGTTCATTGTTAGCAGGAAAATTCCTTCCTTACATAATAGCTTGTGAGAGCCGAATACAGTTAGCCATTCACAAAAGATACTGTTTCTCTCAGTGGTATGGTTAGCTAGGATGAAGCAACATCCGCACTTATCGTATACATCCTATTACATTCGCGTAATGTTACTCTGTATCCTGTGTTTTGGTTCTCTCTATATCTCCAAGCCTTCTGAATATCTCGGCTCTTAATATCTCCTCTATTATAGTCCGAAGATGGTTTAGAAGCAATGAAACAAACGTTACAGCCATGGAAGGCCTAACCATGCACTAATTCCGATGGCTATTATTGCGCTATGGTCATTAAGGGACACTGTAGGTTGCTCTAGGGGATACTAGCGTCAGTATCACTTTATTACTCTATGAACATAGGTCTTATTCACGTCAGGAACATATTCACTCCAAACAGCTTCAATGGCTCGTTGGCCAATAATAGTGGAATGAGAAAATGTACGTTAGCATATAATCTGATAGATGGCGCTAGCCATAAATATTCCACTGTATATACGTGAAAATCTATATACAGTTTTTTTTTTTTTTAAATAAGAATATTTATAAAACTTCTCAGGAATAATAGTGCAACTTATTTTTCCTTTCAACATAATTTAAATTATTTAAATATTTTTCAAATATAGTTTTTATTTCTAATAAATTTTCATATACCTTTAAATATTTCACTTTTCATTATTATAATTAATTGATGACGTTAACCAGAAGGATTGATTGGTGTAGAAGGAATCAATCGACCGTGAGATGCGGTGATTGATTCATTCAATCCAATACCCTTGGAGTGTAATGGATGGCAATGCTGTAGCCAATGAAGTTCTAACTGAGGCTCGGCTATTGCTGTTACCCTCCTGCCATGATCAGAGCTTTAATTTAATAGCTTAATAACACCTTATCCCTACACTGTCCTCTACAGATAACGGGGAAGACGAAAAGCATTCTTGCTTCGCCCATTTAAGCCAGTCCTTATAAGGACTAGAAGGATTGAGGACGAAATTTCAATCGACCGTGAGATGCGGTGATTGATTCATTCAATCCAATACCCTTAGAGGGTAATGGATGGCAATGCTGTAGCCAATGAAGTTCTAACTGAGGCTCGGCTATTGCTGTTACCCTCCTGCCATGATCAGAGCTTTAATTAATAGCTCAATAACACCTTATCCCTACACTGTCCTCTACAGATAACGGGGAATATGAAAAGCATCCTTGCTTCGCCCCTTTAAGCCAGTCCTTATAAGGATAAGGACTAGAAGGATTGAGGTTTAATGAACATTAGAAAAGTCCTTTTTAGGACTTCCAGGGTAACAAATGGTAATGCTGTAGCCAATGAAGTTTTAACTGAGGCTCGGCTATTGCCGTTACCCAGCCATGACTAGAGCTTTTTAGCTCAACAACACTCCATCCACACAGATTTACTTCATTCAGATGACGGGATAAAGAGTCAAGGACTCAGTCCATCGTCTAGTTCTTATAAGAACTAGACGATGGACTGAGATGCAGGTGATTAATACCATTGAAGGGTAATGGATGGCAATGCTGTAGCCAAAGAAGTTCTAACTGAGGCTCGGTTACTGCTGTTACTCTCCTGCAATGATCAGAGAGCTTTAATAGCTCAATAACACCTTATCCTTACACTGTCCTCTACAGATAACGGAGAAGATGAAAAGCATTCTTGCTTTGCCCCTTTAAGCCAGTCCTTATAAGAACTACAAGGATTGATGTAGAGACCGGCATGATTGTTGTTGTTGCGAAGAATGTTTTTGATTTCAGTGGTGATTAGCGAGTTTTAGATTTTGTGAATCTTCTTTGATAGCGGAGTACAAGGTAAGACTTTGACTTTTGATGCAACTTTTCGGCTCCTGCCCGTTCTCTTCGTTATTATATTATATATTATATATATTTCTCAGGTAAAAATATTTGAATACTTTTAAACATGAACAGTTTAAGTCCCGACGACTTTGTCCAATCTCTGGATAAGAAGCTGGCGCTCGACCTCCTCAAAAACTGTTGTAGAAATTTGAGTAGAGTGGCCAGGGTTTCTAAACCTGTATTCAGCGACAGATGACTCCACAGAAGGGGACAACTGAACACCAGGGGAAGAAGGGAAGATGAACCTGATAATCTCTGCTCCCACAGACCATACAGAAACCCATGCTCGAAAAAAGCGTAAAACAGCGGAGACTCAGGTAAACGAGGGGATGGAATAAGATGCCCTCAACACTGACCTACCCACACCCAAAAATGATAAACTCCCGCCAATTGTACTACGGGAAAAAGATCCATGGACGGCCCTCAGGCCTATTATGCAAAACCACCAAATTGCCTATTCATTGGCAAAAAACGTAGACGACCAAAAAAAATTCAGCCTGCCACAGTAGGCGACTACAGACACCTCACAAAAACCATGGATGAGTTAGATATTAAATATCATACTTACTCACTGAAGGCAGAGAAAAACCTAATAGTTGTACTCAGGAGAGTAACAGAAAACATCTGCACATATGAAATAACTGAAGACTTCCTCCACGATCTACCACCTGTCGAGGTCAGCAGAATGTTACGGGCCGACAAGACTCCAATGTCCTAGTACTCCTAGTACTCGTAGAGATACCTAACATACACACAAGAACATATACAACATAACAACGATCTGTGGTCTGAAAATCACAACTGAGCCATTAAGGAAAAGAGCCTCGTCGGGCCAGTGCCACAGATGTCAGAAGTACGGACACGCACAGAAACTCTGCAGAGCAGACTACAAATGCCTCAAATGTGGGCAAAACCACCCCACAGCAACCTGCTCAAAACCCAGGGCCTCACCAGCCAAATGCGCGAACTGAGGGTGGGCCCCCACCCGGAAAACTACAGAGGCTGCAGCGACTACCCTAAGAACAAAAGAGACAACAAAAGGAAATCAATCTCTCAACCCTGCTCACAGGCACCAGAGCCGACGGCTCCCCAGTTGCCTGACACCCAACAAAAGACAACAAAACACCAGCTCTCACAAATGGAAAATACCAACAGTCTGGAAAGGCACCGTCGAAGCAGGACATACGCCGAAGTAGCCCGCCCATCCAAAGATATCCAGCAGGACCAAATTCTTCCAAACATGACAACAGTCATCACAGCCTCATTGGCAAAGATGCTTCAAGACTTCAGTAAATCAAACCCTTCACCAAACTCCACAAAACGATTTCTAAAAGAAACTGAAACCATCTTATCAATGCTTGTTAATGAACAAAACTAGATTATTCCCGACCCACTACAGATCGCCGCTTGGAACGCCAATAGCCTAAAAAACAAAAATTCTCTCACAGATACAACCCCGACATCATCCTAATTAATGAAACTCATCTAAGACCTGCAGGCAATCCAAAACTGACAGGCTACACACTGTATAGAAATGACGGGCTGGACCACAAAGGTGGTGGTACAGCCATATTTATCAGGCACAATGGAATACTCAACCTCCCAACCTCCAACCTAGAACTCACCGGTGTCGAAGTCTGCACAAACTGAACTGGAAGACTTAAAATCTACACCGCCTACAACTCCCCCGCTGAAACGCTGCTATTTTCTGACTTTGATGCTGTATTGGGCATAAATGAATCCATCATCGTCGCTGGGGACTTAGACTCCAAACATCCCTCCTGGAACAGCAGAACCACAAATTAAAATGGCCGTATCCTCTTCAGCTACACAGGATTAAACAACACTGTCATAACAGGACCCACAATGGAATACTCAACCCCCCAACCTCCAACCTAGAACTCACCGGTGTCGAAGTCCACACAAACTCAACTGGAAGACTTAAAAGCTACGCCACCTACAACTCCCCCGTTAGACCCTGCTATTTTCTGACTTGGATGCTGTACTGGGCTTAAATTAATCCATCGTCGTCGCTAGGGACTTAAACTCCAAACATCCCTCCTTGAACAGCAGAACCACAAACTGGCACAGCCGACATCCTAGACATCGCCATCCTACACAACATCAAATACCAGTACAGCTTTCAAGCACTGAACGAATTATCATCAGACCACAACCCAATCCTACTTCACTTAGGGAACAAAGACCAGTCGCCTCCCCCTAACCTCCATTGTCTGGGAGAAACTTAGGAAAGTGCTACCAGAACACATTGGTCCGGTTCCCCATATAAAAGCCAAGGAAGAAATAGACACGGCAATAAAGAACCTCACCAATCAAATCAATAAAGCCATAACAGCAGCCACAGTATCCACGATTACCCACAAACCAAATCATCTCCCGGAAGAAATCATGGACTTAATAAGGGAAAAAAACAGACAAAGAAAAAGATATCACAACACTCGTGCTCCCCAGGACAAAACAGCCCTCAACAGATTAAACAAATCTGTCCGAGAAGCTCTTCAGAACCACAGGAATCAACAATGGGACAACAAGCTCACCTCCATCTCCACAGCAGATCATTTCATATGGAAATTCCTAAACAACCTCAGAAACAAGCGCAAATCCCCCCCCCTCTCCAAGCAGAACAGCACCTTGCATACACAGATGCTGACAAAGCCGAATCCATAGCAATAAACTTAGAGAAACAATGGTTTCTCTAGGTTTAGTCCCGCATATGAGAACCTAAACATCAGCCATGTATACAAGATCCATCGTAAAATCAGGTTCACAGTAAATCGTCACAGTAAATGACAATCCAAGCCCTATAATGCCTACCTCACCTACTGAAATAATCGGCATCATCAACCATCTCAAGATCAAAAAGTCCCAGACCACACAAAGCCATAGCACATCTGGCAAACATCATAAACTCTATCCTTAAATGGCAGCACTTCCCCCAGTCATGAAAAATAGCTTACATCATCCCAATTCACAAACCAGGCAAATACCCACACCTACCTGAAAATTACCGTCCCATCAGCCTGCTATTCAACTTAGGGAAAATAGCAGAGAAAATCATCCTTATCAGACTCCAAGATCATGTCAACCAACTAAATATCATTCCACAAGAACAATTTGGCTTCCGTCAAAATCACAGCACCACCCAACAGATCCATGGACTGGTAGAATACATCAGCACAGGATTTAATTGGGATCAGCACACTGGAGCCGTCTTCCTAGACATCTCAAAGGCCTTCGGTAAGATCTGGTACCAAGGCCTCCTCTACAAACTTATCATCGCTAACCTTCCACTAAACATGATACACCTGATCAAATCATACCTCTCCAACAGGAGGATGCAAGTCAAAATCAACTAAACAGTCTCAACCCAATGGAAAATCCTCGCTGGAGTTCCTCAAGGATCACTGATAGCCCCGATCCTGTTCAACATCTATATGGCAGACATCCCTCAAAATCCTCTCACATCCATCATCGCCCTTTATTCAGATGACACGGCTATACTAGCCAGATCCCGCCAACCACATCTCGTAACCAAAAAAACTACAAAACACCATCTTGAATCTAAAAAAATGGTTTACAGACTGGCGACTACAATTAAACCCCCAGAAAAGCAAAACGATACTCTTCACAAGAAGACGGGCACCCCCCAAAGAAGACTTCACCCTGTTCAACTCTAAAATTCCCTGGAAAACTGAAGCAAAATACCTCGGAATACTTCTCGATAAACGATTATGCTTCAACAGCCACATCAAGAGCACATGCACCAAAGCTTCAAAAGTTATCGCCCAACTACCCCTTGATCAACAGACACAGCAAACTAAGTTCAAGAAACAAAATTCTACTCTACAAGACAGTGATACGACCCACAATTATATACGCCCCCCCAGCCTGGAGCCATATCTCCAATACACACATCCTCAAGCTACAAAGACTACAGAACAAGTGCCTGCGAATGATCCTAGATGCCCCGTGGTTCAACAGGAACGCCCAAATCCACCGGGACATAAATATCCCCTACATCTCTCCACTACTACGCTCCCTAGCAGAAAAATTCATTATGAAGATATCTACGTATCCAAACCTACTAATACAACAAGCCGGAAACTATGACGATAATGACCACTGGAAACATAAAAGGCCATCCTAACACTCAACGACGAATAACCACTTCTGCCCACTCAGGGCGAGCTAAAATAGCTCACAAATCTCTCCCATCACTGCTCCCGAAACAGACAACAGGGAATATAAAAAGCGTCAAGCTTCACCCTCTGCACCATATATGTCCTGCGTCCTACCAGTAGAAAATTATTTTATTTTATTTTTTGGTAGAAAAGAATCGACCGTGAGATGCGGTGATTAATAATACCCTTGGAGGGTAATGGATAGCAATGCTGTAGCCAATGAAGTTCTAACTGAGGCTTGGCTATTGCTGTTACCCTCCTGCCATGATCAGAGCTTTAATAGCTCAATAACACCTTATCTCTACACTGTCCTCTACAGATAACGGGGAAGATGAAAAGCATTCTTGCTTCGCCCCCTTAAACCAGTCCTTATAAGGACTACCAGTGGATAATATATCGCTATAATTAATTTAGGATTTTATTGTTACATGTATGTAATATTTGTTTTGGATGCAAAAGTATCAAAGGCAACTTGGCTCTGATGAATTTTCACTGAAATGGAAATAACATAGTTATGGTTATATACTTTCTTAATTTTCCTCTTCTACCTTTTAAGGTGTCGAGGAAAAAGTATTCTTCCAATCGCAGCCTTACTTACAGCTTACAGCCTTACCAACTGAGCTACGAAGGCACCATTTATATAATAATTGTTATATATATATATATATATATATATATATATATATATCTTAATTGTCTATATCTATATCTATATATATGTGTGTGTGTGTGTGTGTGTGTGTGTGTGTGTGTGTTATTTTTATATTTTTCAGATGCAGTTATAAGAGAGAACATCAGTATGTTACAAATGGTTATAAAAATAAAAGCGATGAAATACGAACCTTAGAAAAAAACATTCATTTATCTATATAATCTCTTTCATCTCTTTCAATATTTATACACTTGTCTCCTCTCTTTTATCAGTCCTTTAAAACCAGCAGCATGGAATTCTTTCGTCTGTTGTCACAGCAATCTCCTAATTCCTTTTTCAACTTCCTGATCATCAACCACATTTGTCGCTAATGTGCTATTTTAGCGGATTGAACAGGTAAACTTCGCATGGAACGAGGTCTGGGTTGTAAGGTGGATATAGTAAAGGAGTCGTCACAAAAGTTCTTGAATTTTCCCATGGTTCGTGCAGCTGAAGGTCTTGCATTCAAGAGCGATATTCCTCTTCAACGAATCCCATCCATCCCGAATCTTCAATAAAATTTCACAGTACCACGTGATATTCACATTTTCACTATGCTTCTGAAAATGGGCCAGCAGGAAGACTTTTTTCTCACAATAAATGCAAAACAGCATGATGTTCGACAGTTGTACAACTCTATAGCACAGTTGCCATTTTAGATTACTGAAACAGCTACAAAACATGAGTATGCACGTTTCCTTCACGTTCTATCATCCTAGACTTCGTTCTACCTGGTGGTGTATACTGAAAAGCATCCACTTATATAGTAACGTTTTCTAAACGTTAGTATATATATATGTATATATATATATATATAATTACAGATTGTCGATATGACTTTTTCACTCTTAATCTTTACAAGCTCAGAAGGATTTGAGAAAATGAATTTGGAAAGCAAAGATTTTATCTAGTCTAGAACAAATGCCTATTTACCAAATCACTATAACTTATCGCTTCCCATACAGTCCTGTGCATCGAACCCTATGGTAATGTAAATTTTCTCCCTGGTGACAGATCTTAGTGAGAGACCAAAGAGTAAATTAGGAGAAATCTTAAGAAAGGATGCCATATAACCAAAGTGTTCTATACCATTATCCACACTTTTTTCTACTGTTCATAAATTTTCTTCTCTCATTGACCTCAAATACTATTCATAGTTTTGTTAGTAGCAATACTGCAATCCTCTTTTTCATGCGACAAAAATCAATACCTCGAACTCTGATCTCTTTTAGTGGGTAAGGACAATCTTGCCTGATCCAAAGCACAGTCTTTTCTTACTTTGCGGAAGGAAGTTTACACTTCACCTCCCATCTTTGATATCACTGAGATTTCCACTCCTCTCTCCTTCGTCTGACCCACCGCTAGTCCTTTCCTGGCATAATCCACAGCCGCTCCCTTAAAAACGTAGTCCCCATTTTCCACTTAAAATACTATTCCTCGTTAGCAGAACTTGAACAGTGTATAAATTTCAAATCCCCTCAGATTTAACTCAATGTTCACAGATCAGGAAGAAGTGCATCAACAGTTGCTAGCAATGTTTCTTGCTAACAACTGGAGGACATGCATTATTTAATAAATGCTTGCAGAGGGCACAGATCCACTACATAAAATCTTTTTGTGTGCGATTAACATAAAAATATATCTCTAGTTTTTATAAATAATTTTAAATACAGTATAATAAAATAATAAAGAAAAATAATTGTATAACAGATTATATATTATAATAATATAACATATTATATAAATTATAAAAACTATGAATATAATGAACATCACAATATTTGCATAACTTGATGTATACTCATAATAATAAATAAAGAAATTGAGCTAATTTCAATTCATATCGCTTATCGCAGAGCTTCCCAAACTATGTGTCGCGACACGTTAGTGTGTCGGCTGCAGGGTGAAGGTGTGTCGCGCGAACATAAAAGCGTTAAACAGAATAATCGCTGAAAATTTCCACAGCGGAATCCATTTCGCAAAGTACCGGTACGACTTTTACTTAGCACCGTCAAAATTATATACACAAACTATCTTTTAATTATTTTTAACCTTTAAGAATATTTCATATCAATGTATTTCGAGAAATAATCGAGAATAAATGCAGCAGAATTCATCCTTGTGGTTTTATCACGTAGTAGTCGCTCGGTTTTATTATCGTTCGACCAATAAAAATAAAGCGCACCACTTATTCATACAAATTATTATTGATATTTATTCTAACTGCAACGTGAATAAACGAAGAGTTGGTGCTAGCATTTTATGTTTAGTTACTGTTAAAGCTTTACAATAAATTCGCACAGTTTTATTTATCAAATCGGTGTTCAATTACTCGTAAAATAGATAAGTTTCTAATTAATAAAAGAAAAGCTGAAGGTGACGTTTGTGATGAACAAAACGTATCGACTATAGAGGAAACTACGCAAGAATCAACTGTTGAAAGGTCTGCATTAATACGGACCACGTGACCCATGAGAGGCACATCACACTGAATTACTGTGCCGCGAAATTATGTTTGTTTAAAAAGTGTGTCACCAACACGAAAAGTTTGGAAAGCACTGGCTTATCGCGTAGCAGTGATGAATACATTGAATGCATTGACGAAGCTATGATGCTTTAAATAAAGAATGAAGTACTAAACGCATTTCTTGCATTAGTTTTCGGTTTTAACGCCAGCTCGATATTCCCTTTTATAAATTGCAGCTTCAAAACTTTCTCGTCCTCTTCGGGATTTAAAGTATCATGGGATTTCTCAAGGTACTCTTGCATTTCTTGCTATTTTCCAATACGTTTTTCTTTTCTCGTTTTGCGCTTTGTTCTCTCATGCCTCATTTCTCTCTCTCTCTCTCTCTCTCTCTCTCTTTCTCAAGGGGTGATAAAATCGTCCACAAGACAGAAAGAGAAAGCAAAATGCATCTTGACAAGAAGACGACACCAGGAAATACAAAACGCATTGGTGAAAACAGCAAAACGTCTCGCGAGTGTCTTGTTTCAATCACACGCTTTGCTCCATCTAGAACGAAATGCTTCCCCTTTTGTTGACTTTCTGACGGGGGGTAAATCCCCGGACCATTGAAGTCGTTTTGCTAACTGCATGTTTATCATCTTCAGGCTCACTTCATCTCTTGGGATTTCTTTGCCTTTAAAATCGGAACCGCATTTTGTTGCCAAGAAGAAAAAAATAAAGATAAAAGAGCAATGATTCAAATATACTCAGGAAACCTTGCTTAAAAAAAAGGCAATTTGCTTTGAATTCATTGAAGGAAATCAAGAAAAATAATTCTAATTTTATCTCTCATGCATCGATCACAGAAACAAACAAAACTTATGCGAGCTTGATGCCTTCCTGTGTGATAAAGAAATTTCGCGAAAATTCCGTTCAACTAAACAGGTGATTAGAGTCGGATGCTCCAACTAGTTCATCAAAAATAAATTCCTAACTTCAGATATGGAAATAAAGATAATTCCATTTCTATATATCATTCTCAATTGTTTGGCTTTGACGCTTCTATTTATTGAATGATTTAACGCATATGAAAATAAAAAGGTCATATTGATGAGTGTCTAGCAAGAAACAAAAATTGTCATTTTGAATTTGAGACATTCTCGCTATCTGTTTGTCCTTTCGTCAGGACTTTTATTCATAAAATACACGAACAAAATAACATAAGAGAAGCGGTAGCAAAATAATGTCATACGGATACGAGTTTATCAGGTTCTGTCTGTCTGTTCGAACATTCAATGTCAGTGAGGAAATTAATATGTGAGCTTCAAGTATAACCACACAAATAACTGAAAGTTTATCAGAAACATTCGACTCTGAGCTACACTAGTAATTTTTTCTTATTTGAGTGAATATGTTAATCACCATATTAACTAAATATTCTAGTTAACATATGCATTAAGAAGGGATTCCAAATGTCCTTGTAGAGTTTCAATTGTAATAACCTAAGCTATATAAATGCTTTGAGCTTTACATTAAACACCATTCGTAAGCATAATTATTGAAAATTTTCATACATTAGGTTTATGAATTTAGAGTTATTATTTTTAATTTTTATTTTAAGGTGTGATCTCAGGAAGTCTTTTTTTTAGGTCTTTTCTATTTTTTGAAGAGTCCGCAGCAAATGACGAATCTTAACTTGCAATGCTGCACACATACTTCATTCCTGAACAAAGAGATTAAATTTTTTTAAATAACGCCATCTCTCAGCAAGCAAGATGGAACACGATGGTAACAGCAATTGCCGAGCTTCAGTTAGAACTTCACTGACTACAGCATTGCCATCCGTTACCCTCCCAGGGTACCCATTTTAGTCGCCTCGTACGACATGCATGAGCTACATTGGGTCGATTCTTAAGTAACGCCCTGTATAAAAATTAGAAAACTATCCCTAGACCACTCAATAGTGGCCGAAAGATCGTCCAACTCAGCGACGGGCTCCCAGCCCCCACCGCTCATATTCTAGAGAAAAGCGTCCACCTACGAGGCCCTCACGGGCCAAGTCGGAGAATACCCTCCCCAGAGACTCAAAATGCTCTCCCAGGGCAACTCCCCCGAAATACCCCCCCCCTCTCCGGGAGCAAAATTCCGGAAGAAACCTGAGAGAACGAAACTCTCGAAACTCTGCGTCCATTTAGTCGCCTCTTACGACACGCATGGATTTGCGGTGGAGCAATTCTTATCCCGGCCACCACACTGGAATAGGTTTAAATATTTGACATTTGACAAAGATCTGGCCAGTATCGCAGTATCATCTGCATATAAGGCCTTAATAGATGACAGTGGGTTGTGCGGGATATCACACATATATATGGAAAAAAGAGTTGGTGCCAGTAGAGATCCGTGTGAGACTCCAGCCAGGATGTACTTTTGTGTTGAGAGTGCGCCATTCAACTTGACTCGCATGCGCCTATTGTAGAGGTATGACCTGATCAGTTGAACCATTCCCAATGGTGTACCAAAAGATATCATTTTGCGTAGTAAGCCATAATGCCAAACCTTGTTAAATGCACTGGCTATGTCCAAGAAGCCCCAGTCCAGTGCATTGACGTCAATTAAATCCTGTGGTAACATATATATATATATATATATATATATATATATATGTAAATATTAAATATTATATATTAATTATTATATTAAATATTATATATTAAATATATATGTAAATATATTAATTATTATATTAAATATATATGTAAATGTAAATATTAAAGAAATGTAAATATTAAAGCTCTGATCATGGCAAGTCCTTATAAGGACTGGCTTAAAGGGGCGAAGCAAGAATGCTTTTCATATTCGCCGTTATCTGTAGAGGACAGTGTAGGGATAAGGTGTTATTGAGCAATTAAAGCTCTGATCATGGCAGGAGGGTAACAGGAATAGCCGAGCCTCAGTTAGAACTTCATTGGCTACAGCATTGCCATCCATTACCCTCCAAGGGTATTGGATTGAATGAATCAATCACCGCATCTCATGGTCGATTGTTCATCCTCCTGATCATGGCAAGAGGGTAAAAGTTTAAAGTTAGAGACGAATGATGAAATTATATTTCCTATGTCTTCAATATGCTAAAGTTTTATAAATGACTTTCAAAATATGCTAGTTTATGGTATTATTAAAAAATATATTTTTATGATTGCAATATTTTTTTATAAAAATGAATTAAATATCAGTTACAAATTCTGCATGGGGCCACAAAGATTTGAAGAATTGAAAAAAAAAAAAAAGAAAGAAAGAAAACCGCAAGTAGTCCTCCAGAACAGCTAGTCAGAATTCTTTATGTAGACAAAAATCGTCCAATAACGCATAAATGTTAAATTTATTTAATTTTTTCATTCCTATAGATATTAGAATAAACATAAGAAAAATTAGGCTAATAATGTAAAATACATGAAATATATCATTATATTTCGTCTTTTTTTTCGAGTAAAATTTATTTGTGATGAATGTTCCATCTCTACCTATCGTCTTTTGCTAAAATGAACATCATTTGTGAAGAAATTCGCGACATTCCATGATAATATTACACCAGATCTTTGATATAATTGTTAGTTTTGTTTCCAGCATTTCCATCATATCTTGTAAAACTTTTGTGACAGAAATAAACTTCACGATCTTCAAATATCTAACATGCCGGCGGGATTTGTGTTATCAAGTTGCTGATAAAGATTTTTTTTTTTAACCTCGTACCTTTTGAGATGTCCTACTTTAAAGAAAGAGAGATTTTATTTCAAGATGCTATGAGATTGCGTGGAAAAACGGAACTCTGCCAGCATTTCTTTTCATTTGTGGATACGATAGATTACAAGTGCATTACATTTAACATTTTTAAAACTCTGTGTGTAACAAACAGCAATATACTTCACTTGCAATAAAAACAAGATTTATATTCCCTTAATTTCAATTAATTTGGAGAAGTCTATGTTAACTGTTAACTTAAATGGCGAGATGGACGTCAATCCCTTGGATTTTTATCCCTTCATCGCTAGATTGTAATTATTGTTAGTGCGAAATTTTTGAGCGCGTGGCTCTCCAGAATTCGGGCTATGTAGAATCGTTTGAAGCGATGATCAGAGCTGCCTTCGGGCGATTTGTGTCTCCATCTGTCGTTTTCATCATAATTTGATGAATCACGAATGAGTTGGTTGGGATGGAGTAATGCCTGGGCGAAGTACTTGGCAGCAGTCTGGTTGAAATACGAAGGTATGTCTGGCATGTTTCCGTCTTGGTGGAGAAGAGCATTCCTAACAAACCACGGGGCGTCGAAGATCATTCGGAGGCATTTATTTTATAGTACTTGTAGCCTTTTGATGTTGCTTTGGGAGGTGTTACTCCATGCCGGCCCGTACGTTAGTATGGGTCTGATGATTGTTTTGTATATTGTTAGTTTGTTTTCTGCACTGACTTTGCTTCTTCGGTTGAGTAGAGGGTAGAGTTGAGCTATTGCTGAGTTGGCTTTGTTGCATGCATGTGAGATGTGGGAGTTGAAGCTGAGTCGGTTATCCAGTTTGATTCCCACGTATTTTACTTCTTTTTGCCATGGGATATCAGTGTCGAACATCGTGACTGCTCCGTTGTGGGTTGCTTTCCTTCTTGTAAAGAGTATGGCCGTACTCTTGTCGGCATTGACATCTATTCTCCATTTCTGAAACCATTCTTCAAGATTTGTTGCTGCGTCTTGTAGTCGTTGTGTGGCTAAGTGTGGCCTGAGTGATCTGGTCGGTATTGCCATGTCGTCTGCATAGAAAGCCATGGTGGTTGATGCTGTGTTTGGTATGTCTGAGATGAAAATGTTGAAGAGTAGCGGCGATAGGAGGGAGCCTTACGGGACATCTGCTGTGATGCTTCTCATGGAGGATCTGAGGCCACGTAGCTTAACTTGAAATTTTCGGTCTTTCAGATAGGATTCAATCATTTTGGCGAGGTTTAGTGGGTATTTTGCAGCTATTAGTTTGTGGATGAGGCCTTTGTGCCATACTTTGTCAAAGGCTTTCGCCACATCCAGGAAGATTGCACCTGTGTGTTGTTTCCAATTGTATCCAGTAATTATGAATTCTATAAGTCTGTGGACCTGTTGGGTTGTGCAGTGGCCTTTGCGAAATCCGAATTGTTCTTTTGGGATTAGGTCGATCTTGTCCGTTTCGTTTTGTAGGCGGTTCAGAATTATCTTTTCCTCGATTTTTCCCAGATTTGATAGGAGGCTGATAGGTCTGTAGTTCTGGGGGAATTGAGGTGCTTTTCCGGGTTTGTGGATGAGGATTACATCTGCCCGTTTCCAGCGAGTGGGGAAGTAGTTGAGTCTTAGCATCGCGTTGATGATCGCCACTAGATGCTTAACTGTTTTATGGGGGAGTGCTTTTATGGTTTGGTTTGAAATCTCGTCAGGACCTGGGGCCTTTCTGTTGTTGAGGCTCTTGATGATTTGGTGTACTTCCTTTGGTGTAGTGTAGCTTGTGTTTTCTTGGCTGGTGGTTTGATGGAGTGCACAGCGGACATGCCTGTGTATTTTTTCAATGAAGTGCAAGTCCGCATGCGCATAGTTTGGGATGAATTGCAGTTCCAGGGCGTTCGCGAAGGCTTCTGCTTTCTCGTCGTCTCGGTAGGCCACGCCCCTTTCTCCCTGGATTGGCTGAATGTTGGGGAGGTCGCTGCGAAGGGCTTTAGTCATTTTCCACAATGAGTTGTCTTTGGTGTTTAAGGAGCTTAGCTTCTTCTCCCACAGCTGGTTCTTGTGATCTTTGATCGCGTATCGGACTAGGTTTGTTGCCCTGTTTAGCTCTTGTCTATCCTGGGGGTATAGTGTTGTATGGTAACGGCGTCTGATCCTGTTTTTGCTGCGGATGAGCTTTAGAATCTCTTCTGGGAGCAGGTTGGTTTGAGCTGGAGTGGTAACGGTGGAAGCTGCTGCTAGGCCAGCTTGGATTGTGCTTTCCAGTTTTCTGATAGCTGTATCTATTTCTTTAGGTGAGGAGATGGTTGGAACGGGTCCTCTGAGATTGCGGAGAGTTGCGTTCAGCTTTTTGAAATTTGTAGAGGACTGCCTGGGGATGATTTCTGTTTCCCCGCCTAGGCTTAGTAGTACCGGATTGTGGTCGGAGCTAAGATCATTGACTACCTGTAACTGGAATTGGTGCGAGGTGTTCCTAAAAATGGCTATATCCAGCACATCAGGTCTTCCCAGCGGTCCGTAGTGTGTTGTTTCGGCGGGACCTGCTATGATGATGTTTCTTGTCATAGCGAAAGTGTGTAGGCTCTTCCCGTTGTTGTTGGAGTTCCTACTGTTCCATGCAGGATGTTTTGCGTTTAGGTCTCTCGCCACAATTGTTGCTTCGTTTGTGTCGACGAGCTGGGAGAGATCCGAGGCTAGTAGTGGTTTGCCTGGAGGGTTGTAGACTGAATATAGCTTTAGGTTACCTGCATTGTCGGTGTGTATCTCAATTCCAGTTTCTTCCAGGTTTGTAGTCGTTGTCTTCTTGATTTCGTTGTATCTTATGTCTATTTTGACAAAGATAGCCGTTCCACCTCCTCTGGCATTGAGTCTGTCATTCCTAAGTAGTGCGTGGTTCCTTAGTTTGGGGTTGTCGCAGGGCCGAAGGTGCGTCTCGTTGATTAAGAGGATGGCTATTCTATGTCTTGCTGTAAATTCTTGCAGATCCAGGAGTTTGTTGTTTAGGCCGTTGGCATTCCAAAATGTGATCTGTATGAAATTGTTCAAACCAAGTGTATTATTTATTGCTTATCATTGTGAAGATGACTTGAGTGTTTTTTAAGAACCTGTTTGTATCACTCTGATTGAGGTTGGTCTTACTGAAAGCCGTTAGCATCTCCCCTAGGGTGGCAGCTAGGATAGCAGCTGTGTTGGGACTGTTGGGCATAGTTGCTGCTGATTTAGCCTTTGAGGTGACTGCTGCAGCATATGAGATGTGTGATGTTCGCTGATAGATTCCTTCTTCAAGGGGTGTGGCACGTTTTTTGTGCTGGTGGAGTGCCTGCTTTTCTGTTTCTTGCCAGGTTATCTTGGTGGAGCCTCTATAGTTGGCTGGGTGTGGGCCGCCGCACATGTGGCTGGAGTTGTGCGTGGTTTGGAGCATGTGTGAGTAGGGTGACTGTCCCCGCACTTGACACATTTGTACTCCGCTCTGCACAGTTTCTGTGCGTGCCCGTATCTCTGACAGCGATGGCATTGTCCTGCTGTTGCTTTCTTTCTGAGTGGTTCTATTTTAATCATGAGATTGCAAACTGTTTTGAGATCGTAAATCTCTCTTTGTTTCTTACTAATTTCCACGAGAACCAGCGGCATGGGACATTTGTCTGCCCGGTACATTCTTGGTATTTTTATGGGCTCCAGTCCTTGAGATCTAAGGTCGATGGCTATTTCTTCGGACGTGATTTCTTCTACCAGTCCTCTGATGACAACTTTTAGGTTTTTTTCGCTTTTCAGTTCGAAAGTGTGGTATGGGGTCTTTAGCTCGTCCATTAACTTTGTTAGCCGACGATAGTCTGATGTCCCTTCGGGCTGGATACGGACTCCCTCGTCGGAGTTTTTGGCTGTTTTGAATTTGATCTCGGAGTTTCTCATGGCCTCCGAAATTGTCGACCATTGTTTTTTGTCTCTTAATATTACCGGCGGGACTCGTTCTTTGATTTGTGCCGCTGTGTCCATTGGCTGGTGTTCCGGTTCTTCGGGTAGTGTCTCTTTTCGTCGCTTTTTTCTGCTCACCGTTTGGTAGTTGTCTGGTTCTTCCGAGGTCTGAGTATCTGTGGTCTCTTGTGTCATCTTGAGAAATAGTGGGGAGACGTTCTGAAGGTTGATAGTCCTCAGATTCGACTTCCTCGATTTGATGGATCTCTACTTTACCCGGCAATTTTGTATGTAGCAGGTTTCCTACATGTCGGAAAATTGCAAGCAGCTGCTTAAAGTCTAGTTCATCGTACAGACTGTTCATGATGATTAAGACTAGTCTGCTGTTTGCTGTACAATATTCAGAATCACTATACTTTGTGATCACCTGTCTCAATCTTTATCTTTCCCTTTACCTTACCTTACCTACTTACCTGAAATTTTGGCATCTGCAATATACAGGGTGTTCGGGATAAATTTGACAGTTTCGTAAGGAAAAAGAAAATCTTCTTTGTATCTATTAAATTTAATGAATTGACAAAAAAACATTACAGGCAGAGTTAATTACAATACTATCAACAAGATTTACTCAAAATAACCACCATTAGCATCGATCACAGCTTCAATTCTGCTTCGGAACCTCGAACAAGCTGATGCTACAGTCTCCCTGGGAAGGGCCGCAAAAACTGTTTTAATTTTATCCATTAACTGGGCTTTTGTATTACTGGAAGTGCGATTGGTGTCTTTTTCAACTGCGCCCCATACAAAATAATCCATGGGGTTAAGGTCTGGGGAGTTTGGAGGCCAAACATTTGGACTGGTGAAGTCGTAGAAATTTTCAGACAACCATTTTTGACTTTTCCCAGAGGTGTGGCAAGGGGCCGAATCCTGCTGCCATACATACGGCCTACCATTGGCTACCCTTGTTATCCAGAGCTTGACTACAGTTAGCAACTCCACGAACAAAGCCCGAATTCCAATGCCAGGGTTCTTCAACACCTGCTCCTGCAGATTTGCGAGGAATTCTGCTGTACGAACGCAATCAGATCGTCTGCTAGGGATCTTTCTTCTTGCTACATCCTCGTAGTCACCATTGCAAGTCTCTAGTTCATGCCTGATTGTTTTTACTGTATTCAGGGAGCATTGGGCAGCAGTCGTAATATCCTTATTTTGATGGCGGGCACGAATCATCATGATACAAGTTATTCTCTTCCATGATTCAGGTGGGTTCCAGCTATCCATCCTTTCTGACATCTTGTATATGAATGAAGAAGGGTCCAAACTTTTAAATGAAGAGAAGTGTGTGTTAATACATGTAACTTACGGAAAAATATAATTAATTATAAATATGTCAAATTTATCCCGAACACCCTGTATATATATATATTTCTTATTCTTATATTAATAAAATGTTCTCAAATAACTCTCACTTCCAATCGGCAAAATCGGGCTTCCCTTTCCTCCGCCTCCAATCGGCAAATCTCCAGTTTTATCATCTGGCCGAAAAAATTTATGAATATGAATCCACCTTTTTTTATAATTCTATCCTGTTTAACCTAATAACTTTTAGGTGTATTGTATTATCTCTATTTTTTTTGAACATTTGTTTAGGATTTTGGATATTTTTTATTTAGTTTTTGTTTATATCTAGTTTTATTTATTTTTTTATTAAGAATTTCTTCTACTGCTTTTAAGTTTAATTATTTTATTATTATAATCGAATATTGCATGTTTTGCAGTTCGCATAAATTTAATTTTATTAGTTTTTATTCTTTATGTTGTGTTAATATGCATATTTCACTCCGTATGAAAATACATGTACTGTCACGATAAACCATGCCTTGAAATTATAATACTTAATTTTCTATTATGTATTTCATAAAGATGGTATAATCATGTGACCTTCCATAATCCGTTGCTATGGGAGGTCACCTGATTATAAATAGTGACGTCATTATGCATAAAAGAAAGGTTTCAGTTATACAATAAACACTTTAGGCATTTGACACTACATTTTTGCAAGTAATTTCCTAATAATATAACTATTAAACCGTATATTTTAATAAATATTTCCATATTTTCCTGTCAATAGTTCCCTTTTATTTACGTAAACAAAAAAGGGCTAACTATTAAATCTCATTATGACTCACTTTAATACAAATTAAATAATATTAAAGTAAAGTCCAAATCCTTTTAGTGAGGGCTTGACAGAAGATGTTGAACTTTTCAAATTAGTAAGCACCTCTCGCTAAGGAAACGCGTGTTGTGTGCGTTCGAATCATCCAACTTCTGTGTGACGTCGTCGCAGGAATCTATTATGGAAGCCACTGTCTTGATATGAGCAGAAAGCTGACCGTAAATCATACACTAAGGCTTATCTCTTCCGTTGCAGAGGGCTGCTATCAGTGAAGCAATAAGGAGCGCGATGGAGCAACCTGGACAACAAATAACTATCGGAGTATTGGCTTGTATCTTGGTGATGTTCAATACATCGATGAGAGTACAACTGGTCATCAAACCGACGTTAATTTCTTCAGAAATAGAGCCACGATTCACACCTAAAAGAAAAATACCCACGCAGCGAGACACTATCAGGGTAGATGATATATAAAATAAGATTTATTCGCTTACGTGTGTTTAGATTTCTTACACTGAAGGCGCAAAAGAGATTCTGTATAATAAGTCCTGAAATTTAAAACTGGTGAATGCTTCATTCTGATCGTAAAGTAGTTTAGGATCTGTATCTTTTCTGTATGTTTATTAGTAGACTTTTGACTTCTATTTTTTAGAGCAAACATTACGTATCCCTTCTGTTTTTCTTTCTTTAGATTTTATTTTTTTGTATAAGTAAAAAAAGTATTTTTTCTCCCTTATTGCTTACTAAGAATACGTGATACATTTAGCAAATACAGGCATATATTGTTTCATTCTTGTTTTCATCATAGTCTTAGCTACTTCTATAATATGTATAAGATATCTAAGACATCATCGTTATTATTATAACGATGATATCTTAGCGTGTGATTTATGTTACGCTGATCCTTTTAAGATCTTTCCAATTAAATCTCTTCTTATTACAAAGGACAAAAATATTGAATTTAAAGGAAAAAATATTCAAACATCAACTGCGTTCTAGAACTTCTAACATATTAATTCACTCTGTTCTCTCTCTCTCTCTCTCCGGTATATGTAGGGGAGAATAAATGTTCCTTGTACTTCTGTTGTTGTTGTTTTTTATTACCAAGTAGAAAGGTTACTGGGAATTTTTTTTTTGCAAAAAAGAGAAAGAAATCATAGCATAAACGATTTAGACATGATGTAGAACTAAATAACTGGTATCACCCAACATCGTTACCCACACTATATACAGTTAACGATGTTGTTTTTTTCACAACGAGAGCTTCTATGTCATTTTTTCTTTTTTTCGACAGCTGGAGCTTCTGTGCACGTATCACGCTTGTCATTTCAAAGTAAGTGAAACTTTAAAGCGATCCTGTAGGTTTTCAATTCCTCCAGTTGCTTTTATATCGCACTTCCTCATTGAACTCAAACTCTAAACATGTGGAATGCAATATCGAGCACCTTACCACCGAGCTGCGGATGGCATCTCTATATATCATGCTTGACTACGCGAGATAATTTTTCAAGGAAACGTGGGCGCATTGCTTTATATGATCCTTAAATCAGTAGGCGTATTGAACTAATAAAACTAGCTTTAATAGTCATTTAGATTATATACAGTTACATTAAACACGACTGTCAACCTCAGTGTTTGTTAGCGGGAAACTTGTAGTAATAAAATTTCATCACAAACTTATTGAACTATTTATACAACATACGAGGGTGTGCTAAATAGTTGCAATAATCATCATGAAAGAATTGAGGTAGAACCATCTAACTTACACATTATTATTATTATTATTATTATTATTATTATTATTATTATTATTATTATTATTATTATTATTAGGAGGGACCTCCAGGAGTCAGAGACTCATTGAGGGAGGCCACACACTACATCCACCAACTATCACACTTCTTCATGAATTCATTCACACTGCTTGCACTCACAACATCCAATAGCAATCCATTTCAATCACGCACCACCCTTTGAGAAAAAAATCTAACCTTCAACCCTTTCTTAGCGGCATTCATTCTGAGCTTCCAAAGATGCCTTCTCGTCCTTTCCTCACCCTCCATAAATTGAAAAATTCCATCAATTGAAATCCTGTATGATCCTTTCAGAAGATTGTAAGTCACAATCATATCACCTCTCTTTCTTATTCTATTTTTATTCCTCATGAAGTGTCATACACTTATTAAAACGCTGCTGCCTTATTTGCAATCCTCTGAGGGGAAAAAGTATTTCCCTTGTTGCACAAACCAGTTATTAGCATCATCAATTCCATTATCAATATATTGACATTTTTCATATGAGATTATTAAAGGCAGAATTTACACTCATATACAGCACCTCCGTAGCGCAATTGGAAGAACGGCGGTAAATTGCGCCCTTCGATTGGAATAGGTCTAGGTTCGATTCTCGTCGCGACGGGAGGAATCTTTTTCAATCGAAGCTGAGTAAGCCGATCTCATACGGAAGTAGCAGGGTTTTTTCTCCCGGAAACTCGAGTTTTTCATCCCACATACAGACAAATCGGCCCTTCAGAACACACGCAATTTACAGACAAAAAAAAATACTAGTTGTGGTGGTGGAGGTGGGCGGTAGATGGAGATGATTCGTAGTAGAGGTTCGGTGTAGTGGTTGAGACAGTTGTAAGTGTCCTCCCGCGATGAGTCTTCGGACTCCTTGGAAGTATCAGGAATAATAATAATAATAAGGTTGAAAAAGCTTCTAGTTTACAACGTATGCTTTTTTAGTGATTGCGAAAAATAAAAAAATAAAAAAATCACTGGATGGAATTATAGATTGGATAGTTATATTCATCACAAATATTTCTTGAAACGTAATAAAACTACCACTGAAAAACGTGATCTAAAGTAATACAGAGTCACAATTTGTGACACTTTCATGGATATATTTAACATAGGTCGGCTCCTTTCAACCCTTTGTTCTTTGTGCACTGAAGAGACTTTCTTTTCACTGATAATATAAAATACTAGAGAAGGGAGTTGCGATACTAGAAAAAGAGAAAAAAGTTTTTCCATCATCTCTTACACCGAGTTTAAAGATTAATAAAAAGAAAGTGCATCTCTCTTCACCCTTGGAAGTAGGATCATGTAGTAAAAGATAAGATAGGTTGACACATAGAGGGGATTGTCTAAAACAAAGATGGTTACCATAGCAACGCATGGACTCAGCATATCTTCACTCGACGTGCGTGCTGGCAAAGTATTTACTATCAGAAACGTTGTTCCCATCATTTGTTGCTGCGATTAATACGATTTTGTCTCTGGGCGCGCGCACACACACACAGAAAGAAAGAAAGATGCAGAATATATATATATCTCCATGGAATTACTTATCACGCAGCTGAGAAGGCAATAAAATGCGAGAGCTTTACGCTCCCCTCTCACGTAAGTTAAAGCTGAGGAATGAGCTGAGCATGCGCACTAACACGCCTCTATCTCCTACTTACTCTCCTGCTCCCCATTTCCACGGGGTAGAAAGTCTGTGATTTACATTCATGTCCTGAGTACCCTGTGGCACGGTCTGGTTACAGAGTGTTTATGAGTGCCGTTATCGGAGGCGGGCCACGCACACCTCCCGCCATTAGCGACGTTCGATCTGGCCATCTGTCTTGGCACTGTCGTCTGCTGTCCTGCGGAGGGAAGTTTTCAGGTGGAGGAACTTCGTTCGTGAAAGGTTAACTTTCTGATGCTAAACATTGCAATCCGTTCGCTGTTCTCCAGGATATGGTGGCATTCCGTAGTTTTATTCTACTGCCGGGTTTTATTTCTTTTGTGTTTTTATCTTATTTATGACTCTCTCTCTCTCTCTCTCTCTCTCTCTCTGTTCATCTGTTCAATGTATAGGAGTTCAATTACTGTAGTTTTTCACTCAAATTAGACCTTTTATTATTACTAAAATATAGATTCGAAATTCTTCAATTTCGCATAACTAAAAAAAATAAACTTCAGAATATTATATATCCAGCAATATTTTATAGACAAATGTAGACAAAATTTAAAAAGTTTCCAAAAATTACCACATCATGTGAATATAACCTGCATTGTAGTTGCCTTGATTTGCACTAATTAAAAGACAGACCATGCTCAAGTGCCCGTATATGTAACCCTTTTTTAGAGCTGCTTTTATGATATAAACTTTGGTAGATTTTCAAAAACATTTAAAGGTTATTTCTAAATTTGGTTCTAAAATACAGCTGGATCCATAATATTCTTCATTTTAGTAAAGAAGTTTTGAATTGAATTCGAATTTAAATATTAAAAATTTCATAATTCCTCTTATGCTAAAGAAAACACGAAAATTCATTACAGTGTTTGGATAAACGGTAAAGTATTCTTCAATCAAAAACATTTGAAAGAATACTTCCTATCTTGAAGCGATTTAGGTGAAATGAAGATAAAACCATTTATATCGAAAGCATCTTGTAAAAAGCAAGTACGGATTTTTCCTGACACCTTATACACGACTATGAATACGTCAAACAGAGCGTAGGTCAACAGTTTCTATAAATATCTTGATCTCGTTTAGCTTTAGGAACGAACATAAAATGGGAAGCAGTTTTTCATTTTTATATTCATATTTCTCGAGTGACATTGCCCAAGTTCTATACTTCTTCCGAAAGTCCTTGAGGTTAAAAAAAGAAAAAAAAAAGATTACATACAAACTGGTATGGGAAATCCTACGGTTTCACTTCCAATCCTGTCCATGTTGTTGTTGTAGTTGCGAAAGGTACGCTTGAGGCAATTCTAGCAAAGCGAGTGGAATCCAGACATCAATTTATTGAATATTTTGGGTTTTTTTTAGTTCCAATATTGCCAGTGGTCCTTTACACAAAATTAATAAATTCATATTGTTACGACATATTTTGAATTTGATTGCCAGTACGTACCGAATTTGGTATGAATTAATAATTTTAAATTCTGTTTCAATTCATTTTTTCCCTTTTTTTTTAAAACTGGTGAAATCTTTCTAGATCAGATATGCCTTTACATATGCAGACCATGCTGCAAGTAATTGAGCAGTAGTTGGATATCATTTTTTTTTGTTTTTAAATAATATCGACCCATTATTCCGTTGCCTATATTCTTTTGGGTCGCTCATGATTCCATCATCATTAAACAAAAGTTATTTAAAAATAAAAATAAAAAAATAAAATAAAAAGATATTAAATTAAAATATGTTTCGAAATTTTGAATTAGTTTTTGTAATTTTCGAAAATAGTTTCTAATTTTTTTAATTATACTTATATCCTATTTTGAAAATTATATAATTATTATATTTGAAATAATATTTTAATATTTTGAATTTTTTTGGAACTTTTTTTTATTTGCAAGTTTTCTGAAGACAAATTTAATTTAAAATATGAAAAAAAAATCGAAAAATAGTTTAAATTATTGGAATTAATCATAAGAAATTATGTTTGGCATGTCAAGTCAATGTCCTCTAGGAATTCCATGTAGGACGCGAACCATTATCAAAGATTTTCACTAAAAGTGAGTTCGCTAGTCTCATATGGCTGTGAGAGGGCTTTCATCTCTCAATATAAGCAAAGTGGGAAACGAACAGACGCATTTAGCAGATATAATACACTCTCTTCATAGCTTAAGTTGCTTCGTCAATAATTCACAATAACTCAGCTCAACTGAAATGCATTTTCGAACCCTAATGCGGATAGAAAACTATTACAATGCTTAACAAGAATACGATTTCATGTAAAGTGTGTTTAATTACCAATTGTGTAAAAATCTTTTACCCATATATTTGAAGATTAATTAAAATACGTTATAAACTGATAATCTTTTCTTTTTCACAACTGCTATTTTAAATGCTATTTTGTATGCTAAGAAATGGTCTGCCATTACTTTAGCCATAATTGTTAAAATCAATAGGATGGTAATTCACGTATCACCATAGCAACAATTAAATATATCTCTACTAATATACTAGAGAAAGCAACAAGAAATATGGCAGACAAATAATTTATCTTCACTGCGTATAGTGTGTATGTTCAGTGTGCAACTTTTAAAAATAAATTTAAAAAAACATAAGTAATAAATGAATATTTTTTTCGAGGAAAACTCCGCTACAAAAATTTACCAACTTAGTAAATTTTTGCTTTTCGATCGCACCGTTAGTAAAAACCCGTTGTCATCAGATCTTTATGGTCAGAAGAGGCCAAATCTTCTGAAAATTATAGAATAATGCTAGCACAGTATGATGAAAAGTGTGTAAGTAAAAAAATAAATCGAATATATGGAAAGATTTATAACAGAAAAATGAAGTGTGTTATTCACTATAAACAGAAAGGATTGGTGTCAAAATATGAAGTCGAGCATTCTCTGCATAATAAGCATGCTCGAATTCATTCCGTTTGATGCGAGGTTTTCAAAAGAGTCGAAGGATTTTTGAATTTCGAAGTTGTTTTGACCCCAAATATTTACGACTTCTTTTGGTTTTCTTTACATGAGATTGAAACAACAGTTTAATACCTACAGAAATGAGCTTAATACTCTGAAAATATTGGAATATATTTTCATCACTATTCCAAATCACATAAACGGAAAAAATCCAATCCATGTTAGTATCGTATATTTTAACTAACACAAATATGGAGCAAATTTCACAGGCATGCTATGCTTATAACTTTCCGAAACATGAGAGTTGTTGTTGTTGTTGTTGTTGTGCAAACGTAGTTTGTTTACTTGGCGAAAATGTGTGCGTGCGTGTTATAAAAACATGAGATTTTTTTTTTTTCAAATGTTATTTCGTAAACAGCCAAACATTAGTGAACATGACCTTTATTGATGCAATACATTCAGGGATGGTTACAGAAGGCACACATAGATTATCTGAAGTGGAAGATGTGATTGATTCATGTATTAGCAGGCATAGAAAGGATAATGTCTTATCGGGATTAAGTATGAAGAGTTTGGTCGCACATTGCTGTTTTGGGGATTAAAGTACTTGGGTGTGGAAGTGATGAGAAGGTTGGATTATTAGACTGAAGTAAGGAAGGCGGATTTAGCAGAGAGAGAGAGATTTGTGGAAAATTTAGGCAGCAGCAATAATTACAGAATGGCATAACATACTATGGTTTAACACACTCATAAAAAGTGTTTCGTCATACTATGTTTTAATTTACCGTTCATTATCAAAATAACTGAATTGAACTTTGGCCACATATGAACTGTAGATAATTATTTTTTTTTTCATTTCTTGTAACATGCTAATTTTGCATCATCCGCCTAATTCTGAAGCTAAACATGATCCAATGTGAATTAAAATCGAGCTAATTCGAATTATCTAAGTATAGATTCTAAATATCACATTTTAAATAAAATCCGCTTGACCATCTAGAACGAACAAAACTAACTGTATTGGAGAGAGAGAGAGAGAGAGAGAGAGAGATGGATATGGTGGAAAAGGTTGAAAACATAACCATGTTGTAGAGAGATGCCACGAGGAATACTTCAGCACACTATTGAAGAATGCGTCCGAGTGGTTACGAGCTCCGCAACCTGGGAAAAGGACACTCCTTTCCCGTCGTTTGATTCCTGTCGTCGACGTGAGGAGCTTAAGGATCCTTCTCAGACATAGCCAAGTTATCCGGTCATGGGCGTGGACTGTAGGGTTTTCTCCCCAGTTTATCTAGGGGTTTTCCTCCCGCAAAGCAGGTAAACCGGTCTTAAGAACACAACGCTGCACAGACAATTACACATGGTTGAACGTTACACATCCTCGTAGTGAGTTATGAAACCCAAAAACGGGAGGCCAAGGCCCTACATGGCGCTGTAGTGCCAAGGAAGAAGAAAAATTGAAGAATGTGATGATTAAAATCCCAGATTATTATGGATTTCGTCTTTATTTATACTGCAGCCGTCTTCTGACAAAGCAGTGTGGTGCACACCGAGATTTGTTATCTTACTGGTGTTCCATTTCCAGTACTTAACGCTCTTTGTATTTACATGCCATTCTAACTACTTTTACTTGGATTTCTAACCAAACCCCCAACTTATCCAAACCCTAACAATCCATAGGCTGTTCAACTTGCGGTCTCAACTACGGATCCTCATCACCATCATAAGCAACCAACAGGTGACAATCGAGGTTAGAGAAAAAGAAGAACAGAATCGATTTTCATTTCGCATTGCGCTTAAAACTGACGTATTAATTAATACGTCAGTTTTAATCGTGATTATTTTCATTTATTTCATATTTTGACCAATTGTTTAATGCACTTATTTAAACGTATTGTAATAGTTAGATTTCATAACTGAATGCTAAATGTTAATTTTATTTCAACAAATAAAAGGGATCTCCGTCATCGTTTTTTTTTTTAAATTTTTGTCTATACGCATGACATAATTCCACCTAAAACCGAGGAAATATGCAAATGAAATTCTGATACAGCTCTCTCACAAGAACGAGATTTGAGGTGTCTTATATATCAGCCGATCGTAAGATTGCAATAGTTCAAGTTATTCGCGAATTATTACCAGATGAGGCGACACAAAACACAAAACTCCCTGAATTTTTTTTGATAAAAAACTTTCGAAAAAACTCAATTTTTTTCGATAATATCAAAAAAAAAAAATGAACCAAATGGCCTTTTAAATTAATCAAACTAATTAACCAATTAAAATTCAGATATATGACCTTTGACCCACCTTTGCCCTTTAGAGGAAATATGAGTATACAAACAACCACCCAAAGGCACCGGTAGACATAAGAATAACTTCGACACTGAAAATCTTCAGTGACGCTTTGAGTGGTTGTTGCCATAATGCACTATCATCGGTCAGTGTGTAATCCCCTTCCGATGCATCAACAGAGTTCCCAATACTTTTCGGTTGTCGTAATAAAAAAAAATAATAAAAAAAACGATCGATGACTCGAGCGGTTTTAATCTTCCGTCAGTCTTTTTAATGATGCCAGCTCACTGCAACCACACACACACATCTAAGTGGCTTCCGTTAAACTAGTCTTGGTGTGACATTTATGTTTTTTTTTTTCTACAGGAGTATTCAACAGCGACTTGACAGCTCGTCACTGAGGGTGACATCTTTCTTATCAGCTCCTCAGTGAAGTGTGTCATTTATGCCTCAAGTTCCAATAGACTCGGGTGATAGTGTCGTTTTTCGGACCCTCCACTTGTACAATTCTAAGCCTACTTCTGTAAGCTATATGAAAACTTCATTGCCCAGAAGCCTACGCAGTTGTAACTCGCTGACTTACCTCCACCAACGTTCTGTCACATCGTCTTAAGTCAAGGAAGTGACCAACCAAGTGATACTTTATTTTCAATGGCTTTTTCACATTGTCGCTCTTTCTTCCTTTTATAGTCTAAGTGCCATTCGTCAAACGTCTCTTAGCTATGCTAATAATCTAATCCTAAAAATATAATCACCAGTCCAGTCCTGAAGGCATCGGTTAGTGATCTTTATTTGTTTAAAATTAAATATAAAAAAATGTGAATCACTTATATTTATTCTTGATTACGCTGTAAGTTTAATTCAAATCAATCCTCATTATTGTTATTAATTATTACACAACTCATTTGGTTTATGAAGTCCGAGGTGCTCATATGTGTAAATAACGGAAGCTAACAGACAACAATAACTAGTTTATTACTGTCTGTTAAAACCACTATAATCAATTTATTATGTAATGTAATAAGTTTTTTATAATAAGTCTAGTTTTCAAAATATAGGGATCATCATATAATGAATAAACATTGTTGATCGAAGGACTGTGTTTATAGAAGCCATCGAATCAACATTGAACTTTCAATTTTTGTACACTCCAAAATAACTTTTAGCTAATATAAAATTCATCATTCAGCTCAATTCAGCATATAATATTTATTCACTTATTTATTTTTAATAACCTCAAATTAATGCCTGAAATAGATTCAAAAATCGATTGCTAAGAAAACTAAATTGATATCCTTTATTTTTTATTATATAAAAATCATATTAATAAATAAACACATTATTCTAAAAAATTAATGTCTCAAATAGATTCAAAAATCAGTTATTACAGAAAACTAAATTAATACCCTTCATTTCTATTATATAAAAATCATAATAATAAATAAACACGTTCATTTAAAACTCAATTAGTGATCCAAAAATTTTCTTAAATAAACACTTTTGAATTAACTTTCAAAATACATGCTAGTGTTATTTTCTGTTAGTGTTAGTGTTATTTGTACGCAATCGACTGTAGAGCCCTCTTACAACACAAAATTAATTACACTTGATCGTGATCTGTTTGAAAGAAAATTATATAATTATAATTAAAATTTACAATAGATTACTACTTTATTTTCGTATTTTTGTTCCAGTGGTAACCAATGAAAATGTTTATATATATAATTTCTCATTTGCATTTCACAATTAACGTTCTGTAAAACATCTGCTTTGATAATGTAAATCGGCGAACGTGTTTCTTTGAGATAGTTCTCACATACGGAAGTAAAATCTTTTCTGAAATGGAAGTTTGCATTTAACCAGGTTACACACACACATACACAAAAAGAGAAAACATTTATATACGTGCCTACCCAATTTTGCTAGTTACCATGGTAACAGGTTGCGCATTTATCTAATTTCACACTCTACTCAGTTGTTGCTTAGCAACGGAAATAAAGATTTTTTTCCCTTCTTTTTTTTTTATATCCTTATTAGCTTATGTCAAGCATAACCATAAGCATAACAATAACATTTTGAACTAATATAAAAGATATTTTAATTAAACAATTAAAAATTAACTTAATAATCGAAAGTTTCTATTTAACAAAAAATAGTCATTTTATGATGTGAATCAATACTTGAAATAATTTTGTTAGATGGCGCTCATATAGCTAGTTTTATTGGTAAAAAAAAAGCTGCAGGCGAATAATATCTTTTATATTATTTAATTAATAAAATTTCCATTTTATTAGTAAAACAATAAAATCAATAAATTAAATCGTTCTAGAATAAATAACAATATCATTTTGAACTAATATAAAAGATATTTTAATTAAATAATTAAAATTAACTTAATAATCGAAAGTTTTCCATTTAACAAAAAATAGTCATTTTATGATGTGAATCAATACTTGAAATATTTTTTGTTAGATGGCGCTCAAATAGCTAGTTTTATTGGTCAAAAAAAGCTGCAGACGAATACTATGTTTTATATTATTTAATTAATAACATTTCCATTTCTTTATTTAATAAAATAATAAAATCAATAAATTAAATCGTTCTAGAATAAATAATATTTTCGTTTCTGGTGTTGTCATTAGAACATAATACTGTAACAGCATTAGATTCTTCATTACATTACATTTAGATTATTACATTCTTCAAGTTTTATGATTCTGGGTACTACAACAACGCAATTATACTTCTACTGTTTTTGTTGTTTGAAATAAACGAATAAAAAGCAGATAAATAATTTCTTCCAATTTAGGCCACTCCTTTCCGTGAAATAGCTGAATCATAATCACCCTAATTTTTGTTATTCGTACTGTCTAGTCGCTCAAGACACTGATAGAGGTTCATAAAAGCTAGATTGACAGCATCAGAAATCAGAGACGACCTAATTCGGGTCAACTAACGAGCTGGTCACTATGGATGCGAGATTTGTTTCTTTCTTTCCTTCTTAAGTTATTACTTTTTTATGGCCCGCTCATTAATTATTCCAAGTGTTGTTACTGACGGTGGAAGAGTTGTTCATCAACGATGTGCTACCCTGTGATAATATTAATGACCCGCACACTTCGTCTCTAATTGCTTCGCATCTTCTTTTCTATCTCTTTCTGTTTTAATGGACTCTGTGCTGCAATTGCCATGTCCATAACGTCTCATTACTTCAGTGTAATTTAATATTTATACATTTAAAACAATTCTTTCATGGAACTTTCTTAATTCGGCATTCTGTGGTCTCCTTAAGTATTATCAAAGTTTTATGACAATTTCAAAACAAAGTGCAGATTCCACAACAAAAAGATAAAAAAAAAAATAAATAAATACTGCAAACGAAATCCTAAATAATGTGAGTTCAACGAAAAATTGTTCTTATTATATTTTATTATAAAACATTATTGCTAAAGTAAATATCTTTCCGAAATATTATTTTTAGTGGAAGGTAAAATGTGTTATGAGATCTCCTGCGGTCTTGACTTATAATATCTAAGTGGTTGACATCAGTTAAACTTTGAAAATTCTTTTTTTTTTCTTTACAGAAATTAAACTACATTGAACACTTTTTTAACCCTCGGGTGTTAAAAATGTTAGAATTGTTTTGTAATATAAATTGCGAAGAAGTGTCTTCTTTCTTAATTTTACGTGATTTCTCATTTAATTCTGTCTTGAAATAATAGCTTAAGGATAGTGTATGACCTTGGTAAGTCTCAAGGTCGAGTCGTGCGCTTTATGTTAGTTTGTTGCAATGTCATCGTGTGATATAAAGAAATACCTAACTTGAAAGCATAAGGAGAAATAAGAAAAATGATATACAGTGCCTAGACGCAAAAGCTGTAAAAATGACGATCTAGAAAAAATTATTGACTTACAATTCAACATTCGCTAGATAAACTGCATAATACTGGAATAAAATCTTTATAAAGACGATCCATCAGTGTATAAGTTTGAATAATTATTAAAGAAGCAAGTAATGCTAGGAATTTCTAAAGAGTTTGTTTGTATTTGTCAGATACATTTGAAAGGCAGCAGCCAGTGCGCGCCAGACACACCACACTGCCGGGTCATCAGGGTCATCAATGCAAAGAAACTATACGGAAATAGCAATAATAAATTTTGTAACGAGGCACACACACACACACACACACACACACACACACACACACACACACACACACACACACACACACACACACACACACACACACACACACACACACACACACACACACACACACACACACACAAATTTCAACGAATTTTGCATACAAAAGTCAAAATCCTCGTCCAGAATTCTTACTTAATCTCAAGCAATTACCACCTTCTTGATTTCTTAAGAAAAATTTTGGTTATTAGATATGAAAGAGATTTGCAGATAAAGGCGATGTTTGGATTTTTGACAATAATTCATGGTAATTAAATGCCCAAGTACCGTGAAGTATCTTTAGTTTCTAACCATAATTGTAGGATAAGGGGATGAGTCATACACCTAAATATATATTTTTGTATGTGGATTGCGTGTTTTCTCTTTGTATAGTTTTTTCGCGTTCTAGACAGGATTCGAATCTTACTAGCAAAAGCGCTTCGTCGAAACCGAGTAAGCTACAGATGGGCCGGATGTGAGACCATGACACGGCAATAGACTAAAATCTGCGTCGCGAGTATCAGGTCATTCTCTTGAAGTTGAAAGAAATGTTTCAATCCACACAGCGATACGTGGAAAAATAGTACACCGAAAATTCTGAATATAAACTATGTTTTGTTTCTAATAAAGTTCTACTTGTGCAGTACTCTTTCTGACCATCTCTCCTATCCATCTTCTACTGTAATAACAGACTACATTCAATAGCTATCAAATATTACACATTTTTAAAACTATAATGCTGTCTGGGGAAAAGAAGAGAAAAAATAACAGTAATCCGTGCTCTCTTTGTAGTGTTTGAGCACAGGTGCACTTTTTTTCCCTCTTCATATCCCAGGTTATCGTTCTGATACTAACATAAATAGACACGAGTGTTTTATTGGAAAATTGAAAGCTATGCATTCAAATTTATAATTATTCAATGAGTACACAAGGATACTTGGAAGGTTTTTTTTTTTTAATTGTATGCTCTTATCACACACCCGACTACTTTTTCGCCTGCCCTTCTCCTACGCAGTCAAACGTAACGCAGAAATGTTTCCATAAGATATATACTTTTGTTGTATTTCCATTTGGGAAGCCTTCACAACAACAACAACAATGCTTATCTCAAGTCATTTGTCGATTCGTTGTCCTAGTTAGATGGAAATACAAATGTGATGGTCTATATTGGATGGATGTTCTTGATCCTCTGATCCATACCTGGCTTGTTTTCCTGCGGTTCGTTTGAGAGTGTTGTATGGAAAGAATGACTGAAGTTGAAGGATCTGATAAGGGTCTTCCAGATCACGGGCAAGATTAGTCCTTGGTTCCTGTTAAGGTTTTGTGTACAGCGGGCAACTGTTGTGGCCTCCTTAAAAACTTCAAGGAGCCTTGAAATTAGGCAAAAAGAACATATACGTGACGTCAATAATAACAGAGAAGAAAAATCGGGGTTAGGTTTTAATTTCTCAATAACGAACCATACCATAGAGTGGTATAGAAACACAATTCCTTACATGGAGGAGGACTTCCGCTCCCGAAATTTTAAGGAGGCCACAACAGTTGCCCGCTGTACACAAAACCTTAACAGGAACCAAGGACTAATCTTGCCCGTGATCTGGAAGACCCTTATTAGATCCTTCAACTCGCCAGAACTGAATTATAGTGCCAACTATAGAACGTTCCTAAATAACAACAAGTGATATCATGCACGCTCTATGAATGTATTGTACGCGCTCTGTTCTTTGTTTAATATAATTGGAATCGGTTGATTTTAGTTTGTAACAGTTTTTTACTTTTTAGTGCCTTACATCAGTTATGTACCCTGAAGACGCCAACAGACTTAGTTGGTGAAACTAGTTGGTATAACTTAGTATTGTTTATTATATACACTTGATCAACATAATCCAAATAAAAGTTTTTCTAGAGCTTTTTGGTCAAGAAAATTAAACGTTTTTTAATACGTATACGTTTGTTATATTTCGTGTTGAAATGTTGGCTTTGAAGGTTTCCCCCTTTACAGATAATCGTAATGACAGATAGTTCAGTTTGTATGAAATCAGTCTTTCATGATGAGAACTTCTAATAACACTCCAATCTCCATTCATTCAGCATAGGATAAAATCTGTTTTTATGAAATATTGTATCCTAAAATTTTATGGAGAACAACACAAAAAATTCAACCTTACGTGTAGGTGAAGCGGGTTCTAAAAATAAGACGATCCCGAAAGATCGCCCAACTCAGCATTGTTCTACTCGATGACAGGCTTACCCCGCCACCGAGAAGAACTTCTCAGCATTGGCAGGCTCACTCCGCCACCAAGCACAGCCTTATCTCATAATATCATCTCATCTTAGCGGTAGCCCCACTCAGAGAGAGGCAAAAACCTACCTCCAAGTGGAGCCTCTCAAAGCCAGATCCACACCGGTTTCCACCCTCAAAAAATTGAACAAATCATCACCAATGCAACTTTTTTTTCATTCTTTTGTAACCCATAAATTTTGTAAAATAAATATTATAATAATATAAAGGTGTATTTTATTATATTAGTCTACAGAAGAAATAATCTTATTTTTTCTTATATCATTTAATTTTTATTTTTAAAAAATAAGTTCCTATTATATTTCTAATGTTTTTATTAAAAATAGAAAATAATTGAGAATTAACTGAAACACGATATCATTTGTAAAGTTCCAGATACTATCGTGATTATCTGGATAGTATCTATCCAGATAATCACATACTATTGTAAGAAATAGTACGTGATTATATTTCCACGCGAAAATTATATTTTCGTGTAGAAATGTCTTTGAGGTTTTTTAACAGATAACCATAATGACAGACATATTTCATTTTGTATGGAATCGTTAGAGATCGGTCTTCTATGATAAGAACATCCAATAATATTCCATCCATCCATCTCCATTCAGCGGGCAGAGTATAAAAGCTTTCCGAAATCGAGCATCTTCAAAAAAGTTTAATAAGAACAACAAATAATGAACGAATCATCGTCCGATGTAGTTTTTTTTCCACTCTATTAGAAAACGTCTTGTTTCCGCAATCTCGGTGCAACCTAGAAATTTCAAGATTTATTCCGGTGGTCTGAACTAAATCTATAAAGCCTTTCTATTCAACCATCTGGAGTGTTCTCAGAGGTTAGTAGGCGCGTCTAAAACTCTTCGTCTCGTTTTCTCACGCTTGCTGTCACTTCAAGTAGGGGTATTCGGTCCTAGGGAAAGAAGTAGGGTTCGATAGAAATAAGGACCGCTTCCTTCACCTGGCGACAGCAAATGATTGATGAATATGGTTTGTTAAGTCGCACAGCAAGTGCCCGGATTTGGGCGTAGGTGTCTGTGCGTGGTGGGAGGAATCTATATTGTTGGTATGTTGGAGATTTTTTTAGGCTTTTCTCAGCCTACCTTTGTGTGTGTGTGTGACTGCCTTTTTTCTCTCCTATTCTTTATTGTTTTTTTCTTTCTACTTTTTTGTTGTTTTTGACTACATTTTTGCAAGCGTTCGCGTGATGCGGTTTGCATGTGTATAATAGATGCATTCAAATGAAAACTAACGCACATTTGCAGAACGGATAAAAGGGGGGGCTTTGTAGTCTACACGCTATCAAAGCTTTCATGTGTGAATGGATAATTCTAGTTGGTACCAAATGCAACTGATTTTCACTATTGAAAATTCATTATCGCGTCCATTCATTAGCACTCATGATACTAACGTATTGATTCTTATTAGCATACCTTTTTTTTAATGTTAAAGAACCGAAGATCACTGTATTGAAGAACCATTCAAATCGCTTTTATAGACAAAAATTAACAAAACAAAAAAACTTAGTAGATAGTTAGTAAAATGCTATTGATTTATTATCAAAGCCTCTCTCTCTCTCTCTCTCTCTCTCTCTAATTAATTGAGGTTTTACTAGATAACCTTATGGATTTCATTAGTTCAGCCTTAATTTACCAATGCAAGAAATTTCCACAAATTCACAAAAGCAGCAAAACTTGATTCCTGAAGGATAAATTATACAGTTAGAGATAAAAACAATATTTGTTTTAATGGGGTGATAATCATCTGTAAATATTCAAAACAGAAATAGTTAACATAGATAGGTAAATCATGAGAAAGACTAAGGCCGAATTTTATATTCTAATAAACAAATAGTAGGGGGAAAATTAAGAAAAATTAGTTTAGATTTTAAATATTCGAAGATATTTTTTACAAACTCATTTGAATCATGTAAATCTTGATCATTAGAATGATAAATACATATGGATACAAACTAAACAAAGGCGATATTTAAATCCCTTTGGTCGGAAAGATCTGGGTCCGATTCCCGTTCGTGACGTGAGGAACCTTTATTTGGTCTCTCTCGACTAAATGTGAGTTAGCCGGTCTCATGCGAAGGTAAAGGGTTTGTTTTCTCCCAGAAACTCTGGTTTTTCGTTCCTCAGAAGGCAAACCGGCCTAGTGAACACACAAATATCTACAGTCATAAAAAAATATATATATATACTTAGTCCCTCATTAGAAGGGCTCAACCCTCCCCCCAAAAAAGGACGAGGAAAAAAGGGCAGAAACCCCATACGAATATTGTTATTATGATTAATAGGGGAAGAGAGCACTTACATCATATATTTCTTCAGACGACCACAAGATGGCATGATATTCGAATCTTAAGGTAACTCCATAAGTTACAAAATGGAAGGATGACTGGAAATATCATACATAGATTTTATGCTACTTCATATTAAGGATACACGCTGGTAGAAAATAATGACTACTGGGTGTGAATTTGACGTATAATGTGTTTCTATTGTTTGGAAAGTTATGAACAAACGCTAAGTTACCCATTCTTGTACCTGGTTATTTCCTTCTCTTTGAACTACTGTCGGAATACCTAGGAAAGGGATTGCATCTCACATCTACTGTATGCTAGCATGCTGTCATTTGATAGTTAAATACACGTGACTGATTTATTTTACGCTGTGATAAATACTTGCGAAATATCCTTGGCGACTCTGTTGAAGAATTGTGTACTAAAGTTGACTTATACGTCGGACGTGCATTTGTGTTAGAACAGATATAGTCTGACAGAAAATACAAGTAAGAATATATCTATTTTGACATACGATATCGATCTATTCCATGTATCTTATATTTTAACTATTAATTTATTAAATATGTTGAGAACAGTACGAACAGAAGTTAGTACCGGATTTTTTATTTAAAAACCGTGTCATTTTCATTTGGAAATTTCGGAGTAATTATATTTTATCTTATTCCTTTCTCTCGTTTGCATTTTGTATTGTTCTCTGCCTGTTTTATTATTTTTGGTTTCTCTCTCTCTCTCTCTGTGTGTGTGTGTGTGTGTGTGTGTGTGTGTGTGTGTGTGTGTGTGTGTGTGTGTGTGTGTGTGTGTGTGTGTGTGTGTGTGTGTGTGTGTGTGTGTGTGTGTGTGTGTGTGTGTGTGTGTGTGTGTGTGTGTGTGTGTGTGTGTGTGTGTGTGTGTGGTAAGTTCATTTCTGCTTTCTAAAACGGCTTTAAAAGACGAGTACAGAAGATTGGATCAAAGAAATGGAGTTACTACCACTCATCCCTAATACCTAGCAATTCGAATGGTTTTTCCAAACATCTCTCGGTGTTCGGTTGCATGTACAACTTGTGCTGATAACGCCTTCTAAGAAAGTACAATTACAATAATAATAAAGAACATTTTCCAGCGGAAACAAACTGAACTTTTATACGTGCAACCTTTACTTCGATTTGTGTGCCTTTAAGCGGTTAATTCAGTCCGAATGATGCCTGGAGAAAGAGCAATACGCTTTTAGCCCCAATAAACAGTAATGTTATAGGTACCATTAAGTATCTGTGATTGCAGCAAATAGGAATCCTTCCTTTAACAATCTCAGAAAGCTCTCTATAGATGTTAGAGAAAATAAAGGAAGTCAGGATGTTTGCTTTCTTAAATGAGCCTCTAATGACCGTGTAGTTTCTAACTGCAAATGAGATTTACTTCAACTTCGCTCAAAGGATTCATTTTTCTTTGTAATAACAGAAATTGGATGATGTGGCGAGTAGGAAAACCAGAGATGTCGGCAATTTCTCCAGTATTATGCTAATATTGGCATCTTTATTATGGAATGTACGAACAAATATCTTTATTTCTTTATTTGTAAAAATGATCAAAAATATCTTCATTTGGAAATGAATACAAAACTGCTACTAAATTATTTTTCAATAAAGTTGTATAAAAGAAAAAAAGGTGTATTTTTATTTCGAAATATTTTTACATCAAATAATCAAGATAAAATTGAAAGAAGTTATATTTTATTAAATTAAAAGATGTTTATAATTTTTAACTAAATTTATTTAGAAATATAAGGAAGAAATAAATTCCAAAGTGAAAATTTTTGAGCTAAAAACAACACAACATACAAATTAATATTATAGTTGTGAGGATTTTGTTGAAACTTCGTAGAAAAACTACTTTTTCCAAAGTTGTACCCAGAAATCTAGAATTATCATGGGTGACATCTGTAAAATAAATTCCACACACGAAGTTTCCTAAAAGTCCTCTGCTGACAGCACAAGAATCTAGTCACATTGCGGATTTACAGACATCTGTTACCTACTTTCATAGTTTCCCCTGGTACACAACTGGTGTTATGTTTAAGGACGCAATGATAAAGCTCTCTTTATTACTAGGAAGTTTATCGCCCTAAAGATACAAACATCCAAATAACACAAAACGTTTCATAAAACTTTTCATAGGTTTGTTTTATCCGAAAACATTTCTATTTCTACAATTTCTACAATTTTACGAAATTTACGCTTGCATCACAAAATTTATCAAATAATGGAGTCCTTATAAGGACTGGCTTAAAGGGGCGAAGCAAAAATGCTTTTCATCTTCCCCGTTATCTGTAGAGGACAGTGTCGGGATAAGGTGTTATGGAGCTATTAAAGCTCTGATCATGGCAGGAGGGTAACAGCAATAGCCGAGCCTCAGTTAGAACTTCATTGGCTACAGCATTGCCATCCATTACCCTCCAAGGGTTTTAGCTTTCTCCTATCAAATAATGCTCCTTAAACTAGTTTATATAGAGTAATTTTTATATTATTATAAACGTAGCAAATATTTCTACCATTCAGAATTATTATCAAATAATGCTCCTTAAACTAGTTTATATAGAGTAATTTTAATAATAATTCTGAATGGTAGAAATATTTGCTACGTTTATAATAATAATATTGCTTAGTTTTTCCCTTCTTTTTTTTTGAAATTACATAGAATATATTAATTGCTTATATAATATATATATATATATATATAAATTTGAAAGAAAAACAGAGAGTAACCGAATCTATTTATGTATATTTGCTTGTAAATCAATGAAATTATCTTATATCCTGAAAAAAATTTAATGCAGAGAAATCTAGAAAAGGTTTATACAAACACCAAACACAGAGAATTTATTTCCACTAATTCCCGATAGAAGTAATAATCACTGGATCCATTATCTGTATTTGCAATTCAGTTTTCTAAATTAATAATTCAAAAATTACTCTTTTGAGTTAAAGATAACATCTGATTAATTCTTAATATATATCGATTCGTATATATATATATATTTTTTCTTTTTTTTATAAATATTTATACCTCAATTAAACCGCATGTTTAATTGCAATCGTCTTCTCGGAGAAATAATATACAATACTATCAAATAATATCTCTTACTATTACTAGTGAAATGAAGCTCAAATTATGAAAGAATATTCCTGATGATGTGAGTTAGAAACGTGACCAGTAATATAAAAGTGCAGTAGTTCGAGCTTTTGCCACTAGGTGTAGATACCACGTAATGCGTATAGCATTATAGAATTAACAGAAATTGATTCCATCCGCGCCGTTATCCTAGTGGCTGTGCGCTTCGCAACAATATGTTCTGGGAAGAGTGTCCTAGGTTCGATTCCCTTCAGTGACGTGAAGAGCTGAAGGCTCTTTAAAAAAATGATTATGAAGACACCAGAAAAAAACGCTAGCAAATTTTCTATATAAAGATATTCGAATCAAATTATTATCCTAATTTTATTTAACCTTAAATTAAATAAATTAAATACTGAGTACACTTGAGTGAGTGTTTTGGTGATGTCTGTGCGTTGCTATTTTTAGCACCTTCAAATTGTGTAGTCTATAGGTTATATTACTGTTCCGAATCAACTGTTGTGGCGGCCATCAGAGAATGGTTTGCGTTAATTAGTTGTTTTTTCTTCTTTATTTAAATTTATGTCTTCCTGAAGGAACAGCGTAGCGTTTGATGTTATGCTAAGTAATAACATGGGAAGCATTATTTACAGACGAAATGTTTGAAAATATTCTTGATATACGAACAGATATCTTCAAAAAAGGAAAACGAATTTAAAAGTTGGTATTCATCACGGGAAAACCGCGTTTTCAAAAATAAAAAAAATATTCTTTCTTAGGCATACTACTGTTTTCGCTGTACTAATTTTTAATGTTTTTATTACATTTTATTACAAATGAGTGAGAACCTAAATAGCCTTTGGATTTAAAATGCGAAATATAACTCAAAATTAGGGATATAACTTTAATTTAGAGACAAAATGTTATTCACACCTCTTCCGATCTCCAATAAGCAGTTGCCGGGATAAGAATACCACCAATATAGCTCATGCACGTCGTACGAGGCGACTAAAATGGGTACCCAGGTAGGGTAATGGATGGCAATGCCGTAGCCAATGAAGTTCTAACTCAGGCTCGGCTATTGCTGTTACCTTCTTGCCATGATCAGAGCTTTATAGCTCAATAACACCTTATCTATACTCTGTCCTCTACAGACAACGGGGAATATGAAAACATTCTTGCTTCTCCCCTTTAAGCCAGTCCTTATAAGGACTATAAGGACAAATTATTATTATTACTGAATGTAAGGGGTAACCTGTTATAAATAAATCCTTTTTTAGGACTTCCAGGGTAACGGATGGCAATGCTGTAGCCAATGAAATTTTAACTGAGGCTCGGCTAATACCGTTACTCAGCCATGACTGGAGCTTTTAGCTCAATAACAACCCATCCACACAGATTTTCTTCATTCAGATAGAGAGTCAAGGACTCAGTCCTCTTTAGGTCAAATTACCGTATTTATTTGTTATCTACTTTTAAATATTAATATTAAGTATAATTTAGCTGACCAAATTTAATTTCATTCCTAACTAGAATTCAAACCTGAATATATAAAATATCTCAATTAAAATGCATTAGTATCATATCAAAAATTGAGAAGTCTGATGCGCTTAATATCTTTATTTATTTTAAATTATAGGAAGGCCGTTACATGACTAGTAGCTCCATCTGATTTCAGCTCCGGATCGCTCACTTTCCTTTTTTTTTTTTTTTTTTGAAGTAAATATCTGTAATTTTTCCTCTTAAAGAAAACTGCCTTTCATCGCTAAGTGCCTTTCGATTTGAGCCAATTCATGCAGTAATTTATACTTCGAAATCTATTTTTATAGGAAGTCGAGAGGCCTATTAGGTAAATTGCATGTTCGGCGATCTCTTTAGTGTTCTGAACATTAAATAAACTCTGCAGCTTTGAAAGTGATCGATTTCTAAAAAGAAAAAAAAAACCAGTAGATGAGGAAAGAAACGATCTAGGAGATTTTCAAACAAAAGATATTACTTGAATTGCCTGATGATTTTTCCTTATTTTTTATTCAATTTTTTTTCACGGTAATGCGTCTCGATAATGCAATTTTTAACATTTACTTCATATATCTGCACGCCAATAAACAATCAATATTTTTAGCGGCAATGTAAAAGTAAATTGAAAAATAAGAAATGCAGGAATAAACACTAAATAATTTGAATACAAGGAGCATTTTATTTATGAAAAGAGCATTTTAAATACTCAAATATTTCATAGAAACTATTTTACAGCACGCATTAATTTGTACTTCGTTATCTGTTCATTATAAATTTTGCTATTAACATATCTTAATTTTATTACATTTCTTTTTTTAAAAATATTTTAAATCATGGGTTATTAATATTTAATCCTACTGCTTGCATTTATCTTTTCGTCTATAAATATATCTATATAAATTTGATGTATATTATAAATTTTTGTATTTAATTAGTTGCTTTAAGTATATTAAAAATGTTATTATTATTATTTTAATTAAGTAACCACACTAAAATTTTTAATATATAAATTTATTTAAAAATAAAAGTGAAACAGTGAAACAGTTGGGAATCAATCGACCGTGAGATGCGGTGATTGATTCATTCAATCCAATACCCTTGGAGGGTAACGGATGGCAATGCTGTAGCCAATGAAGTTCTAACTGAGGCTCGGCTATTGCTGTTACCCTCCTGCCATGACCAGAGCTTTAATAGCTTAATAACACCTTATCCCTACACTGTCCTCTACAGATAACGGGGAGGATGAAAAGCATTCTTGCTTCGCCCCTTTAAGCCAGTCCTTATAAGGACTATAAGTGAAACAGTTGAATCAATCGACCGTGAGATGCGGTGATTGATTCATTCAATCCAAAATCCAATATTCTTAGGGGGGTAATGGATGGCAATGCTGTAGCCAATAAAGTTCTAACTGAGACTCGGCTATTGCTGTTACTCTCCTGCCATGATCAGAGCTTTAATTGCTCAATAACACCTTATCCCTACACTGTCCTCTACAGATAACGGGTAAGATGAAAAGCATTCTTGCTTCGCCCCTTTAAGCCAGTCCTTATAAGGATAAGGAGTGAAACAGTTGAATCCAATACTCTTGGAGGGTAATGGATGGCAATGCTATAGCTAATGAAGTTCTAACTGAGGCTGGGCTATTGCTGTTACCCTCCTGCCATGATCAGATCTTTAATAGCTCAATAACACCTTATCCCTACACTGTCCTCTACAGATAACGGGGAAGATGAAAAGCATTCTTGCTTCGCCCCTTTAAGCCAGTCCTTATAAGGACTAAGTGAAACAGTTAGAGCTTCGAGGAGATTGAATCAATCGACCGTGAGATGCGGTGATTAATTCATTCAATCCAATACCCTTGGAGAGTAATGGATGGCAATGCTGTAGCCAATGAAGTTCTAACTGAGGCTCGGGTATTGCTGTTACCCTCCTGCCATGATCAGAGCTTTAATAGCTCAATACCACCTTATCCCTACACTGTCCTCTACAAATAACGGGGAAGATGAAAAGCATTCTTGCTTCGCCTCTTTAAGCCAGTCCTTATAAGGACTATAAAGTTAGAGCTTCACTGGCTTCAGCATTGCCATCCATTACCATCCAAGGGTATTGGATTGAATGAATCAGTCACCGCATCTCACGGTCGATTGATTTATTCGTATGTATAACTTATATTATAAGAATATAAATACGGGGAAGATGAAAAGCATTCTTGCTTCGCCCCTTTAAGCCAGTCCTTATAAGGACTATAAGTTATACATATATACATACACTAGGGGTAGAATCAATCTACCGTGAGATGCCTTCACAAACAATATCACTCACTGTTTTGTTACATAATCTGCATTCTTTGATTATAAGGATTACGTGTAGATTAGTGAGGCGTATAAATCCCACCTACTTCTAAGTTTGGGTTAGCTTTTATGAAGAGAGTGGGATTTAGCCTTCACTATTTATGTTGTTGTTACTGTTCATGTATGGGATGTAGGCATTGGATGCTGGTGATTTGTGATTATATATTAGTGTTAACGGTATATTAACTTTGTTAGTATATTTTCCAGAGTTCATGTTTTAATGTTCTGTAGTTATCTATGTGTTTTAAATTTCTTGGTAGGTTGTTGAGTTGCGTGGGCATCTGATGTGATGTCACAAAAGAACCGTATGAGTTGTTGAAGGGTATAGAGATGTAGAGAGTTGTTGTAGGTCGTGTTATACGATATGTGTCTCTGTTGTTTCGATAGGTGATGTTGAAGTAATTCCTTGTTAATTTTATGTAGTGTTTCAGATTTTTTATACTCAGGATTCTGTGTGTCGCCATGGGCTTGTCGGATATTGGTTGTTGCGTGTAAGGTGTCGAAATCACTGTTGACACAATTTTCCTATGTAATGTTTCTAATTTTGTTAGGTGGCTGTTTGAGGTGTTTGCATAGACTGTTATTCCGTATCTGAGTAGGGATTCGCAGATACCGTGATATAGGAGTTTTTTTATGTTGGGTGGAATAATGTCTTTAACTTGGAAGAGTTTTGTCGCGATGATCCGGAGTTTGGTGTGTAGGTATTCTATATGTTTTGTCCATTTAAGGTGGGAATCTATATAGAGCCCGAGGTATTTTACATGTGTTACAGGTTTGATTTCGGAACATTGGCAGCTATTTTTGTTGTTAATGCAGCGGTATGTGACAATGTATCGATAGTGATGCGGAGCGTATGATTCTTGGGTTGTATATTATCAACATCTGTGTTTTGGTGCCGTTGATTAGAATTGCTTTTGGTAGAGGTATGTTGTGATTTCATTTAGGTCTTGTTGTACTTTGGAGAGAACAGTGTTGATGCCTGTGTGGATTGCTAGTAGTGCAGTGTCATCTGTGTACTGAAATATTTGACTTCTTATGGTCATGTTATGAACATCGTTAATGTATATGTAAAATGTATATGTGAATAGAGTGGGTGATAATATGGCGCATTGAGGAACACCGTGTTTTATTTGTATACCCCGTCTGTGACATGTACCTATTTTTGTTACTTTTGTTCTGTTTGAGAGGTAGTTTCTGAACCATGTATGCAGTGTTCCTCTTATACCTATTGAGTATAGTTTGGTGGGTAGTATGTCATGTTCAAGTGTATCAAATGCTTTGGTTAAGTCAAGCAGTATAAGGACGGCGTACTTGTTTTTGTCGAGAGCTTTGTTTATTGCGTCGGGGATGTCTTCTAATAAAATGATGGTGCTTTTTGTTTTCTGAAAGCAGCATTGGTTTTGTGAGATGATGTCGTACTTCTGTAAATAATTCTGTAGTCTGGTGTGTGTTATTTTTTCTAGAATTTTTGAAATGATTGGTAGGGTAGCTATTGGTCTGTAGTTCTGAGAATAGTTTCTTTTGCCATGTTTGTAAATTGTAATTATTGCATTTTTTAGTTATTGTGGAATAATGCTAGTGTCGAAAATTATATTCACGAGTCTCAAAAGTATTGGATTTATTTGTTCAAAGTGTATTATGAGGTCTGTGAGTCTTATTTTGTCTATTCCTGGAGTGGTCGTGGTTTAAGTTGTAAACGTGCTTCTTTCAGTGCATGTTTTGTTACGGGTAGAAAACACATGGTTTGATGTTGACTTTGTGTAGATAGTTTTTTGTTGATCGTTGGTAGTTTGTCTTTTTTGAGTTGTGTGATATTGTTTGTGAAGGCATGATTGAATGAGTCTGCTAGTTCCTCTTGGTTTGTGTCCTGACCGAAACTTTTTGCAATAAAATCTTGTGCTGAAGTTTTCTTTTTTCGGGTTACTAATTCGTTGAGTGTAGCCCATGTTTGCTTCATGTTGTCGTTATATTCCATGAATTTTTGAAGTAGTAATGTCTTTTTGACCTACTGATTTTTGTTGTTAGTTGATTTTTTGTGTTTTTGTATAAGGTTTGTAAATATGTGTTACTGGGTGACATTTTTAGTTTTTTCCATAGATTTTCTTTTACAGTAATACTATTTAGTATGTCGTCATTTAACCATGGATTGTTGTCTGTTTGTCGCCTCGTTTGTGTAGACTGTTGCTTTTTTATATATTTCTGTGAACTTTAGTTGAAAATTCTCGTATAATGTTACAGGATCGTTTTAGGCAATTCCAGTCTGCATATTTTTACTTGGTTATCGCCAATGCTCTTTAGTATGATCGAGTTTTGTCGACTTTTGTGGTGGTGGGGAGGGGGGGATAGGTAACGTAATAAAACGAAGTTGAGACAAAGTAAAGTGTATAACAATAATGAAGATACTGATATTTAAAAAAATGTGTATATGTAAATAGGCTGTATAATAATAAACTATGATATTGATATTGGAAAAAAATGTACATTTATATTTAAAAAAAATCAGAAAATGTAATAATATACTTTATTATATATATGTAAATACTCTGTATGATGATAAATAAAATGTTATTACAGTTTAAAAATTATTATTATTATTATTATTATTATTATTATTATTATACAAAAAATTCTGTATAATCTTCATTGTTAATATTAGAAGAGCATGTGTTGTAAATACATAATATAGAGGCAAAAAAGTATTATTAAAAATTTTAATTGAAATCCAATGTAGAAAATGCAGCACTTAGAGCTGAATTCTGTAAAATTATAAGTTGTAATGTCACTTAAGATGTCTATTGTATGTGGAAATATTTTAGCAATCAATAGATTACTATTACTATTTTTAAAAAAATTATTATTATTATTGTTATTATTATTATTATTAAGAGTGCTATAGTTACAGCGCTTAAATATACTAAAAAATCAATATATATATATATATATATATATATATATATATATATATATATATATATATATATATATATATATATATATATATATATATATATATATATATATATATATAACTCATTGTTAAATGCTGTATTATTATTGTTAATACATTGTACAGGGGAAAAAAAAGAAAGAAAACAAATCTGTACGAATTTCATTGTTACAAAAAAAAAGAAAAAAAAGAAAGAATTAAACCTGTTGTAAATATGTAATCACAATATGTAATCATGATTTTAATAATGAAAAAAAGCATTGAATTTTTTAAAAGAAAAATATGTAATCAAGTATGTATCATATGTAATAATAAAAAAATATTATTAAAAAAATTAAGAGTGACCTCCAGGAAGTCAGAGACTCATCTAGGGAGGCCACATACTAGACACACCAGCTATCATACTTATTCTTGAATTCATTCACGCTGCTTGCACTCACAACATCCAATAGCAATCCATTCCAATCACGCACCACCCTCTGAGAGAAAAATCTAACCCTTACACCGTTCTTGGCAGCCTTCATTCTCAGCTTCCAAGGATGTGTTCTCGTCCTTTTCCCACCCTCCATAAAATATAAAATTTCCTCAACTGAAATCCTGTATGACCCTTTCAGAAGTTTGTAAGTCTCAATCATATCACCATTCTTTCTCCTGTTTGCTAGTCTGCGGTCTTCAAATTCTCAATCTGTCTTCATAATCAGTATTCCACAATCCTGTTGTCATTTTAACATTCTCCTTTTCACTCTCTCCACTATATCAGAATCACAACTGAAACCAGAGGCAAAGTGAACATCCTTATCTTTATATGTGAACATTCGTTTCAGAATTTCAATTATCTTTTGCGTTGTGTTTGCAATCTTTGCCACATGGCCCCTGAACTTCGACATCCTATCTACTAACACTCCAAGATCCCTAGCCTCATCAGTTTCTTCAAGCCTAATCCCACCAATATAATACGACATTGGATATCTAATCACTTCAAAGTGAATGACTTTACATTTACTGACATTGAACTGACATCCATTTTTCCCATGCCCACAATTCCAGCCTAATCAAATCATTCAGCAAAGACTACATATCAGCAGCATTCCTGATTACCTACCTATCTTTGCATCATTAAGAAATAGTTGTATGTCGCTTGTCAAATCCTTCCCAATATCATTAATGTACAGATTGAATAACAGTGGACCAAGCACTAATCCTTATAGTACACCACTGGTTACCTTAAATCTTGCAAACTCACATCCTCCGTATACCATTTTTTGATACCTGTCAGTCAGCCATCCTCTTAACCCAAACACATTTTTCATCAATTTATGCAGCAGTCTACCATGTTGTGTTCTGTCAAAAGCCTTGGCAAAATCCAAAAGTATCATGGTGTATCCATTCTCCCTGTCTAGTTCAATGGTAACATTGTTATACGGTAGAATGTGAGAAAGTTGCTAAAACATGACCTTCCCTTAATAAACCCATGATGTTCATTACAAAGTAGAGATTCACTGTTAAACCCATTTCTGAATGCAAACCCTTCAGAAATGAAGGAATGGAATACATTCCTTCCATTCCTGCGGAATCTTCCCTGTTCTGAGATTCATATTAAACATCCTTTTCAAAGGAATGACCAGTTCAGATGAACACGCTTTTAGCACACGTACTGCTATCTCGTCAGTCCCAATTGCTGAATTCTTATTCAGTTTGTGCAACAGCTCTAATAGCTCGTCCTCATACCCCTGAGTTCCTTCGTCCAATGAAGAGGTAGCAGTGAGCTCAGTGTGTTGCGTTCTCATTAGTTCAATAACCTCTTCTGCATCTGTCACCCTCACGCCATCTGGATTTAGAAGAGTTGTTCTTTCATATTCATTCTTTCTTTTACTTTCAGCATATCGATAGAATTCTTGTGGGTCTTTAGCACGCAGAACCAGTTTCTTTTCAAACTCATGCTTTGCTTTCCGTACAACAGTTGCGATTTGCGTACAACTTGCTTATTAAGTGATAAGTAAGAAAAGGATTATTTGGAAGGAATACCGTGTGCATAAGGATGATGTCAGTTATAAAAATTATAAGCAGCAGGCTAGAATAGTCACAACTGTTGTCCCGCATTTCACTCCTACGCTATTTATTCTTCGAACTCTCGGGACACACTCTGATATCGCATTATTTAAGTATCGTTTAAATGCTTCCCATGCACTGTCGATATTCTTCCCATCCAGCAACAGATCCCATTCGATTGAACTCAGTATACTCCTCAATCATAATTTCCTGCTTTGTAGTTCAGCATGGAACCTTTTCTGAATGGAACATTCATAAACTTAGTGACTTCCAAGTGAGTACCGCATGATCACTGTCACCAACCGGGGCAGAATAGTTACGTCTTTAACTGAAATACCCTTTGACAATATTTTAGATTTCACCCCACACCAGATGGTTTCAAACTTACTTCCACATGAAATACTAATAGTAGTATTACTGCAATCATAGGTCTCAACTCTAACTGGATTCAAGCCATCCGTTATCATTAGCAGCACGCCCCGTCCTCTCCTATCCTTCCGAAAAATACTATATCCTTTTCACTCGATACCAGTTAGTAGGTCTGATTCTGATAACCAGGTCTCACTAATGCTTACAATCTGAGGTCCTAACATATTGACTAAGGGAAACGAACTCTACTCCCTTTGTTTCTGGTACTCCCAGCATTCGTGTACAGACAAAATGATCTGCCTGGATGTTCTTTTGCACACTCTTGTCTGCAACCTGCATGGCACAGTTCGACAACTTGCAGATCTCTGTTCTTCTCTAGTGTCTTATGCATATAAGTTTGATATCTTTGTATACGTTTGGTGGATCCGAACCGGACGAACATAAAGTCGAAATCGTTTTTTTTCTCCGTCAACATTTCCATGTAACAGAGTTCATTCTAGTCATTAGCACAGTTATATAACATTGTCGCTCTTACACTCACATTCTCACCATTCCTCACTTTATAATTTGGTTTCCCTGACTCTGTGTGTTAGGTCTCATACCAGTTATTAGTTTTTCTGGGCTCCTGATACCAATCAAATTCAAGTGTGGGTCGTCCCTCTTATACAAATCCAATCTTCCCTCAAACTCACTCCACACATCCATTTTTGAATTCATTTTTATCATAGCGAGGTAAAATACTGACGATTTTCACTTTCTCACTCTTCACTCTCGCCTCTTCCGGCAACCCTTTCATGCCCTCTCTGATCTGAACTAATCGCCAGTTAAATCGTTAGTACCTGCTACAACTACGACTTCGTTAACTTTTCTTTTCTGTTTTTGTATTGCTTCCTTTATATTCTTAATTTTCGCTCCAGGAAAACTCGAAGTTATAACTCTCTCATCAATAGCATGTTTTGTTATAAAATCACCATACTAAATAAAATTTTTCTTTTTTACAAACAACGTCACTTACCTGGTTTTCGTTATTTATTGACTTACATGTTTCAGTGCTCAGTTGTTTCTTATTTTGCTTTTAATTTTCTTTTCCTCCCTATGTTCATTTAAACGCCTCTAGACTTATAATCATATAATCGACATCTAATCAATTAATCACATAATGTCTTTACCAGGACGAAAGATGATATAACACGTGTTCAATGCTCCAATTTATCAATTAAAATATTATTTATACTACTTAAAGTTTTGTTATATCCCGATATTTGTGGATAAACATGAAAAGAAAAATAATTTTATATATCCATGCATTGATCTATACGAGGGTGGCCTGATAAGTTCTCGGTCTCAACCATAGATGGCAACACTATCGGCAAGATTTTTCTTTCTAAGTTGGTACATCTGTCGTAAACATTTATGTGAAATTGCAAGTCATTCTATCAAGTAGTTTGTTTTATACAGCTGTCTGAAGCAAAAAAATGGATAAAATTAAATATTGTGGGGTTATAAAATGCTTTGTAAAAGAAGGTTTAGCGCCAAAAGAAATTCATTCGAAATTTCAAAACGTTTATGGGCAGCACTCTTCTCCTTCCTTTACCACAACTAAGAAATGGACTGCCGAGTTTAAAACGTTGCCGTACCAGCCTTGAAGTTGATCTATGTGATGGACGTTCAGAAAGTGTAACAACCAGAAATGATTGATCAAGTGCACGATATGTTATTGGATGACCGGCGAGTCAAAGTGCGTGAAATTGCTAAGACTATGGGCATTTCAAAAGAACTTGTAGGATGGATATATTTTGCAAAATGAAAACACTTTGCACAAGATGGGTGTCTCGCTTACTCACAGCAGATCAAAAACGCACTCTCATGAAAATAACAGTACATGGAGCGTTTTAACAAGAATAAAACTGATTTTGTGCGTCGATTTATTACTATGGATGCTACTTGGATTCACCATTACACACCTGAATCCAAACAGCAGTCAAAATAGTGGACAGAAGCCGGTTGTTCAGCGCCAAAGAAGGCAAAGTCGGTTCCATCAGCAGGAAATGTCATGGCATCGGAGTTTTCGAATGCTAAAGACATTTTGTTTATTAATTATCTTGAAAAGGATAAAACAATAACCGGGGAATATTATAATATTATTCCGATCTTTTAACCAGACTAGACGAAAAAATTCATGAGAAAAGACCCGGTTTGCAGAAGAAGAAAATCATCTTTCATCAGGACAACGCACTTGCCCACAAAAGTGTTTTGACAATGGGAAAATTAAGGGATCTGCACTATGAATTGTTGGAACATCCACCCTATTCCCCAGATTTGGCTCACTCTGAATTCTATCTCTTCCCAAAACTAAAACTCTTCCTCTCTGGTCAGCATTTTTCTTCGAATCAAGAGGTGATTGCAGATGTAGAGGGGTATTTTGCAGATCTTACTGAGAACCAGTAAAGGGACGGGATAATGGCGCTGGAATAAATGTATTAGTTTTAAGAGAGATTATGTTGAAAAATAAAAATAAATTTGAAATTATAAATTTGTTTTTTCATTGTTAAGCCGAGAACGTTTCAGACCACCCTCGTAATGTAGTTAATGGTCATTGAGAACAGTTTTCAAAACTATTAATAAAAAGAATAAAGAATTTAAAATAATAAAAAATTTTTTTTCAATTTAATAATATTGATAAAGTATTAAAATATAATTATTTTGAATAAATAAACAAAAATCGTCAAGTATGACATAATATAAAACTATTTTGTCATAAAATATAAATGGGAGGAATGTTTCCGGATTATAATAAATCTAACACGTTTAGGAAGATTAGACTGTGGTGTTTGAAAACGTTGTTGAAAAGCTATCCAAATACTAGTTTTAATTCGGTACAGCCGATTAACTTGGAGTGTTAGGTTCAAATTAATTATATGAATGTTACAATAATTATACCCGGGACTTCAGAAATAGGTGAATTTCTGTCACCAGGTGGATTTCTCAATCTTCAAGCATAGAAAAACACTGTAGTGTTGCTCTGCGAGAAGAGATTGAGAAAGGAACACTTGGGATACGTGATGATCGTGATTTTCACCAAATATTTCAATGATGCAAGATAAGGCAACATCAACCGTTATTTTCCTTATGTCGAAAAGCATGCTATCTAATAACTAGATAGCGTAATCGCCATTTGCTATTTATTGAATAGAGAGTAAAGATGTTAGAATAAGGTCTTCCAGTCCGTATTGATTACACTAATTGTTAGAGACAGTCATAATATAATCGATATAGTAAGCATACGCTTGATAATTATGTGGTATATGTTTGTAGAATGTTTATGTGTATGTGTGTGTACACACACACATACACATAAAAATCCTATAAATATGAGCATGCATTTAGAGGATTAAATCGAATATGTTGCATGCACTTTATATAAGTTGCTCCCTAACTGAGTTTAAATTAAACGTCTTCGTCTAAAAAACTCAAGACAAAATGCCATCTCATCCCACTTACAGCAAAAGAGTTGCATAGTCTTTTATATTTTTGTTTTATTTGAAACACAGAATTGGAAGTTGAATGCTACCCGTCTTGTTGAATTTAATTTATTTATATTTATTTTATAAGCTTCAGCTCGATCATGCTCTGTTACCAGGATTGAATCTAAGACTTCTCTTTCTATTCTGTGAACGTTTTTTTCCAAATTAAGCTTAAAGAATTGCTACAAGTATTTTTCTTCAATTCAAAACGGTCTTCAAGGATATAATGGGTACACATTTGAAATAGTTTTCCTTATCACTTTCGGAATTTTTTTTTGGAGTAGCGTAATTTATTTTGTAGCTTACAAACATCCTCGCTATATGTAATCCCCCGTCTAGCAAAGTAGAAACTTGAATAGACAATCTTTCCCAGCAATTTTATATTCTGAAACTCTGTTGTCTCTTAGCTTCGCAAAGAGCATTGTATTAAGTTTTCTCTAGAATTTGCATTTGTTGCATATTCATATGGTTTTAGTCCTTTGTACTGTTTGTTTTTATGCCGAGTTTCATTAAGTGTGCTCGGTCAAATGTAGCTGAGATTTTCAGGTACCTAAACACTTTATTAGATCCTCACTCAGATATCATTTCAATGCACGCGTCATGCATTGGGGTTTTACACACGTGGGAGCATGCAGGGATTGTTTTATGACGTGTCTGACACTTGCATTTAACTTATTCACTAGTTTCTTTTTTGTTTCACAAACAAGGATGCAGATCTTGAACTTGGAAGTAGGTACCTCGAATTTTAATAACAACTTCTGGTTATATTATTATAGAAGCACATGCTCAACTTCCGAGTTTGAATTTTTCGCCTTGTGACTGTAGTGGAAGATTAAAGATTTGTTGACTACTCTATTGAAACATAATTATTAGTGATATATTTATTTTTCTGCAGTTTGTTGTTCATAATTTTATTTGTTTGAATTAAAAATCAATGTTTAATTTCATAAAATTTCTTGTGTATATATATATATATATATATATATATATATATATAAAGCAGATTAAGATATATAAAGCAAATATAGATATAATATAAATATATATATATATATATATAAATATAAATATTTATATATATATATATATATTATATATATATTATATATATATATATATATATTTATTTATTTATATATATATATATATAATAATAATAATTTGTGAGTTCAACAAATCTTCATCATCGCCTGTAGAGTAAGATAGGCTGAGAGTCAGCAGATATTAGGAGAGGAAATAAAGATAGAGTGCATAGTGGTAGGGTAGGTTAAAGAGGCCTCAGTTGACCTGTTTTAGCTGTTTGCCCCCCAGGGGCGTTTCTAAAACGGTCGTTGATTTTTCACTTTACAAAAAAGGAAAAATCCTAAAAAGGAAACATGTAACAAAACAAAAACAAAAAAGTACACAGAAAAGCAAAAATTGAAAGTTAAACTTAGAGGTGGAGGAAGGATCTGGCCCGAGTGATGCAGCTCACAAGGAACTGCACCGCCTCGCTGTAAGCCTTCGCCGCTCTGGTTCTCAGGTCCTCCCGCCTCGCTGTAAGCCTTCGCCGCTCGGGTTCTCAGGTCCTCCCCCACCTGTGATAGCTGAAACCGGTGAAGCTGTGTACAGAAACCCCACAAGGTGGTTACTGTGTCTTTCTTTTGTTGTGGGCAGTTATTATTCTTTTGGCCACCTCACTTCCCTTGGCCATGTCCAGTTTGCAGAGAGCTATGAAGAACGCCGAAGCTGCCTCCTCGTCTAAATCCTGGGCTACCTCTACTTGCTCAGGGGTGATTTTGCTGATGTCATCAACGAAAATATCACCCCATTTTGCACTCACGATGTCAGATCCATGTTCTCCTGTGAGAAGGAGTTCAGGTTCTCCTATTTTTTTATCGCTTCTTTGAATTTTTCCGCCATCCCTGGGATACCTCTGATGAGATGGCTGAGAGTCTCCCCTGCTTTCGCGTGAGGGACTTCTGGGTGGGCGGTCTCAGATACTTTTGCTGTTTTGGGCGTTACCAACTCTTCTTCTTGTGGGCTTAATGGCCGTTTGGAGGTGTTGATGTTCACCTCCATCTTTCCTTCTTCCCTATCTATATCATCTGTATTAGTATCTATATTGGTATTGATGGTTTCAATAGCGACTGTTTCTTCTTGTTGGATTTTACTGCTTGTGGAAGTTTTTTCCCCCTTTCGGGTTTTCTTAGACTTGGAGGTATGGATTTCTGTTATATCAGGAGCAGCCTCGAAAGGAGGAGAAGCTTCCTGTGGTGTGTCATTTCCATTGCTTGGTGGAGTTGCTGGCGTGATTGCACCACCCATCCTCTCAGCAAGGGTTCTGGATGGGCATGTGTCCACTTTGTGGTCAATTACCCCACATTTCAGGCAAGCTGACTCACAGTTTTCTTGGTTGTGGCCTGCTTTGAGGCAGTTTTTACATTTCACTCTAGGACAGTCCGCCCCAAGGTGAGTGAAAGCACCACATCTAAAACATTGTTTTTTTACACCAGGGTAATTTATCATTACTCTGGCGGATCCAATAATAACGAAGTTGGGAACGGGCGTTTTCATCTCGAGGGAGATGTGGACTTCACCCGACTTCCGTTTGGGGTTTTCTGCGTCATTTAGGACTTCCACCTTGTGTATAACGCCCCATTTCCCGAATATTTCGTGGATGATCTTTACATCCGTTTCAATATATTCTAAAGGGAATCTGGGGATTCTAAGTAGTTTGGTAATGCTCCATACCAAAAATGGAATTATTGTTTTTCCATTACATTCGAATCCTGCAAGTAGTTTGTCTCTTGTTTGATCACTCCTTACTACTACTTGGAAGCAGCCACCACCAAAGGGAGTAAACCCAAAAATCTGCTCAGCGCCGACGCTTTCGATGAGGGCTTTGGCCAAACATCGAGGTCGTAGATCAGCTTCCACTTCGATTCCAAGGGTCCGCGTACGCGGCAAAGCCATGCTGGTGAGGGGGGGGGGGGGCTAAGCTATTCCCACCACCGAGTGTGTTGTTCTTGCCCCAGTCTGGGGTTTATTCTGTATCTGCTGCTGTAGTTTATTATCAAGTGCCTCTATGAGACGCTTTGCCGATAATAACTGAGCTAACATATACTATACTACAATTTGCGCTTAGCTAAACAATTTGCTAATCGCTTATGGGGAAAGTTCACAAAAATGAACTACACACTGATCTAAGCCAAAAGGCCGAGAAGCAATTTATATAATATAATAAAGCTATATAAAGCTAATCACACTACAAAAATGAAGTAATAAAACAGATTATCAAACAAAAGTGAGAAATATTGTTTCTTGTTCTTATCCTTATAAGGACTGGCTTAAAGGGGCGAAGCAAGAATGCTTTTCATCTTCCCCGTTATCTGTAGAGGACAGTGTGGAGATAGGGTGTTATTGAGCTATTAAAGCTCTGATCATGGCAGGAAGGTAACAGCAATAGCCGAGCCGCAGTTAGAACTTCATTAGCTACAGCAGTGCCATCCGTTACCTTCCAAGGGTAATTGGATTGAATGAATCCTCATCCACCTCCTTGTTTCTTGTTCTGGTTAACACATAATTATATATAAATATTTGTATAAAAATATTAAATGGTGTATAAGTAAATTTCATCACATTTTAGATTTTAAATAGTCACTTTTATCGACCATAATAGTGTTATGAAAAATAAAGAAAACTTTTATATTCGTTCTATATTTTATTTACGCTTTAGATAAAAATTATTATATTGCATAGACTATATATCTCGGCTAATAATGGACAGTTTCATTTGTTTTTGGTTAAATGATTATACTGCCGTATACATAATGCTATGTTTATCTTTTTTTTTTCTTCTTTTTTCTTTTTGCCGAGAATCACCGCGGCTTATAGAAATGAAGACATTATTAGTTTCTTAATACTCCCTTCTTTCTTAGGATAAAAAACACGTTTTTTTTGAAGGACTATATGAGACTATTATGATTTTTTAATGTAATGTTTAAATTAATGTGCATTTCACACATTTGGGGTTTTAATAAAGCATTAGTAAATCCTTTATTAGTAACCTAAAAAATCCCAAACTTTAGAGAACATAGTTAAAAATATTTGTGGAAATGAATCCGAGATGAATGTCTGATATCGATGATTATCGCCATTTTTCTTAAAGCACAAGTTATATCTAATATAATATAATGCATATATAAAATAATATCATATATAATTATTTGTTTCTTTTTCTGTTGAGAAAATAATAAAAAAATCATGATTTTTATTCGTACACAAAATAAATAAACTTATAAAGGACTTAGTAAAGCTAGTCTTGTTAAGCTGAAACAGTTGTGTTTGTAATCTTTGCTGAAGGTTTTCCTTCTAACTATGAAACCGAGTGCTGTATATGTATCTTTTCTATTCAGTTTCAGCTCTTTCTTAATTCTGTTCACTTGTGTTTAGGGGTTGGGGCTGGAGTGTAAGCACACCGTCATGTAACCAAACGAGACTCGACATAAGCAATGTCCGCTACTGGGTGTGTACTGGTGATGAATAACAGATGTGACACTCGACAGCAGTAACCCTAGTTACAGCCTGGAGGGCTGTTTTTATCGCCGTAAATTCTCTGTCGTTTTATTTCCGCTCAGTTATAAAATATCAGAGTTTCAAGGTGACTTTGGGGAAATGGTTTCCATTCTCTTTTCCTATTCTGCATGTCAGATATTAGGAAAATCAATTTCCCCTCTCTTTCTCTCAGTTGGAATGTCTTGCTATCAGCCTTGTATGCTTACTGCATGCTTGTCCAATGTCGAACTTTCTTTCCTTCATATTTGATCGTCCCGTGTCTAAGCAGATATATGACACAGACATCAACCAAACGTTGCAGTGATCTGTTGTTGTGTACCATATTAATATACGTTGTTTCTTTTTCTGATAACCTATGGCATTCTGGGTAAACAATACGCTGTAAGGCATTTGTAGACCATCCACCATTTCTTTCTTTGTGTTTCCTGTTTTGTTGCTAGCACAGTACAAAATACAAAGAAAACTTATGCAGTTTGAATTCTCTAAAAATCAATCCAAAAAGTTGCCGTTATAGAGTTTTCTTTGAGTTATAGATTTTACTTTGCTTGCGTTTTTCTCTTTATTTTAGATATTTTATATTAATAAATGCGCTGAAACTTTGATAGATCGATTTGTTTTAGGAATACTCGTACAATATAGTATTTGTTTTTATTGATTTTTTTAGTTGATATTTGTCTTCAGTTATCTATGAGTGATGCTGGTTGGATAAACGTCCTTGCGTGCATCTCAACATTTGAAGTCAAGCCACCATTTTTATTTTTCATATAAATGATTTCTTTTAAACTCTGTTTACGGCCTCTTCGAACATCTCCGGAGATTACGCAACTGTAATTCTTCTATGCTTTGAAGAATGTCGAAATCTTAACGTTTATCATTGCAAAATCAGACGTGGCATTTAATTATGGCCTTCGTGACTATTTATTTTCATTTAACTGCATAGCTAAATAAAAATCATTTCTTTCACTTTTTTAGAAATGTTTACAGTCTTATTCATTTGGTTTACTAGTTAGTTTATTAGACTTTATTTACTACTGTCCTCACAAAAATATATAAAAGAAATATTTGAAAATATTTATAATAAACGTAAAGAAAAGATCGAAATCATCTGCGCATTTTGAATAAGTGTTAATAAAATACGATTACCTTCATATTAATTGATTGTTGCATCATAATAAAGGTTTACCGATAACATTATTTTAAAGATTACTTCCTTTATTATTATACTTAATTAAAGCACATACAGATTATGAGAAGTACGTTGTTCGAAATTACTATCTTTGAGAGGAATAGAAAGTACACAACAGTACTGTTTATGATTGTCGCCACCTTCGCTTAGTACCACTTTTCTCTGCAAAGAAATTTAGTAGATCAGTTACCGTTGAAATTCAAAATTGATATAAGGAATAAAAAAACAGCATTCTGTAGTAAGTATTTAGCTATTGATATTATTTATTTAAATTATTATTACAAAAGAAAAATATGATTACAGCCTACGAAGCTCCAGTAAATGAAACACGTCTAGAATTTGCCAACTGTAAAGTTAAATTTTTTTTTTTCAATCGATCAAATTTTATTATTTATATATAATATTTATAATACATTATAAGTTTCAGTAAGGAAATATCGTGAATAGACAGACATATTACTTACTATTATAATTACGGAATTAACTCACGTCAAATATTCTTTATTAGAGAATTTTCGCCTGAGTATCACAGGCATCATCAGTACAAGTACAAAGGCTAATTAAACAATAACTGATATATTCACAAAGAGCCCCCCTCTAAGTAGCTAAGGTTAAATTTCCTAAAAATTTAGGAAATTACATGAACACAGTTGTGCATAACAGATACCTGCACGTACATAATATTTTTGAAATCATCATCATAATAATACTTGTTTACAACGTATATTATTATAAAATTAATAATAATGATTATTACAGATTTTTTTGCATTTTTTACATTCTATATATTCAATGACTATATAATTTCTCATTATAATGTTTTGTTAATAATATTTTTTTTCTATTAACATCGCAGAGTATTTACATATGTAATGCTAAGACGTATTACATTTTTGCTCTATACAAAATTCTGTACACAGTTTAGAGTACCTTATTTTAATATTTTTTAATATTAAAAAAGATTAATATTTTTTCTTTGAATATAAATACAGATAATTCTTTTATATCAGAATCATCATTTATTATTATACACCGTACTGACATATACATTACAATAATTACAGTCCATGATTATGAGGATGAGTTGAATGAGATGGACTAATCCCACCTACTTCGAAGCTAGACTTAGATTTTATGAAAAGAGTGGGATTAGCCTTCACTATTTATGTTGTTTAGTATTGTTTATGGATGGAATGTAGGCGTTGAATGCTGGTGATTTGTCATGTGCATATAAATGTTAATGGTATATTAACCGTGTTGATATAGTTTCCAGAGTTCGTGTTTTAATGTTCTGTAGTTTTCTATGCGTTTTAAATTTCTTGGTAGGTTGTTGAATAGCATGGGTATCAGATATGATCACACAAAAGAACCGTATGAGTTGTTGAAGGGTCTAGGGATGTATTACGATAGGTGATGTTGAAGTAATTCCTTAGTAACATTATGTAGTGTTTCAGATTTGTAATGCTCACGATTCTGTACATCGCCATAAGAGGTTCGGATATTGACATAATAATAATAATAATAATCACGGAACTTTTATGATTAGGAAAACAGCTAAACATCTAAGTTATATCATCTATATCTAATGGAGAGGAAATAGACAAAAACAGTAAAATTTGGTTTATTTGATATCTACAGGACTGTCAGGCATTGCATACGGTAAATAAATTATGGTACTGAATCACTTTTTCGATTCTTCATAATTCAACAAAATTTCAGTTCTACGTTAAATATGTTCAAGCGTGGTTTATTCAAATTGAGACACATATTTCTCGAGTTTTTATGTGGTTTCCATCAATGAAAGTTTATATATTCAGTATACGAGAACATTCGACTGTGAGTAGGCTAAGGATTTCGTTTTTCTAATTTTATTATTTTTGGATTTATTTTATTTTATTTTTTTTTTAAAAAAATCTTTTACATAGTACAGAAGCAAGAAACCAAACTTTTTTCAAGCCACTTTGTTTTTGTTTTTATAATCAACTGTTATTTCATGAAGATTACAATAAATCATTACAGTAAGAGCTTTCAAATTATCACCATTAGGAAAAAAAAAAAAAATAACACAGAAAATTCCGAAGCGAAATGTTCCATCATTCACAACCCAATATTAATGAATCCACTCTTTTCGCAACACTAACAGACTCGTGAATGTAAAAGTCAGCTAAGAAAAACAATTTGTTACTTTTTTGTTTTGGTAAAAACGCCGTTTTTATTACGAAAATCTCCGAGCTCTTTAATTTATAAAATTTCAATTATATTGCAGAGATTCTTACAATAACAGATCCGCGCAGTGATGCAGGTCATTATTACAACTAATAAGCCGGTTAAACAAAATTACTCAACATCTCAAGTTGCATTTTCGCGTTCCTGAAAATGTATGAACATCAACTTGGCCATTACACTCTTATATAATTTATCTGCCTGAAACGATTTGTTTTCTCGTCTGCGTGTATGACTCAAATTAAAGAACGCAGGAGCAACCATAAGTTTAACAATTACCTTAATAATTCGCGAACTTGAACGTGAATGCAGAAAATTTCCCAAAATCTCATTAACAATGAATAGAGAAGAAAAATAGAAGATAACCTATACTTGGATTGTTTTCAAACATTAGAATATTTAATTCCACTTTCGTTAAATAAATGAGAATTTCCCTGATTTGAAATGATATCTACTCTATGAAACAAAAGTAAAGGGGAGCCGAGAAGGATATGTTATCGACAGATTTTATTGATTCTTATTTATTTTTTTAAATTAGATGTATATTTTACTGTTTTAAAAATGACTTTAAAAGTTCATAAATTTTATTTTTTGTTTCTTTTTTTTTTCACTGTTATTTTTCTCGTTTAAACGTTCAATAACAATACGACTTTGCCGGATTGCTGTACTTCGTTGGAATAAATCTCAGAAGAAAAAGAAGGAGAGATTCCCCCCTATTCCCTGCAGTAATTTAATTTTTCTACCACACGTTCTCCTAACTTCGTTATTTTCGTAATTAACCTCGTTATACCATCATGGACATTCGTCTTTGTGTTTCCCAGTTGAGGGAAAAACGGGAAGCAAAATTAAATGCAAATCGTAATCTTAATCGTAATGTTGATGATTTAAACGACAACTCTAACTAATACGATCCCTTGTTTTAAAAGAACAGATTTATTACAAATAAATACATGATATCATCTCGCGTATGTAGTTCATGCTACTGTATTGCTGCTTAGAAAGATGTATAATGAATTAAGCAATGAACAAACAGTCAATATTGATTCTGATGCTAGAAACAGAAGAAGAAATGAGTCATTATACCAATTGATGCAGAAGATGCCGAGGATTTTTCTCGAAGAAAAGAGACACGCTTTCTGATTTATTTTTTTAATTCAGTTTTTTTAAGCAACATTTTTTTTCTATGCATGAAAACACGTGTATAGACTTCATCGTTTATTTGTCAAGGTCGTTGCTATAGCAACCTGTTTTGAGAAGAAATAACGAGCATCCGGGGGTATCCGAAATTAGGATGAGAATAGTGCAGTCAGAGGAGTTCTCGTATAACACCTGTTCTTCGGTAATAACAACTGCCTGTGCTTAGAGTGCCGACGTGTAGTGTTACCAAAGAACAAAGTCGTTAAAATTCCATGAAGAGAACGAAAAAGGTTCCTATTTTCATTTTCTACAACTTAGTATAAAAAGCAATTACTTTTTTTTTCTCTCGTTATCATTATTTTTTTTTATTTCTCATTGAGTGATATTATTTCAAGTGTAGGGGGAAAAAAAAGATAGATTTTTTTTTATTAAATAGGTATTTGGCCTTCGACATTTTGTATGCTTTCAGCAGCTGCTACGTGGGGAAAAAAAAAGAAATCTACGAGTTTCACGTGGGATGCTGTTACCATGGTAACGCTATAAAAATATATATAAATCACCTTTCTTAAAAGCAATTGCAAAATACTTTCATATCAAATTTCTACTTGAAGAATGTTGAATATTTAAAGATGAAAGATGTTATTAAGTCTAAAATTAGATATTCAGATAAGACTCCAGTGAAGATGCACTCTAGCGTACGATACGAAGTTGATGGAAACGAAGTTTAATATCAGCGTCTCGATTATAAATGAATATCCACTAATGCAATAGAAAACAGATTCTCTCTCTCTCATCGAGTGTAGTATATTAATGCAATATGTTGAAACTTGTTCTTTCGCCAGATCAAATAAAGTGCCGATGATTGAGTTATGTCGTGGTACACTGCACAGCAAAAGTTAGGAATTGAATAATAAAACCTTTCTCGTTTTCTGTCTGTTTATGTGTATGGATTATGTTATCATAATAAGCGAAAATTAAAATTAATTTTAGTATTCAAACTCATTTACGATTCAAACTGTCCGTATCTTTTGGGAGTGGTTTTTGAATACATTTTAGGTGAATGAGATTCATTATTTATGACTTTGCAAACAAGTTTTAAATAACCATGAAGTTAATTATAAATATAGAAATTATAGGGAATGCAATCTTGAAGATTAGAAGGACTGAGGACCGCATACGTGGAGAAAAATATAATATTAATATAAGTATTTAGTGTGTAGTTGTGTTGTTATTCTTCCTATTACTTGACTTTTATTGACCACCCTAATTTTCAATGATAAAATAAAAAGTTATTAAGTAGATTAGATGAATAACAACCGATAAACAATGTAAATGCTGCTCTTATATTTTCATTTCTTACCCTAAATTAATGGTCTCAGGTTGTGGTTTGAGTTTGTTGTCCTGGATGAACTAACACGCCCGGAGAAAGATTGGAATAATAGTAATTATAATAATTGTTGTTTCATGGCAGAATATTTTATGATACTTCTTTAATAATACGCAAACGTAGTTATTTGGGCAATGGAACTGAATATCTGATGGCACTGTGTATTCATATGCGACAGAATTCAAGCCCACTTCAGTCTAAAAGCATGGGTGTTAATGTATATAAGTAACAAAATCTTTTATTTTTTTATTATAACATTTAAAAAAAGAGGGCAACATAAACACAAACTAGTGAGATATTTGGCCTTTTATGTGAAACCAATGAATCAACGTCTGGTTCGATGTGGTTGCAATTCGTAGTGAGCTCCCAAAGTTCTCGTCAGAAAATTTTGATCTAACTTTCCAATCACGAATAAAGCGTGATTGCGAAGCGAAGGATATTTTTCTCTGGGAAGATACATCTTATAAAAATCTAGCAAAGAGACATGATCAAATTTTTCTTTGAGTTGAATATCTGATTGCAACTCTATAGATTAGTTTGAAAATTCGAGGGTAATGTATTTATGTCGATCGACTGAAAATGGAGTCTCTAATATATATATATATATATATTTTTTTTTTTTCTGAAATCTTGAAACCTATTCTCAAATTCCTGTATCAAAACGAAAAGAAAGACAGCATATTTTTCGCATCACATAATAATGTTAAAAGTTTAAGATCTTATGGGGGCCGCACGCGGTCCGCGGGTTGGTGATACGTACTGGTCTAGAGCATTACAGAACTGTACACGAATCATAGTTGACCGAAACATGTCTGGTACCGCATTTGTTGTAACGAACACACAGATTACATGACCGAATTCATAAAAATTCTTAAAAAGACTAAATAGAAAGGAGACCGACCCAGGTCTCCTTTCTATTTAGAAGGAATAATCTTACCATCGCTATATGACTGATTAAACCATCGAACTCACTTTAACCGAAAAGTTTGTGTCCTAGATGGGATGCGAACCCATTTCTAACCAGTTTTTAGTTTCTCTATGAGCAGAAACCATCGATATTCTGACCTAGAGAGTGACAGAAATGAAAAGTATAAATTTAACACAATAACTGATAGCAGATAATGTAATGTAAAATATAATAAATACCTTTTTACAAATTCGGTTATTAATATGACAAAAGTCTGTAATCAGTTGGTGCCACCAAACGTTTTGACAAAAGGATCGTAAAGTTTGTTTTAAGTACCACGTATAGATAGTATGAAGGTTCCAGTGGAAACTCGTATTTTTATAGGCTGTTAAAAACGAGTTTATTGGGCAAAAATCCACGTTCAAAAACATTCTTTGACTCCATCATACAGCCATTGGAAATAAATAGAATGCAGTAGGAGAGATCTTAAAAATGCAGAATAACATACGGGTATTTGCAGAAAGAACGGGCAAAAAAATAAGTCAGTCAGCTATGACAATAAAAGAAGACAAAGCAAACGGTCCAATAAGAAATAGTAACAGAATTTGATGAATAAAATTCTCGTCGTGTGTTGCTCCCAGAAAAAGGTTCCTAGCAAACAGAGAAACGTAGCTTAGAGGAGATTAAAAGTTTATAGAGAGATTAAATTTTAGGAGATTAAATTTTCATAGTATGAACTCGTTTGAAAGACATATGATATCGAGGTCATTAAAAAATTCAATATTCTCTCTCTCGTGTATGTGTGTTTGTGTGTGTGTTAATACCGATTTCATATAACGCTATGTTTGGCTGAATTGCACTCTGCACAAGTGGAACAAGTCGCAATAGCCCGCAGATATTGTATTTAGTTGAAATTTAGAGGAGTCTACGGAGCCGCAAGCCGTCCATGAAAATTTAATTAATGCCAGAGCAGGTCAACTACATTTCTATAATCTATACGCTATTGTAATGATCACATTATGTCAAAATCATCTCTAAAACCATAGTTAAGGCGAATCTTATGTGACTACAACTAGATGTTTATATCGTTAACACTGGTCAAGTGAATTGTTTTAGATTATGGACAAGTTTATGTGATATACATTGACTGATAATGAAAATAATTTCTTTACACTCATTATCAAATATTAAAAATATATTAGAAATCAAATTGATAAGGTAATTAATAATAAAAGATATTTTTATGTGATAAAATTGAAGAGATCGATTTTTAATGTTGATGTTCAACTTATAAAATAATATATTAAATTTCCTTCATGGTTGCTTCTAAGGAACATTAACATGATAACTATTGTTCTGAGAAAAAGTTTAGAATACAGTGTTTTGTTAACTATAATATAGTACATTTCTAAATAAGAATTTCTTCTTTATTTCATATAAATTCAGAGTTTAATTACAATATATTACTATACCATCTACAGATTTGTATGAACTCGATTATAAAAAAAACTTATTAATGTATAAAAAAAAAAAAAAAAAGAGAGATGAGAAGGAAAAGTCCTTTTTAGGATTTCCAGCGTAACAAATGGCAATGCTGTAGCCAATGAAGTTTTAACTGAGGCTCGCTATTGCCGTTATCCAGCCATGACTAGAGCTTTTTAGTTCAATAACACTCCATCCACACAGATTATCTTCATTCAGATGACGGGATAAAGAGTCAAGGACTCAGTCCATCGCCCAGTTCTTTTAAGAACTCTTAAGTATAATCGTCCCAACCTGGGAAAGATTGCTGAAAAAATTATCCTTTCAAGACTACAAGAAAAATCAAATCAATTAGAAATAATTCCAAACGAACAATTCGGCTTCCGCCGTATGCACAGCACAGTGCAACAAATACACCGACTAGTGGAGCATATCACTCAAGGATACAACTGGAACCTTCACACAGCTGCAGTTTTTCTGGATATTGCCAAGGCCTTTGATAAGGTATGGCATCAAGGATTACTCTATAAACTCATTCAGGCCAACATTCCAGCAAACCTTACCCGTCTAATAAAATCATACCTCACTGACAGATCCATGCAGATAAAAATAAATGGCACCATCTCAACTAGGCGCAAAATCCTGGCAGGAGTACCACAGGGATCTCTTTTGGCTCCTTTACTTTTCACAATCTACGTGGCTGACATTCCACAGAACCTGAGGACTACCATCACAGCCCTATATGCTGACGACACAGCCATAATGACAAGATCTCTCCGTCCACACCTGGCGATCAGTCGTCTCCAGGATACTATCACAAAGCTAGAGAAATGGTTCACCGACTGGAGGATACAAGTAAACCCCGTCAAAAGCTCAGCTATACTGTTCACCAGACGCAAAGCCTTCATCCAAGATGATATTGAACTTCTCGGAAAAAAGATACCATGGCAGACAGAAGCCAAATACCTTGGAGTACAGCTAGACAAAAAGCTAAATTTCAACAGCCATATCAAGCTCATAGGCACAAAGACATCCAGAACCATAGCCCAACTCTATCCCCTGATCAATCGCAACAGCAAATTGGATAAACGCAACAAGCTGTTATTATATAAGATGGTAATTCGACCAGTAATCACATATGCATCCCCGGCATGGAGTCACACATCCAAATCTAACATCCAGAAACTACAGAGGATACAAAACAAATGCCTGCGGCTGATCTTAGACACCCCATGGTTCGTCAGAAACACGCAGATCCACAGAGAAACCGGAACCCCTGACATCCGTTCTCTCCTTCATGACCATGCGGAAAAGTTCTTCAGCAAGGCACATTCTCATCCCAATCCACTAATCAGACAAGCTTCCAGTTACAGTGAACATGACTATCAAAAACACAAAAGACTCAAGGCAATCCTGCTTTCAGCAGAACAGAGCTAACTCCATAGTTCACAAAGTGCGAGCATAAGTCTCACAACCTCTCCCATCAAGCTTATTCACACAGATAAAGGGGAAAATAAAAAGCATTTTATGCTTCACCCAGCAAGCCAGTAACGTTGTTGTTATTGTTGTATAATCGCCATGGAAATCGAATACTGTTGGGTTGATATCCATACCCTTGGAGGGTAATGTATAGCAATCTGTAGCCAATGAAGTTCTAACTGAGGTTCGGCTATTGCTGTTACCCTCCTGCCATGATCAGAGCTTTAATGGCTCAATAACACCTTATCCCTACACTGTCCTCTACAGATAACGGGGAAGATGAAAAGCATTCTTGCTTCGCCCCTTTAAGCCAGTCCTTATAAGGACTATAATCGCCATTTGGTGAAGGTAATGGATGGTAATGCTGTACCAATGAAGTTTAATTGAGGTTCGGCTGTTACCCCTTGGGGCGCTGAGATTCGAGAGTTTTGAGTTCGCTCTCTTAAGGCTTTTGCCTTAAGGGAGCAATTTGAGTCTCCGGCGAAAGTGCTTTTCGGCACGGCCCGCTGAGAGACTTTCTCGGTGAATGCTTTTCTTCGGAATTTGAGTAGTTCTGCTCGGTGGTGGTGTGTGGGTGGAAGTCTGAGTGGAGCCAACGCTGAGATTGACGGCTTTCGGTAACTATGAGTGGTCTAGGGATTGTCCTAATTTTTGGAGTTGGCTTTCCTTAAACATCGCCCATGAAGTTCTAACTGAGGCTCGGCTATTGCTGTTACCCTCCTGCCATGATCAGAGCTTTAATAGCTGAATAACACCTTATTCCTACACTGTCCTCTACAGATAACGGGGAAGATGAAAAGCATTCTTGCTTCACCCCTTTAAGCCAGTCCTTATAAGGATAATCGCCATGAATTAATCTCAGTAATATGATGATTGTTGACATGCCGTATGACAATTTATGTTTTAACGATTCTGGAAACTCCTTGTCTAATAATAAAACTAAAAGCATTTGACATCGAAGCAAATTTGCTATAATTAAAATTATATTTTAAATGAATGCAAAATTAATTTGCTAAATAAAACGTGTATGGAAATATAACCGATACAAACAATGAATAGTAAGAAAAATTTAATTTCAAGGATACTATTAATGTTCAAAGAAAATTACATTTTGTTATGCAGGTTAAATGAAAAAAGTTTTATAAAACATTTTAAAGTAGATGTGACAAAACCATTTATGAATAGATCAGACGTGTGAAACACCGCCACCATTCTCTCATAATTTTTATACTTTAATATTCTTTTCTCTGAAGAGCTGATTTTACCTCATTTATATACATTTATATATATATATATATATATATATATATATATAATTTAATCACATAATTTAACTTTTTGAATACACTGATTCCAGTGCATTTTATTTCTAATAATAGCATTTATTTCCACCTTTAGCTGTTGTTGGGATCGATATGTAGACATTCTTTTTCGAGTTGACATTCCTTCGAACTAAAGTCACTTCGTTAAATATTAAAACTTCCGAAAGAACTAATATATCTCCAAGTATTATTACTTATTCATAGGAAAATTCAACACACCTCCGTATTAAATTTTAACCATATTTTCTGCATTCATCTTTTTATTTGATGTGTTGTCATCTTCCGATGAAGAATGATTTAAGAATGACATCAAATTAGGTCATTTCCTTGGAGAGAAATGAGCGAGAATGTTATTAAGGAAAATTCAAAATTTGGAAACAAAATCTGTAAGGTTTTTTAAAAAGAAAAAATGACAAAAAACTGCAAAACTTAATTTGTTCTTAGCACACACACACACACACAACCCCCCCCCCCCCCCATATATATATATATGTGTGTGTGTGTGTTAAAATAAGAGCAACAGAAGCTACCCAAGATATCGTTACAATACAAATTTAAACACACCGAATCTGCTTCTCTTCTTTCTCTTTTATTTTATCTATCCCTCCTCCGAACAGCCTTCTTCATGAAGTGCGGCAAACAACTATCTTCACGTTTCAAGAATGACTTCTATAGCTTTTCTCCACCTTATGGCTAGGTAAGCGTTTTTTGTTTTTTAATATTACATTTATATTGGTTATCACACCCACTGTGTGATTTATTTATACAACTGAGACGAATTTAGGCTATTGGATTTATTTAACTATATCTATTATGTAAATTGCATTTATACAATTTCAATTTAAACATACATGCGTAATATGGCTGATGCGTCACTGTTTTCTGGGTTAAACGAGAGAATTTTTTAAACTTGAAAACATTGTTTAGAAATAACGAATACCTACAATTAATTCAGTAATATTTTTAAATGAAATAAATAAGAATTTATTTCAGTAATAATATGATATTAATAGGAATATTAAATAGAAAAAATGCACATTTTGACCATAAAAGTTTCTAAAAAACTGTTTACTTTATTCATCTTTTTTTAGTATTAAATAATTTATATATTTTTATTTGCTGCTTTTAGAAAATCTTTGTATCCCCCATGTGGTGGACGTGATAAGAATAGCTCCAACTGAAGCCCATGCATGCCGTACGAGGCGACTAAAATGGGTACCCAGGGAGGGTAATGGATGGCAGTGCCAATGAAGTTTTAACTGAGGCTCGGCTATTCTTGTTAGCCTCCTGCCATGATCAGAGCTTTTAGCTCTATATTACCTATCTGTACATTTTCTTTTACAGATAACCGGGAATATGAAAAGCATTCTTGCTTCACCCATCTAGCAAAAAAAAAAAAAAAAGTATTTTGATTAAATATTTTTGATCTAAATACTTTTTTGATCAAAAATCAAAATATCCAAGAAAATAAATAATTTTCTTGGATATTTCGTGTCTGAATATTTTGAGCGAAAATTCTTTCTAAAATTATTATTATTATTATAGTAAGCAATTTACGTATTTTCTCTTGCTGTGATTAAGCATGTGATAATTTTAATAATTTCAAGTATCGCGGTGCGGTAAGCTGATAATGACATCTCACACTACCTATTAATGGCATTGACGAATAATCAAGGTCCGCTTTCCACTTGCAATTATCGTAACGAAATTACCATTCAATAAATATTGATACTGTGGTTGAAGGAGCTATTATCTACTTTTCGGATCAAAGGTAAACAAAAAGCGACAGAAAAGAGGTGGGCAAATAAAGTGTCGGTAAAATAAAAACTTAATTAATATTTAAAAAAAAAAAAAAAAAAAAAAAACACTGCACTTGGTAACAAAGTGGCAGCTCGTTAGGGTACGCTGGAGCGTTGAATAAAGCCCTAATCCAATTACGTGAGCTCAATTACTGTGATGAGCACAACCGCCCATTCAGAAAGATTAATATTAATACTCCCGCATGGCTACTTGGAGTAAGATTTCATTTTTTAAAATTCCCCATGGCATTCATAAGAAGGCGTTAGTGGGTGGAGTCCATTTTTTTTTTTTATTGGAGTTGAGAAATATTAAAGCTGCTGTTTTGTTTAGGGATAAGTGCCGTTGCTTGTCGGGCAATTTTATCCCTGTTTATGTCTAGGAAATATTTTATAATTTCGGGCAATTTCCTTGGTCTTAAAGATCTTGGTTCCAATTTATTGAAAGCTATAAAGAATAATTATTGATGTTCTTCATGTCTTTACTAACTATACTGAATTAGCCAGTCTACTTTACATAGTTTCTCTGTTGATCATTCACTGTTTTCTATTTTGTTTTTGTTGCGATTTTGCTGCCTAATTCTTGCTTTGTTTTTCATACACTCGCTCTTTAATCTATCTTGGCTTTGATTTCTCTCCCTCCCTCTCTCTCTCTTTGTATCCTTTCTTCAGTGTAATTCTTCTTTTATACATTTATATATAATAAGAAAAATTATTATTATTTCTCCCTTTTTTTTCTACACAATTCTTCTATTATGTTATTTTTTTTTCACTTTACCTAATTCGGCTGCGAAAATTACGATTTATTTATATAGGAATGTTTATTTCATTCCTATATAAATTATTGGGAATTGATGTGAAGTTATTTATTCCTCGTTTCAAAATATTTTTTCCAACTATATTTATTAGTTTGTATTTCTCGAGTCATCCTGGTGTTAATAAATGGAACTTAGGTAATAACCGTATATAAATAAACGATTTTAACAATTGCGAACAAAATTAAAAATAAAATTAAACACGATTTTAAGTGAATTATAATTTTCAAGAAAACTATTTATTGTCTGAAATTTTAATAATAGCTATATTAGATAGTAAATGAAGTCTTTTAAAAAGTACCATTTTATTCATATTACTATCTCGGCAATTATACTTTTCTTATCAGAGGTGTTGCTGTTTTAGCGTTTCCTTCTAAATAAACATTAATATTTTCAGATATTGATTATACAACACAGATGAAAATAAAAATACTCCTGATAATTAAATAAAATATATAAAGAAAAACTGAAATAATTCCAAAACTTTTAAAATAATTTGATAAACCATTTTTAAATTGCATATATCGGAATATACATCTTTTAAGTCTGGATTATAATATACTCGGATGCACGCTCCTCTTCACACACAACCTTTCGCATCTTACAAAAACAATAGCGATAATCATACACCTAGAAAATGGAATGACGGAGGTGACGAGATCTTAGTCCTTTTTAGGACTTACAGGGTAACAAATGGCAATGCTGTAGCCCATGAAGTTTTAACTGAGGCTCGATAACACTCCATCCACACAGATTTACTTCATTCAGATGACGGGATAAAGAGTCAAGGACTCAGTCCATCGCCCAGTTCTTTTAAGAACAGTTGATGGGGTTCTGGAGAGTTGGATTATTCGACCGTGAGATGCGGTGATTAATAATACCATTGGAGGGTAATGGATGGCAATGCTGTAGCTAATGAAGTTCTAACTGAGGCTCGGCTGTTGCTGTTACCCTCCTGCCATGATCAGAGCTTTAATAGCTCAATAACACCTTATCCCTACACTGTCCTCTACAGATAACGGGGAAGATGAAAAGCATTTTTGCTTCGCCCCTTTAAGCCAGTCCTTATAAGGGCTATAAGGAATAGTTGATGGGCGTTCAAGAACAACAGGATTGATTCATGAAATCCAATACCCTTGGAGGGTAATGGATGGCAATGCTGTAGCTAATGAAGTTCTAACTGAGGCTCGGCTATTGCTGTTACCCTCCTGTCATGATTAGAGTTTTAATAGTTCAATAACACCTTATCCCTACACTGTCCTCTACAGGTAACGGGGAAGATGAAAAGCATTTTTGCTTCGCCCCTTTAAGCCAGTCCTTATAAGGGCTATAAGGACAGTTGATGAAGGGGAGGTTTGAGGTAATTGAACAGTTGTCAAAAAAAATGACCCTTGGAGGATAATGGATGGCAATGAGGTGAGCTGAGGCTCGGCTATTGCTGTTACCCTCCTGCCATGATCAGAGCTTTATATAGCTCAATAACATTTTATCCCTACTCTGTCCTCTACAGATAACGGGGAATATGAAAAGCATTCTTGCTTCGCCCCTTTAAGCCAGTCCTTATAAGGACAGTTGATGGTGAGATGTGGTGATTAATACCCTTGGAGGGTAATGGATGGCAATACTCTAGCCGTAGCCAATGAAGTTCTAACTGAGCTCGGCTATTGCTGTTACCCTCCTGACATGATCAGAGCTTTAATTGCTCAATAACACCTTATCCCTACACTTTCCTCTACAGATAACGGGGAAAATGAAAAGCATTCTTGCTTCGCCCCTTTAAGCCAGTCCTTATAAGGACAGTTGATGAAGGGGAGGTTTGAGGTAATTGAACAGTTGTTAAAAAAATGACCCTTGGAGGGTAATGGATGGCAATGAGGTGAGCTGAGGCTCGGCTATTGATGTTACCCTCCTACCATGATCAGAGCTTTAATTGCTCAATAACACCTTATCCCTACACTTTCCTCTACAGATAACGGGGAAAATGAAAAGCATTCTTGCTTCGCCCCTTTAAGCCAGTCCTTATAAGGACAGTTGATGAAGGGGAGGTTTGAGGTAATTGAACAGTTGTTAAAAAAAATGACCCTTGGAGGGTAATGGATGGCAATGAGGTGAGCTGAGGCTCGGCTATTGCTGTTACCCTCCTACCATGATCAGAGCTTTATCTCAATAACATTTTATCCCTATACTGTCCTCTACAGATAACGGGGAATATGAAAAGCATTCTTGCTTCGCCCCTTTAAGCCAGTCCTTTTAAGGACTTAACAGTTGTTAGTGAATATAAATGAAAAGATTCATTACTACGTTTCCGTAATTACAAATAATTTTTAACTTTATATCATGTACTTAAATTTACATAATCTAATATTTGTGTAACTTGAATTTAACTTAAGAATATTTTACCCTAATATAGGTATAAAAAACACTCAAAAATTTGTAAACTCCGGCGATAAAAACAGACTTACATGTTGCAGTTTAAAAATCACAGGGGGGGGGGGGCAGCACATTCAATTAATTAATTAACACCAAAGTAATTTGATACATTTATTTGCATTATAAATATAAACAGTTTAACTCTAAGCATATTTTGGATTATCTATAAATAATCCAAATCTATGTAAATTAATCACATAAAACATATATAAATGAATTATGAAAAAAGCAATTAGTGATTTTTACACTCTGCGTTGAAGGAGATTTGCATGTCAGAGTTTGGCCACTAGAGGGACATTTGTTCTCTGTTTAATGTCATACGTTTGATTATATTGAGTACTGGTTATTGCATAATGAATGTTGCTGCGTGTTGTTACGCATTCCCTGCCGAATGCGGAGGAATATTGAGAATCGTAATTGGATATTTTAATTGCACGTTCTAACTTTGTAGCACCGGTTACCGACCTGCGCGCATTAATAGTTCATTAGTATTCGAGTTTTCTAGATTTAAAACATCGCTTTAGTGGTATTTCTTTCGGTTTCTGAATAAAGAATCAATAATCTCATTTCTGCAATCCACTTAAATATTTATCGAGTGGAGAACAGGAGCTTGGTCCAATCAAAAGCGTATGAATTATTTGAGGTGAATCGGAATTTCCACAAGGGAAGTGTTTTTGCTTCGTGTTTCGGTAAGAGAAGTTAAAAGTCATACTCACGAACATTTACTTTGATCAGCGACAGAGATCTCTGAAAACTCGCAGTGAAGAGCTTCAAGATGGTCCTCGGTAAAAGGAGATGAGAAGACACACCACTTAAAATTGCCGTACAAATTTGGCCCTTGAAAGGTAGCATCTTCTTTGAAGAATAGCCTTAGGGATTAGAAATAGAACCGCACAATGAATTGATCACAAGAATAAAGGTGATCTAAAATTAACTCTCCAAATATTTGTTGTTGAATGTTTTGAGACGTTATCTCCATTTCATAAAAATGCTTTTATTTAAGTGCTCCTCTTTTTTTGCGAGAAAAACACTTAACAGTACGTTTAATATCCAGTAATATTTCCAGATGTCGATCCCACGGGTGCAGTTTCAAACTCTTAAGTATTGGAGCTAGCAAGTTGTAGTTAGTGAAAAGAAATTATGAAGAAAATCAAAGAAAGAAATATTCTGATTTTAATGGTGTTGCCTTGTAACCGAGGCTCTTTGCATTCATATCAGCTGTGTACAGAGAATTAATATTGGAATAGCAATTTTCTAAAACTTTCGTCGCAACTTAATTATTCTATAAATAAATACTCATTTTTCTTTTTATATTTTTCAATTTCGAAATCTGAAAGAGATTCTATCAACTTCTTTGTTTGAGTTGCTGTGCTGGATTTAATTTGAGTACCTTTGAGCTGCTGTCGGCACTTTCTCTTTTGTACCAAGTGGTTCTTTTTACTACGTTGTCTGAATCATAGTTCACTATCTCAAAGTATTTATCAACAGATTTCTTGTCTCATATATCCAATGAGCTGTAAAGATTTAATGATTTGAAATCTTTAGAAAAATAATACCGCAATAAATAATTTTAAAGTTATTTTGTAGTATGGCATCTAAAACATTAACGTTCTTAATACACCGTAAAAGAATGTTGACATTGTAAAGAATTCTAAGGTGGGTTAAGAAATTTTAATCCATTGACGATTTGAATAACAGTATTTTGAAATGCATCCGGATTCAAAACACGTAGAAACTGCGTGGATATTCTATTGCATTTCATTTTATTTAAATTAGATTTGATGCTAAATTTAGATATGCTGATAAATGTAAATACTAAGATTGTGTCATTTATTGTAACTTTGTATTTAAGGTTTCTTAGTAAACTTTAATCACATAAAATACTTTTTTGTTTGGATGCATTACCAATATAAAGTTACAAAACGTTTTGACTTTAACATAAAAATATCATAACTATTTTATTGGATTCTTCATTCAGATACATTCACTTCTACTCAAAGAGGCCTTCAGTTTATCAACAGAACTAAATTGTCATACTTTCCAGTTATCAGCTAAAGTATTACTAACATCATACCTCAACCATAGTACATCTAAATCTGGAATTCATAGTTCCATATCGTTCTGTAGCCTTGATAACATTCAAACAATAAAAAAAGATGTCTCTATCAGCTACACACAAATTTCTTCTTTTTTTATTATGTTATAGCACTGCAGATAGGTTAACCCTTTCCTATTACAAATTCAAGCTACTATAGAACAGTATACCGGCTAACAACTGCATTGGATGTTCATCATACATCTCCATACTTTTAAAGAAAAGAGTAGAACAAGGTTGTTTTCTTCTCCAAGCTCTTTCCATTATTTTTATCAAGACTTGCCCGCTAATGATCATATCATTGTATGGAGATCATTCGTTAGACTGGCCTTAACTGAATTTTCTTCTATCAAATGTCTGCTGTATGCAGATTATTCCACAGTACTCACCATGGGGAAAAATCTTTGGATGTACGTTGTTTCATATTTTTCAGTTTTTCCATCCACAAGCTACAGAATCATAAATAAAGGAAGATAAAACAAACTTCGAATATGTGAGTACGTCACTCTCAGCTAGAAATTGCAATCCGAATTAAAGAGGCAATACAGCATTAGAAAAAAATCCTGATGTTAATTAATTACTTAAAGCTAAAGTGTCTACATTTTCCCAATGTTAAACTGAGTGTGAAGAAAATTGGCCGTGTTCAATTTCACAAAACCTTCATGAATCTCTTGTGGAATGCAGTTTGAAAATTCCTGACGTGGTGTATATGATGGGCTTTATTAAAGATCAGCGATTAATGTTTATAAATTATTTTATAAAAATTATTTATCTAGAGGAGATAATATATTCAACCAGAATTTGGATGTTCTGTACATAACACAATGAAAGTAGAATGCATGATTGATCGGCCATATCCTTTTTCAATGCAAAACTGTAGCACAGTTGAAACAACAGATCATACTTTATGTCATTTAGCACACGTCTTATTGATTAAAATAGCTGTCACCTTTTTTTTTATACTGAAGCCTAACTGGAAAGCTTTTATGTCATGAGGATGTATGCAGAAACCTAATATAAAATGAAGTTTAAAAAAAAAACTGATCAAAGCATGTACAAGTGACTTTATTTATAAGTAATGATGTAGTACGATTCCCAGTAACGTTTTTTAATTATAATTTGTATTACACTAATTATGTGATTTAAAGATAATAAGAATAATGATTACTATTTTAAAGCTATGAATTTATACAAAACATTTGGTGTAAACGAGAAAAAAATGTACGCGAAAATATACTAGAGAAACTTTCTTTAGTTAAAAACAAAAGAAGAGCCCAAATATCAAACTTAACAACAAACTTCCTTTTTATTTCCATAAAAGAAATATTTATCTACACTCTAGATTTAAGTTAAGAGAATATCTAGACCACATTTGTTATAATATTAGTTACAAGGAGCATTATTTAGAAATAATGGCCATTATTGTATTTTTATGCGTTGTTTGCGATTCTGATGATGGTGACATTATGCTAAATGAATGTTCAGTAGCCCCACAAGAAAACCATAATGTCTCGTACGATGCCAAGTTCTGATGGATTTTGCTAAGCCTACTTATGGGAACAAAACCAAATGTTTGGATTTGCGATTTTTTTTTGCTCAGACACTATGATTGTTCAATCAACTTACAGAAGGTCGCCTTGACATTAAGTAAAAGAAAACTGAGTGTATCCAAGTCGTTATACTTAAAAATAAACAAAAAAAAAACTTTGTGTATAATCATTTTATATTTTAATTATTTTGTTTAATTATAAACGTTGGTTATTTTTTTATTAGTCGATAAATTTGGAAACTATCGGATTTTTTTAATGATAAAAGTTAACAGAGAGGAATCAAATGTAATTTGTTTTTTTTCCACACCTCAAGCTAATTTCGTAGGATTCTTTAGTAGTACTACGTCTTGGTATCAGAGATTACACCAATCTTTAAATTTCCCCATCCTTCTCTCTGATTCCCTTATCTAGCACTCCCTTATCTGTAGCTGCTTTTTTTTCACTCGGTGTGTATGTGCGTATATACCTTGTAGAAACCACCTGTCTCTCCCTACGGATGGAGAGGGATGGGGGAAGGAATAAACCTCCCGAAGGCATAAAATGATGAGGTTCATTAACTCGAACTAGCAGCCGCAGATGGAGCACGTGCAGGGGAGAAGGATGAGAGGAAGAGTGGGGGGGGGGGGGAAATGGCTTATTTGAAGTAGAAATCATTGAGGGAAATGAAGGAAGTGGGTCGATGGTGTCCTCGCTATTTCTACCAAGCTTCTCACAGCAGTTTTATTATTATTTTTAAACTTTCTACGAACCAATGAGAACAACACGAATTTTAATTTCCAGAAGAATATTTTTAGTTTCTTAAGGTCATAGAATTATAACGAAGATTACGTACCGACTTCTACCTCACATTGGCGACTGCAGTGACGAACCATCATTTTAACGGGTGGACAGTCTTATCAGACGATCGCAACTTCCGTTTCAGCGTAGATGCTTTTTCGGCTAATGTGTCGGCATTGAGGGTAATGAACAGAGATTTGGGTTGGTAGCATAAAATGAAGGGTGGGGGTTATCAACCGTCGCGGACTCTCTTAAGTGACAAGCTTAGTGTTTGATGATGCAACTAAGGCTGCTGAGAGAGCTAAACTGGGGTAGGGAGAAAAGGGAGGATATGGTGAGAGTAATGAGTTGTTATAGCTAATGTTCTGGAGATTTCTGTAACAGCAGCATTCCAAAATAAAGTTCTAAGACAAAGACCATCTAATTTACCATCAATCGCATGAGTAAATACAAAAATCTCTAGACAAAGCATAATAACATGAAATCATTCTTTTTTCTAATAAGTGTATTTGCAACATACGAAATTAATAAAAAAATTACAAAATTATTATAAAATATATGAAAAAATTACATTGTATTTAATATTAGTTTTCATGTTTTTAACAAATAAATGAATTATACTTGTTATAATTAGCTACATACTCATTAGGGTATAGTATAAATGTCGAAATCGGTTATGCTAAAAAATAAATTGAGCTTACAACCATAGACTGAATTCATGTTCTTAAATAGTACAGTACGTTGAAACGCAGGCCAACCTTTAAAATATGTGGAAACAAAATTATATTATTCTCCTTTAGCTTTAAAATAATATTTAAAATATTATTTTAACGTATTTGTGTACGTAACTTTCTTTCTATTAATATATTTATTTATATCTGTTTATCTTTCTATTAATATCTGTTTATCTTTCTATTAATATATTTATTTATTAATCAATAAAATTTATTACTTTCAGTAATAAAAGTAATACATTTAATTAATTATTTATTTTTTATCAATTTTCTTTCGGAACAAAAGCATATTAATCCGATTTTATACATCTATAAATGAGGTTATCACTTGAAAAAAAAAACATAAATTAAAATATAAAATATAAAGTTAAAAAATATTAAAACTATGCCTAATTTATCATAAATACTAAAGTAGAGTTTGAGTGAGATTTTATACTTCTAATTTTTACGTTATTATAAAATCTTGCATTTCAAATCCTCTACAATTAAAAGCGTATGCAATTATCGTATTAGCAACTAAATTTCGAGGTTCTCTCATAAAGCCAAACTGAATCAGTCACCATGGTGATGTTGAATCAGACATCATAGGTAAAGAATGATGTTGATAAAATAGCAGAGTCTGCATTTTTCGTGTGTTAATTCTATCCACGAAAAATTTGGTATATTTTAATACTAGAAGGAGTAAATTCTTCTTTATCTCCACCACTGAAATAAACTCAGCAAAATATATTTTACATTTTAAACTAATACCAAGACACATTTTAAACCATATAATAGGCAAGGAACGTGCCTCGCATGGTATTAAGATTTTTTTTACCAAACATAGTTCAAAAGACTTGCATTTACCATGACGAATATGCGAGCAAATCGTACGACTCCGGGTTTTCGCTTCAGTATCCCAACAAAATGATTTGAATGCGAATCAATGAATGAATGAATTCAGTTCTTGTATCAGAAATGAATGCGACGCTGTCACGTATCCTTTGATTTAATAAAAGTCAGAATGCAGCCATTGAATATTTTGTTGCATCGTCCAGTCAGTTTCTGACGAAAACGCATCGCACATTGGAGCCAGCTGAATGTAGTATTTCTGTAGCTTTATGTGTTTCAAAAAGATTGCTTTTTTCCCCTTCAGAAATTTGTCCTTGTGCTAACCGACGCAGTACTGGCTTTTACACAAGCGCAGTTCGGATGTTTCCAAAGATTTACTGTTCATTTGGTACACTTGTGAAACATGAACTGGTTGTTTCGCAACGCATACATTCCACAATACACTCTTGCATAGAACACGACAGTCAAATGGTTTTTATCTTCTAGTGTGTCACTCGAAGGAGAGGAAATCAGCAATATGTATGCTTGCAGTAGGTTGGATCGTTTTACGCAAGAGATGGATGTAAGACAGCTTCTCGGCCAAGTTGTACGTGTTCACTTCGGCTGCATGAAAGGCTCCCACATCGGTACGCTAACAAAACTATTTCGATATGTGTAGTAAGCACTCGGCATCGAGAGGTAGGAAGAAATAGGAACCTCTACATGGCACTACATTTTAAAATCTGTTCCTCAGAGGGAAGCCAATCAGCCTACGAAGGTAATTTCTGTCTCCTAGCATCCCTTTATTTAACTATTTTCCTTTTTTCGTTCTGTTTTTTTCATCCGAACTCTGTTCCTCCTCCTCTTTATATATATATATATATATATATATATATATATATATATATATATATATATATATATATATATAGAGAGAGAGAGAGAGAGAGAGAGAGAGAGAGAGAGAAGAGGAGGAACAGAGTTCGGATGAAAAAACAGAAAAAAAAAATATATATAGAGAGAGAGAGAGAAATATAAAGAAGATATGAATAAAGAGTACTCGAAAAGAGAAAACGTTCGGAAGAAAAATAATAGAAAGGAGAGATGGAATAGTATTCAGATATGGCCATATGTACACTATGTTGACAAAAGTATTTGAACAGCTAGTTATGGTAAACAAATCGTTTTAATTACATCACTACTATCGACTGGGACCACCTTTGGTGTGTCCTGAATGACAGCAATTACTCTTCGGGGTATGCTTTCAATAAATTTCTGATATCTCAACAGTAATATTCTTCCATTCCTCGCGCAAAACCACCCCTATTGTGATGCTGATGACTACCGCTGTGATCTGCAGCGAATTCGTCCAAAGGATGTTCAGTGGGGTGGAGATCTGAGCTCTAAGCCGGCCAGTTCAAAACCTCAACGTTGTTTTATGGAAACCAATCTCGGACACGCAGTGCAGTATAGCATGGAGCATTCTCGTGCTGAAACATGCAAGCGTCACTGTCAAAAATACTTCTACAGCGTCAGAAGAATGAATTTGTCCAGAATGTCCAAGCAGTCATCAGACGCCATAGTTTTGGTCACATTCACCAATGGACGAAATCCCATCCAACTGAAACACCCCCATACGATTACCGAACCTGCATCAAATTTGAGAATTGAAATGATGAAGTCTTGCTGGATCAGTTCCCTGGATAATGTCCTGATCCAAATACGACCATCAGAATGAAACATTGGAAGGGTGAGTCATCGCTCCATAGAACCGTTTTCCAATCAATTACGATCCAGGAACGGTTTCAAAGACACCGGTCCAACTATCGTTTTGTTTTGAAGGAGAGGTGAGACTTGTTCGCAGCAGTTCTGCTGTGGTAAGTAACTTAAGGCACGCAACTTTCTGCGGACAGTCCTACTGCTGATAGATGTCCCTGCAGCATTTTTCAGGTTGACTGCGAGATCCATCGCTGATGATGTGCGGGATGCTCGAACATTCTGAGACAGAGCTCGTCGATCTCGGTCAGTGAATACCGGGCCTCTTAAGACGTTTTCCTGCAGTGGTAGCATCATTAACTTTCCATCTCCGAATGACATAATTAACAACGGTTTTCTGGAAAGTGAGACGGCTAGCAATGCCACGGACAGACCCAACTACCATCCGACGTGAGTCTGTCAGCTCAGCTGAACGTGGCATCTTGACATCGATCAGTTGTGCTGTATTTCGAGTACAAAACATGCAGCACAACTCACCTTACATTATCAGACTCACGCATACACTCCTTGAATATTTGCATGTGGTGGGATCGAAATTTGTATAGCACTTAAGGTGTACAAATATTTTTTCAATATAGTGTACTTCAGCTTTCATTCATCGTAGTTCTCTAGATTATTATGCATTACACTTTCCACTATTTATGCCTCTCTCTCTCTCTCTCTTATCTGTATGTGTTGGGAATAAGATGAGACACATTTAAGATGAACCTGTACGTTTTAAAACTAATACTATGATAAACTGTTCCTCGTTTGATTTATTGTGTGGTTGCTAATTATCATTGTATTCCAATTTTCTATGATTAGTAAAGCAAACCTTAATTACAAACTTCTTCAAGAAAACATAACATTCTCTTAGCACACTTCTTATATATTCTCATATGTAAAAAGTGAGCCAGGAGGTTGGTTTTAATTTGAAAGCGGCCACTAAATTCGCGCTATTCAATTAGTATTACTAGAATTTCGGAACAGAATGATATTCTTAACAAAGCACTGAAACAATAACAAATGTCTAATAACTATCTGCGTCTAAATTCATAGCCATTTCTCCTATGTTTTTAAAAGAAAGACTTAACATGGGGAAAATAACCTGTCGAAAGCATTACTGTGCGATTCAGAGCAGTGTCCATGTGGTATTTTACTTTCTTCTATCTCTTTTACTATTTCATCTTTAGTGCTTTGGTTTAGTAGTGCAGAAATAGCCACGAGCAACATGCGAACAAACTTGATTCCATTCTCTTTATTTAGTTGAAAAGGAATGACCTGCGCCACGTGAATAAGCATCGTAGGTAAAGAAAAGAAAAATCCTCTTTTCAGTGACGATCCGATAATATTCCTTAGAACTGGACTTTTAAGCAGGAAGAAATTTCGCCTTCAATCTTCATTGTAATAAAATTTAAAGAGTCGTCGTGATTTGCACTCGCTTGCGATTCACTGCTGTGATTCTTGATTCAGCATCAATGTATCACTAACTGAACAACAGAGAACATAACATTGCTGAGCGATTCTCAGGTGTCTACATCGCGTAACTTGAGAGGAAATATACAAACAAAACTTCCCATTTGCTAAGATCACTTTCTTACCTTCTCACAAACTGCATTTCGCTGTATTCAGCATTTTTTTTATGTGTGACGCAATAACAGCTTCACTCAGGATACATGCTTCGTAGTAACATAAATTCCTATCATATTCCACTCCCAGACTCTTCTCAACACTTCTTGCAATCGTTGTACTCAATATGTGTTCATACAACGCTGATTTCTTTTATGTAAAAGATTTAATAAGAACGGAGTATGATATAATTCTTTTAATGCAACTCAAAGGTATGGAGAAGAATTAATTCCACTTGGTGTTCATTCGTTTTTGAACATTAAGAGAAAAATCAAGAATAAAAAGGATGCATGTGATCCAACTGCTTTCCTGTTAGTATAATTTGTGGGAAGCATAAGTAGCATAAATATTAATATCAATTTTCGGAATAGTTGAATAAAATTCAATAATCTAGATTAATCAACAACACTAATTAAATAATACTGCACTACTTAATTTATAATTATAATTATTATTATTATCACCCTTCTGATATATTCTGTTTCATAGTCCAACACTCTCAGATCTTATATTTTTCGGTTTACTAAATTATATCAATCCACCGGAGTTTAGTCTTTCTCTGGATGCTCTAAATTTCTTTCTTTCCATCTTGTCTGTTTTTCCCTCAACCTAGTGGTTGGTGAGGTGTCAGTGCTCTTTTACTAGGGAATTATTACAGAACAAGACGGCTTCCTCTTGGGCGACGTTTATTTCTATACCAGTTTCAGGAACGAAAAACTCGAGTTACCCCAAAGAAAAACCTGTCACCTTGCTACGAGGTTAGATAACTCACTGACTCAAAAGCCCCAATAAAGGCTTTGCTCATAGACGGGATTTAAACCCAATCTTTCCAACCAGAAAGCTCCATCGAAACAACTGAACTATGAAGGCTCTACACTGTGACAGTACTACATAAAAAGTTTCTATTATTATTAACTTATCTTAAATTTCTATCTTCTAAGAATCTTCCCATTGCATCAGTCGACCTAATCGTGGTCTTTTATTGGATCCTCCGAATCATTTTCTTTCCATCCTGGCATCAAACAACTGTTTCGATTTCGGAATAGTCACACAAACAGCTCCAGTCACAGATTCTAGAATGTTAATTTATATTATTGCAAAGTTCTATAATAAACATAAATATAATATAAACTGAATTCCTAAATAAAATATAAATAAAATAAAACCCTTGGTATAACATAGCTGTCAAATATTTCCCGTTCTCTTTATTTTATTTTGTATAAGTCCTGTGTTAAATACTTCCATATTACTAAACCATCTAAGTTTTATACTGTATTATTTTTTTTTCAAATGTACGTATCAACTTTTAATTAAAATTTTATTAATTTTAATTATACAAACACATAATGTCTTTGAGTTTTAATATTGTTATTTTTATAGTAAGGGGTATTAAGGAGTTTGTGATGAATAGATATATGGCAGCGAATATATCCGTTGACCTAAGGCATGCATTTAGTTTCAGAAATAAGTAGAACCTCTATCTCACCAAAAAAACGTTAACTCTCCAAACTCTGCTCTCATCTTTTCTTGGCTTCTTAGCACACATTGCAATATAGAAAAATGGCTATATTAGGGATTTCTTGAATAGCTGATACCTCCATGGCTCAGTCAGTATCAACAATGGCCTTGGTTTCAAAAACTTCGTTTCAGAAACTTTGTAAGAGCGTTTCAACTGAAGGTGAGCCCATCTCATGCGGCAGTGGAGGTTTTTTCATCCCGAAATATAAACAAACCGGTCGACAGTCACCTTATCTGCTTCAGATGTAGTTCCAAATAACTCAGCCAAACTCTTACATAGCTAAGATAAAAACAATTCATTATATCTATTTAATATAACTGATGATTCCATTAAGTCTAAAACTTTGATAACTTACAATATACTGTTTTCTCTTTTGATCTTGTTTTTTCATTCTGTTTTCTTTTTATTTATTTATTTTCTTTTTTTTATTTTCTGTATTTCTTTTTTCGGACAGGCTGTTTTTAATTTCCAGAACGTCACACAAGTTGCTGGATTTTATTTAAAAGTCCATAGCAGAAGCAGAGAGAGAGAGAGAGAGAGAGAGAGAGAGAGAGATGCTGTAGCTGTGACACGAGGCTTTAAAGGTGGACAGAACGCCGGGGAAGAAGCGGGAGGGTGGGGAATGCCTCACGGGGAGGTGATTTAACCCGGATTCCACGAGCGGTAGCAAGAAGGGAGCAATAAAGCGTGCCATGCGAGAATCGACCAATTCGGTTGCTTCCTTTGTTCGTGCACGAGGTGGAGCCGTCCTTCGTCAAGGGATTGCCAGTGATGGACACACGCGAGAAAGAACGCTGTTGGCGATGATTTTTCCTAATGTCAACCTTCGGAAAACCTGGTCGATTGGCAAGTCATCCGAATCAGGTGACGGAAGAGAATTAGAAAATTTCACGAGTCGCCAGAGATGGCGTGTTTCGTTTCTCTGTTACGACAGGAAGACGTTTGGGATGAAGGAAGTACAGAAGAGAAGAGCGGGAATGAGAGACTTGAAGATTGACAAGTAGGATAAAAAATGAAGAGCAAGTCTTTGCTAGCAGTCGTTTAAGGGATTTCCTCTTCCCTTCCACCCTTCAAAAAAATCTGTATTTATTTATATTGAATGCAAGATTATTAACTGAAGTAATATTTGCCTTCAACTGTACACAGCAAACATAATTATTTCTTTCTTTCTTCTTCCAGTATTTCAGTGATAAATACAAGATCGCATTAAAATGCTAATTTTAAATGAACGAAATGAACTACTATCTGAAATCAGTCACTTTATCTACCCAGTTCTTGTAATTATTCGATTTCTACATTACTATATATATATCTGGAATCATGATTCTTATCCTTTCTTTAACATAGCGCCCCCTATCGTTAAGAAACATTTGGCAGTATTTAATCTCGCAATGCTAAAAAAAGCATTGTGGTTGTTTAGAATTTACTGTATTAGTTAATTGCGTTCTTTTGGCTCTTCGTATTTGAAAATAACACGAGGTTCGTGGAACAAAAACCACTCTACAATTCCATAGAAATTCCATATGTGATCGACTAACTCATCTTCAGGCGAAGACAATTTTTTAAAGAATATTCGCGTTCTCTATAGTTTTGTTATAAAGAAATGAAAAAGTAATAAAAAGAAATCAAAAATAACTATTGTTTAATAAAAAGTTTCAATTATTTCATTATAAACTTGTTTAATGCAATAAAACCATTTTAATATATTCATAAGAGTGAATATATTAAAATAATGGAGTCCTTAAGGTTTGAGAGTATTTAAATATGAGGCCAAAAGTCCTTTTTAGGACTTCCAGGGTAACAAATGGCAATGCTGTAGCCAATGAAGTCTTAACTGAGGCTCGGCTGTTGCCGTTACCCAGCCATGATCAGAGCTTTAAAGCTCAATAACACCTTAAACCTACACTGTCCTCTACAGATAACGGAAGATGAAGATGAAAAGATTCTAGCTTCGCCCCTTGAAGCCAGTCCTTATAAGCAGTATTTAATCTCGCAATGCTAAAAAAAGCATTGTGGTTGTTTAGAATTTACTGTATTAGTTAATTGCGTTCTTTTGGCTCTTCGTATTTGAAAATAACACGAGGTTCGTGGAACAAAAACCACTCTACAATTCCATAGAAATTCCATATGTGATCGACTAACTCATCTTCAGGCGAAGACAATTTTTTAAAGAATATTCGCGTTCTCTATAGTTTTGTTATAAAGAAATGAAAAAGTAATAAAAAGAAATCAAAAATAACTATTATTTAATAAAAAGTTTCAATTATTTCATTATAAACTTGTTTAATGCAATAAAACCATTTTAATATATTCATAAGAGTGAATATATTAAAATAATGGAGTCCTTAAGGTTTGAGAGTATTTAAATATGAGGCCAAAAGTCCTTTTTAGGACTTCCAGGGTAACAAATGGCAATGCTGTAGCCAATGAAGTCTTAACTGAGGCTCGGCTGTTGCCGTTACCCAGCCATGATCAGAGCTTTAAAGCTCAATAACACCTTAAACCTACACTGTCCTCTACAGATAACGGAAGATGAAGATGAAAAGATTCTAGCTTCGCCCCTTGAAGCCAGTCCTTATAAGGACTTTAGGTTTGAACCAATTAAACATCTAAAATATATACATTTTGAAATATTCACACCATGATGATGGTGATTTTATTAACGTGTCCAATTCCAACTATTAGTCAATAGTGTAAGGGAAATCAGTCTTCAGTTCCAAATTAAAGTTTGATGTTTTCATATTTAGTTATGAAGACCAAATACCTTGATGAGCAGTTTTTTTTTTTTTGTATTTCGAGTGGAAATAAATCACTTATAAAAACAAGAAGAATGGAGAAAACATTTTAGAACGGCTTGATATACCTTAAACCTTAAATCCCTTGGTATTTTTTAGGGAAGTTTGCAAGCTGGGATTCATCGTTACTTTTTGGGGGGTTTTACAAGCTTTGAAGGCTATTGATTTTTTACGGGGGGGACGACATTTGTCAATAATCAGGAATTTTAATAAGTGATAAGCAAATGCATCCCTAATAATGCTATCTGGGTAGAGAGAGAGTAAATTCACGATCAGGTTAATTCTCATTCTCTCTTTCTTAATTTCTTTGCTGTGCCGCTTCTGTAAATCCTGCGCGCAGATCGTCTGTTGAACAAATATGAATATCCAGCGGTTGCCACTCATATTGTGGTTGATTTCTTATGAAATCATATGATTTCTTAATATTATTTAATATTAAGAAATCATATTACTATGATTTCTTAATATGCCTCTATTTTCCTTGTAAGGAGCAAGTCTTTGCTGGGGCGAAGCAAGGGAAGATGAAAAGCATTCTTGCTTCGCCCCTTAAAGGGGCGAAGTAAGAATGCTTTTCATCTTCCCTGTTATTTGTAGAGGACAGTGTAGGGATAAGGTGTTATTGAGCTATTAAAGCTCTGATCATGTCATGACAGGAGAGGGTAACAGCAATAGCCGAGCCTCAGTTAGAACTTCATCGGCTACAGCATTGCCATCCATTACCCTCCAAGGGTAATCACCGCATCTCACGGTCGATTTTGTTGCATTTTTTCCATATCCTTATACCTCTATATTCTTAAAAGAATTGGACGGACTGAGTCCTTGACTCTTTATCCCGTCATCTGAATGAAGAAAATTTGTGTGGTTGGGGTGTTATTGAGCTAAAAGCTCTAGTCATGGCTGGGTAACGGCAATAGCCGAGCCTCAGTTAAAACTTCATTGGCTACAGCATTGCCATTTGTTACCCGGGAAGTCCTAAAAAGGACTTATACTCGCAGCTTATCCCTCATCTTTATTTATCTTTATATTTATCTTTATATTATTATTTAATATGTCCATATATTTATAAATCATATTCAAATATGAATAAGGTGTCTCTAAGTCACGAAAGATTTTTAAGAAAAAACAAAAATTAAAGTAGAAATAATTTCATTTATATTTCGTATAAAAATTAAATTTATTTATAACAGATGAACATAACCTATACATAATTTTTGCTTACTAATATGAAATAGCACTTCCAAAAGAAAAACAGAATTCTGGACTGGATGAATATGATGAATATTCCAGAATACGCTTTTTAATTATACGAATGATTTTAGCATGTTAAAAAAATCTGTTTTAAAGGAATAAAAATATTTGAGATAAAAATTATTAAAATTATTTTGTTTACAGAAACTTAACTTCAGTTAGCGATAAATAATGTTATCATTTTCTGACTTTGAAAGAGAGAGAGACAAAGTTTGTTATGAAAATGTTCTTTCAATTAGGATATGGCTTTTCCGTCCTTATCACTCAAATCTTTAGAACTTTGTAACTATAATTGATATTGTCATTTTTATAATAATTTATTTATTTATAAATTACAAATGAACATTAATTTATTATCTTCTAAAATGCATGCCATCAACATTTCATGTCCTAGCATTAGATCTTAACAGTTCTCTTAATCCTCCGGGTGTCTGATCTACCCTTGACAGACGACAAAAATGAAACGGTAATCCGATTACGATCTTTGTTTCTCAAGAAAACCTTTTTAAAAATGTTAATATCCCAATGGGAAAAAAATAGCAAAGCGAATATTTGTAACTCAGTCTTGCGCATGCGCTACTCTTCTGTTTTACCAAGCGAAATATTTATTGAGATAAACATTTCTTTAGCCCTAACAATTCCGATATAATTCCCAGAATTCCAGTTAGTAAATTGTAAATTGTTTAATTTACTATTTATATAAATGCAATTATTGAAATAGCGATATTCCTTACATTTGCTAAATAATAATATCTTTTATATTATTTTTTATTTTTATAATTTTAACAAATTATTTGTAACAAATAATTTTTATTTAGATTCCACCTTCTAGTGTGTAGAGTTTTAAATAAAAAAAAAATAAAACAATAATAATAAAATGAAATAAAGCTTTCTTAATAATATTTTAATATTACTAAACACCAGTGGAAATTATAAATTAGTTTTTCTGGTATGGTGTCAAGTATTATAAGAGTTATTCATTTATTTTTATACAATTTTATTTGTTAGACAAAATTCACTGTTTTGTGTTCTTTGTTTCTAACTAATATTTTAAAAAATCATTAAAATGTATTGTGGTCTTAACTTTACGAATCCTAGCGGTCTAGAAAGTTTTACGAAGATAAAAATCTAGTTTTAACGTGGGAAGTAGGCTTGCGGTAACAATAGGCTTAGCTTACTCTTTGTAGGTGCCATTTTTCTTTGAACATTTTTACTCTCCTAGTGCTTTTATCCGATCACAGACTACAGCTGTCAGATTTTTCTTTCCAATTCTATTTTCTCTAAATCAACCCTATTTCTTAGACGTTTTTATACAATCCAAAGATACCAAAATACCACAAAGTTGGAATAAAATTTCAAGAGATCATCTATGGTTTTCATAAGAAACGCCATTAGGTCTTGAGACAGATTCCTGTTATAGCAACAGACTCAAGGGTGGTTTGGCGATGAACCACCCGAAGGAAAAACAAGAAAAGAAAGATAAAATCTCGTTTTATTGCTCAAAGGATTTGGTGAGAAAGTTAAATTTTTAAAGAGTTAGCTAAGAATGATATATGAAACATTGCTTGGGGATAGTTTCACATGGGAGAGTTTCTATTATAAAATTTGAGAAAAATGATATAAACAACTATCTGCAGTTTTTTATATTTTTGACAATTTTATTTGTAAGAAAATGTTTCACATGGATTGTTTATAAAAAAAAGTGGGATGGGTGGATTTTGAAATATCGCTTATTGTAGATATTTAGACTTCTTTTTTTCGCAAAATTCTTTACCTTACATATACACATAATGTATATACGTATCATCTACTGTATATACTTGATACGCATAACCGTATCAAGTATATACAGGTTCTGTATTTTTTCTTTTGTGGAAAGAGTGGAGTTTGACTCCCATGTACGACGTAAATGCAAAGGACCTTTATAAAGGCTCTTCAACTCAGGAGATTTAACTCTCATACATATGTTGCAGGGTTTTTGTTGAGAAGACGCGATTTTTTTCAGCAAAACAAAGTGAGAAAACATCCTCTTATATAATTATATCACTTTATGGCCTCAATTGCTTTCTGAGCAATGCGTGTACAACATGTTTAACATTGATATTAGTCATAATAATTGGTGAAATTGAAGAAATTGGTGAAAAATAGAATTCAGGACTGGATGAATAGGAATACGATATCATACAAGAGACAACATGGTTTTATGGTTAGGTCTTACCTTAGTAAGCTGCTTAGTTTTATAATAAGCGGCAATGGAGTTGAATTAGGGAAATGGCTACTCAGTGATATTGCTAGACTTTGCAAAAATATTTTTGACAAAATTCCACATAAAACTCTATTGTATAAATTGTATCACATGTGATGGATATGAATGTGGTGATTTGGATTAGAGGATGGCCGATGAACAGATATCAAAGAGTCGTTTATGGAGGAGTTAAGTACAGGAGAAGACAGGTGACCAGTCGTGTACCACACTTGGTCCTCTGTTGTTTAATTTGTACATGAATGATTTAGGAAATATTCAGTTGTGTGCTGATGAGGTGAAACTGGGAAGAGTAATGGTAAATGAAGGTGATGCAGAGATCCTTCAGGAAGACTTAAATAGACTAGCAGTATGGGCAAAGATAGACGACTTCCAGTTTAATGTGGTCAAGTGTAAGGTGATGCACTTTGTGAAGAGATCATGAGGTGTGTACTATACTGATGGAACTGAACTGCAAGAAACTGTGAAGAAATGGTAGAGAGGAACAAGAAACGAATGACAAAGATTGCGGTAGATCTATGGAATGCTTCCTATAAGAATAGACTGACGGTCCGTAGGCTTCAAAAATTAGCTGACAGACGAAAAAGAGGAGACATGATAAAAGCATTGAAGTTATTAATAGACTTTTTAGGATTGATACTGAAGACTTTATTTTTCAGTACATGGCAAGAAGAGAGAGAACAAGAGATCACCAATGGAAGTTGTGTAAGACTGTAGTTAGCAAGGGTGTCAGGATTAGATTTTTTGCTTTGAGGTGGTTAATGCGTGGAATGGTTCTTCTGATGAGTCTTCTGACTTCATGGAAATACCTGTATAATAATAATAATAATAATAATAATAATAATAATAATAATAATACATATGGATAGATAATCACTTATTTTTATGTCACTTCCACTTATAAAAGGTTAGTAACCTACATGAGTTGGCTATGAATTAAATAACCTGGAACGTTTGCTCTAAAGAACAAACACAACATGTTTTCAAGCTACTTCAAATCTCTAATAAGCAGATAGTGATGTCACACTGGGAGGAAAGAATAATTTGGTATCCAAATGCATCGCAACCATTCATGTCCACAGTAAATGGAATTCGAACTATCGGCATATATGGTGACGTCATTCACTCTTGTAACCAGACTCGCAAAATTGTAGTTTATTATTGTGGCGTCTCCTGAGTCTGTGAGTGCAGAATCATATTAATCTTGTTCACATTTTAGTTAAATGAGAAGAAATGCAAGTCATTATTCAGTTATGGAATTAAAGAAAAACATCAGTGAGAAAGAAAGTTGATGGCGGTAAAATGCCAGCGTCCCTAGTGAAAGATCATTCACTTCTTAAGCTATTCACTATGATACTTAGTAAATGATAAATCACTATGATGCTTAGTAAACCGTAAATCCAAACTAACGACATCCTACGTCACATCCAATCAAATGTTATGGAGTGACAATTCTTAGTGCAATTTCTAAGGGAAGTCAAAAATATTTATGGATTTAGATTTCCCAGAAGCAATAATAAAGCAAGAAAAAACTAAATCCACTTGTACGGTTGATATTCGTTCTATGTAAACAATCACCCTCAAATGCTGCGCTTATAATTTAACAGAATAGTAATGCAACCATTTATTTGTCTTCATGGATTAAAAAATATATTACTTATTCCATTTTGAATGAGAACTAACAGTGCCCTCTATGGCAAAAAAAGTTTGTAACTTTACAAAAAGAAACAAAAAGCTGTTATTTATTCCGTAGTGGTTTTTATTATTTTTTTTTTACATTTGGAAATTTTTCTTGCAATATTTTTTTAATTACCTGTTTATGTTTTATCCAATTAGATATGTTTAACTGCTTCTTGTATTATCTCTTGAAATAAAGAAGCATATTTAATTGTTTGTAACTTCCATCTTTTGCATTGTATCACCCGTTTTTCGTGTTCATCTGCATTTTTTTATTGTTAGTCACATCTGTCCATTGATTTCTTCTACTAATTTGTGGCCAGGCGAATGTCGTATGCATGCCTTGTGCTTTCATGCTCTCTTAAACTTGCAAAGATGCGCTGAGTATCCGACACAACGGTTCCCAATTAGTTCTTACCATTAGCTTGTTAGCTGAGGTTACCTTAGTGATTGTTGCCGTGGTAACAGGGACTGTACAACGATCTTACTAAGAGATGTGAAAATGTTCATCATTGCTGCATACTTGGAAAATGTTTTGCACAGTTTTCAGAAGGAATTTGAACTTTTTCGTCTTTCTTTGAGAATATTATGTATACATCCGAGATGTTCACACTTATTCGACTTGATTTATTTCTTATGAAGCATGAAAAAATGCTTTTGAGTGTCGTTTTTCAAACGTGTTCTTTCTTTGTGCTTACAGATGCATCTCTGGAAAATTCGTGTTTTATTCATAAAGAGTTTATTTTTCGAGAAAATTCACGGAAAAGGCTTAAAAGATACACCAACTGAGTTTGTACTGATGGCGTCTCAATTATTAATGAGTTCTACGTGCACTGACTGTTAGATGGCAATAAATTATTATAATAATTGAAAGGAGGTTAGCATGTTTTTACTATAACATGACTCAAGGCCAGTCTAAGATTTCTAAATAGCAATAAAATATACGATGCTCTCTTTAACAGAAAAGAGAGTATGCTCTGAAGTTAATAATTAATCAATATTTCTTAATTTCCCTTGTGAATTTCAAAATCAAGTTTATTTTCAAATTATTTTTATAATAATTTATAACGTTTCGGTTTATTCGTAGGGCGGCAATGACATCGATTTTCTCTTATGGAAACACAAAACAAGGTCTGTCTTACGAGAAAGTTAAAAGTTTTTTAAAAAAAGAAACAAAAATGATAAAGAATGGTTGTAAATTAGGAGAAAAAGTTAAATTTTTTTAAAGTAATGATACTGAATAAAGAACCAGTTTATCCGACATTTTCCACATTTTTCGTAACTTTTATGTGATGATAAATGCAGTAGTACTTCGATAGTTTGTTACACAAGGTTCGTTTTATTATTTTAATTTGAATTTACCGTGTAGATAAGAATAAAAGTTCTTTTGTACTATATATTCTCGAAAATTTTTAAAAATATTTAAATATTTAGCATATGAAAAATCTCCCATTGTATTCTTCGGAGAATTCCGTGAATGGAGAACATGTTGAAATTAAGTTCCAGTATATTTACCACATGGAGATTATTGGTTCTATGTGCAACACTTAAAACAAAAACTATGGGACAATCATAATATCGACTAGACACTGTGATGCTATTTTAACACCGCATTAACAACATGTTCTTTATAATCAACACATGGCCGAGAATATCCTAAAATAACTTCCCAAACAATCCAATAGACCGGCAAAACAGAAGCATAGACAAGCAGTATCGTTCCCTTGCAAGCAATCCATCACGGACAGGATCTGAAAGATACTGTGTCAGCAAGGAATAAGATATTCTTTCTTCTCGTTTAATAAGATCTCAGTTTCTCCATTGTCCTCCAAAACTTCCCCATTCACTACTCAAAAACCGAAGTATACAAAACTCAGTTGTTCGTGTAGAATTTGCTATGTGGAACAAACAGACCTCCAAGGAAGATATTCAAGCTAGAACATATCGAGGACATGGAAAAGAAAAGAAAACATAACTCTGGACCAGCAACACATAATACAGACCAGTCATCAAGTAGTATAGCACTGTACAGAAATGGAAACGGACTATATTGATTACAGTTTCTTTGTCAAGAGCATCCAGTCATCAGCAATTAAAAAAATGACTATAACAAGAAACAAGTTATCATCCAACAACAGTTTTGGTCACGGTTCATCAAAAACCCAGCACATGAAGAATCGCCGTTCCGTGCATTGCCTCACTAGTCGGCATAATACATCAAGAATTGTACTTGCACAATATCGTTGGTCTATCTCATACATCCTGTTTTCTGATCTCGTTAGCTTGCTTATTGTAAGACAAAATTATCAGGCACTTATCTCACGTAATGCAAATAACATCAGTTGATCCTTAAAAGGATTGGCTTCAAAGGACGAAGCTAGAATGCTTTTCATATTCCTCGTTATCTGTACAGGACAGTGTAAGGATAGGGCGTTATTGAGCTATATAAAGCTCTGTTCATGGCAGGAGGGTAACAGCAATAGCCGAGCCTCAGTTAAAACTTCATTGGCTACAGTATTGCCATCCATTACTCTCCAAGGGTACCCATTTTAGTCGCCTCGTACGACATGCATGAACTACATTGGGGTTATTCTTATCCCGGCCACCACACGGGAAAACATCAGTTGATATTTCAAAGGATAAAAAGGGCGAAACAAGAATGCTTTTCACATTCCCCGTTATCTGAAGAGGACAGTGTATGGATAAGGTGTTATTGGGCTATTAAAGCTCTGATCATGGCAGGAGGGTAACAGCAATAGCCGAGCCTCAGAACTTCAGTATATATATATATATACTTATATTTGAAATAAATTAATTTATATTCTCCTTATCCAAATTTAAAATATAGTCCTTATAAGGACTGGCTTAAAGGGGCGAAGCAAGAATGCTTTTCATCTTCCCCGTTATCTGTAGAGGACAGTGTAGGGATAAGGTGTTATTGAGCCATTAAAGCTCTGATCATGGCAGGAGGGTAACAGCAACAGCCGAACCTCAGTTAAACTTCATTGGTTACAGCATTGCCATCCATTACCCTCCAAGGGTATTGGATTGAATGAATCAATCACCGCATCTCACGGTCGAGAAACCAAATTTAAAATATATATTTTAAATAAATCAACTTATATTCTCCTTATCCAAATTTCTATATGGTAAGTATACATGAAATTAATTTTAAAAAAAATATATATATATATATGGTAATCTTTTTATATATTTACATAAAATAATAGTTACTACTTTTTGTTTTTTTTTTAATTTTCTATATGAAAAGTAATTTTTTTTTTAAATATGTTTTTTAATTTTCATCTTTTGTCTAATACTTGAAATTCTTTTTGTATGTGTTTACATAGTGCATGTAAAATACGCTGCACACAATACACACATTTTAAACTTCTCTTGATGTAAAAAACGATATAAATATATTAATAGTTTCTAAATAAAATAATTATATTTATATTAAAAATATTAAAATAAAAACAAATGTAATAACCATTCAAACATATAATTTGAAACATGAAATTAGAAAGACACCTTAGAATTATATTTATATAATCTGTATATAATTTTTCTCGAATATCAATCATTTAGATGGGATGATCAATCGACCGTGAGATGCGGTGATTGATTCATTCAATCCAATACCCTTGGAGGGAAAGGGATGGCAATTCTGTAGCCAATGAAGTTCTAACTGAGGCTCGGCTATTGCTGTTACCCTCCTGCCATGATCAGAGCCTTAATTGCTCAATAACACTTTATCCCTACACTGTCATCTACAGATACAGATAACGGGGAAGATGAAAAGCATTCTTGCTTCGCCCCTTTAAGCCAGTCCTTATAAGGAATCATTTAGATGGGAATGACTCCCCTGAAATGCAAGGTTGGATGTGCGGTGTGACCAGAAAGGATCGTCTGAGAAATTATTATGTACAGGAGCGGTGAAAGTTACGAACTTAGGAGCAAAGATATAGGAGGCAAAGTTGAAGTGGTCGTCCGTGGAGACAAATTAGCAGATCTCATCATTAAAACCCACAACAATAGACAGCAGGAGGATTTAAACCTCGCCTAACAAGTCAGTCGACTCTTAGTATCGATCTGCCAGAGCGGGAAAAAAAAATTCTGGTTTGTTTTTTCTTCTTTTTGTCCTCTTTCAGATTAGAATTTTTGTTGTATAAAAGGTCTATGTCTATTCCACACAGGAGGGGGTATCCTGAGAACCTGGGCTGCGAAGGCTTACACCGAGGCGGTGCAGCTCCTTGTGGGCTGCATCACCCAGACCAGGCTCTGCCCCCGCTCTTCTCAGTATTAAACTGGTCATTCAGGTTGAAATATCAGAATTTACGTAGTTTCTTACAAATTGTTATATGTAATTTTTAATGTTATTTACTAGTTCCTCTTTTTCATGTGGTGCTTCTTTCATTTGTTTTTCCCCACTTTACTCGGGCAGACACCTGAAGAGGTGACTGACCGGGGAAAGCTGAAAAGAACGGATGGAGGGAGATAATGTCGGAGATCTGTTTGGTGCTGACATTTAAGTCAGGCCAAGTAGATCGACTGAGGCCTCTTAACTATCTACTACTATCCACTCTGTCTTTTCTCCTCCTCTCTCACTATCAAGCTGACTCTCAGCACAACTTTTGTTTTTAAAATCTAAAGAGGCCAGTGATGAAAGGCATCAACTCCCATTCTACTTCGTTCATAATAACTAGTTTTATTTTATTTTATTTTATTTGATAATTGTCAGATAATAATTTTATGGTTGACTAAAGTTGAAATTATGAAAATAAAAAAACTTAATTAAGCGGTTTACATAGCCTTAGTTGCTTCTGTAGTAAATCGACAAGCCAAACCAAGCCATTTTAGTAGATTTACTGTGGACATCATTTTATTTCTGTAATGCTGTCATTATAAATGGTACAATCAAACCAAAATTAAGATATTAATATAATTCAAAATTTTAGTTGAAATACTAAATTGTATTAAATTCCATCAGATCAATGAGGAATTATTATATATTTCGAATGTTTTGCATACAATGGTCAGATTGAAACTATAAATGAACTAAACAGACTCATTCTAAATGACATTCCATTTCACTTCTTTCAGCTAGAAGGGTGTTACTATTTTGTATCATTTGCATGTTTTGTCAGATTTTGTATGCAAATTATTAGATGAAAGCAAAAATTTGTGACAGCAACAAACAACGTCAGACGGGTAAAATACAATACATAATACATAAATTTTAAATTTCCTTTCATGTAAGAGACGGTTGCAAATAATGGTATAACAAAAGAAAAGAAGAAAAAATTATATTTATATTAAAATAAAAACATTACGTCTATATATAGTACTTAAATAAAATAGATGGAAGCGCAGGGAGTCAACTGAAGTCAAGCACTTACCAAACTTGACCGAAAGGTGCTACGTAGGATAATATGTAAAACCCGCCATTCTTCGGCCGACACGTTCAATGCGGAGTTCCAGGCATCGACTGGAACACGAATCTGCACAAAAACATTCACAACCGAGATTCACAGCATGGGTTTCCATAGTAGGACCGCAATATGCAAGGTCCCACATTACCTAAACGAACATGCAGAGTCGTCTTCAGTGGTAAAAAGAGCGTATATACAGTGGGAAGTTTGGAAAGTTGTCTTATTGGAGCGACGAATCATGCTATATTCCCACGCTTCGGGAATAAGAATCATTTCTGCTTTTGAACAGTTTGATAATCTCGTACACTTCAGAAGGCAAGAGTGATCTGTTGTTTCTTGAATATTTTCGTTTTTATTGCTTTATGCACAAGGTTATGCAATTTATGGAGGAACTTCAGATCTGCGAAAGCGTAATCGGGACTGCATTGATTGTAGAAGCTGTCCCGAAATGCCTCTGCTTTATCTACGTCAGGGATTGGTGGAAGAGGTTTTTAGCCAGCACGAAAAGAGATCTTCATCGTTCTCCATAGACATACATCTTTCGTGTTCAAATAACTTCAACTTTCTTTGCTGGTTCGATGATTTAAGCACATATCGGGCCAGGATGGTGGAACTATTGAGCTTCTGCCGATCAACTGGTGACTGCTCTCTGGCAGCGGCATCTTACTCTATTCTTTCACAAATGAGATGTGTAATTTCTTCTGGTAGATGGACAGGAAGTGCAGGAGGTACAGTGGAGTTGACCAATATCAGAGCGGTCGACATTGCTTTTTACGATCCCACCTGAGCCCACCTATATTATGATGGGTTTGTGGTCAGCTGTGTTGTGTACATCACATAGTTCAGTTCTTTACCACAGCAATATCCATGCGTCTGGAAAACTAGTTTCATCTGTGTACGTGGTTTAGTACAAATCAATGGCGTCTGTATTCCTGATGGCTATGAATAGGTTGAGCATTTTGTGTTGCTGTTGGTGGATCTACTATTCTATGCGTGCTTAGCATTTAGGTTCCTTAGGATTGGCACTGCTTGTCTTCTTTCCTAAATTTCAAATAATCGTTTATTAGGGAGATTTTACACATACCAGAAATTTTGGCTTATCAGTAGAATGGAGATGTGTTTAATTTTCTGCACGTTGTGGTTCTGGCCATAACGTGCAGAAAATTCTTGCCGATCAAGTAATATATTTCTCAGTATGTTGGTGTTCCAAATGATTACTTGTAATGGGCTCGGCTTTCTGTTGAAATTATCATCAAGCAGCGAAGATGAGATCGCTCGAGTATGTCTTATAGTAGTAGTATAGGGGTGGTCTCAATGAATTCAGTTAGTATTTCTGCCAAGTGGCTGCCTTAGACCGTTATTGTGGAGGTTTGACTTAGCGTTGCAAATCAGGCCGCACTTGTTTTTGTCTACGCTAAGTACCAACTGCATCCTGTACAAAATATTACTTATTTATTTTTTGGATGCTTATGTCTACCTGTCACACAATGAAACTCCGCCTTGGCTTCGTTGGCATTATGAATTCTTTGACAGTTTAAATCGCAAACTGTTCGTAGATTATATATTTCGCGTTGCTGAATTTCGGGCATTGCAAGTGGTATTGGCCATTTCTTCATTTTATACATGCACTTGACCTTCACGAAACTGAAACTTCGGTTTTGTACGTCTTTTAGGACTTCTTCGATAGCCGCTGCGTTAGTGATTGCTCGTAATACCACTTGAATGTTTTTGTAGTTTTTTTTATGAAATATGAAATATTCTTGTCAACATGGAATTTTGTAAGAATACAATAGCCAATGTTCCTTTCCAGTTAGATGTAGACGACTTCGTCTATAATTTTAGTTTCTTGCCAGATTCGGTGGCAATTGTCGAAAGACTTCTTTATCCGTAAAATGATTGCGGGTGCCTACTCTTTCCTGGTGGCGCTGCCTGCTGTATCTATGGAGAAGATATTATCGCTTGTGGGAGACATCTTTCGTTTTTTTTTTGTTTTTTTGTTTTGTTTTGTTTTTCTGGTTGACCTTTTGAATCCTGATAGCCTGTGTCTTGATCTCGGGACGTCTCGGAAATGTACTGCAATGTCGGCTGTAAAATCCACAGATGGAAGAATAATTGGATGATATCACTTATATCTCGACCGGGCGATGTGTCTTCACGTGATTCATCCTACTTTCGAAACAGGACAAGAATTTGATTAAAGTCCGAGTTCTCTAACCCGCTGAGGTCCTTAATAGGGAAGAATATAAACACCGGCCTCCGCAATAAAATCACCTCAAAACTCGAAATTTCAGCGGACAAGTTCAGTTGGTCTGGAAAGTTATGATATCCCCCTAGAACAAAAATGATATTAAAGTAATAGATATAACCACAAGAAAGAACATACTGGTAACAAAATTATGAAGGTAACTTGTGTTTTTATATCCTCGTTTTGTTCTTTTTTCTGGTTATATCTGTTGCTTTAGTATCATTTTTCTTCTAGGAGTTTATCAGAACAGCCCCCCCCCCCCTCGTACAGCAGAGTAAACATAATATTCCGAAACCACCGAAATTTGAAAAACGTCCTAAAGAGGACTGGGAAATGGGCTGAGTCCTTGACTCTTTATCCCTCCATCTGAATGAAGAGAATCTGTGTGGATGGGGTGTTATTGAGCTAAAAGCTCTAGTCATGGCTGAGTAACGGCAATAGCCGAGCCTCAGTTAAAACTTCATTGGCTACAGCATTGCCATCCATTACCCTCCCTGGTTACCCATTTTAGTCGCCTCGTACGACATGCAGGAGGGGCTATTCTTATCCAGGCCACACGGGGGGGTCGAAAAACGTGGACCGCATTTCCCCTTAATAGGGAAAATGATAGAAATATGTGTAAGGTATCTAAATAAAAAAATTAATAGAAATAAAGATTATTAAAGGCAAGAGAAGAACTAATTTTAATAAAAATACAATATTATAATTCTTATATATTTTAAGATATTTTTTAGAAAATCTTTTTTTATTCTTTCTCGGATCAGTTAAGAACCGCGTTGACTCAGCTGAAGAATTACACCTCTGTTGGAAGAAGTCAGGATTGAATCTCATCAAGTACGAAGGCCATTTTAAAAAGATTTTTTCAACTAAAAGTGAGTTCGTCAATCTCGTGAATATGTGGTAGGTTTTCTAATAGCAAATTCACTTTAGCTCTTGCAAACATGACTAACTAACGGAAGATCACAGTTACTCAAAACACTTGCCTCATAGTCTTTGATACTTTGGTGTAATCATAAGCAAGCAGCTACCTAACCAGTTCTCGTCCTCACAGCGCATGCGCACACACGCGCATGAATCGTCGTTGATCTTCTCAGTTACAATCTGTTAATTTTCTCATTGTTTGAGAAGAAAATTAAGTTTCAGAACCATAGTAGTAGTAATATTTTCACTTTTGTTTAAGAGATATAAAAAAAAATTGGTGTTTAAAAATGTTCCATTAATGGATTTACTTGAACTTTTCTTTCGATGTTTGCCTTAAATTGCGTAAGATAAACAGAAACAACACCACAGTCAGGAATCTATTTTACGTTGCTTACATAAAATAAGAAATGATTTATTTCAGTCCACCTGAATCGTTAGTGATGTTATTGTTTACTGTATGTCTGAAATAATACTTTGCAACATATCAACTGCATTATTCATCATTAAACATGATAAAAATGTAGATTAATATTACATAACCACTCTGAACACACACACACACACACACAGTTTATTGACACTTGGGTGATGCTCTAATGTGACACTTGTGCAGTTTGTTTCAAAAATTCCTTTTGTTATTTTCCTAGCAGGCACTCCGGTGACACCTTTGTTCAAAAGTGGTTAGAACAAATAGTGGCTGTTTGCTTGTGTGGTTCAGTTTTCATATCGATCCCCTGCGGGCTTGCAAACGTGTGTGTGTGTGTGCCGCCGAAGATCAAGCACAAACAAGCGTTGTATGACAAGAATACAGATCATTCTACGTTGACAAGATTTTAGCAAAAGGTTTCACAATAAACTAAAGGTAAATATCGCATATTACAAGGCTTTGTCTCTTTCATCCTAAGCCTTTATGTATGCACATATATAAATGATGACAAAGTGTTGGAGAAAATCTCCTCTGGGAAGATGTAAAGTTACGTATTTCGCCCGTGGCTTGACATTACTGTAGGTTTACAATAAATATAGAATGAAGCCATGCGGAAACGCTCATCTCGTCAGAAACTCGACACCTCTAAGGAGATCCGAGGAAGAGGCGATATATGTGCCTACCACTAAGATATACAAAATGGCAGAGAAGCTCTGCCCGTCTTGTCAACGTCTTAGTCGAGTAGTACAGTGGGATTGAAGTTACCTCCCTCTTACACTTTAAATTCTCTTAGAATGCCTAGTTTGCAGATCTTGGATTTTCTGACAGCATATGACTCGGGTAAGTGTAGATCACATATGAAAATCAGATTATGTTTTCTCTTTATTTTAAAAGCATTAAGAAGAGCTTGGATGTGTGTGAGGTGTAGTTAATAATTATCTTGTTAGTGTAAAAGCGAAAGACAAGTTACATCGCAAATGTACTTTTTTATTATTATTTTGGAAGAAATATCTCTGTCTAACGGTATTAGCTAAGGTCATAACTAGAACCATTTAATTAGATTGTATTGAACTAATATTTCACGATATATAAATAATAATTTTTATATAAAATATTAATGACAAAATTGAACTAATATAAATCTTTAATTAAATTATGTACAGTTAAAATAATAACAGGATAATTATTTAAATTTTATAAAAAACACCTTTAGAAAGTTGAAATACACTCTAAATATAATATTTATCATCGGAATTAGTAAAACGTTATGCGATCAAAGACCATAAGAACCAGCTATGGGAGAGGAAACTAAGCTCCCTAAACACCGAAGACAAATTCATTATGGAAAATGACTCAAGCCCTTCGCAGCGACCGCCCTAACATACATCCAATCCATGGAGAAAGAGACATAGTCTACTGAGACGATGAGAAAGCAGAAGCCTTTGCAGACGCCCTGGAGCTGCAATTTCAACCAAACTACACTCATGCGGACTTGAACTTCATCGAAAAGATCCACAGGCAAGTACGCTGTACACTTCATCATCCCACCAGTCGGGACAACGCAAGCTGTACTACGCCAAAGGAAATATAACAAATCATCAAGAACCTCAACAACAGAAAAGCACTAGGTCCTGATCAGATTTCAAACAAAATTATAAAAGTACTCCCTCACAAAACAATAATGCATCTAGTGGCTATCATGAACGCAATGCCAAGACTACTTCCCCACTCGCTGGAAGCAGGCAGATATAATCCTCATCCACAAACCGGGGAAAGCACCTCAGTTCCCCCAGAATTACAGACGTATCAGCCTCTTGTCAGGCCTGGGGAAAATCGCAGAAAAAGTAATACTAAAACGCCTACAAAACGAAACGGACAATCTAGACTTAATCCCAAAAGAACAATTTGGTTTTCGCACAGGTCACTGCACAACTCAACAAATCCACAGACTTATAGAACACATACCTACCGGATTCAATTGGAAACAACATGTAGGTGCAATCTTCCTGGACGTGGCGAAAGTCTTCAATAAAGCGTGGCACAAAGACCTTATCCACAAACTAATAACTGCAAAATACTCACTAAACCTCATCCAAATCATAGACTCTTATCTGAAAGACCGAAAATTTCAAGTGAAACTGTGTGGCCTCAGATCCTCTGCAAGACGTATCACAGCAGGTGTCCCGCAAGGCTCCCTTTTATCGCCACTACGCTTCAATGATGGACTCCACCAACCATCATGGCTTTTTATGCGGATGACATGGCGATACTAGCCAGATCACTCAGACCACATCTAGCCACACAATGACTACAAAATGCAGCAACAAATCTTGAAAAAGGGTTTGAAAAATGACGTCAATGCAAATAACAGCACGGCCATACTCTTTACAAGGAAAAAAGCAAACCACCACGGAACAGTCACAATGTTCAATGCCGAGATATCCCATGGCAAAAATAAATAAAATACCTGGCAATCAAACTAGATAACCGACTCAACTTCACCTCCCACATTTCTCATTCCTGCAACAAAGCTAATTCAGCAGTAGTTCAACTCTACCCTCTTCTCAACCGAAGAAGCAAAGTCAGTCCAGAAAACAAACTAAGAATATACAAAGCAATCGTCAGACCTACATTAACTTACGGATCACCAGCGTGGAGCCACACCTCCCCTAGCAATATCAAAAGATTACAAATAATCCAAACCAAATGCCTCCGAATAATCTTCGATGCCCCATGGTTTGTGAGGAACACTATCCTCCACCAAGAAGGAAACCTGCCAGACATACCCGTTTCTCCTCCAGATAGCAGCCAAGTACTTTGCTCAGGCTTCACTCCATCCCAGCGTCGATCACACAGGTAATCCGGTTACGTTTTGAGCAGTCTACGGGAATACATGGCATGTATGGTATGTAAACATTTTAGGACAGTAAGAACGACGCATGTCTTTCTTGGCTTTCTTGCCTATATATAAGAGCTCATCTTTTAGTTGAAAAGCTTTTATAAAGCTTTTCAACTAAAACGCTTTCCCCTCTCATAAAGAAGTTGCAATACCGAGTTCTTCCCAAGTAGAATGTTTTTTTTCTCTGAACCCTCAAACCTAATATTGCAGCCGCAGATCCATACAACTGGTAGACAAACACGTGGATCGAATTAGATGACTTGTTAATACTAAATCATTTATTTTTTCCCTATATTCTTCAAGAGATTAGAGACCACTGCATTAACTAGCTTGATGGAAAATGTTTTTTTTTTTCACGATAAAAAGATTTTGGGTGTTTTTTTAATGACAGCCTGTTTACTTCTATATATTTTATAGCGTCTTTCAATATATCACGTGCATGTAAGAGCTCGTATAGTATAGTATAGTATAGTATAGTATAGTATAGTATAGTATAGTATAGTATAGTATAGTATATAACATTAACAGTGTAACATATAACATTAACAGTCTAACAAGCTACATTTCTTTTCTGGATGTGTTAAGTGAATTTTAGCTAAAGCAACAAATTCGTAAAAATTAGTCAACAATGACGCAATTATATCCTTTAAGTCCTTATAAGGACTGCCTTAAAGGGGCGAGGCAAGAATGCTTTTCATCTTTCCCGTTATCTGTAGAGGAGAGTGTGGGGATAAGGTGTTATTGAGCTATTAAAGCTCTGATCATGGCAGGAGGATAACAGCAATAGCCGAGCCTCAGTTAGAACTTCATTGGCTACAGCATTGCCATTCATTACCCTCCAAGGGTATTAATCACCGCATCTCATGGTCGATTAACCAGCCAATAATATAATATAATATAATAACGCAATTTCTCCTAGACAAAAATTTATATATATGTTTTATCTCTAATTTTTTGTGGTGTATAATATAGTTCCTACTCAAATGAAAGGAAAAATCCTGCTACAACAAAAGGGTAAAAATAAAAAATGAATACAAAAAAATAATAAATAAATAAAATGCATGAACGAAATTTATTATATTTAACCATTCTGGAATCCTTCTTTCACACACTCCTACGAGATTTCTTGTATAGCACACTAGATCCCTATTCGCTGATTGAGCAAGTGATCCTAAATAAATATATAAAACCATCGTATTTCAATTCAAATCTCCGTTGGTATTTTATATCACTTTTATTTCCAAAGTGTTAGAACTTTCAATGCGTATTTTCGTTGCTGTTATTTTTCCTGTATAAACACAAAGCTAAAAAAGAAATATGCAGTAATATTATGACCATTTACCAAGAAATCTCCGATGTGGATAGCTAATCCCACAAGATGGCTGGTAACAATGAGATACATGGAAACGGTTTTAGATAACAATAGTTTTCACAACGTACTGTGAAAAGTGTTTTTCAAAGAGGTAAACATTTGTTATTACTTAACACTTTTGTCAGTTGGAATACGTCAGCTCTGCCTCTTCTCAATTCGGATGCAGACACACAAAAGTAGCTACATTGTAAATCCTGCCTGTCATCATTATTCGGCGATCTGGGAGCAGCTGGGCTCGCACAAACGCACGAAAACGAGACTCACGGGTATTACCCCGTAACATCGCTTAAGCTACCGCTTTAAGATTATGGTTCGACTCTCTCTGTCAGCAATGAAGGCTCTTACAAATCCGCACGAATCTGATTGAACACAAAACTTCTCGAGTTGTAGAAAACTTGGAAAAATAACTTTCGAGTATATTGGTGTGAGAGACTAACGCTATATCCGATACTTCTCGGTCTGCTGACGGCAATGAATCGTACTTGAGGGTCCATTCTAAATCCCAAACTGTAAGGAATAAAGTGGAATAGTCGACTTCCTTAGAGAGATGCTGGTAAAATTTGTTTCAATCCGATTCGCCAACTTTTCTCCTTTTTTGGGGGGTTTCGATGTGGGAATAAATTAGATCGACATTGTCGATTTGGTCGCTACTTATTGTCATTCGTCTTTATTTTATTTTGTTCTCCGTCGATTTCGCTTAACGCCGGAGATTTGCATGTAACTGAAGATAAAACGGAAAGCTGACGGTGTTTTAAACTCTATTTGAGTTTATTGTCAAGTAAATAATGGGAAAAAATATAAACGAAAACACCTACTCACTTTTTTTTTTAAAAAAAGAATAATATTTTTATTACGGAAATACTGAATCTTATACGATTCTTATACGATTTATAAGAATTTCTATTAATTAGTTTAAAGGCAACCCAGATCTATCAGATGTTTGTGTGTTACGTTTGAATATTTATCTGTATTCCAGTTCTATTTACTGTTTCCGTTTTCTGAATGTTAGATGTTACCATTTTGTTGGTATAGAATTAAATTTAAATAATTGAGAACGTGTTTGAGATGTTTATACTATGTTGAGTCACAGATTGAATTAGCAAGATTCCTGAAAAAGTTACAAGTTTTTCCTTAACACATTCAGACACATTCCGATTCATAGAAGTATGAAAAACGGAAGGATTTCTCTCTGAAGGGATGGATGTACTTCTAATACAGGACACTTTAGAAAAGCGTGTTTCGATTGTAATTGCGACAGAATTAACTAAGGCTATGAAGCCAGTATAAAGCTGTCTGTTTTGTTTGCCGGTTTTGTGGAAGACACAGACTACTTTGTTTTACTTTCCTAGGTCACTTTGTTTCAATTACTGCAAAGTCAACTGTCTACTTACCACGTCCCTATTTAGGATTCATTCAGTGTTGCTCTAAAAGAGGGTACAATTCATATATTTCACAATCTGCAACAGTTCAAGATCAAAACTGTTGAACATGATCAAATATTGAGCTTGGACTTATACGCTGTAATACAGAACACTTGGATTCTCTTTAGCGCAATTCTCATGGAAATTACAATCAATGTGTGGTCAAAAAATTAGACTTCCTGTACTACAAGGCAAAGGTCGCAACACTACTATGAAAAGTATAATAAAGAAATATGAATTTTTTTTTCTATTGCTTACATGAGTGTTTTAATCAGTGATGCTTTGTTGCAGCCGGCGTCGTGGCTTTTCTGTGTGCTGTTGTGTCTTTGATTTTCGCATCAGATGCGACAGATGTTCATGGATTGTAGCAGGTAGGCTTGTTTCTATCGAAGACGAGATTTTCGGTGAAACTAAAAAAAACTCTTCTAGCATTCTTGTTACAATTAGTGAAAAATTTAAATAATGACTGATGAGGATTGACTGTTCTAAGATCGATCTATCTGTGATGGATCTCAGAACATTCCCAATTTTTATATTTTTAGATGAGTATGTTAACATTCGATGTTTCATAATTTCTGTTAAGGAAGTTAAAAGAGGTCCGCGCGGTTAGCCTAGTGGCTTTCTGCTTCGCAACCATATGCCTGGGGAAGGAGTGTCCTAGGTTCGATTCCCGTCCACGACATGAGGAGCTTAAGGATCTTCATCAGCCTTAGCCAAGTTAGCCAGTCTTGTGCGTGGACAGTAGGGTTTTTTCCGCCAGTTTATCTGGGGTTTTTCATCCCGCAAGCAGGCAAACCGGCCCCGTGAACACACAGGTTACAGTCATAAATACTTACGGCAAGGAAGGCAACGAGAAACCACCTTGCTCATAATCATCTCCTTAGTATGGTAGCATATAGCTACCCCCCCCCGCCGTATGGAAGAAGGGAATAGATAGATAGTTAAAAGTCTCTGGCTGTTATGTAAGTAAATATCAGTCGCTGTTACTACAAAAGAGATACGTTTGATGCTAGGAATCGCTGCCTTTTTCGGATATCACATTTTACTATAATAAGGGGTATCTGAAATTAATTTAATAATAATTTAGTTAGATAACATAAATAATACTTCGGTAATCATGTCATTTACACTTTATAACTATTTAACTGTCGAATGCTCCTTTTACTGCTTTCATTCTTATATTGTACATTCTCTCCATGTGGATGAGATGACATCCACATGTCCTGTTCCTGTACTCTACTCTCTCTCTCTCTCTCTCTCTCTCTCTCTCTCTCTCTCTCTCTCTCTCTCTCTCTCTCTCTCTCTCTCTCTCTTTCACACACACACACATACACACATAGCTTAGTAAATCTGTACTTTCTGTATAAGTACGTGCAAGATCATTGAAATGTATGTGATCAAACTCTATTCTGTTCTTTTAATTTCATATCATTGCATTACGTTGATGATTCTTTCACTTCTGCGTTCCATTAACTCATCAGCTTATTCTTATATTTCTCTATTCGTTCATTTTCTGCTAGTTTGATTTTTTTACATTAATTTAATACACTTATAATTGAAATATTACTTAGATTATTTACTATTTGAAAGTTTTTGTGTTTTTCCCTCATGATATTTACTATATGAAATAATCAAAATCAATAGGATAGTCAATCACAATAACTGATATAATACCATTAAATTAACGATAGCATAATCATCCTCTCGATTAGTTTATATAAAATTAAATTGTTTATTAAATTAAGAATATAAGAATCGTGCCATATTTGTTATAATCATCTGTCGGGATGTAGCTACGGTTCTTCTTCTTCTTCTTATTATTATTATTTTTAGAGATTGCCACTTTAAGAACTGAAAGTTTAAAGCGTTTATGTCCACCCGCGCTTGCATCTTGCATTTTCATTCAGAGGTTGAAACCTTCTTGCGATCTCTGAAATACTTTGACAAGAAGTTGGGACCTTAAGGCCCTTGTCTATTAACTCTAAGAGTGAATAGGTCACACTTGGTTGAGTGCATTGAACAGCTGTTAGATATCTCATGAAAGTCATTTCTACTGATGACCAGAAACCACTTTATTATTGTTTTACTTTGGTGGAAGACTCAACTCCGTAACAGTAAATAACAACATAAATAATAGCATAAATAACGCCAACCCTGAGTTGTACTTGGCAAGAAAAGTGAGCCAAAGTTTTACTGGACCTCAGGAAAGCTATGGTGTATTAAAGTTACTGGCCTTTTCCCGCACGATTAGCTATCTCTTGTCCGATCATTCACAAACCATCTTCCATTTTGTAATAAACAACAGGACTAGTAGACATGGAGAATTTGAAAATTATGATAATTTTTGTTGAGTGTATTTCCAACAAAAATAAGCCATCGAATATTTTTCCAACTCTTCTTTTGCTAAAATGGTTGCAATTTAATTTTTTTTATTATAAAAATAGCTCGAAAATCTAGACAGATTAAGCGTATCCAGATCTTGTAAATGTTCTGATTTTTTTTAAAAAAATCCGCTTAACAATTATAAATTACATTTGTAAAAAGGAAATCAAAAGTGCTCGTGTTCTTGCAAAACTTTCTCCGATGACCAAGTAAGAGTAAGAAGACTGAATTTTGCTACAGAGATCATGATATTCTCTGAGAACTTTCACCAGGTACGGTATTTGTTGATAGGCCACTGACTTTAACATACCACTAGTCTACAACTGTAGACTAGTGGTATGTTAAAGTGCGAATAACAATGCTCCACTGGAGCATTGTTATTCGCCATTCACTTAAATTATTTATAGTACGTGGTGTAGCACTTGCATCAGTCCTGTTATTTGAATTCGAAACAGGACTGATGCAAGTGCTACACCACGTACTAAATATGCTTGCAGCATATTGAATTTTCAAGGAGGCGTGCTCTAATTCCAATAAATGAATCTAGGAGATTAAGTTGCATTCTGCTTCTTTGTCATGATTTGACAGCAGCTACAAGAAAAAAATATCTTAATATCTTTCAACAACCGCATTACTAGCTGATGTGACCAGATATTTGAATTGATATGCTGCCAACCGCTTAAAAATTTCGTGTCGATTTATACGAAACTAAACTTTTGTTGTATGTTCCATTGTTGTCAAAAACTTATCTATTCTCCAGTCGATAAAATTAATTTTCCCGTATTGTTGTTCAACTTCATTTAATTATTTTCAACTAAATGCAGCATAAGTAGGTTTGAAAAATTATCCTTTGCTGGTTGGCTTAATACGATATCAGAACTAAGTAATAAAAGCATTTTGAATTAGATGCATCACACAATTTGGAATTAACTTAATCAATGGCCTTTTTGTGCCTCAAGAACTTTACTTTCTTCTTTATTAGCATATGATGTCTTGTAGAATTCATTTGGATGGATACCAACTTATTGCTTAAATTTGGCTCCATAAGCAAAATTTTTATATCTTTGTAAGTGGAGGTTTCTGTGGTTTAGAAGTTCATAAGGCATATTCCGGTAATTGGGCCACATTTGTTTTATTAAGATAAAAGCACAATAAAGATATAAAACCCGACAAGTTTCGTACGTCGTTTGACTTACATCTTCAGGGGTAAAAGGTAACTTAAAGCTTAAAACACAAAGAAAAGAGAAATTATTAGTAATAGTTCATACTATACAGTTGTAGCCGTCTGACTATTCATAACATTAAAATTCAAAATGCAGATTCAAAGCAGAGCCGAGTTTAAACAATGCTGGATGATGCTACGTTCTGTTGTTCACGTTCATGATGTCCGAGGTCTGATTGGGGTATTTTTTTTTATTAAAGCTGACCAAACTTGCTGGAGAATTAAGCCTTGGTTTTTATTGCATTGTATTGGAATTCTAAGCATGTTTGCAGCTTCTTTAAATTTCCTTATGTAACAGTTTTTTTCTATATAAGACATGTTTGTTTTCTGCCAGAGTACATTGTGGCCGGTGGAAGTGGTATGGAAAGCTAGACCTCATTCGTGTTCTCTTCTGTTTTGTAGATCTTTTTGGTGTTCGTTCATGCGCATTTCCCGAGATCTTCCTGTCTGTTCTACGTAGAAAATGCCGCAAAAGCAAGAAAATATTTTTTTTCGAGGATCTGTGTTAAATATTCCAATTCTTCATTTCTCTGTTTTTCTGTGCTGGAAATATTATAAGCTCTGTCCCTCAGGGTTTTTATTAGACCTATTTGCGAAGGTGTTGGTGTGAGGCCGCATTAAGAAATCTTCCTGTGTTGGTGGGTTTTCTATATATTGAGAAAGAAAGTTTATTATCTTTTTCATTGACTTCTAATAGGATGTTAAGAAAATGAAGTTTTCTAAGTTCTTCTTGTTCTAAAGTAAATTTAATATTCTTATGTAAATTATTCAGGTAATCTTTGAAAGCAATGGGTTCATCTGTTGTTCCTGGCCAAACGATGAAAATATCGTCTACATAGCTCAGCCAAATATTTCATTTATTTATGATAATTGATTAAAGCATTAGTTTAAAAATTTTCCATAAATAGGTTAGCTAAAGCCGGAGAGAGGGAAGAGCTAGTAGACAATCATTCTTTTTGTTCCCAAAATTTGTCTTGATACATGAAAAGCATTATTTATACAATGTTTATAAAGATCTACGATGTCCAGAGGAGAGAGGTCTTCAAAGAGATTCAGTTTCGTTTCTTGGAACATTTATAAATAGGCTGATAACGTCCAAACTTGCTAAGATGTCTGAAGGCCCAATGAAAGAAGATGTTTTTCCTGTGTGAGGTAAAATCATGTTAGTTAGATATTTTGCTAAATTAGAGGTCGGAGAGTCTCTTCCATCCACTATCGATCTTAAGGGAATACCTATCTTATGTATTTTTGGTACACCATAAATTCTTGGAACTAATGGGTGTTTTGATTGTAGAGTTCTTTTAAGTTCTTCAGTCCAATTGGGTATCTTTTTTTATTAGATTATTGGTTTTATTGTGAGCACGCCATGTGGGATCTCTGTCTAAAGGTCTATAGGTATTAGAATCTTCAAGAAGAGTTTTCATTTTATTGTTATAATCTTCAGAGTTCAGAACTACTGTTGCATTCCTTTTATCTGCTTTGATTATAAGATATTTTTGTCTGATTTTAGTTCTTTGAGGGATGTATATTCCGTGTAAGGAAGGTTCCTTTGAGGTAATTTGCTTTGCAATAGTAATGCTGTGATCTGTATGCGGATGAGATCTCATGTATCACCCGGTAAATTTCTTATTCCTTTTTCTATTTGAGCGATTATGTCAATTTTTGGTAGGAAACGTGGCGTTAAGGCAAAGTTGAAACCGTTCATGAGTCTATTTTTTCGGTACGTCTATAGTACGTTTGTACCGTGGGTAAACTAAGAATTTGTTTTTATATTTTTAATGATTTTATTTTATACCTGGTATGGAAACCTAGAAAGTAAACATGGCATTTTTGAAGCTACTTCAGGATCCCAATAATCCTGGCGAAGATCTCACACAGGAGCGATGATATTCATCTAAAAAAATCACAATCATCCATGTCTACAGCTGGATTCGAAGCCTGTTGGTTAGAGAGCGGATATACTATCCACTCCGTCAACCAGGCCGGCAACATTTCTTCCAGTTGAGTGGAATATTCAGCATACTTTTCCTTTGGGAAGCGATCTTTGAAATGACACGATTTATGGATTTAATGTTTCCAATACATATTTGTATTGTTCTCTGAATAAATAACGATTTCAGAACCAAAGTGGATTCCTCGGTTATGAGGAATACAAGATAGATGGAAATTTTCTAAAAGCATATCGAATGTATAGTGCCAAAGAATGACACGCACACTTCATTTGCACACAATTGGGTGAACGTCCTTCATTTGCATGCACACCGCATTGTTACTTCCAACCATAGAAGCAACTCCATCACTCCCAAAACCATTGCAATTTTCTAACTTCATATCGCATTCACCCACTCAATATTTATTGAGTCATAAAGAGATTGCGCTGCTGCCGATGATAAGGAAAGTACGCCTAAAATTGCAGTTTTGGTGTTTATGTTTCAGAAAAATACCGTACCACGACTACACATTTGTAGTCGTGGTACGGTAGTTTTCTGAAAAAAAGTAGTGGTGATATTTGTATAGCAATATCAGCTGATTCATCAAGGAGTAATATAGACTTCTTACTTTTAACATCTTCTTTCAAAGCTGTCTGTCATGTTGCACTGACCACCTTTTTATTTATCTGGGTGCACTTAGTCCGGTGCAGTTTAATACTTCCAAGAACGCTACCTTTACCATGATCTTTTATTACTTCACTAAAATGATCAACAACTATCATTGCACAACTTCAATTCACTGCTCAGCCCGTTTAATGTTTGCCCTTGATACAAAAGAAGTGAGAGTACTTTGGTTCAAATCAGTTTTAAATTTATGCTTAGAAGAAGCTTCCTGTTAACGACAATTATACGATTTACTTTTCACAGTGCAAAGATAGAGTTTACAGTAAGTATCCCACTATGATCTGGTGCTTTTTGCAACCATCAAAAACTTCTGTTCCTTTTTTTTTTTGTATTTCCGGTCATTATCTGTTTGAAATTAGGACTCACTTCTACTCACACACGTGAAACTATAGACTAGGGTAGTGTTTCTCAAACTTCAGATATCCGCGTACCCCTTCTTAAATTTTCATTATTACCAAGTACCCCCCTAATTAATTAAAAAATAAATAAATTAATTAATTAAAAATAAACAAATAAATTAATTAAAAATAAACAAATAAATTAATTAAAAATAAACAAATAAATTAATTAAACGTAAATAAATTACTTAATTAAAAATAAATTACATAACTAAAATTAATTAAAATTAATAAATTGATAAAAAAATATTAATTAAAATTAAATATCGATTTTATTTGCATTTATATGTTCATGTAAACAAAAAATATAAAAATATGATTTATTTTAAAATTTTGGTTCTCTAGAGATGTCAGACGGCAGACTCTTATCAATTTCATTTGATCCAGATGCAATACCAACGTTTTCTTGTTGCTTACAGCTACTTGCTATATTTGCTATATTGCTCTCTTTTGGGGGTTTTATAAATCCAATCTTTAACCAATGATCCATACCTAAGAATTTGAAAGCTGAAAAAATACTGTATTTACTCGAATATAACTCTAACTTTTTTCCCAAAATTAAAACTAAAAAATCGTGTTGCGAGATACGTGTGGAATTTTCGGAAAATAAAGTTTTCAGAAAAAAAATGAAAATGGTGCGACTTACCAAGAAGCTCCTACTCGCTATCACTACTTTTGGCATCGAGAACATTTTCTTTGTGTGCATCGTTAAAGTCATCTACCCAAATAGCATCATCTTCTTTCCCATTATTTCAAGCAAAAATTACCAGTAATTTAGAAGACTTGAGATACGTAGAGCAGCGAAGAACTGCATATGATTGGTGCGGTATTAACAAAAAATTGCGCGAACCAAAGACAAATTCTAATTCCCTTCAGCCGAATTCCATAATATTTGAAACGCATTCACTATATATTTCTTAGTTTTAACACGTTAACGACGGGGTGGTGTCAAGCAAAACCATATGTTCCACCGGCAACATATGGTGTTGCTTGGTTTATACAGCAGCTTCTGTTGGAGAGGGGATGTAATTCATTAGTTAGTGCCGTTTTATCCCGGTTGTCTCTAACTGCACTGTTTGTTGAAAAATATGACTCCTTTAATTATGCATAGCCGAAAATTGCCATGTACCCCCTAACGACCTTTCGCATACCCCCGGGGGTACGCGTACCACACTTTGAGAAACACTGGACTAGGGAGTAAAGACTAATACATGTTCGACTAACCATCCAATTTGTTCAGAACGTGTTCTGAACTTGTACTGCACTTGTTCAGTTTGCATTCGCTTCATAGTATAAAAGTTATATTAAATATTCTTATTATATAATATATTGTTGTTGTTATATTATATTTTAATCTGGTTAACATATTATTATCATTATGATAATATCTACAATAAATCCTCCAGGAAAATGGAAATAGTTTTATAGAAAATATATGAATAGGAAAGTAAATAATTTTTCAAAAAGGGCAAAACATAAGCCAAAGCAAAAAGTATTAGCCAGGCCACATTTTTGTTATAAAGGCCAATATGACAACTCTAATTCGAATGTTTCATTATTTCTACCGTGATTTATATTCATTATTTACTTTTTTAAAGGTTTACTGTTAAAGTAAAACTTCAAAATATTTTCAAAGTTTAAATGATTTATATAAATATCTGAAATTTAAAATATATATAACGTATTTATGCTTTTCTTTATTATTATTGTGTTACTATTAACACGATACTTAAGAATCAAATTAATAATTAGGACCCATCAATTACTGAAAACTCTTTTATATAGAATGCCTAAATTTAGTGAAATAAAAGTTTTAAATTATATTCGATACATATTCATAATAAAATATTATACAAACAGGTGCTTAAAATGAGCAATTATGGAGGTCAAGATCACAAAGAAAAACAAATTATTAAAAACAATTTATGCCTCTTTGTAACTATGTTGCCTTGCACACTGTACTTACCTGCAAATTTTCTATAGAAACGTCGTAGTTCTTTTTTTTTATTTTGCTTTGTTTATTCTGAAAAAATGAATACTGAGAATTCGTATTGTTGTTGTTGATTAAATGACTATATATGACATCTACGAGTAGCAGATGACACGCTACACTGATAGTCATACGCAAAGACCGACCAGTAAGCTTACAACATTTACAAATGGACTTCGACATAATCATTGATTGGCTCATGCGCAATTTCGTCGTAATGAATAGCAAAAAATCTCAACTCATCATATTCAGAAACCCTGATGGCTACAGATCTCTCACACATATCATTGAAATGTCATACTTCTCATTTCCCAAAGAAAACCAAAATCTGTCCTTGCCCAACAATCCAAGAAGTTACAAACCTCTGCACGTTAACTACAGAATGCGATGGAGTACGTACACCTATTGATTATATACAAAAAAATTGCCGATGTCATTCTTTGAAATGCACTACTTACAAACCTTATTACCTTCAAATACTAGGAAAATCATACGTAAATCCCTAGGTGAGTCTATACTGAGATAAGAATATCTTGCCATGGTTCTATATCGTAATATGTAATGAAAACAAACTACTCATTACAGAACAGGCTGATGGCAACAGCAGCTCTTGAGTGCCAAAAGAGTACCACACTTTCTCATCCATCAGCATATAACATCAATCTACTTGTGACTATAATAAATCTTTGGCCTTACGTTATCATGTTAAGGGACTACTTTTTCAGAAAATACGAAAACAGCAGTAAAACCTCGGCATATAACTTACCAGTACTGTAATTATAATAATGCATATGGACAAGCAACCCTTCAATTCTATGCACCTGACTAATTGAATAACTTCTAGACAGCATGAAGAACCTAACTGCATATGCTGCCCTAAAGAGCGCCTTGTGGTCCTTATACTCAACACGTGACAATAACGATGCCTAATATTAAAATAGTCACATGTAAAAAAAAAAAAAATAGGAGTCTAATTATATACTTGTCCGCGCGGTTAGCCTAGTGGTTATGCGCTTTCCAACCATATGCTTGAGAAAGGAGTGTCCTGTGTTCGATTCCCGTCGCCAACGTAAGGAGCTTAAGGATATTTCTCAGGCATAGCCAAGTTAGCCGATCTTGGGCGTGAACTGGGTTTTTTTCCCAGTTTCCCTGGGGTTATCTTAAAACCGGCCCGTGAACACACGCAGTTACAGTCATAAGGATAGTCACCTTATCCTCGGAACGGGTACGACAACTTAGAAGGGCTCAAGATAGCGCTGTAACAGGTCAGTAAGCCTCACACGTAGAAGAGAGAAGAAGAATTATATACTTATTCAGCTTCACATCGGCTTCGAAAGATGTGAGAAAAATAACAAATATTTTGTCATAAATATATCAGAAATGTAACAATTATAATTCCTGAGTGTACAATAAGAACTCTATACAGATGATACAAATAATTAATAAGAGCATTCAACACATAAACTAAAGTGCAAAACTGTAAACTATCAGCAGTGTAATTCTGTATTCTAATGGCACATAAAATATCTTCATGAAAGCCAAACATTGGCTTCGAAAGATGTGAAAAAAAGTTAAATGTACGACTATGATTATGGTACCAACGAGGGGAGGTAGGCTGAAAACTTCTGATATTACCACATAAAAGAACATATCTATAGTATATGTTCTTTTATGTGGTAATATATATATATATATATATATATATATATATATATATATTATTATTATTATTATTATTATTATTAATTTTCTAACGTTATAAACCAATATAATAAAGTGCAATAGATTAACTTCTTTGATTAATTCATATTTTGTTTTAAGCTATGAAAAAATGAAGTATACTTTACATTTCATGTAACACCCCTAGTGTCTTAGAGAAAATATATTATAAATGCACCCATAATTCATAGACAAATCAACGAAATTATTTGGTGAAATAGGAACAGATCTACAATAACCTTCATTTCTGTAATTTATTACGTCATACTTAGGCTACTGGGAATTTCTACAAACAATAAACTTTTTCATCATAATTTTAGGAATATTTATATATAAAAATATTTATTTTAACTTTGAGAACATTTTCGATTAAAATATTTATTATTGTATATAATCATTTTGTTTTTGTTTGGCTATCTATTATAATGAAGAAATTCTGTTTTTTATTAATTTAAATATTTTAAATTATTAAGAAAATATTAATACACCTTTAATTTTTTATAATTAAAAATTATAAATTCATTTATCATACAAAGTTATACAAAGTTGAAGAGCTGAATCAATCGACCGTGAGATGCGGTGATTGATTCATTAATGCCCTTGGGGGTGATGGATAGCAACGCAAAGCTGTACCAATGAAGTTTAACTGAGGTTCGGCTGTTGCTCTTATCCCCTTGGGCGACGAGTTTTTGGGTTCGCTCTCTTGGGGTTTTTGCCTTAAGGGAGCACTTTGAGTCTCCGGGGAAGGTGTTCTCCGGCACGGCCCGCTGAGGGGCTTTGTCGGTGAATTATTTTCCTCGGAATTTGAGCGGTTCTGCTCGGTAATCGAGTTTCACTGAGTAGAACCAACGCTGAGATTTGGACGGTCTTTCGCCCACGAATGAGTGGCCTAGAGATCGTCCGATATTTTTGAGATTGAACCTTTACTTACATAGTCGATTGGTTCATTAATGCCCTTGGGGGTGATGGATAGCAACGCAAAGCTTGTACCAATGAAGTTTAACTGAGGTTCGGCTGTTGCTGCTACCCCTTTGGGCGAGGAGTTTTTGAGTCCGCTCTCTTAAGGTTTTTACCTTAAGGGAGCACTTTGAGTCTCCGGGGAAAGTGTTCTCCGGCACGGCCCGCTGAGGGGCTTTGTCGGTGAATTATTTTCCTCGGAATTTGAGCGGTTCTGCTCAGTGGTCGGGGAGCCCGTCACTGAGTGGAACCAACGCTGAGATTAGGACGGTCTTTCGCCCACTATGGAGTGGCCTAGAGATCGTCCGTATTTTTGAGATTTCACCTTTACTTACATAGTCGGTGATTGATTCAATATGAGATGCCCATATATATAGGGTAACGGATGGCAATGCTGAACCAATGAAGTTTAACTGAGGTTCGGCTGTTGCTGTTATCCTGGGTTAATGAGTTTGCTCTCTTAGGTTTTGCCCTAAGGGAGCACTTTGAGTCTCCGGGGAAAGTGTTCTCCGGCACGGCCCGCTGAGGGGTACTTGCCGGTGAATTATTTTCCTCGGAATATGAGCGGTTCTGCTCAGTGGTCGGGGAGCCCGTCACTGAGTGGAACCAACGCTGAGATTAGGACGGTCTTTCGCCCACTATGGAGTGGCCTAGAGATCGTCCGTATTTTTGAGATTTCACCTTTACTTACATAGTCGGTGATTGATTCATTAATGCCCTTGGGGGTAACGGATGGCAACAATGCAATGCTGTACCAATGAAGTTTAACTGAGGTTCGGCTGTTGCTGTTACCCCCTTGGGCGATGAGTTTTTGAGTTCGCTCTCTTAAGGTTTTTGCCTTAAGGGAGCACTTTGAGTCTCCGGGGAAAGTGTTCTCCGGCACGGCCCGCTGAGGGGCTTTGTCGGTGAATTATTTTCCTCGGAATTTGAGCGGTTCTGCTCAGTGGTCGGGGAGCCCGTCACTGAGTGGAACCAACGCTGAGATTAGGACGGTCTTTCGCCCACTATGGAGTGGCCTAGAGATCGTCCGTATTTTTGAGATTTCACCTTTACTTACATAGTCGGTGATTGATTCAATATGAGATGCCCATATATATAGGGTAACGGATGGCAATGCTGAACCAATGAAGTTTAACTGAGGTTCGGCTGTTGCTGTTATCCTGGGTTAATGAGTTTGCTCTCTTAGGTTTTGCCTTAAGGGAGCACTTTGAGTCTCCGGGGAAAGTGTTCTCCGGCACGGCCCGCTGAGGGGCTTTGTCGGTGAATTATTTTCCTCGGAATTTGAGCGGTTCTGCTCAGTGGTAGGGGAGCCCGTCACTGAGTGGAACCAACGCTGAGATTAGGACGGTCTTTCGCCCACTATATGGAGTGGCCTAGAGATCGTCCGTATTTTTGAGATTTCACCTTTACTTACATAGTCGGTGATTGATTCATTCAATCCAATACCCTTGGAGGGTAATGGATGGCAATACTCTAGCCGTAGCCAATGAAGTTCTAACTGAGCTCGGCTATTGATGTTACCCTCCTGCCATGATCAGAGCTTTAATTGCTCAATAACACCTTATCCCTACACTGTCCTCTACAGATAACGGGGAATATGAAAAGCATTCTTGCTTCGCCCCTTTAAGCCAGTCCTTATAAGGATAAGGTTATACAAAGTTAATGTGCGTTATCAATGCAGGTTGTTTGGTAATCGAAACGCCCTTTGATATTTAGATGTAATAAGAACTTTATTATATTCTGGACTAATAATTTCTGAAATTAAATTAAAAAACAAATTCTACTAAAATAAAATATCTGCTTATAAGCACCTCGTAAACAGGTATTTTTATATCTCATGCCGTGTTTCTTTATTTGTTTCGTCTCTTCTGGAATGGAATATCAACGCAAAATGTAGCTCTCACCAGATTTTTCATTAAACGAGACGAGTAGGTGTCAGCAGGAAGCTTTTCGGACTTATTCTCTCTTTCTGGAGTGAACTTTTTTCCTCCTTTCACTCTACACGTGTTAAGGACCTTAATTCCAGACGCCGAATCACAGCGCGGAAATTCCAACTGCCACAAGGCGCGCTACACTATTTGCTACTATTCTCAGAGGAAAGAAGAAGGCGGATGTACTTTAGTAGACTCCAAGATGCTTTCCGGAGGTTTCAACTTGATATCTTAGAGTCCTGCCAATCGTGTCTCTGTTCTGCACACCCCTAACTGTTATGTAACCCTGTGGGAATTTACTGTCGTTCTTGTTTTCTTCCTTCTATAACATCACCTCCCCCTCCCACCTTCTCTTACCGACGGTGAAACGGCAGTCGGTTGCCAAGGTGTGCGAATGTAATTCTTTTCTTCCGCCAATTTAGAAACAGACTGTGGACAATGGACAAAAGTGGATGTTTTTTAACTTCGTTACGAAATGAAAAAGAAAAAGATGTGAAAGTGCGGCAAATGTCAGTCATTCTATTTTCGTTTTATCAACGTGTCACTATAAAAAGATTTAAATTTACGAAAAGGTAGTTCGGTACTTGCTCGTTTCTACCAATTCTTGTATTTGAGGAAAAACTTTCTGTTTTTGTTGTTGTTGTTGCTGTTCTTTATTTCAGCATTAAACTGTCTATCGTATTTTTATGTTAATAACTCGAAACAATAGAGAACCGATCTTGTTGCTGAATGAATTTATATCTTTATATTATGATACGCTAATTTAATGAATTAAAATTTACTTAGAAAATTTTATACTCTAAATTTATTTATAAAATTAATTTTTAAATGTTAACATAATATGAATTATAATGTAAACTTTTCAAATTTAAAAGGATATTTTTTATTTTTATTTTATTTTTAAGTACACCTATTTTAATTTTGCATACTTTTACATAAAATATCAATAATTGTATCATTAATCTGTAGGACAATCGACCGTGATATGCGGTGATTGATTCATTCAATCCAATACCCTTGGAGGGTAATGGATGGCAATGCTGTAGCCAATGAAGTTCTAACTGAGACTCGGCTATTGCTGTTACCCTCCTGCCATGATCAGAGCTTTAATTGCTCAATAACACTTTATCCCTACGGATTATTATGAACTCCTCATTGCAATAATACGGATGAAATTTAAAGTCAACTATAAAAGAAATGGGATGAACTCCACACGAAAAAGTTAAACCAAATAAGATTAGACTACATTAGGAAAATTGAAGAAATAAATAGGATTCAAACAGATGAAACCGATAACCTTTGGAAAACAGAAAAAGAAATATTAATTAACTCGGCAAAGGAAACTTTAGGAATTTATAAGAGACTCAATAATAAATGGATATCATCTGAAATTTAGAAAAATGTGAAGAAAACTGAAAACAAAAATAAACAGACATACCCTCAGAAGAAAACAAGAAGAATTACAAACAACTCAAAAATGAAATTGATAAACTCTGCAAACAGGCTAAAGAAAAAAACCAGAAAAATGCAATGAGGCATGTAAACACCATAACCCAAAAATATTACATAACACAATTAAAGAAATTACAAAAAACTTTTCGCCACTACCTTTAACAATGATCATCCATCAGGGCGAGGAAACAGGAAATCCAAATGCAATAAAAGCAATATGGATGGAACACTACCAACAATCTTTAAGAATGAAAGCAATAACTATCTAATAACGAAGTCCCACACTAACTCAAGACATGACGCCTTAATGATCCTTCCATCGGAAGTGGAGAATGCTCAAAAGCAAATGAAATCTGACAAAGGGATAGACCAAATTCCATCAGAACTCTGGAAAAAAGGAAAGAAAACTTTAAAATTCCATACCACACGTTTAAACAAAATCATTAAATCAGGAGACATACCAGAAGATTGGAGAACAGGAATTCTCGTACCAATTTACAAGAGAGTGATAAGAAAAATTGTAAAAATTAGAGACCAGTCTCATTACTCATCCATGCTCACAAATGATTTACAAGAGTATTACAGAACAGAATAAACAGCACATATGAGATCATTCTTAGTGAAGAATAGGCAGGATTCAGAAAGAATCGCTCCACATTGGATCAGATCTTCATAATACAAAGACTAGTAAAATTATACTGGGAACATAAAAATTATCTATTACTGTTTTATCGATTTTAAACAGGAATTCGACTCAATAAACAGAGTAACTTTATTAAGAATATTAAAACAGGAACAAATCGATAAAGATGCCCTGAACTTCTTAGAAAAATATTATAGTCTCACAGAAGCAATAATTAAATTTAATAGTATAACAACAGATAAAATAAACATCAGTAAAGGAGTAGCCCAGGGATGTCCCATCTCCCCATACCTTTTCAACATCTACCTAGAGGATATGGTTAACCAATCCTTGGAAGGAGAAAAAGGGATCAACCTGAATGGTAATAACTTTAATAGCATAAAATATGCATATGACATTGTAATGATAGCAGACGCAAAAGAAAAAAATGGTGAACCTAATAACCAAACTAAACAATACGGCTAAAGAATAGAGCATGACCATAAATACAGACAAAACAAAAATCTTGGTAATTGGGAAAAAACGAAGAAAAAATAAACCTCTCCTTGAATAGATCAACAATTGAACAAGTAAAACAATTCAACTATTCAGGAGCAGTAATAACAGCACGCTTAGATACTCTCCATGACCACTATTAAACACAGAATATCGACTGCATGGTCATCATTTAATAAGCTAGGTAAAATCTGGAAAAATAACAAACTCTCCAAACCTCTAAAAATAATGCAATTATAATACCCACTGTACTATATGCTTCAGAAACTTGGACACTCAAGAAGACAGAGATACGAAAACTGGAGGCTTTCGAGATGAATGTAGAAAAATAAATAAAACAAAAGGGATAGAAAATAAAACAAACGAAACCGTAAGACAAGAGGCCTAAACTATACAGAACTCATTAATAGAAAAGATCAAAAGAGGACAACTTCAATGGTATGGACATGTCGACAGAATGCCACGAAAAAGACTAGCCAACCTCGCTCTCTATGCAAGAAAGAAAGGAAGACCAAGAACTTAATGGATAACATCAATAAAGGTTAACTCCGGATTACAAACCTATAGACAGCTCACCAGCCACGCAAGAAACTGAGACTCCTGGAGGTTGTTGTGGAAACTTGGAAGACTCAACCCATTCCCGACGGAAGAGGACAGTAAGTAAGATAGTAATTTAGTAATATTTAATTTTTGATTAAATTTTATTAAATGTATTATTAGTTAACTATTAATGAAATTATCATTGGTTAGTTAATAAGTAATGTGATCTTAATTATTTGGTTGCTTTTCTTCACATGTTAGTCAGTCTCTCACGAAATTTAGGTATACCACCCTGGATATTAAGAAAAAAGACATTTCAGTAATAACGTTATAATGACTAAACCTGTGATTTGATTCGTTTAAAAATTCAAGAAGAGATTTTTATTTCTAGAATATACAAGGGAAGAGTTTGCATACAAAGCGTATTCTCGCACAGTGATCTTCATCTTGATATATGAGTCATTTTCTTTTCAGCCATCGAAACAGAAAGATAGAATCCTTATAATTCTGACGTAGAAAGAATAACCTTCAAGAGATTATAGATCACAGAGGATTCAATTTTTCTCAAATGAATTGTGGCAATTTTTTTCATAAGAAATACAGCAAGTCTAGGAATAGCTCGTAAGGGTATTTAGGGGAAGAATTTCCATGAGATCCGAATTTCACAAAACACCTTAAGAGAGAGAGAGAGAAATCCTTGAAAAAATCCTTAAACTTTCTAAAATAGCAACAGTCGGACTTGATCTCATTTACCATAAAACCTCATCTTCCGTCTAATTCAACATATCAAACAATTGGCTTGGTGCTCAAATTAAAACTAATCATGCATTGGATAGCACAGGAAGACCTAAGCTTTGGATGCTTCATCTGTTCTACCGTTATACATTGATTCCTTCCCCTTCCCAGTTATTGGACTGGGAGAGTAGAACGTGCGCAAAGCCTCTCCTGTTTTTTTTTTCCGGGGAAAGTAATACACTGGTGACTGGATTAAATCCTACTGATGGAAATTGAAGCTAACTTCATCCAGTGACCGTGTTCAGAAACTGAATTTCGTAATAGGAGTCTAATCTCTACATAATAAAAAAATAGCAAATTATAATATCTGAATGATCTTCAGATAAAAACAGTTATATATTTGGTTAACGAAAATTCCTATATGGGTGAACATTCATCCCCTACATAACACTACAGTGTTATCTGAGAGATGAAAATTCACTCAGAATGTCATGAAGTGGGGGAGATTAAGACGCCATACTCATCAGACTGTTTCATTATTTAATACTTTGTTGGTATTCATTTGAATTTTTCCGGGTACTATGACACCAGAAGAAGAAAAAAACTTATGATATTCTTATATGAATCCCCACCAACAAATAGTAACAAATAGTTGGAAACATATCGCACACTTACCATTCGTCGATGGGTTGATGGTTGAATGATCTGTGCACAGGGTGCTCCAGAGACCTAACATCGAACTTTGTCAAGTCATTTCAGGCCTCCAAGAAGTAGTTGATAGTCTTACAACAGGAGTTAATTCAAATAATTTAGAGGCCAACATAGCGATGTTTAATCTTTATGCATGTGTCATTAGATCTCATTTGACCCACTTATGGAAATCACTCCGAAGCCCACTTTAAAAGTCCATCCTCCTTCTCACAAATAAATTCTTCTCTTTTTAAAACTGATAATTGGCGATAAGTTGTAGATTTTAGTGATTACAGCAAATCTTTAAGTAGATTATATTTTATTTATTTAGCACGAGAGGAAAGTATGTAATGTTTTTCTGATTGTTATCGAAGATATGTTAAACCTTTCATGTTAGAAGATTACAAAGATTTAAATTTTCGTTTGCGAGATCTTAGAATTATGTTTACTTAGAGGATATTCACGAGATAGTAAGCCGATCCTTTTATCAGAGGAAGTAAGATCATAAAACAAAGAGAAAGGACGGGATATTCGATCACCAAATGAGGTTGGCTTTTGCAATAGAATCTTGGGAATAAGTAGATCTGTATGAGAGTAATGTCTTTGCTCAGTTATAGAATAAAACAACTAAGATTTTAATTGACAAAGCCTATTATGCTAAACGAATATCCATTTTTCTGAATGCTTTAACACCAAAAAAAAATTTTAAAAATTTATATGAATCCCCGCTAACAAACAGTTACAAACCTATCCCGCATTTAGTAATCTTCGATGGGTTAATAGTTGAATAATCCGTGTTTGAACATCCCTATTTAGAGATTTTCTAGTGTAGAGCTTAAAATAAATGAAATCACATTTCTTTCTTTTTTTTTTTTTTACTTTCATTAAAAGCACGAACAAAAAAAAAATAACAAAAAAGCAAGTTAGGTAAACTTAACGTGCAGTTAACAAGGAATAAACCATTATTTATTGTATTATTTTTATACATATGCCACACAGTTACTTTCATATTCTATAATGGAAAGAAAGGTTGATATGAGGTTCATAGACAACGCAGAAGGTTTCCCTTATAAGTGCTGCTGATTGATGAATTGACTTGATTTTCATTTCCTTTCCAAGTCTCCATAAAACAAAGTGACGAAAATACCATCACTGGAAGTGCCCAGTATGTTCCTTTTTTCTCCAACTTCTAGTATAAAATATTCGTGTTTTCAGACTCAAAACAGGTATCATGGAGAGTACAAGCGACATTCCTTCAAGTTGGTTATTCTGTATGTCAACAGATAATACACTGCACCGGAAGTAATGATTTATCTCTTATGAAGTCTTTGGTTCGGGTAGAGGAATATTTTTTATAGCAGCTCTTTTGCTAAGCGTGTTGAAGAATATATTTTTTTTTCTGGTTTTTATTGAACTAGAAATTTAAAAAAAAAATTGTATACAATGTTAATTTCAATCTCTCATACTCACTATTGAACACCCAATTAGCGTCCTCTAATATTATTTTACATTTTTAATCAGCAAAATATTATTTATAAAAAATACTTTAATATTTCTTACTAAAATAACAGAGCGATCCTCTTCCAGTTAACCTCTACACTACTATGAAACCTCTCAAACAATAAATATTCCTAGTATCCCAGATCCCTTTACGGTGGAATCACAGAATATCTGCTTTCTTACGTAACTTATGTTTAGATAAATACCTCCGAAAAGTTCGTAAAAACGCGAGTGAATGCTCTTGATATCTCTGAAACATTTGCCATTTGTGGTTTAATTTATATGCAAGTGGCTTAAAAAGGCTTCTGTATGAATGACTACCGATGCTTTGTCATTAGGATAGATTTTAGTCCTACCTTACAACACTCAGCTTCCATAAGGCGCTCTTGTGAAAACCAAGTCTTTCTTATTTGACGAGTCTTGCACTATACGAATGAACATGCGTAATGCAAACCTAGTCTTAAAATCAATCTTAAAATCATTCTATAGCGATGAGTCACTAACCTTCTTAGAAGCGTAATTTTTATGCTAAGAAAACTCAATCACATTTCTGGCAAAAAATATTTTGTTTTTTCCCCCCTTCATTGATGTTCATTAATCTTTATTAGCATAAACATATCACATCCCAGCGTCCAAGAAACTAAGATTTATTTTGAGTTACAGGTAGTACTATATACGAAGGTAAATACTTAGAGAACACTTCCGTGTTTTCTTGGGTATCTACACTAATAGAAAAACGTCTATCTTCTCAAGGCACGTAGATTTACTCTCATTAGGGTAATATTCAAAGAACCATCAGTGAACTGTCGTTTCAATCCTTCATTCCTACCTATAACTGGCCTTATTTGAAAAATCACTCTTCCACACAGACATAAATTATTTGTTTCTGTAACATTGGATGAAATGGTAAATTCTCTTAGAACTAAGAAAAGTTATATAGAATTTATTACAAGAATTCCCTGGGAAAAAGCCTCGAACTTCTTTATTTGGCAATTCTTATATTACATGACTGCAATGTTAGTCAAGCGTTACATGAAAAACGGTGTAATGGAACGCGTCTAATAAAATTGGTTCTCCTTATCTTCCTAATCCAAAAGACTCTAGTTTACCGTCATCAAACTCTACAGGAACAAATTTGTGTATTATGTTAGCGGTACTTCGCTAAGCTTAACTCTGGATCATAAAATACGGTTTAAACATGGGATAGAACGTATTCTGCATATTTCGAACACAAAATATAAATTCCACTTAGAAGCCTGAAATGGGAATATATATAATAAATAGAGTTTTATGATTCGTATTTCCCTTAAAAAGAAAGATAAAAGGAGCTTTTATAGGATCCATTTTGAAGCAAGTAAATTTATTTCCCTATTTAGTATTTGTAAAATATAAAATATTCAGAGAAAGTACATAATCAATAAAAATGTGTAAAATAATCGCCTACTTAACTTAAAAATTAATTACGTTATAAATCTGAGGAGTTTATTTTATCGTTCAATCTTATAAAGAAATCAATTTAAAACAGGTGATTGATAAACTTATTCGTTTCTAACAACGTTGTATAATTCCAAGAAACGCTATGCTTTATAAAGGACAAAAAAAGCTCCCTCTCATAAACCTATATCACATATTAGTTTCATTAAGAATATAAAATTCCGAGAAGCAGCTGATGTCAATTTCACGACTGTGCCAATTACAGGAAATGTAGGTCACTACACAATTAGTTGTTCGAAAGTTTTTAAGCTATTTTTTGAGGGATAGCGAGGATCTCATGAGAGAAAAATTTTTCTGGACGATTTTCTCACAGTCTGCTTGGCAAAAACATAATTAGTTATGTTGCCACTTGAAGCTATCAATAATAATTATACAATGTTCATTTCCATTCTTTCCAACTGTATCGAGAACGGTACTAGCGCCCTCTAATATTCTTCCTGGTTTTTGTTGAACTAAAAATAAAACAATATCTGTATAAAATGTTCATCTACATTCTCTTGTACTCAGTACCGCGATCCAACTAGCGCCCTCTAATATTCTTTCTGGTTTTTATTGAACTAGAAAAAACAAATTGTATAAAATGTTCATTTCATTCTCTCACATTCAGTATTGAACATTAAACTAGCGCCCTCTAATATTCTTTCTGGTTTTTATTGAACTAGAAATTAGAAAACAAATATTTGTATACAATGCTAATTTCATTCTCTCATATCTCACTTAGTATTGAACATCCAACTAGCGCCCTCTAATATTCTTTTACATTTTTAATCAGCCAAATATTATTTATATAAATAGTAGCAACCAAAAATATAGTATACTTATGGAAGGATCTGAAATCTTATGGTTTAACTGTTGCAAATATTATTAATGCTACTATTTAATCAAAAATTCTAAATACTTTTCCTATAATAATAACAATAGGCTTTAAGTAAAATAATAAACATACGAATAAAGAAAGTAATTTTCTTTAAATATTGATTTTTAAATGTCTTTGATTTTTAAATTGATCTGTATGCCATTGAATTAGAAAACATTTCACATTTATTGAAATTATTGCAGTATTTTTCATTCTGTGATTATAAACAATTTTAAAAAAACTGGGGATGATCTAATTTATTCTCTCCGAAACTTATTCAACTCTACATAGTAGAATAGATGTTTGCCTTTCGACACTCATTTTAAGAAGCTTAGAAAAGATAAGTTGCCTGTAATTCGTGCTTTGGCATTTTTGTTTATTACATTTCTTTTGTTGAACTACGTAAATGAACTATAAATGTAAATTGATGGCATTGTTTCTGTTTCTTGCTTTCTTCTTAATACTACAGATGCTCTTCCCAAACCAAGTGGATAAAATCTCAGTACCGATCATCCTCTGGAGTCTTAATGTTGTTTAATATTAGCTAGCAACGCATTAATGATTCCGGTCTGACTGTTTGTTCTACTGATTAATTCTAAAAAAGTGAAAAAAGAAATTGAAAAAAAAAAGTGCTCGATGAAATCTATGATGTTGCTATTAATGTACATAGTAATTAAGACATTGACATCTTACGCTCTATGTCGTCGGCATACTTAAATCGTTTGTAAGAAAATGCCATTTTTCTTTTTCAAGAATAAGTACACAGCTGTAGAAAAAAGGGGTCGAAGGAAACGCCCTCTATGATTAACTTAATGAATGGGGGCTGGAAATACAGAAGAGAAAGTTGTCAAGAATTTTGAATTTTATGATGATTAAGGAAAATTGTAGTTTAATTTTGAAAATTACGGTAAGGTACGAAATAATATTTGGGAGTGTGATTGAGATATCGCTAAATTGACGCTTTTTTCCCCTCTGTTGGATCGATTTTAATTGAAAATCGTAATTTTTCTGTTGGTGCGTTCATGAACGAGAGAGAGAGAGAGAGACGACCTCTATAATTATCATTACAGTAATGACCTAGAACTAGGCATGCTTAATATAAGAAGAACCAAATTTGAATTACAAATCTTTTCTGGCAAATACGTTTTCCAATAGTTCTCCCCACTTAATAGGTTTATAAATCTGTTTTGGAAAGCCAGTGAATTAAGTTTTAATTTTACGAATCTCAGTGAATATTAACTAGTCATTAAATTTCCTAGTAAATTACTCGAAATGGTATGTCATTAATTTATCTTCTATTTAAAAACATCACAAGGTACAAATTTCGACCAGCTGTGACACTTTAATGCTAGATTCTTCGACTAATAGCAGTCCTACAAATATTCCATCACATCTAAAGGTCTTTGTTAAGTAGTAATGAGAAGGGGGGGGAAGAACATCAAAGTATTAGCCTTGGAATTGCAGTGTTATAGAGTAATATGCATAGAAAATTTCCTTCAGTGATTCACTGCGTATTTTAGACTTAAATCATTGAACTATTCACCCATGAGTTCCTTTTTTGCACAATAGTGAAGAAGAGTCCAGAGAAAGAAATAAAAATAGGTTAATTTTATTGGACTTATGTAGATGATGTGCATATTCGCGTAAATTCAATGTTTATGGTTTCGTGTTAAATTCAAAGAGAGCTTTTTTTTAACATGTTTGAACTCATCGCAGTTACTGGAAATAAAAAAAACGAAACACTCAAGTGGCGTAAATTTGAAGTGAGTCAAATTGTGATCTGAAACGCTCTTGTAAATATCCATTATTATTTTGCGCTGACATTCGAGATTTATGGTCCACTCTTTGGCAAAGAGCAAAATTTTTTTTGCTATTATTCGGAGAGTGTTGCAAGAAATAAGATGGATTAAAGGCATACGCCAAGCCCTTTAGTTACCCATCCACTATTTACAACACTTGCATCTACAAACAGAGCGGTTTTTCCTTTTTATTGTAAGAGTAGTGCTGACCAGGCAAAAACTATCAGCAAAATGACGCTGCGATCAATTTAAATTACCCATGTCACTTTTAACATCTTGGCTAAGACATTGATGCATCATCTTCCATTCCTGCTCCAGTAAAAAAAAATATTAACGTCCGATGGATATACACACACACGCAGAGAGAGAGAGAGAGAGAGAGAGAGAGAGAGAGAGAGAGAGAGGGAGGTGATTTATAGCTACATTACTTCTCAGTGAAATAATAAATAAAAGCCAGTGTAATTTTTTTTTCAGAATGAGCTAAAAGGCAGTTTGGTCTTCAACGAATCAAAAGTGGCTCTTGTAGGAACAAGTCGACAGCAGCTGAATCCTCAACACGATTTCAATCTTATCAATTCTTTTCATTATAATAAACTCTTAAAACGAAATGTTAACCATTGATTAAAAAAAATGGAACGTACAGTGTTATGATTGTTATAAATACGCAATAAAAAAAATTAAGTTCATGATTTGTGGATGGTAACCACCACAATAATAAAGTGAAATTTAGTTATAGTACCTTAAGTGAAACTTCACCAGATGTCGCTTGCTTCTTTCCATGTTACGCATTCGTCTCCTATCTTATTGCATTTATATAAATCAGTGATGAGTAGTCTAGTCGAGAAAGCATTCTGTAATTGAATCAGTGACGAAACGAGAAAACCGGAGATTCTCCACTCTCGACATTGGAATTAGCATTTACAAAGTAAGAATGAAAGAAGTGGACATTTAAAAAAATTTCAAATGGGCCAATAGGAGACGAATATATGGACGACGCCAGCGTTCATGTCACCTACTAGGTTCGGCTAGGGCAACTCATAGTATGGTGGTGAATGTATTCCCGCTAACTTAATTTATATAATATCAATTAAATTTAGAAATAAATATTATAAGAGATATACTGAAGCAAATAAACTAAAGACATATCAGGAAAAGGATGATTAATGCCTTTCCTAATCGACTCCTATACAGGTATTGTATATATATATATATGTATATAAATCCTTAATCAGTCCATGGTACGAATGTAATATAGGTTCACAAATAAACCTTTATTGAGTAGCAATCACATTAAAAAATGTAACCTTTCAAATCTAGTCAACTACACCTTGTTGGAAGCGTGGTCTGCTTCCACAAGGTGGCGCTGGCGAATATTGTCGCCATAAGGGCGACAATATTCCCTTAGACGAAATGCTAACTAGATTCCCAAGCGATAGATGACTTTCATTGTCTTGTGAAACACTTACTTTCTTTTTATAAGAAGAGGAAGTTAACGCCATGTTTGGTCCGCAGATCAGTATCTGTAGCTTCTAATCTCTTTTTCCTGCATGATCATGCGATTCCCGGCAAAGAAATACCAAACATACTATACATACTATAGAGGCTCAGAACTTCCTCCTTTCGAGGATACAGCAATAAATTGGTTCCGCAGTCTGGCTGCTAGATAGTACACAAAACTGAACCTGATGGTATGCATCAGGAGGTTTCTCGCTCGACTGACGCATAATTCTGCTACCACTTATCCTACCGTATGTGCCTGAAGGGAATCCAGGTAGTCGACATGAGTGGGCACTGTCGTGGTATTGTACTGTCTGTATGGAAGACATGTCTGCTTGTTTCTCACTTTGCCAACCTCCTACTCCTCAACACGAATATAAATCATATTCATCATCACTTACAGACATCCAGACCAGAGCTATTCCTCATTGAACCTCGGTATGCAGCCGCATCAATCACTGTCCGCCTCAGCTGTTCAAATTGTACTGCATATCACAGAGAATAGGCATCTTCAAAATATTTCTATTTTTATATCTACTCTATAATATAAAATTATAAGCCTTTTTTTGTAACGTTGTGTCACGTTTTCGTGTCAAGTTATTTGAAACTCAAGGGCTACCCTGAGTGTCGAATCTTCAAAATTCGAGTCATCAGAATTCAAGGAGAACCTGCCTACCAGTCCGGAACTCGAGGGGTTCGGGCGCCGTAGGCGCCGGGGGGGGGGGGGGGGGACCCACTTTTCGAGTCATCAGAATTCAAGGAGAACCGGCCTACCGGAAGTCGGGGGGACGCCGTAGGCGTCAGGGGGAGGAGCCCCAGTTTATTTATAATTTAACAACCTCCAAATCAATTTTCTAGCTTTTAAACATGAAATTGATTAATGTTAAAAATTGTGTAATGATTTATTGGTAATTGTGTACATGAAATTGTGGTAATTGTGTACATGAAATTGTGTAATGTATATTTTACAGAATATACGTTGACTGATTAAATTGCATTTAATTTTAATCCAAATTAAAATGGCATAATTCTCGCCATAAAATAATATACTATAATGTGATATACTGTACTATATTTTCCCACAAGAAATGAATGTCCTGTATAAATAATCAAATATATGAATAGTTCTTTAGCAGGTTTGAATTTGGGTTGAAAAGATATTTATCCAGAAAGAGGAATTTCTATAATGCTTTCAAATGAAAGGGGGTTATAGTTTCATGTGGAGTTTAGTACGGTAGGGGGTCTGATGAGGAAAGCGGTGTTTCTCCTACAAAAAAACAAACAAAAAAAAAAGACAGCTTGAGTTGATACAGTATACCATGGACCATGAATTTAATCGCCCGTGAATTATAATTTTCGAAAGTAGATTTTTGAAAAGACATCTTCAAGCAGACTAATACATTGGTTTATTTTTATAGGTTAATTTTCTCAACCACTCATTATATTACGCAAATAAAGGTAACTCATTCTTCATTTTTAAAAATGTGTGTACATGTTTGTATATGCACACACAGTGAATATTACAGTACTTCCACACACATTTCATAGTATTTTTGTACTTTCATTGCTTTAAAAACACACGATGGAAGAGGACACTGACCTCAATCTCCAAGCATGCATTTCGCATCTACATCGCGACAGCCACTACCAACTTCCTAAAAGTTTACAAAGACAATACGCCTAGTTAGATGTAGTACTTTCATACGAAAAAAATGAGAAACCAGTTCAGATTTCTTTCTTCAGTGTTCATATCACGACCCTCTATAGTGAGGTAATTTTGATAAAATACAATTTTAAATAATTACAAAGTAAATCCAGATATAAGTAAAAAAATACGATAAAGACAAACTAATTTTGATAATTTAAAACAGAAATAACAATGTTATTTCTAATTTCTAATGTTAATTTTGTAAATTTCTATCTAATAATAACATAGAACTATAAGGGTTTCAGTTATTAGCCTTATATTCTATTTCATGTCATATTTTGTGTTAAATTATGATATTTCATTGATCTGGTGTTATGTTATATGCCTTTTAAAAAAATAACACATTGGCATCCGTTCGACAAATTTTAGTACATATGAAGAAACGTAACTTAGCCTTTAACAAAAGAACGATTATATTACCATTCTTCTAATAATCCTTATAAGGACTGGCTTAAAGGGGAGAAGCAAGAATGCTTTTCATCTTTCCCGTTATCTGTAGAGGACAGTGTAAGGATAAGGTGTTATTGAGCTGTTAAAGCTCTGATCATGGCAGGAGGGTAACAGCAATAGCATAGTCTCAGTTAGAACTTCATTGGCTACAGCATTGCCATCCATTACCCTCCCAGGGTGATGTTTTTTTTTATTAGAAGAAGAATTTTTCCAATAATTTTTCCAATTCTTCTTCTAATTTAATTTTCTCAACCACTCATTGTATTACGCAAATAAAGGTCGAGTGATTCAAATTATTAAAGGGGATATAAAAATAAAATGGCATATAAAAATATGCCATCTTAGCACATCAAAATTCTTCTTCTAATATTTTCAACTATAAAAATAAATTACTAATAAAAACAAAAAGGTGTTTAAGTATTATTAGTTAAAAAAAAATTATTTTTTCTAAAATTTATATTAAAACTTATTAGAAAATAAAATTATTTAAACTTTATAGAAAATTCTTAGATTTGAATTAAAAAATAAGCAGTTTAACAAAACTGAAAAAAGCAGTTTAACACACTTACAACACGTAAAATGGGCATTTTCTGTGTTCAAGGGGTAAATATGAAGTGTTTGCCAACTTTTATAATACGCCTGGAAACATTACTATAGAGCAGTGGTTCTTAACCTTTTCGAAGTCACGGAACACTTTTGATTATAAGAAAAATTTGGGGAACACCAAAAGCATTAGGGTCATAAAACTAACAATAAAAATATGCGTGGTCTTGCCTTTTATAAAAATTGAACTGATTTTAATGCGATACTTGAGCTTATCGGCTTTTGCAGATTTCAGCAATATCAGGTCTAATATGTGACATAGTTACCCTTATCTCTTTGTCTATATTAGTATGTCTTTCACGCTTTTTAGTTTTTATACTGGTTAATATTGAGAAACCGAGTTCACACCAAAATGATGTTGAAAACTGCAACAAAATTTTCATTGCCTTTGTGGAGAGAGCTGGGTATTCGGCTCGGACAAAAAGCCAAAATTTCTCAAGAGTTATTTGAGAGAATTTCATTTTCAGAGTACGATCCGTTGACAAGGTAACTAACTGTTCTTCTTTTTGTAACGAAAATTCACAACTCGATGTATTGACTGTGTCAAATGAATTTCGTATCCAGTAATAATTGCGTGCATTTAAGGAAGGAAAGTAACTTGAAATGTTTTCTCCCAATATTCTTAAATGTTCTGTTATAAAGGAAATAATTCCTTCGGCATTTTTATTATGGAGCGAAGGAAACATATCAACTGTATTTTGGTTTTCTGATATGCGATTTTTCTAAAAAGGTACTTTTTTCTGAAAAGTTGACAATTTGTCAGTGGATGTCAAAATATTTTAATTTTTTTCTTGGATACTTGTATTAACGCTATTTAAGTAATTAAAAATATCGGCTAAATATGCCATTTTAGCACACCAAATATCATTTTGAAGACATTTTACAAAAGCAAATGTACCTTCGTTTTGAGAAAAGGCCAATAATTCATTCTTAAGTTCTAAAATTGGGTATAGCACTTTACCCCTAAATAACGATCTTATTTCAGTGTGCAAAAGCAAAGATTTGTACTTGGCTTCCATAAATATGCAAAGGTTTTTTTAAAAGGCCTGCTTTTAAAGGTCTTGATGTAATTGACCACATTTACAACTTTGTCCATTACTGGTTTTAATATTGCCGGTAGTGCTTTTGAAAATAGGGATTCTCTGTACAAAAAACAGTGCGTAGATATAATATTTGGGCTTATTTTCTCTGCAAGGGTAACAAATCCTTTTATAGAGCCTACTTATTGATGGAACACCGTCCGTACAAATTCCTACACACAGCTCCCATAAAATTTAAAAATTTTCTAAATATGACGTAATAGAGTCAAAAATATCTTGTCCTGTTTTTCATTTCGGTAAGTTCTCCGCAGCATAGAAATTGATTCACTGTTTCGTTTTCATTAAAGAAACGAACGAATCCTAGTAAATGAGCTTTACCTCTAATGTCAATGGACTCGTCAATTTGTAAAGCAAAATGTTGTTTGGAAAGTTTATTGGTAACTGTTTTCTCAATATCATCTGACATATCTTTCATTTTATTTTTTATTGTATCGTCCGAATGAGAAATTTTCATAATTTCCTGTTTTGCTTCGTCGCCAAACATAATGTTTACTATTTCACAACATGCTGGAAGAATAAGAGACTCTGCTGTAGTATGTGGTTTTAATTTTACAGCAATTAATTCAGCTACCTTATATGATGCAAGTTGTGCCTTATCGGAAATTTTGACAGTCATTTCAAAATATTTTACTTGTTTAACTTGCATGTCCGACAATCTCTTGAAATAATCTTTAGGTTTTGAAGCAAGATTGGTGTGGTTCGTAATAAAGTGTGATGTGACATCTTTCACCGGCGGAACACTTGTAACCAGTTCGTAGAACACCGGTTAAGAACCACTGCTATAGAGAATCCACCCACACACCTTAGTCTCGTGACAATTGCTTTACAATAGTTTAGTGCTGAATTCTTCATGTTTAAACCATACAAAGAATAGCTGAGCATATACGCGGATGACTGGCTGCCAACATTCCGGTCAGTAGTTCAGAAATAACACTCAAAATGGACTTTTAAGTGACTCTGAGCCCCGCGATTTTTTTATTTAGGTATGTTTTATTTTTTAAATTTATTATTATTATTTTATTTATTTTGCATAGTTGGGAAGGTAACCGGAGAGTTCATCAAAAAGGCAATTCATCGAACGACATTTCGTCGAAAAGGCAATTCATCGAAAAAACAATTCACCGAAAATTTTAAATTTTCGAAAATGTTATGAGAAAATTGATCCATTTAGAACAAAAGCTGAGCCGTGCAGAGTGAGATAGCAATGCTACTTTAACCACCTCACCGGCCGTTATGGATCACATACGCATCCTCATATGCTTCGTATTCATCATATATTTCAATGTAATATCAATGATATTACATTGAAATATGCACTTCGCATCCATGATAAACTTGACGTTTATAGACGTCTTGGCCGGTAGCGTGGTTTTAATAGGTAAAAATTATAAAACAATGTTTAGAACAAAAATTATAGAACAATGTGGTTTCTTAGAGTCTTTCTTGTCCGATAACTGCATGTCGGTTCATGGGACTGATTCGCCTGTTTCCGGGAGGAAAAGCCCACCCATCTCCGTATTATGCCTGTTAACTTACCTTTAGCTGAATAGGACTGATTAAAATTATGTGCGTCGTAAAAGGGATTCCAACTACCCAGGTCTTTCTAACTAAACGGCTTCGTTTATACCGCCTGAACTACGCAGGATCCATTATTATTATTGTTGCTAGTAGTAATATTCGACTTCAATACAGCAATCATTATGAGATGAAGTTTACTCAGAATCGCTATTTTTCATGTAGCCAGTTGGGAATTTCTGATCTAGCAACCAAACATGGAATTTTTTAGACTTTTTAATTGATTTCAGCCCAATAACAGGAGCGTTGGGCTCGCACCAGTGATGAAATTCATCTCCCACATCTTTTCACAAAACACTCATGTCCACAATGGGATTCGAACCCGAAGTCTGTTAGTCAGAGAGCTGATACGCTAACCATTTAGACTGATAAACATAAGCTAATTAAGTACCATAAGTGCACCAATTAAAAAATAATTAATGAACGGATTGTTCACTCTCATCTTACGCCTCTCTATTCGCATCTTTAACTTTTTTTTCTCCAATGTTCTAACCGCTTCTTTCTCTCTCTCTCTCTCTCTCTATTTCTTTTCGTTTATACCTGTTTTTCTTATCCCTCTTTATCTAACCCCCACTGTCTCTTCCTATCTCTATTTGTCTTTCTCTATTCAGTATCTGTCTCTTTCCTTAGGCTCCAGATGCCATACGAACGTGAGGGAAGGAGGGAAGGGTGGGAGTCGTGCCGTGAAGCAATTCTCTATATCACAACCCTGGCTGACTTTTCTGAGTCCAGGTAGAGGCCGATGAAACTGCTCAAGTGCTGCCATTACAGTAAAGCGACGTCTTCAAGAGGCGAGGGTGAATGAAAGGCGTTCAATGCAATAGTTCCGGCTGACTTACCCAAAGTTTCAGGTGACGCTCTGCTTCAGCCAGGGATTGGCGGGGCAGGATGAAAGTCGACAGCGGATGCGATCTTGCTTGATGAGAGACATTTCAGCCTCGCAAAACCAAGCACCGAGAATACGTTAAAACGGTCCAGAGAGGTCGTGTGTTATTTGCTGCACTACATCAGGTACTTGGTTGAGGGAAAGATAAAGGAAAATCTTTAAATCGTTCTTGGAGAAGAAGAACGGATAATTAGATTCCCCTCCCCCTAAATCTTGTTTCTTAAATTGTCACACCTCATACTTGCAACGTTCTAAATAACCCCATTGCAATTGAATTTATTTTAACTTGGTCGTGTACCGAAAGAATTCAATCTGATCTCATCCCTTAAAAAACAAATAACCAGTTTTCAGATTGTTTATATATTATTATTTGTCACAGTATCATCATCATCATCATCATCATCATCATATTCCTGACATGTATCTTGAAGGGGTGTACAGGATATGATAGTACTACATGAAAAATTTACATCATTACTAACTTCCTATCTACAAGTTTGCTCCAAATCAGTCTTTTAAATATCAAGACGTCAATATTATCAGATCTCATGTTTCTATCGTCTAAGACACTTTGTACCGTATCAATCCACCTATATGTTTTTCTTCCTTCTTCCTCTGTGTCATTTTGCTGCCAACCTGGCAGAGAACACTTGTTTTGTTAATCTTTCCTCGCCCATTCTGTTTAAGTGACCATACCACTTGAGATTAGCTCTGCTAACACATTCCTGGATGCTGACATGTCAAGTTCTTTCCTAATATCCTCGTTTTTAATATGATATTGCCATTGATGTCATCTGTTCACGCCCTAATCTTTATAATATCTGTGGTCTCTAGTCTTTGGTCAAGTGTTTTACTTCTGACCCAGCTCTCAGATCCATAAGTTAAAACTGGTTTGAACACTGTCTTGTATACAGCTAATTTAATGTTTTGACCTTTTCGTGCTTCAATTTAATCTTATCCTTAAAAAAAATAACTCGTTTTCAGGTTGTTTATATGTTATTATTTGTCATAGTACCATATATGCTTAAATTTCAGAATATTCTATCCCATTGTGCATAGCAGCAAACTCAATTGGACACCTTGGGATGCAACACAGATTTTTTGTTACTACCAGTTCCACACAAGAAAGATTTCCGAATTAAAAAGCACAATAGTGTCGAGTATGGTGGTGATGGGAGATTGAGTAGAGAGTGCAGAGAGCAAACAATCTTTCCATTCATATTTCCATTTATGAAAGCATTTTATTTAATAACCAGAATACGATGCCTGCAAACCTCAATCCCAGGCCCAGTAATAATGTCTGGTGTATAATGTTTCTTGCTCATGCAGAGTAAGAAACGTACACTGGTCAGAGATGAGTTATTGGATACCTTCATCTGGATATCAAAAGCTTACCCAGTTACTCAGTACATTATGAGAATAGAGCTTACTTTAATCATGCTACATTACTCCAGAACTGCAGATGAGAAGTCGAACAAAAGACTTAAAACAGTTTATTGATATAAAAAAATCAATGTTGTTATTATACCAAGAGAAATATGAACTTCCCAATAAAAAGCTGCAATGGATTTTTCTGTATTCCCAGTTGAAGGTAATAATAGACAAACTAGAGCATGTAACTAGGTTAGTGTTTAGTCTTCCAGTATTACTGATGTCAAATCGAAATGTAATATGTGTGAAACCGTGTATTTTATTTATTAGTTTATGTGTTCTCATTAGTTGCAGATGGCAATGTTTGAATATTAATAAACACTTCACAGTCTTCACTCGCTCGCATGGTACAAACTATTCACTAGAGCACTGAGATGCCCAATTAAAGTTGGTTTAATCATCGGGGATTGAAGTTGATTGAATAGCTATGTCAGTGTAGGATTACTTTCTGCACAGAGTATTAATCACTCAGATCTGTCATTTATGATGTTGTCATCCGCAATCAACAAAGAGTCCAACGTGTTTACAAAAGATAAGTTTTCATTTTATCTTTCAATGGGTTACTATTGATGAACAGCATACAGATCAATGAGAATGTTCCTTTTTAACGTGTATTATTATGGCATTTGGAAACGTCACTAGAAACTAGCCCTAAATTTAGAATCACTTAAACGGTTCTTTTTCCGTAAGTTTGATCAGGATCAGAAAGAAATGTCTAATTTTAGCCTATTTTAAATTACTTAATTTTCTTCTTTAAATATTTTAAGATTTATACTCAACAGTTAGGATATACCAAGAATAGCGCACCTAAATATTTTTATGATAATCAATTTTATATAAATTTAGTAGCGGTTTTGTAGAATGCAAAAAGAAAAATAGCGGTCTGTTCGAATATTCATTATGGATAAAATAGTTTAAAATTACTCATCCCTCTCTAACATTTCCGAAATCTGATAGATACTTCATAAATTAGCAGCTGATGATCAGGTATTTACATTGGATTATTATGAAAATATTCTTTCTCTTCCTCGGCTAAATAATTCTAGTGATGCAAAGTGTGGAACGGGATCAGTATTCGAGAAGTCATGTTTCACGAAAATTCTGTATGAGCATAAAACTGCCAAAGGATATCACTGATTGGTAGGTAACTGTTATCTAAACTATTGCATTCAATGAAGGATGCATTTCAGACTAATAGCAGCGGAAGACATGTTACTAAAACAGAAGAAACTGTTATATCTAAGAAATATATAAATAAAACAAAAAATCTATGAAAACAGAAATGAAATAATAAATCCGAATAAACATTCCGAAATCTTATATTTTTAATCATGTTTGAGAAAATGTAAATTATTTAAACTATTAACGAAGAAATCTAGAACTTGTCCCAACTAATGTAAACCTGAGATATTGACAATACGTTGATATAAGATGATAAAAATTAAATTCATGAAAAATTACAGGATTTACTGATTACAAGAATTGAATTGACAATTTTGCTGATCATAAATACTTATAGTCCTTATAAGGACTGGCTTAAAGGGGCGAAGCAAGAATGCTTTTCATCTTCCCCGTTATCTGTAGAGGACAGTGTAGGGATAAGGTGTTATTGAGCTATTAGAGCTCTGATCATGGCAGGAGGGTAACAGCAATAGCCGAGCCTCAGTTAGAACTTCATTGGCTACAGCATTGCCATCCATTACCCTCCAAGGGTATTGGATTTTGAATGAATCAATCACCGCATTTCACGGTTGATTGATTACCACCGTAAATGCAATTTCATTTAACGTTATTTATAAAATGTTCTAGAGAAATAAAAAAGATATATTTGTTTAAATAAATAAAAAATAAGTATATTTAGTTTTAGTAAAGTTTAAAATAGTAAAAAGTTTAAAAAAATAAAAGATACAAATTATTTATAGTTTGTAAATAATTTTTTAAAAAATGTATTTAATAAATTTAATTCCTTAGAAATAATAAACATCACCAAAAACAGCTTAGTTTTTTTTCTTTTCAACTTTAATAAGCATGTTGGTATTTGATGTAAAAATTGATAAAGGCCATTTATACATACCTTTTTCTTTAATTTCTTTTGTCTCTTTGACATAGTTTTCTTCTAATTTTGCTAAACTAAAAGGAATGGATTTTTTGTTTATAGTCGATTTTGAACTTATAGTTCAACATAAAACATTCACATCTTTTTTCAGATCACATATAATTTCTTATATTTGTTGTGCACTAATCGTAATTCTATGGAGAATATGAGTTAATCGACCGTGAGATGCGGTGACCAATACCCTTGGAGGGTAATCGATGGCAATGCTGTAGCCAATGAAGTTCTAACTGAGGCTCGGCTATTGCTGTTACCCTCTTGCCATGATCACAGCTTTATAGCTCAATAACCTCTGTCTTTCACTGTCCTCTTCAGACAACGGGGAAGATGAAAAGCATTCTTGCTCGCCCCTTTAAGCCAGTCCTTATAAGGACTATAAGGTAATGCTATGGAGCAATTTGTGGGCTTTCTATTAGAATATAAAGACATAAAATGTGTATACTTATACTTAAAAAGAGAGAAGCATTTAAAAATAAATAAACATTTTATTCTTTCTTTTTTAGGATGAATTTAAAATAAATAAATGCAAAATGAAAACTGACTTCAGAAAAGGCCTTATAAATAACCACAAACTATATACTAAAGTTTTAAATCAAAATAATATATTTTTCTTTATTTCTTCCTTTCACAAATACCGGCTACATACGAGTGTGTGTTCCCAGATAATGTTCTACATCTACGTCTGCGATGGTTCGAAAGATATTGAGAGATATCGCATTCTGCCTTTTCCAAACTCGTAAGGGTAGTAAATGTTGATGCAGGTGCAGCGAGATGAGAGCACGTTTATGTTTTGGGGTCACGAGACTAGAGTGGTGTTTATACGAAATATCATGGAATTGATAGAATAGTGAAGGAGGAGATATTCAATGAGAGTCATTTGTTCTTACTGATAACAGCTCGCGCTACTTGTAGTAACTGTTCTGAGGACCCTGCCTCTCTCTCTCTCTCTCTCTCTCTCTCTCTCTCTCAGTTCTCATTTCCTTAGGCCCATCCAGCTTAAGCATCCCGACCGCACAAGTCGTTTTATAGTAGTTGTTAGTTTGATGGAGCATTATAGTCCCCTTTCACATATCCCCTCATCTGACATCAGAGGACCCCCACCTCCAAAAAACCCATTAAACTAGATACCGGTGGATCTACTTCAAAAGGCCGTAATCGCCTCCCTAGGGACGTAATTCAAAGGGAATCTCTTTGAAGTAGAAGGCATTCCGCTAGTAATTCTTGGGATTTTCTTCAAAGAAAAGTATCGCAAGCAACAGTGAAAAAGATAAGTAATAATGATTGAGCTGATGTTAGAGAACGGGAATTTGGCCATTTTCTATGTTTCTATCGCTTCGCTCAACCTTTCTTCCTCTCTCTCTTCAACCACTTTCCACCCACCCACCCCCCTCTTTGCTCTCCCATCTTAGTCGCTTGGAGGTGGCCAGCGAACACTGATAGACCCTCCATTTAGTGTACCCTTTGAAGATCACAATGATGATCGGCAAATCAATAAGTCCATCAAAAAGCCTCTATCACCGTGCTTTTATAAAATTCTGGCATTAACAAACGATAGTTAGGGGGCGCTCGCAAAGTAACATAACATCCGAAACATTAGGGAAAAAAAGAGAGAAGGAGATAGATGAGTCCTTTCTCTTCTCTTTTCTGTAGAATGGCGATGTAGTTTAGTTTCTATTGAATTTTCTGACGCTAATTCCTGACGTTAAAGGCGAATGGATTTGTTGTTCTATTGGATCTCTTGCTTTTTGCGAGGCGCCGGTGATTTTCTTTGCTTTGACGTCGAAGGAAATGTAGGCCAAGAGAAGGCTTCTAATTTATCACAATTCCGATAGCAATCCATTGTTCGCAGATCCTGGAGAAATGTAATGAAATAAAATACATAAAAGTAGTTCTTGTTATTTTGTTATATTTGTTTCCTCATCTTCCTTTAGTAAGGAAAACATGGGCCATAATAAGCTCGTACATACTTCATTATAACTTGAGATGAAAGCCACTGCTTTGGGGAAGCATTATCATACTATTATTGAAGCCTGAAATGGCTGAAAAAAATTCTGTGTTGGTTGAAGGATAACGTTATGACCTTTCGTAAGCTTAAAATTCAAACAAAAACGCAATGCCCTTTGAAAATTATTAGGCCTACGAAACTACGTGTACTCTATAGAAATCCTTTATATTTTGTACCTTCTTGCTAGTCTATGGCATTGACTAAACATTTAAATGATAAATAGAAACCAGTACGCCGAATAACTTAACAAAGGATAAACTCGTTGAATTATATTTGCTTTTCGGCAAATAAAGAAGCCCTATTTTGAATAGCTAGCTGTCAGAAAATCCAATAATAGTCGCAGGTGTCGTAGAATATTTTTAAAATTCATTCAAGAATGTTAGACTATTTGAGATTATGCAAGTGATAGTATTTCTCCATGTTATTGTTAACGTGTTATAATCCAGAGACCTCTAGTGGAGAACTGTAAAAACGCTTAAAAAAGGCAGGGGAAAACAAACAAAATACTTAATAGTTCACAGCACAACCTCCTAGAAATAAATTTAGTACATTTTAAATACATCATATATGGTTATGAAATTATATATATATATATATATATATATATATAATTATTTAGTAAATGTATATATATATATATATATATAAATTCTTATCTGGGAATTCTTTCGGATCAGGCATCAGCCTATATGGTAACAGTGCAACCCGGTGGGAGACTCTTCCAGCAAGACAAAAGTCTCGTGTCCAAGGGTTTTTCCTTATGTTCGAAAGTATATCCAAGCATTCCGCATGTTCCTGACTCTTAATTCTCCTGTTTTGAATCCCATCGCACATTTGTTGGATCACGTGGAACTCAGCATCCGCTGGTCGCTGCAGTTCGTCTCTCGATCGCTTACCTCAGGAATGTTATTCTGTTTAGAATAACATCCTAAGGGGTCTCATCAGGGCACCCTTCCATAGTCAAGTAGAGCCAATACGCAGACGACTGTAAGCGATTATTCCCGTCAAAGAAGGCCACACACAGTATACTAGGTAGGTGGTCATAATAGTTTGACTCAAGAGTGTATATTTATATATAATTATATATTATATATAATACAGAAATAGAAGAGAAATCGGCTAACTCCTTTTAATTTCCAAAGTTAGTCGACGAATCTTGTTTAGCCCTAACTTTTCGAAATCGTAAGACAGCCTGACTCACCTTTATCATCACCAGTAGCTGAACTCATGACTATCGGTGATTATCAGAGCATCCTGGGGAGAGAATATGACTGGCAACTGACGCTATACTCTCTATATACCTATTCCAGAGGTTGAATAACCTGAGAACCATGTAAAATGACCGGAAAGAATCTGTACAAGGATACCAGAAAGATTAGAGTACGAAATAACATTTTTTTTAATTTGTCCCAAGTTATTTCCATACTTATTATTCGATTTGATTTTATTCTAAAAATTCTAAGCACAGTATTGACTATGAATAGGTTATTTCAGCGGTATTTAAACAAATAAGATGAAGTAGATTGGCAATCTTTAGATACAAATATAATAAATTTATTCTTGTCTCTCTGTGAATTTAAGTGTCATTAACAACCATAGAAACATAACAATAATACACAAGAGACTACGAAAGTCAAACAGAGAACCTAGATAAAAAGAGAAAGAAAGAATGCAATGTCTAACAATTCCACTCCACATCTTCTCTTGTCGTCTGTAGAAGTTTAGCCTTCTAAAACGAGAGAATAAAAAAAAATATCTTAGATTTAATGAAGTAAATAAGAAGTGTTTCGAATTCATGAATTTTAAAATACTTAACGCGATAGTGTCACAAGCAAGAAATGTATATAAAAAAGATCTGTATAAATACATTCTGATTAGCTGTTTTCCTTGGAGAGTTCAATAAGCATACGATTTTATCAAGTTTTGTAATACTTATTCACTACAATAAATGTTAACTATTTCAAAGACTAGAATTTCTGTTTTTTTGTGCAGAAAATAAAACAGCATTTGCGGAAAACTCCTTGTACAATTATACAGGTAGTCAGTAGTCTCATGATGGTACATACGGATTTCTGTATTCAGAAATATGCGTCAAGAATGCACACATGAAAACGAGATGCTCTGTTCCTTTCAAAATCTAAAGGAAGCACTCCTTTTCTCCTCCCATCTGAAATTCAAATTTACATATTCACCAGGTTTGAAGGAGTTTATCTTATTTAGATACGTGTTGTGCGATTTTCAATTGCTAATTTCCTTATCTCTTTCATTTTTTCTTATCATCTATCTTTCTATTTTTCATGTCCTTAGTTCGCTCTCTGTGTTGAAGTGGTAAGCTGGGAAGACATTCTTACATATTTACCACAACATAAGAAAATACAGTCAGCAAGAAGAAAAGCGTCTAAAAATTTGATTTTCATTTGTAAGAAGCCGTTCCTTCTCAACATGTATGTATGTGCGTGCGTGCTAGAGGTAGATGTGGGAGTGGGTGTTTTTTTCTAGTAGAAGACGTGTGGATAGACTACACTAGGGAAGACAGTATATTATTATTTAATTTATATATATATATATATATATATATATATCTTGGTTAATATGGTTAGTATACTGACGTGGCACAAGATTAAACTAGAATTCTATTGGAAGCTTTTTCCCATGAAAGTTTGACAGATGTGTCTACTAGATATCTACTACATTCTAACAAATATTTTGCGCAGATTTACAGATATGGCAGTTTTAAACCGGAAGAAAAGTTTTCTTCAAATCTAGAAGTTATGCTTAAAATTAAACTGTGGTGGCTATCCTCTGCTATCCTTGCTTTTATCCTAAAAGATCAGCTAATGTAGAAACGGATTCTAGCGTAGTCTTTGGGACTAATAGTAATATCAGTCTCCCAGGAAAAGTATTATCGGGCCATTTTCAAGCTATTCGATATTTGATATGTGATTAATAGAATTATAATTAATAATCGATTATTTATTAATCCATTATAATAAATGTAATAAACTATTCCTATTTCATATAATAGGTATGGAGGGAATAATTTCAGAAATAATTTCTATTGCTTGGTACTGAATGGTACGTGTCGTTAATTGGAAGAACCTGGAATTCAAATCCCTTTTTAGTACAAAAAAAAACAACTTAAGTTGCATTAGCTAGTTTTAATTGTTTATGAACAATTCTTATTTATTTTGCAAACCAGCTACGAGTACATTGGTTGGAGAACATACATAGTAGAAAGACGTGTCATGTTGTGTAGACAAAATTCTACCTCTTTTCTTAGCATAAAGTAGGCATAAAGTTTATTAAACTGAATTTTCTTTGCTAACAAGCCAATGAGCCTAATATTTTGGTAGAAAACAGAATAATCCACAGATATGTAAAATAAGTACAAAAAAGAGGTGAAAAGATTGTTTAGTTCTTGATTTATTTCGTTTCGTGGCTCTGGACTCTTGTAATTGCTTTAATTGTCTTAGAGTTGTTAATATTTCTTAGACTTGGCTTAGGATTTTTAAATATGTTCAGTTACAAAACACCTCATCGTTGATCACGAGATATTGTATGGATCAAGTCCATTTTCTTCATAATGACACAAATAAAGGTCACCATCTGTAAAGTTCTTACAATTTCTCATCAGTTTCTAAAAAAGAAAAAAGAAAAGAAAACATTATGGCTATCGGAAAACACATTTATTAGTTTGGGAAAAGTAGATGGACAAATTATCTCTCTCTCTCAATCACAGAAACAGGCATTCGAGAACTACTGCTTTTTTTTTCGTTCCATCTGCCATTCCTTTCTGTTGCTACTTGATGTTCCACTAAGTAAACACCCATTAGTAACCACAACAGGAATAACCCAGTGCACGCATTGAATCCTCCGATGTTGTTCTAATACCCCACAGCATTTCGCTTCCATTCATATGCTTATTTTCTGGGTTAAAACACGAAAGAAGTTCGTGTTTTAGGGTAGCGTTTACTTACCTTCTATCGATAGCTATCTCGTTTGTAAAAGGTTCCAACTTCCCCCCAACAAGCCCCCGCTTACAGTTCGAACCTAATTAAGTGAATTCCATCCTCTGATATCAGCGAACGTTTCCACTATCCCCCCCCCCCTCCCTTACTCTGCACGCGCACTTCGGTTGGGGAAGGAAGGGAAGAGAGCGCGTGGTTGATACATTTTCCCCCGAAGCACATATAATTAAAATGCGCATAGGAAACGAATCTGAAGAGGGTTGAGTGAAAATTATTCGGCTGTGGACAATAGAACCGGTGTCAGCTGCGCCCTTCTCAGCCATCTTCTCCTCATCCTTTAGGTGTGCTACTTAGTAGTTTAACGGACATCTGCATTTCTCTCTCTCTCTCTATCTATCTATCTCTGTGTGTGTGTGTGTCTTCGCCAAGGTAGGTAATGTTATTAGTTGTCCTTAATCCAATAGCAGCTTACAAAGAAACCTTTCAGATGGATGTTATGCCTGGATATGACGCTAAGCTGTACCTGTCACTAGCTAATTCTCACCGTCCTTCTACTGGGGCCTCACTTCAAGTGACATTGATCGAATTGAAGCGGTAATAGTATTGCATCCGTCCCCATTCCCCTCCCCCCATCTTTTCTAATCTGCATTTGAATCGCTTTCTACTGAGCATTTGTCGCTCGATTAGAGAACTCTGAGAAGAAATTTTCCGGCTCAAACATGGATGCAAACAGCTGAGAGCATTCGCGAAAATAGCAGTTTTGCATACTAAGAGATGGTGTGCTGTGATATAAATAAAATGATAACTTATTCTGTCTTGCCTTCCATTGCTTACTTCTCTATCTATGAGCTTGTTCACTGATTCATTTCCACTGATTATCCATTCATTTATCTTATTGTATAAAGTTCGTTCATGTTTACTATAATCACCTTTGCTGTATATTCCTTGCATAATTTTCCATTACCTGTGCTGTGAAGTATTATTGTACATCTGAATATATAAAAATGCATTATTTAGGAATAGTGTGATGTACTGGTTACTTATTTTATACAGTTTTAATTATAAAAATATTTTTATATTTTAATAAATTAATATTTTAACTTATATTTTAATTAAAAATAAAATATATTAACTCAAATATTTTAAGAATATTTTAGAGCGTTTTAAGATGATTAAATACACCTTTAAGCATCTACTGCTATGAATTCCTTTAAGGACTTAAGTCCTTATAAGGACTATAATGGTACGCTTGAGACTGATCAATCGACCGTGAGATGCGGTGATTGATTCATTCAATCCAATACCCTTGGAGGGTAATGGATGGCAATGCTGTAGCCAATGAAGTTCTAACTGAGGCTCGGCTATTGCTGTTACCCTCCTGCCATGATCAGAGCTTTAATAGCTCAATAACACCTTATCCCTACACTGTCCTCTACAGATAACGGGGAAGATGAAAAGCATTCTTGCTTCGCCCCTTTAAGCCAGTCCTTATAAGGACTATAAGGATGGAAGTAGATTATATATATATATATACTTTACTGTTATAGCTTTTGATGCTTTCTGTAGAACAATTTTATGAATCTCTTTCTGTTAGAACCGTTGACTTATATGGGGGGGGGGCGGTTCGTATTATGGAGTGAGAGATCACGTGAATATTGAGGTGAGACAGTTATTGATAACTTATACCTATCTGTGATTTGGTTCACTCTTTTTGAATTAAAACTAAAGTCCATGTTATCTAATGAGTTAAAACCTGCTTTGTAAATTTGTGAATTAATTGCAAGGCAGCTTGTGTATCACATGACTCATATTCTAGTTGAGAGAATTTTAGGTGACGTTTGATATTCTATCTTTAAAAAAGTAAATAAATAAAACGAAATATATACATTTTAATTAGATGATAATAAGGAATCCAAAAGTCAAATGAACAGGTACATACACGACATAATATTATACACGTATATACACGAACATTAGTACATGAACAAGAGGGGATGCAACAGAAACCATGTTACAAACCCAACAATATAAGTCACTTTTAAATATAATAGATACTAGTAGATGTGGACCGTTTTGCAGTGATAGGTATGGCATAATTGTGATATTGTATTGTATAAGAATTGATGTTTTAATTCCTAAAAATGACAAGGATATTTTTCTATTGATAACTGAAGATTCCAGTTACAGTCCTCAATTGTGACTGCAAAATGCTTACCAAAGTGATAATAAACAATTTCAGAATCACTCGTCAAACCAAAATACGTGCAAATCAAGCATGCGTGGTACGCTTCGATAATATTACAACAATGATAATAGATCTCATTGATTATATTAACTGCAATCAAATTCCACTTTTAGATGTAGCTTTATCAAGTAAATCTTTTGATTGGTCCATAATGAACTCCTTTTATTGGTGCATGTCATTATGAACACAGAAACCGATTCCTATTAAGAATTCAAGTACGAAGTAATCTTTTCATTAATGGAAATTTTTGTAGGTATAAGAAAATGAACTAAGATTTTACTGGAAGAGCACAAGCAATTGAACAAGTTTCGTTACGAGCAATATATTATAGTAACACATTCTTTCCTTTTCTGCTAGATAAGAAGCTGTATAAGAAGGTCGAAGTGTGTACACTATGAAAATTCTTATAGGTTATAGCCATTTTATTCTCTCGCAAAATTTTAGCTTGGAATTCATACAAAGAATTTCACTAGAGCAAGAGAATATATTCACTCAGAACATCCATAGTTTTTCATTGGTTAGTTTAAAAATGTTGATGTTATTATCATTGTTATCAAACCCAAGTTCACTCAGCGAATTCTCTTTGTGAATTTCGTTTTATCACTTGAGTGACTTATCACTTAAGTAAGTGACTTATCACTTATCAATTGGACTTATCACTTAAGTCTAATAGATAAGTTTGCGATAAAGTAATGCATTTTTTTCATTTATACTCAAGTGTTTTAAATAGAACAAATCTTCATTGACATGCTATGTCTATGAAGTTATTTTCGATCGAAAAACAAGTTCATTATCAATTCTTTGGAATCTAACTGAAGACAAAGAGGAATGAAAAAACACGCACAATGATGCTGCTCATAGGATAAAAAGAAAACTTACAAACAAACGGTAATCCAGCAAAAGTAGCGAAAATCAACAAGGAATGTCAGTTTCTGAATCAGTCTAGCTAATATCGTAGTCTTCATCAAAGCATGGCGCAATACTCGCTCAATTCCCATATGGAACAAATCAACATAACATTTCAGGAATACGAATATACCTGAAATTTAATAAAGATGGAATATTGGAAGAAACTCATTACATTCAGTCGAAACTAACAGAACACGCAAAAACTTCAAACACGACAACAATGAACTGTGATATGACGTAAATATTCTAAACACAAATAAATACGTGTAATTCAAACAGGGAAAGAAAAATATGAACTGTAGACAGGCGAAATGCCAAACGAAAGGACGGAAGGCGAATTCTCTAACGCAGATCATAAGTACAGCTAAAGGAATTTCAGTTACAATTGCAGATGTTACTTCTGCCACCCTTGCACGCAACAGAGAAATCACCATCATCACCATTATTCAACATTTTACCAGCCAAAGGTTAAAAAACTATTCATGTAGCAAATAAAGAATTAAAAGACACATAAAAGTAGTACTAGTCTCCATTTACGCCATTTACCTAACAGAACAATGGAACGTGAAACGAAAAAACGAACAAAATATATTAGTTCTATAAACTAAAGAACCAGCCATCCGATTCCTAAAAGTCAATAAGCTAAAAATTGGATTGCATAAAATATCTCGCTTACTTTTACGATCTACAAGGTAAGCATATTCAAAGAGACTAGGATTACATCTTACGTTTCAAATACCTTAGTAAATAACATGTGTACGTGGCCTAAATTCACTGTTTTTACACACCTACTTAATAAGATAAATACACACCTATTAACATCGCCGAAACAATTTGAAAGACAAATGTTTAGAAAAATATCTGACCTCGTGATAATAGTCACTGCAGAATCAGTTACAACAACGAGCAATATCAACTTTATAAATAACCCATAATATCTGTTAAAATCAAGTTCAAAACTTTGCAATGGCAGGGCTTGTTTTTCGTATAGAAATGAAAGTATTTTTTAAGAAGCCTTTATAGGCTTATAAAGATATTTTTGTTAAAAGATTAAGAGGAAAACCAAGAAAAAGATAAATAGATACGATAGTCAAGTAATCGAGATTATAATGTAATGTCCAAGCTGGAGAAGTAAAGGCTTTGGGTAGGATTGGAAGAAACAAATCCAGAAAACCAAGGCTTCATTTCGGCTGTAGAATCATAGGAATAAGAAGGCTTCTGACCAGGACTACTATTAATTATACAACATTAAACATTTTACTTTCATACCTTATTCATACCTCATAAAAAGGCAGCATTAAGATAGGATGTTGAAACCGCATCCAGTTTCGAATAGTTTGAAGCGATACTATTGGATCGTACAAAGGATATATATAACTACAAATATATAACATCACAGTATACAAATCATGAAACCCAATGTTATTTAAAACGTACACACAAACAGACACGTCTCGTACTAGTGGAAGATTCACGAAGGGTTAATAGCTCCTAAGAAATCAAAATGAAGAAATAAATAAACATAAATCACAAAACAATTATTCTATTGAATTTTGACACAATTTCAAATTTTGAAATAAATTGAAAATCATAGTAAACCATATTCAGTAAACAAGAAACCTGAAACCAGTCCCCAACTATGTGAAGTTTGGTAAACGAGGCTATATACTATACAGCCTCTGTACGGCACATTGCTATTATCGTTTTTGAACGAATGGGACTAATCACTGTTCAGTAATGCCACGGAATTTAGATTCGTCGTTAGATAGCAATAGTGCCTGAATGTAGACGGAAGTTGTACGTTCATCGATAGTTTATTAAAATTACCAGAGGACATAAACATTTGTGCAGATATCGACAAACGACTGCTTTCGAACACCTGTATAACGTACATCAATCCCACGTAATCTTAATAAAGATCCTCCAAGAAGTTCGGCGGCAGTAATTAACACGGTTGGGATGTGAATTCGCTTCCAATGTCAATAAACAATTAAAAGCATACGAAGCTAAAGGCTATTATTTTAGATAATGTTATCGAAGCAGATTCCAGTATTTTGATAGAACCTAATCGTTGTAGTTTCTAATAATCAAAGAGAAGCGGTCGCTCGCTTTTAGAATTAACGTTATTATTAAGACTCGACTAACAACAATCCGTCTCAGCTGAAATAACACACAATAACGTGCAAGGGAAGAATGAGATGAGCATTCAACCAAAACTCCGTTTTGTCACTTTTTTGTTTAAAGTTTAAGTTCTCTCTTAATTGATATATAAATATATAATAATAGGTTCGTATAAGAGGATTTAAAAAAAACTAAAAATATGTCTAATTTCTTTATAGACCGATTATTATAAATATCTCAAGAGGCTGTAGTTATATATTCTTCTTTCTCTCTTTCGCATTAGCTTCTTTTTAAAGCCCCAAGTTCTTATGAACTTGGGGCTTCCGTATTGAAAATCAAAATCTCGAATGCCTCTTTTGAGAAGGCGACACATTAGCAGGTTTTGGAGCCTTTTCATTTATTTTCCTTCTTTTGCCACAAAAAGGATAAAATATTAGAGTATTGTCGTAGAAATCATCAGGATCATTTTGAACCGGTTCAGCAGCTTTCGAAACCTTCGTTGCGAAATCAAGAGGCGGATCGAGGTCAACATTCAGGTCGCAATTGCAAATACTCGCGAGATTCGTCGGCTGAGTTTTCATCAAACACAACTGATAAACTCTGTTATTGTAATACAGTGTTTCTCAACGTGTGGTACGAGTACCCCCAGGGGTATGCGAAAGGTCGTTAGGGGGATTTTCGGCCATGCATAATTAAAGGAATCATTATATTTTTCAACAAACAGTGCAATTAGAGCCAACCGGGATAAGACGCAGTAACTAATGAATCACATCCCCTCTCCAACAGAAACTGCTGTATAGACCAAGCAACACCATATGTTGCCGGTGGAACATATGGTTTTGCTTGACACCACCCCCCGTCGTTAACGTGTTAAAACTAAGAAATATATTACTTAAATTAATTTAAGTAATGTTTTCATTGCCGAAATGAAGCTTATTAGCTCTTTATACTTAAGTAAGAAATATATAGTGAATGTGTTTCAGATATTATGGAATTCGGCTGAAGGGAATTAGCATTTCAACTCAACTGTTGAAATGCTAATTTGTCTTTGGTTCGCGCGATCTTTTGTTAATACCGCACCAATCACATGCAGTTCTTCGCTGCTCTATGCATCTCAAGTCTTGTAAATTACTGGTAATCTTTGCTTGAAAAATGGGAAAGAAGATGAGCTATTTGGGTAGATGACTTTGAAGATGCTCACAAAGAAACTGTTCTCGATGCCAAAAGTAGTGATAGCGAGTAGGAGCTTCTTGGTAAGTCGCACCATTTTCATTTTTTTTCCTGAAAACTTTAGTTTCCGAAAATTCCCGCACGTATCTCGCAACACGATTTTTTAGCTTTAATTTTTGGAAAAAAGTGAGAGTTATATTCGAGTAAATACAGAATTTTTTTTAGCTTTCAAATTCTTACCTATAGATCATTGGTTAAAGATTGGATTTATAAAACCCCCAAAAGAGATCAATATAGCAAATACAAGTAGCTGTAAGCAACAAGAAAACGTTGATATTGTCTGGGTCAAATGAAATTGATAAGAGTGTGTCGTCTGACATCTCTAGAGAACCAAAATTTAAAAATAAATCATATTTTTGTTTACGTGAACATATAAATTCAAATAAAATAGATATTTAATTTTAATTAATATTTCTAAATAAATTATTAATCTCAATTAATTAATTTTTAATTAAATACTTTATTTATTTTTAATTTATTTTTAATTAATTAAATTTTAATTAAATAATTTTTTTATTTTTAATTACTTAATAATTATACTATTTTTCATGATTGGTGGGTTTTGATGATTTTGGTGGAAAAATAACAAATAGAGTTGTTTGGTTTCATTTAGTTGAAATCATGAACATCATAGTTACTTTAACTTAACTTTGTATAGTTAAACAATGAAATTAACAATATGGCAAAATTGGTCATTTTCATTGATCCTTGTTTAAATATATTTTTGTCTACAATGTCTTTTGCCTAGTCGAAAGTTAATTTTGCATATATTATAAAGACAAGATGACAATAGTGTGGAAAATGAATAGTTCTAAAATATGAAGTTTTTATTTATAACCTTGCATTTTTTGAATAATTATTATTTTTGTGAATAGTAATCATACTGAATGCTCTCTATCCTACGTGATATAATACGACTGTTCGCGATAAAGAAAGGACATTTATTTAAAAATCACCTCAAAAAGAACGCATTTTCTGTCAAAATTGCAACCTTCACTATAATTCAAAACGGATGCTTATCTGATTAAATACAAATCATTCTGACTTCGGTTCTAATATCTTTTTTTCCCTTTATTCCACACGCATCCATATAATAACAATTCCTTTTCCGTTTTAATTAGATGCGACAACAGACGTTGTAGAAGAATAAGAAAAGTAAGCGACCGTTCACTTATATGCACGTGTTAGAGGCGTACAAACCCTGGCTGCTCAATTATTTATTAAATCTGTTTGGAATAAATTGGAAGGTTTCCTAAAAATTCATCAGAGATGCATGAAATATGCAAAGACTGGGATAAGATATTCGACTTTAGCGTGACATAGCCCTATGTCAGAAGAATATTAGATAGACACAATCCAGATGGGAGGAAAAGAGACAGAGAGAAGTAATTCTGTCTGGCAGAAGAATACCTAGATATTGATCAAATATTTGGAAATGAAATTAATGCAAGAAAAAAAAAAGTGAACACTGGTTGAAAGGCTGAGCAAAAGATGAACCGGAATTGAATTCCGTTTTTGTACAGACGCAAATATCTTTCTGTTGCGGAAATCGACAAAAAGGGGATGGCCAGAAAGCTGGTGAAAAACAGGCAGGTAAGGGAATCTGACACCTGTCAAGGGATATTTCAGAATTTGAATTTGCCAATGATATTCACGATATGACATCTGTCATAGATTTAAAGATGAGAGGGATTTCGAAGAGCAAATGGAGAGAAAAAAAAGGAAGATGAAACAGAAAAATATTGCCGGAATATTCGTAGTAAATAAGGCGTCCTTGCAAAAGATGAATTCTGTCTATTAAAAGAAAAAAATAAATAAAAAAAAGAGGAAAATACTCTAAGGATGAGAGGGGGAAAAAATGAGCGCGCGCAGTCAAAGTTCTCTTTTGGGATTTTATAGAATTCCGTTAGGACACCAAGGATTCTTCTGCGCAGGATAGATTTGCGTTGGGTTGAAAAGCGAAAAACGAATTTTTTTTATAGATAAAAGGAGATGCGCATTGACTAGTACTACAAAAAAAGATTCACGAAGTTTAGTAGATTTTGAAGAATATTGTGATGAAATAGTATTCTGAAATGTCTAACAATATCAATAATGTCAAAACTGGAAGGCAGTCGAAAAAATGTCACTTGGGATGGAATTTCGTGCCTAAACGGAGAATGATTACTCGAAATACGAAAATCGTTTTATCAGCTGATCGTTTTCATTCTCTCCCTGGAAATGATGCTCTTCTGTATCACACCAATTTATTTTCCTACTAGAGACTGAACCAGAACAGTGTAAGATTAGACAGATTTAAAACAGACGTAAAAATGAGCACAAAATACAAACATTGCAAAAGTAACGGTAACGGCAACTTCATTAATTACTCATAAATTCATATTTATACCTAACTAATGTGTATGTACTTTATTGCCAAAAGGACACTCGAGAAATAAGGTCAAAAAATCAAAATATAGCCTATAATAATGTCTACACCTACCTTTATCCTATACCATAGTATTCGATCTACGTGCTAATTTTTTATGAAAAGACGTACAGATTATGAAATATTCCTTAACACGTTCATTGCCAATCACGCGATATCGCGCGATGCAAGCTCTCACCAGACGGCCGATCACGCGTTATCGCGTGGACGTCGCTAACTAAATAAAAAAAATAAATAAAATTTGTCCACCACACGAAATTCCAATTTTCAGCTTGGCAATGAAAGTGTTAAGATAAACTTTGCCAGTTCATGTAATACATGAACTTCAATTGTAATTACAGTTTTCATTTCCGTATCTTAAAAAGACAAATGTTTAGTAGCACATTAAGGAGACAGTCCATAAATTTATTGGGGGAGAATCATTGGAAACCCTGGTTTCTGAGGATTGTCCTCAGATAAATATGATTGAGCCGTTTTATAAAAAACAAAGTGTGGTGTTGTCATCATCATGAAAAATTAAGGCAAACAACGTACTGTACGATATTGAATAATTATTTAATAAACATAATATAATAAATTCATTTGCAACGTATGATACCATGATGATATAATAGAATAAATTGAATAAAAAACTGAAAAAAAAAATTATGTAAGATCGTAGACAAAAAATAAATAATTTTTTCATATATAAATAAATAAATTCAGCAGGTATATAATTATATAAAAATACTTTATATGTATTTTCTTCTTAGAAACAATGTGCCCATCATTTTTCTCATTCTTGTGAAACCTCATCAAATGTTTAGCAATTACAAAGGATGGAATGCATTAATGTGTTGCATCAGAGCATCCTTTACAGGAGAAGTAAATAAACACTTTCACTTACTGTATTCTCTCTCCATCTATTATATCCATTAATTAAGTGTGATCTAAGCACCCCTTTTTGGAAGCTTTCGATGATGTGACTGCATTCTATTCATGCTAAACACATGCATACTGCGAAAGTAAATCCCAGACTCTAATAAGCTTTATGTTCGAGTGCTGTAAAATTATCACCTTTTGAGAAAAATAACCGAATCGTAGACACACTGTATATTATCATACTTGAACAATGCCAGTAGTTTCACACAGTAACATTTGCACACTTATACATAATTCATAATGTTCTTTACTCTTTACATAAACCAGATTTGTTTATTTTTCCGTCTAGCTGTAAGAACACCTAACAGTATTTTTAAAAATTAAGAAGGAGAACATAAAGTAATTAGTACGTAACCTAACACTACAGTAGTTTCTGGGATTTTTTAAAAGTGAAAGGCGAGCTAAAATCGAGTTATGAAAGGTATAAATATTAAGGATTTATGCATTAGAAATGTATGCAAATTATTCCATTAATTTTAGATGCTGTAAAGGACTCACGTACTTTGAATATATGCTCAGTCGATCTAAAAATAAACATAATTAACATTACATAGGCACTAATTTCGGCGTGAAAGTGAAATTATTCCAATTTTATAGTGATCGACTACGGACTTCTTAATAACATGAATTGTGTTTGTAATTTCCTAGTTATGTCTTTTGAATACATTAGAGAAATCTTAGCTTGATGTCATTAGGACGACAGATTGGTCAAGTAATTGGCAAAATATGGAGGATGTGAGATAGAACTTATCTAGATTTTTTCCCCTAAAGCAACGGAGCTAATATAGTGTTATTCATAAAACAAATAGCCGTTTTTTTTATAATTAGAAATAGACTTTTGTAAGTCCAAAATTGAATGGTATAACATATGCCATCCCTTGGCCTTATTTGTTTGGATGATAATTCATTAACTTCACCTACTCCCAAGAAAGGGGGAGCCAAATCAAAGTACACGTTTCTTGCACAGTAAGCAGCTGTCTTGCCTAGTTGGGGTACTGATTGAAGAGAATGAAGTATTATGGCTCTCAGTGGGATGCTATGACGTGCATGGAATGTTCGTTGTCGATATCAAAATAGCCACTATGCGAGGACTCAGTCCGAAGCTATGTACTGCAGATGTTAATGATTTAATTGGTATTGTATGATAGTAAAAATGTTGTTGAGACTGTTTTTAGATGAACAGAAAAAATGCTATATAGCGTTATGAAGAGAGGTGCTTATAATCTTCTTTTGGCACTGAAGTCAGTCTTCAATGGTGGGCTCCGGACTGAGTTACCACAGAATGCGAGGCCCTTCGACACTTCTGCGCATGTCAGAAGGAAAATCCATTCCAATAATAGGGTGATCAATCCGTCTTGTGGGATGAGTTGTTTATTATTACACGTCGGAAAATTAACTTTTCTTTTTATGAACATTGTAGTTTTTAAAGTGGTAACTATTCTGCTTGTATAACAGTTGGAAAATTTTACATATAAAGCACGTGATTTCGCGTGTTGGTGAATAAAGGCTGCACAAATTGCTGACCAATTTGTGCATCCTTTATTTCTTTCTCCCTTTCAGTCAATGAATTGACTCTTCTTCGCATATTGTCAGATTAGGGTCTCGGGTCTGTGGTCGGACAGTATTTGAATTGTGAAACTGATGATAAATTTATTATTTGGTTTACTCCAACAGTATTATGGGAATTGAAAAACATCTAAAAATGATATCCAGAGGGAGGGAAGTAGAAAGAGAGAAAGAATTTAACTCATAGACACGAAACAAATTCTAGAATAATATATACGTATATTATTCTAGAATATATACTATAGTGATAATAAAATATTTTATTTCAAACACTTCTTCAGACTACTGACGCGATTTGCCAAGTAGCAATTAATCTAAAGTTCTCCAATGGTTGCTAAAATTTGTTATTATTCTTTTAAATTTAGTATGATCACTGTTTATCGAAGCGAATTCATTCTAATTGCTAAAACTGTGATTACTTTCAATAGAAAATCAACGACTCTTTTGAAATCTCTGCCTTGTTTATGCTTCCAATAGATTGTATTTCTGGATCATTCAATGTTTTGCAAACTAAGGATCAGTAAATTGCTTTCCAACCAAGAACCCTCTTTGACATATATTTTATTCAAAGACAAAAACGAACATCTTCTAAGAAAATCTTCAAGAACCGATCCTGTTTGTTTATCCGTCTTTCTTTCCTCCATTTTCGCTGATAGCTAACTTTTCTTTTCATAAAAGTAAAAGTCTACAAAATCCTTCTTACAATATTTTCAAGAAAACTCCAATTTTTAAATGCCGAATGTTTGTCGGGGGAAAAAAAAGGTAAAAATAATATAAAAAAAAAACTGAATGAAACTCTATTTCTCATCTGCCAGAGAATTTTTTTCGATAAAGTGCCTCCAGGGAACAGAATCGGACGCAAACACGGTAAATCAAGCACTCCCAGAATCCTTCTTTTGCTTATTATAGGAAGTAAGTTCTACTTCTGATGTTTATTTCCAATACCTTTCATCGAAATTCTTGTGCCGCTATAAGTGTGGCCGCAGATAGGATCTGAATTGCTGCCTTGCGGCCAATAGGGAACTGGTTACAATGTATTCAGTCATCCAGTAACCGAAACTGAGTGAGTGGAACGTGCTTCTTCAAGTAGCGATGTCGATTTCAGCACAAGAGCGAGAGAGAGAGAGAGAGAGAGAGAGACATTGTTACGCAATGGTCATGTTCCTCAAGGAACGTGCACTGATTATTGTTGTCACTATGTTAGTTTACAGCTAGTGACAATTCCTCTTGAAAAATGGCTTCAGACAGCTCAGAGAAAATTACTGTTCCACTTCCTAAGCGTCGTTTGAAATCATAATATGTTTTCGTAGAATAAATCACCTTTGCTACATTTTCAACGATGCATTTTTTTTTCGTTTGGTAAATTTATTCTCGTGTTTTTATTGTATTTTGTAATTTCGTTTTGTGCATAGCAGAGATATTTCACAGAATAAATGGGGAAAAATATATTACCGTATTTCTACAATCTTTCCTAATACGCATGCGTACTTAAAAAAAAAAAATCTTCAGCAACAGCTATAAGTCAACTAGCATGCGTGTGTTGCCGTGAAACTACTTTTACAGGAATGGTATTGTTATGCCTTCTTAGAAAGGTTTAATCATGTTAAGAACAATAACTGTTTTGGAAATATTGCATAAACAATAAATATATATATAAATAATATATAAATTTATATATAAATATAAATATATATATATAATGTTTCATTTAAAATATTTTAAATATTTTAAAGTCATAGATAAGTTTTAGTAATACACCTTTTTCTTTTTAATATGACTTAGAAGAAATTTTGTCCGCCAGAGATAATAAAATATGTATAATTTAATTAATAAATTCAATTTTATAGTTTATTAAATAAATTTCGTAGGAAACGTTCCTATAACAGTCGTAAAAGACATTTTTAAACTTTACTGGTCTTCAAAATTTGTTAATGAAATATTTTAAATAAAAGAATTTTCTAGATATTAATTTAACAAAATAATAAATTGTAAATTAATATAATGTTCGGTAAAATTTGCTACAGCACAATATAAAAGTTAGTCTCTTTTAAAAAATTTAGTAATCTATGTTTATTGCTTTAGCCTAATAATGACCTCCATATTGGCGTATTATGACTATAAAGGATGCAGAAAATGGAAATCCTGGTTGAGAACTTAATTCTTATGTAATGTATTTGGTTTTCTAACTAGTACAATAGTTACTAAATATAGTGTTCTATAGTATCCTTAACGCACTAGATCGCTTCTTTGCTTACATCCAAATACTTCTAGTGGTGTTCTGTAGTCAATGTTACATTGCATTCAGCTGTCTAACTGGAACCACGATTCTTCACTCCACATTTATGGATTTCCACATGTCTACAGCCATGATCGATGTTCCTTGCACCAAGCAAGCTTGGCACTTTGTTTGGCTACGATCAATGACGTACAAGCTAAAGCACAGCCATGATAACCAATACTACGCTCGTTCCTTATACTGTTTGTATGGAGACCACAGTTGTGGGCTAATTAAGCTTATTCAGTGTTATGACTAGCGCTCCATTGCTTTCTTTACCAGCCTCCTATTGTCCTTTCTTCCCTTTCTGTATTGTGCTCAGGGATTTCGTTCAGAAATGTGATGAAACGAAGAAATTATCATAATAATAGAAGTTACAATCCTATAAAATGCTTCAAGAAGCAGTAGATTTTTTAATTTTTGGTTTGTTTAATTGGCATTGTTTACTGCCTCCCATAAAATTACTCGTATGGCTATTCTTCACTCTATGTTATCTGAAAGAGAGAGAGAGAGAGAGATGACTAAGTAATATTTATTGATTTATTAATCATATTGAAAGTCTTCATCATGTTCTTTGTTAACATTTTCCAGCTTCCATCAATCATGTAGTTTTCTTTTAAAAATTCTTCATAGCCATAAGCCGTCAGAGGATGAAAACCTTAAGAAAAGGTAAGCAAAGCAAAACGCCAAGTATATGCAAAACGGTCGCTCTTTCTAGTGTTGACTGAAAATTAATGCAGCTCCTTAATACGGATGTTGAATAGCTGCTTGCATGGGAAACGCGAATTTGTGTGGGAACAAGAGAGAAGTCGTTGTGTTGTATACAATGTGGCTGACACGTGGTGTTAGAGAAGATAAAGCACCTTCTACTCCAAGGGAGGGAGAAAGTATGGCTATTGTGTGAACAATCTCACCTGTTTCCTCTGCTGCCTCTCTCTCACAAAGAACAAAATTTACTGCGCCTTCCCACGATAAAATTACCTGGCTTTTGGTGTTTGTGTGTGTCTTGCGTTGTAGCAATTCTTAGCTCGTTATTATCATTATTTGGATGAGTGTTTGATAACAGAATTAAATCTTTTGGAGTTTTCTAAATTGGCCAAATAAATACTGCGAGAAGCCAACTGGTGGAAAAAACAATAAACAAATTCTATAAGGTGTTTAGTTCTTTATCACAAGGTGATTCTTTTTTGAAACAATGCACAGGATAATAATAAAAAGCAAATTAAGTTTAGCAGAATTAATAGTGATTGGTCGTATTATACAATACTGATTTTTTAACGTTTGGGAATAGTGAAGAGGCTGATTGCAATAATCGATGTTAAATGTATCGAAGTAAATGGATTTACATTCGAGAAATTTATTTTCACTTTATTGTTCTTCACTATATCCGATATATAAAAGCATTAAAAAATAATTTTAGTGTAATAATGATGATCAAAAGATGAACACATTCTCCTGGACTTTAGCCAATTTTTAGACAAAGATTACGAGGAAAAGTATATTACGAAACAAAAAGTATACGTCAATGTTTTTTTTTTTTTTTTGCTAGATGGGTGAAGCAAGAATGCTTTTCATATTCCCCGTTATCTGTAGACCAAAATTTATGGATGGGGTAACATAGAGCTATAAGCTCTGATCATGGTAGGAGGATAACAGCAATAGCCGAGCCTCAGTTGAAACTTCATTGGCCAGCATTTCCATCCATTACCTCCCAGGGTACCCGTTTTAGTTGCCTCTTACGACATGCATGGCTGATATGTAAGTAAAGTCCTCTCTAAAAATTAACACGATCCCCGGACCACTCCTCGCGAGTGGCCAAAAGATCGTCCAACTCAGCATTGATTCCACTCAGTGACGGGACTCCCACCACTGAGCAGAACCGCTCATATTCAAGGGAAAAGAATCCACCGACAAGGCCACCTCACGGGCCACGACGAACACCCTCCACAGAGACTCAAAACTCAAATTGCTCTCTCAGGGCAAACCCCGAAATCTACCCCCCCCCTCACTGGGAGCAAATTTTCCGGAAGAAACCTAAGAGAGCGAAACTTTAGTTGCCATTTTAGTCGCTTACGACGTGCATGGGTTACAGCGGCGCTATTCTTAGCCCGGCCACCACACGAGAACTCAATGTAAATCCATTGAAAATTTATATAAACATTTTGAAAAAATGTGTGTGGTGTGTTATATTTTAAAATTAAAACTTAAAATTTATTATTTTTAGATTATTCTATGTTTTAAGAAAGGTTTAAATGGCTTGCTGTTCAGATAACCTCGTCAAATTCAATGCTAATAAAGCTTTCTTATTTCTCATAAAAAGAACCATTTTCTCCCAGTATTATTTTTGACAACACCCATATTTGACAATATCTTTTCCTCCTCTTTCATCCATCTTCCCCCTGTTGTGTTCCCGAAGGTGTATGGGCTCAACATAAACAAATCTTTAGTTTGAAGGCACCAGGAAAATAGTCGGTCACCCTCTCTCAGTGAATGTGTTGCGCTGTGTTCTCTGGTGTGTAGAATATGGTGGTTTCGTGATCGTGTATGAAGAAGGTTGATGTGTTCCTGTTCTCAATTCTGATAGTATTAAGTCAGAGCTGCAGTTTCTCGAAACGAACTGATTATCATGTTGTTAACATGATAATTAGATAAGGCACTCGAGATAAGTAAAACTGTTCTGGTTCAATAGTAGAAGAGGCAATTCTCTGATAAATCAGACTAACATATATCATGAGGGGGAGGTTATTGTTCCTTATTCCTCACTAGATGAAGACGTTGGGTTTAGTGACTCTGCTCAGGTAAAGTAGATCCTATTTAATGGATGGTCGTTGAAATAATGAAGGATTTCCTGGTTGTTGTGATTAGGGTTGTATAAGCTTTATGCATGTTGAAGAAGTTGAGTGCTACTGCACCACTTACTCCAAGAGTAAGTAGGCCTTGAGTCTTCCGTTGTCGGGTGTCGAAGATCTACCTCGGATGTGGTTTCTGGAATGACCATCGCCATCTGGAGAGCAGATTTGATGACATCCATACTTTCTGTTTAGTTTCCATATTTCAGGGTTGCTAGAGATTGGAGGAAATGCCACGTGAGGTTTGCGAATAAGATGTCCTCTATGAATAAAAAGATTTCTAAATTTCTAAACACTGTACCAACTCCATGCTGGAAAGAACGGTTGCTTTGTGGCGGAACTTTCTTATCTGTAGGAGAGAGGCTCCCCTTCAATATTTTCGAGTGAAGCTGCTTTGACTTTTTGCATTGTAGATTTTGACTTTTTCACATTTGAATAGAATCTTTGTAGACGATAGTCTGATAGGCGATTTTAAGATTAGAACAGTCCTGGGAAACCTCCGCTGGCAGATATATTATATAGATTCAATAAAATTGTGAAAGTTGAAGAAAAACACAGTATACCAAAGATTGTTACCTTGTATTCAACCGATATTAAGCTGTCTACCTCTTCAGAGGTAGACAGAGTTTGGTGTATGAGAGCCAGTTTTTTTCCATATAAATCAGATATCTTATCAGATATGTTTTACATTAACCGTTCTGGATAGCTAGATTCTTTACTACCATATTCTAGAGTATACTAACAGCTAATGCGTTGAATTAGTTTAATTAATGTTTCCCGGTTTCCGTTGACACAGAAATGTGTATTTCTAAATTAGATTCCAAGATACTTGTTGCCTTCTCAAGACCAGTGGCCAGGCATAGGAGAGCTAGTTGCTGCACCTCAATCTAGTGGTTTTGTCGAGAGTTAATTTGGATCATGAAGCTATCTGGTACAGTTGATATGCTTTTTCTATATCTGTAAAGTCTTCCTCCTGGCGAACTATAATAGTGACTTGAATGATAAGGAATAAAACACTAGAGGACTATAATGTTGCACATCCTTGTTTTATTTCCCTTCTTATATGAATAAGTATGTTTAGTAGGTGTTTATTTTTAGATAGAAGTAAGAGTTAGAATATCGCATTTTGTTTACCTGAATGATGTTGGGATTAAAACCATAGGCTTCCATCCAGTTGACAAGTAAGGATAGCGATACTCAATGATTTCAAAGGCTTTCTATTGTCCAGTGTTACAAAAGTCCATGCTCTTGTTGCGTATGTTGGCAAGACATCAGATCTTTGGTGAGGTGCAGATTATCATGCATCGATTTGTTTGGTACGGCATATCTCTGGTGTTTGTTTATTATCTCCTCTAGTTCAGGAATAATCTTGTTTTCGATGATTTTGTATATTATTTCAAAGTCAGTATTGATGACGGAGATGAAGTTGTTGAAGTCATCCTTTTGAAGGATCGACTGATACCTGATTTTGTCATTGCACTTTAAATTCTATTGGTATATTCTGTATAGGAAAGGCGGACGTTACGTAGATAAATCGAGAGAGCAAGACTGTCGACAACATTGTCAAATTAAGACATTCTGAGCACATTTAAAATTCTAGGTCGATACTTCCCTCAACTGTTTCATGTTGTCTCTAATGTGAAGAGCTCATTAGGGTCCATCATATTTAAGTGCTTTTTCGCATGTTTGTATGCAACCTGCAAAAGGAGGCCCATTATAAAATTCAGTGTAGAAGACCCCGAGATATTGATCATTAACTAGTGGAGACTGCGAATGTAATAAGTTCAAAAAGTCACAACAGTTGTCAAGTACTCGATTAATGTGCCATTAAGAAAGACGCGATATTTTTTTATTTCATTCATTCGCTTTAATGGATTCTTAAAACTGATACCCAAAAACGAAATATATAATCAATAAACTGAAAAGTTTTAAATACTTTATTTCTAAAATGTACTTGTTTTAACTGGATGACTAAAGTGATTTGTTTATTACTACATCAAAAGTCAAAATTAAGCATCAAATCAAATTTCTGATGAGAATCTGCTTAGGCATGCTGAACTAATTACAAAACTCTACTTGAAAAAGAGAATATTCGGATCAACTTACTACTACCTCATAAAGTTCTAAAAAGAACTGGGCGATGGACTCAGTCCTTGACTCTTTATCCCGTCATCTGACTGAAGAGAATCTGTGTGGATGGGGTGTTATTGAGCTAAAAGCTCCAGTCATGGCTGAGTAACGGCATTAGCCGAGCCTCAGTTAAAACTTCATTGGCTACAGCATTGCCATTTGTTACCCTGATTAGTAAGTAAAGGGTAAAATCTCAAAAAATCGGACGATCTCTAGGCCACTCCATAGTGGGCGAAAGACCGTCCATATCTCTGCGTTGGTTCCACTCAGTGACGGGCTCCCCGACCACCGAGCAGAACCGCTCAAATTCCGAGGAAAATAATTCACCGACAAAGCCCCTCAGCGGGCCGTGCCGGAGAACACCTTTCCCGGAGACTCAAAGTGCTCCCTTAAGGCAAAAACCTTAAGAGAGCGAACTCAAAAACTCATCACCCAGGATAACAGCAACAGCCGAACCTCAGTTTACTTCCTCGGTTCAGCATTGCTAATTGTTACCCTGATTAGTAAGTAAAGGGTAAAATCTCAAAAAATCGGACGATCTCTAGGCCACTCCATAGTGGGCGAAAGACCGTCCATGTCTCAGCGTTGGTTCCACTTAGTGACGGTCGCCCCGTCCTAGCACCCCGACGGGCTCCCCGTTTAAGCAGAACCGCTCAGCGTTGGTTCCACTCAGTGTCGGCCGCCCCGTCCTAGCACCCCGACTACTGAGCAAAACCGCTCAAATTCCGAGGAAAATAATTCACCGACAAAGCCCCTCAGCGGGCCGTGCCGTAGAACACCTTTCCCGGAGACTCAAAGTGCTCCCTTAAGGCAAAAACCTTAAGAGAGCGAACTCAAAAACTCATCACCCAGGATAACAGCAACAGCCGAACCTCAGTTTACTTCCTCGGTTCAGCATTGCTAATTGTTACCCTGATTAGTAAGTAAAGGGTAAAATCTCAAAAAATCGGACGATCTCTAGGCCACTCCATAGTGGGCGAAAGACCGTCCATGTCTCAGCGTTGGTTCCACTTAGTGACGGTCGCCCCGTCCTAGCACCCCGACGGGCTCCCCGTTTAAGCAGAACCGCTCAGCGTTGGTTCCACTCAGTGTCGGCCGCCCCGTCCTAGCACCCCGACTACTAAGCAAAACCGCTCAAATTCCGAGGAAAATAATTCACCTACAAGAACCCCTCAGCGGGCCGTGCTGGAGAACACCTTCCCAGGAGACTCAAGGTGCTCCCTTAAGGCAAAAACCCAAGGGAGCGAACTCAAAAACTCACACCCAGGATAACAGCAACAGCCGAACCTCAGTTTACTTCCTCGGTTCAGCATTGCTAATTGCTACCCTGGAAGTCTAAAAAGGACATTTGGCTTGTCTAAAGCCCTACTACCTGATACTCATTATTTGAAACTATAAATATAAATACTAAACAAAAATAATAATGGTTAAGAAATTTAATTTAGTAATATATATTTATAAGAAACTAATAATAAAAATTTCAATAAAAAATAGAGGATATTATAGATCCGTCTCTATTTCATAGTAAATATAACTTTATTTTTTAAAAATACAGAAATATGAAATTTAGAAATCTTTTCATTTCTATTTTCTGTTTATCACGGTATCTAAAGGTAGAAGTTTATTGCAGCGAGCAAAAATCATTTCCTTGTACACTTATAGCATGTAACATCGTTTCTGTACGTCACTGGTGCATGTCCGGCTCGAGCTATTACATGTGAAACACATCACACCATCAGCAATCCCTGTGCAGTCTTAGCCATCTTTCTTAGGCCTTCCATGTTCTGATAAAGAACTATTGGTATACTGGTATTGTTTGTCAGCCACCCGATCATATATTTCTTGAAGGAAAATGAGTGTTTTTTCCTAGACCTTTCTCCTCCTCCCCTTCCCTTGTTATTGATTCCCTTTTCGTAGCAAAGTCTTGCAAGGACACTTTTATGATCTATAAATTCACATTGCTGTCCCTGTTGAACTGTCATTAAAGCCTGCGTCACAGCTGTCTTACAACGCAGCTCTAGTCCCTTTCGCCTTGAAGAGGCAGTCAACTTAGATGTGCTGCGTTCTTTGTTATTTTTATTTATTTTTTTTTTGTTTTATTATAAAGTTGCCCTTTCCTCTTCTACGCCTCCAATGCTTATACTCTGTTTCAAAAGATGTCATTTTTCTTATCGTGCATAAATTCGTTGTTGTTTTTTTTAAAACTCCTTTCTGTATTTCTTTGACTCGGCCATTGAAATATGAAGTCTAAGGCATTTTAGATCTAAGAAAAAAGAGAGTGATGTGAATTGTTTTGATAGATTTGTTTGGTGCAAGTGCCTAGCATGTCTAGAGAATGAAAACTTCGTACACATTTCCACACGGATAATCAATACAAATATCTCATCAAATATCTTATAAATCTATCATTATTGAATTAAAAAAATGATATTAATAGACAAACATTAAACCGCTATAAAATCTTATCAATACATTTAAGGGGGAGAATCAAATTCCGTTTGTTCTAGGTCAGGGTTACATTAAGGAAATATTTCAGCTTTTTTTATTGGTTTATCTTCTATCAATCAACATAAATCTAAGAATATTTGTAGTGATTTTTATATTTGAATTCATTTCATGTCTTTGTTCAAACCAAATTATTATTTACATTCCGATAAATCTGTCTTTTATTTAAACAGAAACAGTCGAATAAGGTGTAGGGATAAGATGTTATTGAGCTATTAAAGCTCTGATCGTGGCATCGATTTGTTTGCTACAGCATTGTCATCCATTACCTTCCCAGGGTATCCATTTTAGTCGCCTCGTACGACATGCATGAGCTACGTTGGTGCTTTTTTTAAGTAAAGCCGACTCTAAAAATTAGGACAATCCCTAGACCACTCCATATAGTGGCCGAAAGACCGTCCAACTCAGCGTTGGCTCCACTCGGTGATATGGCACCCCCCCACTACCGAGCAGAACCGCTCATATTCCAGGGGAAAGCATCCACCAACAAAGCCCCTCAGCGGGCACCCTCCCCAGAGACTCAAAATATGCACTCCCAGGCAAACCTCACTAAATCTAAGCACCCCCCCCCTCAGCGGGAGCGAAATTCCGGAAGAAACCTGAGAGAGCAAAACTCTCGAAACTGCGTCCATTTAGTCGTCTCTTAGGACACACATGGATTTGCGGTGATACGTAAGTAAAGCCAATCTCTAAAAATTAAGACGATCCCTAGACCACTCAATAGCCGAAAGACCGTCCATCTCAGCGTTGGCTCCACTCAATGATGGCCTTCCACCCACACACCATCACCGAGCAGAACCGCTCAAATTCCGAAGAAATGCATTCACCGACAAAGCCCCTCACCTGGCCGTGCCGGAAAACACCTTCCCCAGAGACTCAAATTGCTCCCTTAAGTCAAAATCCTTAAGAGAGCGAACTCAAACTCTCGAATTTCAGCGTGCAATTAGTCGCCTCTTACGACATGCTTGGATTTGCGGTGGAGCTATTCTTATCCCGGCAACCACACGGGAGAACGCGTCGAATGGATTCCTTATAAGGACTGGCTTAAAGGGGCGAAGCAAGAATGCTTTTCATCTTCCCCGTTATCTGTAGAGGACAGTGTAGGGATAAGGTGTTATTGAGCTATAAATCTCTGATCATGGTAGGAGGGTAACAGCAATATCCGAGCCTCAGTTAGAACTTCATTGGCTACAGCATTGCCATCCATTACCCTCCATGGATCTGGATTAATCCGATTGCTGGTCAATCGGGGATTTTTTTACCAACAATCAATGGACCTTATAAGGACTGGCTTAAAGGGACGAAGCAAGAATGCTTTTCATCTTCCCCGTTATTTGTAGAGGACAGTAGGGATAAGGTGTTATTGAGCTATTAAAGCTCTGCTCATGACAGGAGAGTAACAGTAATAGCCAAGCCTCAGCTAGAACTTCATTGGCTACAACATTTCTATCCATTACCCTCCAAGGGTATTAATCACCGCATCTCAAGGACAATAATATCAGTATCTTTTATAGGAAATCTCATTCGAATTATAATTGGTATATTATACTTTTAGTAATTATTAATTAAAGAAAATAAAATTAAGCTAAAAATCAAACAGAAATGATTAAATTTTTAATGTACCTTAATTTATATAATAATACAATCGTTTTTCTTAAATAAAAGGTATCTAATTTCATTTGGTTATTGGATTAATAATAAGAAAAATTAATTGTAATAAAAAAACATTAATCTACTATAAAATCTTATCAGTATACACTTAAAAAGAAAACAAGTGAAATTCCGATGTATCGAGATCAGGGTTATATGCTTAGGAAATATATTTCGATTTTTGTGAATATATTATCATTTTTTAAACTTTTTTAACAATAATCACAAATTCAGGATTACTTCTAATGATTATTATATGTGAGTGCATTTTTATTTCTCCGTTTAAGCCAAAGTATTATCAAATATTGTAGAGCCGGATAGAGCGAAAGTAGAATGACTCTAACTTCCTAAGTCTTGATGGAAGTGGAACAAAAATGTCTCATTTAACGAACGATCAAAAAGTTAATTTAGCCAGTCCCTTTACGCACACAACCCCCACACATCTGTGCAAGAGATGATGAAAGTGTTTGGCTCTCCCATGCCAGCAGTTCTTGGCATGAGATAGCTCAGTTCCGAACCAGTCCTTTGTTAGAAACCGGTAGGAATTTCAACCCTTCCGCCATCTGTCATATTAATGAGTGCTTGCTTAAGAAATAGCTTTATTCTTGATCAACCGTGGGATTTTCCTTCCACGCTTATCTATAAGCACAGTAGCTGGCTAGATAATTACTTAACTTCTAAGCCATCAGTCATAACTACATCTGTCTAAGGCAGGACAGATGTGTTTAAATGCGAGTATTCTTAAAAGATTTCTCATCGGCTCCATAAGGACATACCAACGCTATTACTTGCTTCATACACCAAAGTTAGAGATTAATGACAAACACATGTAATTAACATTATTCTTCTCGATTTGTGGTCAATCGCCATGGCAGTTATGGAATGATTGGTAATAAACATCGTAAAACTATTTCACATTTTCTAGTTTTTAACAAATTAAAAATTAATCAAGTGAGTTATTTGAAAATTACTTTCTTATGTCGGTGATTTCTTACAGAATTATGGCTTCAACTTAGCGGTGCTTCAAGATTTGCACTTTTGTATCTTACATATCAATAAAACGGCATTCCTGTAATTGTTATTCAAGTCCGTTAACTTTCTATTATTAATGTTTTATAAATATCGAACTAGGGGACTCCACCCCCTGGCGCCCAACCCCTCCCGTGTTCCGGACTTGTAGGCAGGTTCTCCTTGGATTCTGATGACTCGAATTTCGAAGACCCGACACTCAAGGTAGCCCCTGAGTGTCGAGTCTTCAAAAGGGGGGATCCTCCCCCCCTGGCGCCTACTGCGACCCCCCCCCCCCGAGTTCCGGACTGGTAGGCCGGTTCTCCTTGAATTGTGATGACTTGAATTATGAAGAGTCGACACTCAGGGTAGACCCTGAGTTTCAAAACGTTTCAAATAACTTGAAAAAAACGTGACACAAAAACGTTACATAAAAAGGCTTATCATTTTATATATACAGGGTAGATTAATAAAATGTTCAATATAAATAATAAAAATTACCAAAAATTTCTTAATCTTTGGTTAATTCGAATTACTTAAAAATACACCATTTTATTTTTTATATTATGGGAGCCAACATTTGGTAGAATGTTAGTTAGCATGATAGTTTGGATCGGAGATGCTGTGATTTATACTCTTGGAGAGTAATGGATACAATGCTGGAAGCGAGATGCGGTGATTAATGATTAATACTCTTGGAGGGTAATGGATGGCAATGCTGTAGCCAATGAAGTTCTAACTGAGGCTCGGCTATTGCTGTTACCCTCCTGCCATGATCAGAGCTTTAGTTGCTCAATACCCCCTTATCCATACATTGTTCTCTACAGATAACGGAGAAGATGAAAAGCATTCTTGCTTCGCCCCTTTAAGCCAGTCCTTATAAGGAAGGATGCAATGCAGTAGCCAATGAAGTTCTAACTGAGGCTCGACTATTGCTGTTACCCTCCTGCCATGATATGAGCGGTAATAGCTCAATAACACCTTATTCCTACACTGTTCTCTACAGATAACGAGGGAGATGAAAAGCATTCTTGCTTCGCCCCTTTAAGACAGTCCTTATAAGGACTTAGCATGTTTTACATGTTATGTTTCACATGTTAATAAAGGAATGGAGGAATCTTGATGATATATTTTTGAATTCAAGAGGAAGCCTAATCATATCGATTAATCACAATATTAGATGACTTACGTGCAAAACAATAAAATATATTAACCTTTTGATTAAAAATTACTCACTACTTTAAGTTGAATGCAAAACACATAATTAAATACAATATAAACAAGGAAATCTTCATAGAGTGCAAAACTCCTGTTCCATAAACATTCATTATCCAAATACTTTTATATCAGTCTCAATCCTACATATGCGTTTTCAGAAGAGCATTTTTATGAGAAAACAAAAAAAAAGGCTAGAGTGTGCTTCGATAGAATGGAAGGCAAACGTTGTCATCAACCTATTGAAGAATGGCATAGAGGTTCGCGTTTTAAGGCACTCACTCATTGAAGAAGATCGTGAAGCTTGGGAGGTTTCAGCGCTTCAAGGTTTGTCAGTTGAGTAGAAGGAATGGAGGGTGCTATTAGCAGTAAGACTATAAAAATGTTTCACTGTAAGCGACATAGGATAATTTATGTATGGCAAAAAGAGAGGAAAACAATAGAAGCCTACGGTAGCGCTCATTGAACTTGTTACCCAGTTCAGTGAGTGTTACTGGAAAGGCCACAGGATAGCAATGTTTTTGAATAGTCCCCATCTATGCCACACCTATCAGTTGCCTTGGAAATGTTAAGTGCAACATCACAGGGTTCTCCAATCCTTTCTATAGTACATGTTCAGAGGTATGCGATGGAAACAAGATCTGATATATATATGTTGTACATCATCTGAAGTGATAGAATCCGTATTGATGGCCATTGATAAACTGGTAGGCCTTTATGTGGTGAAGAAGTTGTGTGTTAGTGAATTTCTTCTTTATTTCAGAGAGAGAGAGAGAGAGAGAGAGAGAGCTGAGGTGTGGAAAAAATATCAATAGTTTTAAGGCAAGGCAGAGTTTTTATTTTTATTATTTTTTTGTGGGGAGAAGGAAGAAATGAGCTGGTGAAGGGCCTTTTGCTTCTATGCTGTAAAATGTGGAGATCTCGATAACGATGCCACGTGACACAAAGAAGTGAAAGCATCTTCATAGGAAAACAATTTCGTTTTAGATTGAAAACAGTTTTCACACAATCTTTATGAATCATTCGATTATCTTGGGTTTTCAAATATGGCAGTGTAAACAGTTTTATAGGCAATTATCGAATACAAAATCAGGAAAATTTGAAGGCAAATCATATTCTATTAGCACTTAAAAATATTGTGATAAAAGTGTTCAAATATTCAGAACCTCTGGATGTCTGAACTGAGAAGCGGGTACGAAAGACCTTAAAAAGGTATATCATGTAAGAATGATCCAATACTATACTTGATATTTTTTTCTAATTTTTTTTCTAAAATTAAAGAAAAGTTAAGCATCCGCTTTTACGCATTCTGCAATAGAAAAGCGATTTTAAATTAAACATTTTGTTTTCTATTCTTATAGCTATTGATATAAACTGCTATATAGTTTCATAATTATTCGCTGAAATAGCCTCCCTAATGTAATCTTTCTGAGTTAAGTATTCAACACCTCTGTGGAAATACCAGTGGTGGTGGTGGTGGTGGCGGCGGGCGGTAGATGGCGCTGGTGTACTTTGTGGATTAAGTGTTAGAGATAGAGAGATGTAGAGTAGGTATCCTCCCTCGATGAGTCTTTTGACTCCCTGGAGATGTCGCGTAATAAAAAAAAAAATACTTGTGAATTGAGAAGTATTTTTAATTGAAAAGCGTTACTGCCCCTCCCTTCTCCCCAAATGTTCTGTCACAGAGCAAATTGAATAATAACCTAAGTCCCGGATAAACAGAAGTTATCGTAAAAGTTAATAGTTGTAATTTATTCATTTTTCTTTTATTTCAACCTCCTGTGTAAGCTTAATGAAAACTCACTAATATTCCAAAACGCAATTCACTCTTTCATAATCACCACCTTTGGCCTCACGACCGATCACTGGGTTCTGGTCTCCTCTAGAAGATTTCTCGCTAATGGAAAATAGACTCGTAAGGGGAAAAAATTGTTTGAAATACGCTCCGGTTTTACTAATTGTGAATATATAACTGCTAAAAAGGATTACTCCTCTGACACACTAGACCTACGTGATACAATCTCTACTTCTTGAAATCTATTATAATTTCTTCAAATATTTATATTTACCACCTGCTGAAACCCAAATCCTGTCTGTATGGCTATCTGTCTCAGATCCCTTTTATGGCAATCATTTCTTACTGTTCATCTTGTATAAACGAGTGAATCTGCCATTATGCATAAAGCATTATGATTGGCATTTATGCAATAAATTACTGAAGATAGATTGTTACGAAGGCAGATGGAGTAGATTATTTTATTTTGTCCCTCTTTAAACTCGGTTTTGAAGATAAGAATTGTCGGATGATTAAATTAACATAAATAATATGGAATGCGTGCATTGTGGGGATGATGGAGCACCTTGAGTGACTGCAAAATGGCTTGAAAATATTTAAAACATAAATAAGCTAGATGCATTAAATTTATTCAAATGAATATATTATTAATTTGAATAATAAATATATGTATATATTATTTTATATATTAATTTATATATTAAATCAATAAAAAGCAAATTCATCGCTATTTGATGAGATATGTCAGTAAATGAAAAGAGAATGGGCCATTTTTATAGATTTAAATATTGTTGTTTTCAAATATCATCACCTGTTCGTCACCAAAATCATCGGAATAATCACGTGATTACTATATTCAGGAGTGCTGGTGGATTTTCGGAACGTTAATTGATATTAAAAGAAGTTACGCCTAAATTATTGAATCCAAAAAATGGTTTAAGACTAGTATGTGAAATGTATATGTAGGAAACATTTCAGGACACCTTCTGTAGCGAGAGATAATAATCCTGCTGTCGCTTTGGCATCAACATCACATGGCAAGAAAAACAGTAATCACATGACAAAATATGAAAAAAAGACCAAACGAAGCATTCTACCTTTTACTTATAGGGCTATGAATTAACGACACTTGAAACTTCCTTAATGATAGTTAAAATTCTCCGATTTCGCGGATGCAATTTATACATAAAGGGCAAAATCAGGGAGCCTCTTTGTAAAGTTAAGCTCATCGGAATTATTTGTACTCATTACTGGCATCATCTCGTCTAAGAGCAGTACAACATAGTTAACCTACGTACGTGTTTTGTTCCGGACCTAATTTTTATTTCGGCGTTTAATTCACTGAGACGAATCTTGTGATTTTTGTGTTATTAGCGAAACCATGGCAACCATTTTAATAATGTCTTTCCCCTCCCCGCAACATATCGATACAATTTTTCATTTCCATAACTTCAGAAATACGTACTCTTACACTCTAAGTGACGAAAAGAAAAAACAAAAACAATGTACAAGATGAAGGAGTAAAGAATTTGGCTAAAAACCTGATAAAAGAAGTCCCAACTTGCATCAAGTTACCTTTTAACTAAGTGACGATAAAAGGAATTAGGGAAGATTTTTTACACTATCATTAACACTCCAAAGCTATTAGTGAACATTGTAAAGGAAAATTTCTTTTGATATTTCGTTGTATGCGAAAAGGGTGGGTTTCAGAAATAAAAACATTCGAGTTGAAATTTTTAAAAACGGGATGGTGAGCTTCGGGGAAAAAAAAACATCATTAGCTAAAGGACTTCGTGAAAAACTGTGTTTTCTAAATGAAAATTGCAAAGACCTTTTTATTAGGAATACTTAAACAATAAATCTTAGAAAGTTAGTGGAGCACACAAAAGAAGGGCTTGAACAACGTAAAGAACAAATTATTCAAGTTAATAAATGAACACTAAAAGAGATTCGACGCTTTCGATATTTTTTCTTTCATCTTTCCTACCTCTCTGTTTATATTTTTTTCTTTTCATTTATCTCATCTAGCTTTCTGTCATTCACCGAACTTCATGCGATCATCCCTTTCTTTACATTTTCTCTCTCTCTCGTTTGCTTTTCTATCCCTCTTTTCAAGGAACAAAAAAATAAAAGGAAAAATTATACATAATGAAGAAAGGCAGGATTACCTCGCGCACTTTGATTTACCAACTGAATATTTAAGATATCATCATCAGTTAACATGATCCCATAAGAACACGTTCTTTTCTTACCTAGAAATGAAGAATCAATCCTATGATGTTTCTCATGACATCCAATAAAGAATGATACACTAAAACCTAAATAAAACTCAAAATACGAGGTTTTGATATCCTCGACCGTAATGTAATACAATGTCACGAGGGTAACAGCAAAAGCCGATCCTCAGTTAGAACTTCATTGGCTACAGCATTGCCATCCATTACCCTCCCTGGATACTCATTTTATTCGCCTCGTACGACATACATGAGCTACGTTGGTGCTTTTTTTTTAAGTAAAGCCGACTCTAAAAATTAGGACGATCCCTGGATCACTCCATGGTGGCCGAAAGACCGTCCAACTCAGCGTTGGCTCCACTTGGTGATGGGGTACCCTCCACCACCGAGCAGAACCCCTCATATTCCAGGGAAAACCATTCACCGAGAAAGCCCCTCGGGCCGTGCCGGAGAACACCCTCCCCAGAGACTCAAAATATGTACTCCCAGGCAAACCTCCCGAAATCGAAGCCCTCACCGGGAGCGAAATTCTGGAAGAAACCTGATAGAGCAAAACTCTCGAAACTGTGCGTCCATCTTACGACACGCATGGATTTGTGATGGAGGTATTCTTATCCCGGCAACCACATGGGTAAAAACCTAATTCCCAGAAAAACCTTCTGATTTAAATTATTTTTATATATTTATTTTTACGGTATGTTATATATTTTACAAATAATAAAAATAATATTTTCTAACTAAATCTAAAACTTTAACTTTTTTAACGTTTTTAATTGTTTAACCTTTTTCATATAATTTTAAATTTTACTTCTTTAAGCAGAATAATTTTATGTAATTTTAAAAGATTTTGGCAATTATTTCTTCATTTATTATTCAAATAGCAATCTGCATTTGCGAAGTTTCAGATCTATTCTGTCATATTCGTTGAGAAGCTAAATTATTCTCTCAATTCCCAGTGCGTCTTGCTCAACTTAAAGATTGAGTTGGCTAGAAAAAACCCTTTTCTGTATTGCCCCTAAGAGATTCACCTTTAAGAGGCGAAGTTTAAATGCTATTTCAGGTACAAGTCTGGAACATCACCAAATTATTTCTCATTGAACTGTCTTCACATTCTTAAATAGGTACCTGTAAATAATAGAGTGAGTATGGCAGTTTAATGACGTCACTTTCTGTACACATAAACTCACTTGTAATCGGATATATCTATATAGCCTAGTTCATTCATTTTAATTATAATTAATTACTCTGTTTTAATCATCCACTTGCAGTTTGTGAGTGTTAAACTGTGATATCGAAATGACACACGAACACGGCTATGTATATTCTGATTTAACTGCAAGCTGAAGTTGTTTTCATCTACTGGGAAAACTCAGCACTAACAATGCATTTTAAAAAAGGTAAAAATGACGTCACTGTGAATGATGTTGCTGGTTGGCGCAAATTTCTTAGTTGATTTTCAACAAGTCAAAATAAGACAATCAAAGTATATGCATTAAATGTTTGATAATATTTTTTAAAAAATTTGAATATCTATAAAATACTTAAAATAAAATTTTTAAGTTGGATATAAATCCTTATATTTAAAAATAATACAAAACTTCTAAAATACCATATTTTTTATGAAGTTATAATTAAATGAACGAATGATGAAACAGATAGAATTACTGAAACCCTGGGTGCTGGCCGGGATAAGAATAGCCCCTCTGTAGCCCATACATGTCGTACGAGGGGACTAAAATGGGTACTCAGGGAGGGTAATGGATGGCAATGCTGTAGCCAATGAAGTTCTAGCTGAGGCTCGGCTATTGCTGCTACCCTCCTGCCATGATCAGAGCTTATAGCCCTATATTACCCCCATCAATGCATTTTCTTCTACAGACAACGGGGAAGATGAAAAGCATTCTTGCTTCACCCATCTAGCCAAAAAAAAAAAAAAAAAAAAGGATTACTGAACATGAAAACACTCAAATTGGAGAAGGGTTCCTTGTTTTCTACGCCAATGCATAGAAATGCACTCTCTGAGACTTGTTTGTATTCCCTAAGATTAAGACTCCGCTGTAAGGAACAAATTTAAAATCATCGACTCAATGAAAGAAAGTTTGATGTAGAACTCCACTCCAAAAACGTATCTTTGGAAGGTGAAAAGGTTACTGGAAGCAAAATGTAGATTTGGCCACAAAAATTATGAAAATTGGCAAACCATCTCATTACCACAAATGACAATTTTGTTTGTAAAACTATCATATTTCGTCAAGAAAATTAAGGTCAAGAAAGCAGATATAATTCACGCAAATCAAATGTAAAGAAAGAAAGGGAAGAGAGAGGCAGACGAAAAGCAAAATAAATGGATCCGTTATAAAAGTTAAAATAAGAAAGGAATTCGCACTTTTGCCACAAGAGGGCGCTGCTTGAAGGGGTAATTTCAGGTAATTTCCAAGCTGACAAAGTTGCGTTATTTGGTTCGCGAACGAGTAAAGAGCGAGAAAAAAAATGCAAAGGAAAGAAAGGCCCATCCTTCCTGCCGCATACTATGTGTTTAAATAAATCTCCGGAGCGGAATCAATAGCCCTTCGCTCGCCCCACTGGCATCCAGTATGGAAAACACAGGACGCACTTTATTGGAGTTGTTGCTAATTCAATTCGTTTCTGCCTTGATTAGGCTGATGAGGGGACGCGCATTTGCTGCTGCTCCCACACATGCACGCGCGCGCACACACGCGCGTGCACACACACACACACACACACACACACACTGCCACATCCTAATTATACGTGCTCTCCTCAGGAGCGCGCTTATGAATTTAGAGTGCGGCTGGTTCTGCCTCACGGAGGGTTTGGGTGGGAAAAGAAGGGCATTGGGGAATTCGGAATATTCTCCAAGGGCGAAAAAAAAACACAAAAGGGCTTCTGCTCAGAGAAAGCCGTCTGAACTCACTCTCGCATTTCGTCTGCTCATTTCAGTGTTGCGGCCTTCGTTCGTTCGATTTTCACTGCTGCGCACTTTTTTCTTCTTCTTATTTATTTATTTATTTTTTTTTTTGTTCAGGTCCTGGTCATTGTGGAGGTCACGTGTCTGATGGGATGGAGCCTCTGCTGACACCACTGTTTGGGGGAAAGAACAGTAATTGTGTTTTAGACTATTTTTGCCACTATAGGTAAAAGCAATCAAGAAAGATGGCTCGTAATTCTCTCTTTCTGTCTCTCTCTTTCTCTGGGTCTTCCCGTCTATCCCTGGATTTCCATGGCTTAGGGAAAACGTCTTCTCTACTAAGAAAATGCTAGACTTTGATCCTCTTTCTCGACTTGAATAAATGTATGCTGATTTTTTTTAGCATTCAGAGAGTTAGTTGATCTCAACTGGAAAGGTTCGCGAGTTAAAAATCCTAGTTTTTCATCTCGCAAAAGAGCCCCCCCCTACACACACACACACACACACACACACAGAGATTAATTCGGGCTGACTACAAAGCTACAGATTTCAGCTGCAGCATACTGGAGCTGGAATCTGTAGCTTTGTAGTCATTTGCTGTAGGCTCTGTCTGGTTCTTCTACTTTTGTTTATTTCAAGGGGAAATAAGTATTGTCCTGGCTACGAAGTGCTACTTGAGAGGATGATGAAGACTAGTATCATCCTCCAAAAGTAACATCACCAACTTACACTATCAGATTACTTTGCCAAAGACCGTAGGATCAAGTCATTAATCTTTTAAAATTTTACTGGGTAATAATTATGTAAAGGAAAATAATAAGAAAGGGTATTATAGTTCCATCCTTATTTCATAGCCAAATAACCACATACGAAACACACGTTTCAAAGTTGAGTGTAGAGGTAATGCGAAAACACACTTCAGTTTGGTGTTGTCTTTATATTGCACTGCTTGAAAGACACGAACTCTTCCCCGAATCCAGATGAAAGTTAATGATATTTATCCTTTCATCAGAGGCTTCAAGTTTTCCTATTCGGAATTTTATCTCTCGGTTTTCTTCTTAATTTCTTTCTTTCTTTGTGTTTTAATGGGAGTATATTTTACTAGTTTTATTTCACGTTTCTTTTACTCTCTGTCATTCGATTGCCTCCATATTTTCTTCCATCATTCTTTTCACATTCATCATCATCATCATCATCATCATCATCATCATTCATCTTCTTCACTTGCATCAATTTCTTTCGTCTTCATCATCGGTTTAATCAGTTTCTTGGGTCTTTAACTACTCATTCTGTTTCATTATTCTTTTCCTACTATTTTTCTCCATCCTTTTCTGTTCAAAATTAGCTCAACAAATTTGATATTTTTAATTTTCAAAGTTCGTTTCCAACCCGATTTCATTTTCTACCTGTTGATCTATGTTCTTTTTCCTAACCACTATTCAACCAAGACGCACCCTTCATCCACTTTAACATTTTCGTCTGTGACTAACGATAGTCATTTAGTATCATAAAAGCATCCGCTGCAAGACTCATTCGTCGTACGCTTAATAATGTATTACAACGAACACATTAAGATAGGTGAACTAATGAGAATGCCATTAATACTATGTGTGTGTGTGTTCATAGTAATTAGAATCGAACCTGACGATCAAATAAACGCCATTTGTTTCATCCTACCATTTTTCGGCAAAAGTGACGAGTGGAAGCAGGAAGCTTATGTGAAAACTCTTCTCCAAATCCTCCCATCCGTCTTCTTAAGCTCTCTTTCCATAAATATAAGAAAATCCGACACTTCTTGTTTTTCTTTCCAACAGCTCGGTGGTTCGGCAGTGCTGTAATTCATAATCCCAACAGGCAATAACGATAGAATGTTCATCTGTTGTGTGAGTTAGCGAAGATGCCTCTCATTAATCACTAATATTTACATCCCAGTTGGGCGATTTGTCTCACCTGCACGTAGTAGCATTAACTCTGCCCTTCCAGACGGTTTCGGGTTGATTAAATCAGTCGAACGTTGATGCTTGCAATGGAACCCTGACCTTGAATCGAATGTCATGGAAAACGCATCATCAGAAAGCTCTGTACGTACGTGCCATTAACAATGAAAGAGACTAAACATGCCTTTGGTGTCTGTGCGGGAGATGAGATTTTGTTGCCCCCCCTTACTTTCCATTCCCCTAACACATTCTTCCTTCTATATGACTTCAAGTATCCTACTGAATATTTAATACCATCATCGTGCATTGATTGCCATAGCAACGAGCATGCACTGATGCCTGGGAAATAAAGAGCGAGATCAACTTGGAGTTTTTAGATATTCATCAAGCTTGCTATGTTATACCACCCGTGCACTTCGGGCGGTACTTGAAGATATCTCTTTCGCTGTCGAAGCTTAGAAAATGGCTGACGTGATAATGTTGGAGGTTTCCGACTGTATTTCCGTTCAGTCACACACACACACACACACACACACACACACACACACACACACACACACACACACACACACACACACACACACACACACACACACACACACACACACACACACACACACACACAAAAATATCGAAACAGCTCAAAGTAGCTGTCACAATGCGGGCGAGATGAAGTAGATTTAGTTGAAATGATAATACAGGTAAGAATGATATTTAAATATAAATCATATGAGATGACATTTTGAGGGATAGTCATTAGTTTTCTTAATTTATCAGCAAACAAGCGGATTTATAAATTAAAAATTAATATAATAGGTTTCATCACACAACTCTCTTATTGTAATTGGCATGTAGATTTACCATAATCACAACTGCAGATTTCTATTATTATATTAGAACATGTAATCAAAACCATTTTTTGGGGGGGTGGGGAGATGGACCGAATCCTTGACTCTTTATTCCTTCATCTGACTGAAGACAATGTGTGGATGGAGTGTTATTGGGCTAAAAGCTCTAGTCATGGCTGGGTAATGGCAATAGCTGAGCCTCAGTTAAAACTTCATTGGCTACAGCATTGCCATCTGTTACCCTCCAAGGGTATTCATTTTCCATTATTGTTTTTAATCGAAACGATGTTAACTGTCAACGTTTGTGGCGAGATGGATGACAATCCCTAAGATTTTTATGCCTCCGTCGTTCAAGAGTTGAGAAATGAAGAAAAGATTGTCGAGCACCTGGCTCACCCAATTTAGGGCCTTGTGAGAACGCTTGTACCGATGAGTAGAACTGCCTTCGGGCGCTTATATTTCCATCTGTCGTTCTCATCGTAGGTGGATGACTCTTGAATGAGTTGGTTAGGGTGGAGAGCCACCTTAGCGAAGTATGCAGAGGCAATCCAGAGAAGTAATGTGGGTATATCTGGGATGTTAGAATCTCGATGGAGGAGAGCATTCGGAGACACTTATTTTGAATCACTTGTAGTTTGTTGATGTTTCTGGTGGGAGTGTGGCTCCAAGCCGGTGATCCGTATGTTAAAATGGGTCCGAATTATAAATTCATAGCTTGTTTTCGGTGCTAACTTGGCTTCTCCGGTTGAGAAGAGAGTAGAGCTGGACAATTGCAGCATTGGATTTTATTGCTGTGCTTGGGGCGTCTGCAACGTAGATGTTGAAAAGCAGCGGGGATAGTAGCGAGCCTTGAGATACACCGGCAGTGATTCTTTTCGTAGTGATTCTTTTTGAGTCCGCGTAGCTTGACTTGGAATTTACGATTTTTTAGAAAGGAGTCAATAAGCTTAGTAAGGTAAAGTGGAATGTTGGCTGTGATTAATTTGTAGATAAGGCCTTTGTGCCAAATCTTGTCAAAAGCTTTTGCAATATCAAGAAAGATTGCTCCTGTGTTTTGCCTCCAATTGAAGCCTGTTGTTATAAACTCTACTAATCTGTGGACTTGTTGAGTTGTACTGTGTCCAGTACAAAATCCGAACTGCTCTTTCGGGATAAGGCTGCTTTTGTTCACCTCATCTTGCAGACTGTTGAGAATAATTTTTTCGGCAATTTTCCCCAAGCATGATAAGAGGCTGATGAACCTATAATAATCCTTTATAGTTTTGTTGGTAATCCCGTCAGATCCTGGAGCCTTTTTGTTGTTGAGTTTCTTGATGATGGTATAAACTTCCGTAGGTGAAGTATGACAAATATTTACATGGCTGCTGGGCTGACGTAGAGCGCAGCGAACATGTCGGTGAATTTTTTCGATGAAAAGCAAATCTAAAGCAAAAGTGTCAGCCTTCTCATCATCTCTATAAACTATGCCCCTTTCTCCGTGAATGGGCTGTGTGTTGGAACGATCTGAGCTGAGCGGAGAGCTTTAGCCAGTTTGCACAGCGAGTTATCCTCAGCTTTTAGGCAACATAGTTTTCTTTCCCACTGTTGATTCCTGTGATCTTTGAGCGCATAGCGAACTAAATTGGTAGCCCTATTTAGCTCTTGACGATCCTGGGAAGATAATGTATTGTAATAACGGCGTCTTTATTACTTTTATTTTTATTACGGATTAGATTTAGAATTTCTTCCGGGAGCAGGTTGGTTTGGGCTGGGGTGATAACGATGGAGGTTGCTTCCAAGCCAGCATGAATTGTATTTTCTAGATTATTGACTGCTGCGTCGATTTCTTTGCAGGAGGAGATAGTTGGTACGGAGCCTATAAGTGCGGAGTGCGACCTTGAGTTCAGTGAAGTTTGTGCGGGTCTGATTTGGGATGAGCTCTGGGTCCCCTCCTAGACCTAGTAGTACCGGGTTGTGGTCTGAACTAAGGTAGCTAATCACCTGTAGCTGAAAATGGTGAGAAGTGTTCTTAAAATGGCTATATCCAGTACATCTGGTCTGCCTCGCGGTCCGTAGTGAGTTGGTTCAATTGGGCCTGCAACAACGAAGTTTCTTAGCATAGCTAAGTTGTAGAGAATCATCCCATTATTATTGAAACTTTTCCATGAGAGATGTTTTGAGTTGAGATCTCCCTCCACAATTGTTGCTTCATTAGTATCGAGCAGTTGAGAGAGGTCGGAGAGGTTTGCCAGGAGGATTATAAACTGAGCATAGCTTTGGGCTATGTGGATTTCAATACCGGTTACTTCCATATTTGTATCATTTCAATTATAATGATTTCATTATAACGGATGATTTTCTTGATAAAGATAGCTGTGCCACCATCTCTGGCATTGAGCCTGTCATTTCTGAGTAGAGAATAATATCTGAGTTTAGGGTTGTCGCAGTGCGTCTCACTAATTAAAAGAAGATCAATTCTAAAACGGTCTGCAAATTCTTGTAGTTCGCGAGACCGTTAGCATTCCAGAATGCAATCTGTATGGAATTAATTGAGATAGTTCGATTATCCATTAAGCATTGAGAATACGATTTGGGTATTTTTCAGGAACTTGATTGTATCTTAGGGTTGGTTTTGCTGAAAGAAGGTAACATCTCCCCTAAGGTAGCAATTAGAATAGCAGTAGAGTTTTGATTGCTTGGAAAGGGTTTTGCCTGTTTTTGTGCTCGAAGTAACTGCTTCGGCGTACGACCTGTGAGTTGTAGTCTGTAGAGGCTTTTCTGATGCAGGAGGTGTTGTACGCTTTTGTGATGATGGAGCTCCTGATTCTCTAACTTTCATAAGGTTAATTGGGTCTCAATTTGCGCACTTAGCAGGAGTAGTGCGTGGTTTGGAACAAGTGTTAGTGGGGTGTTTATCTCGCCATTTTCAAACATGTAGGTTTCCTACATGTTTGAAAACTGCAAGCAGTTGCTTAAAATTTAGATCATCATATGGAGTGTTCATGAATAGGCCTAACCTGGGAGTTTCGCGTGATTTAGGACCTGCCTTATCCCTTCTTTTCACCGAGTGTAGACTGGCAGTCGAAATCTCCTACGAGAGGCGGAAGACTACTGACGGGTACTTCGCAGGGAACAGGAGAGGGCCTGGGGAAGATGCATTAAATGTCAAAATCTTACTTTGCAGTATCACAATTCACCGACAATCTCACGATCACAATGAAAGTGCTACACTCTGAAAAAAAACACTGATTTTTTCGACTAAACGATCAAAACTCATTTTAATCAAAACCATCCTTATAAGGACTGGCTTAAAGGGGCGAAGCAAGAATGCTTTTCATCTTCTCCGTTATCTGTAGAGAACAGTGTAGGAATAAGGTGTTACTGAGCTATTAAAGCGCTGATCATGGCAGGAGAGTAACAGGCCATAACCTAGCCTCAGTTAGAACTTCATTGGCTACAGCATTGCCATCAATACCCTCCAAGGGGATTAATCACCGCATCTCACGGTCAATTATTCTCGCCTTTCCGGCTCCTAATCAAAACCATTCTTAAAAGAACTGGGTGATGGGCTGAGTCCTTCATCCAGTTCACCGTCATCTTTATCCCGTCATCTGAATGAAGAAAATCTGTGTGGATGAGGTGTTATTCAGCTAAAAGCTCTAGCCATGGCTGGGTAACGGCAATAGCCGAGCCTCAGTTAAAACTTCATTGGCTACAGCATTGCCATTCGTTACCCAGGAAGTCCTGAAAAGGACTTTTTCTCCGCCACTCTCCGTTTTACCATAATACAATTTTATAGTCCTTATAAGGAGTGGCTTAAAGGGGCGAAGCAAGAATGTTTTTCATCTTCCCCGTTATCAGTAGAGTACAGTGTGGGGATAAGGTGTTATTGAGCCTATTAAAGCTCTGATCATGGCAGGAGGGTAACAGCAATAGCCGAGCCTCAGTTAGAACTTCATTGGCTACGGCATTGCCATCCATTACCCTCCAAGGGTATTAATCACCGCATCTCACGGTCGATTATCACGTCATTTCCTCCCCACATAATACAATTTTAGTTCTTAAGTTCTTAAAAGAACTGGGCGATGGACTGAGTCTTTGACTCTTTATCCCGTCATCTGAATGAAGAAAATCTGTGTGGATGGGGTGCTATTGAGCTAAAAGCTCTAGTCATGGCTGGGTAACGGCAATAGCCGAGCCTCAGTTAAAACTTCATTGGCTACAACATTGCCATTTATTATCCTGGAAGTCCTAAAAAGGATTTTAACTATCAGTGCCTAATCAAAACCATAACATACTGCGTGGTCTCTAATATGAAATTCGTATGTTTTTTAAAAAAGGTGTATTTAAAAATGTAATATTTTATTAATAATTTTTAAATTATTTCCAATTTTAAATAAATGTTATCATCTTTATAATTTTAAACTTTTATGCTATAGGAATGCTTAATTTATATCTTCAGTTACCGAAAATAAATGGGAACAAGTTAAAGAGAAAATAAAGAGATTGCAGATGAAGAAATTAGATATGTAAGAGCTAAAAGGGAAAAAACAACCTTGTATAACTAATGAGATGAATTCTTTAATGAAAGAAAGAAGAAAATGGAAAAATAAACACACCCTAGAAGGGAAAATACAATATAGAACCCTGAATGACAAATTGAGAAGGGAAACAGAAAGAAGTAGAGAGGATTGGCTTAAAAAACAATGTGAAGAAATGGAAAATTATGAGAGAGTGGGAAGGTATGATCTTTTGTATGAAAAATCAAGAATCACAAGAGAAATGGAATTAGAGCAAGAGGCCTAGAAAATAAGAATGGAGAAATCATAACTGAAGAAGATAAAATCTTAATGAGATGGAAGGAATACATTGAAGATCTATATGACAAGGAAAATAGACCAAATGAGTTGCCATTAGAAGATATGGAGAAGGTAAATGAATATGATGATCTAGACCCAGAGATTTTGAAGACAGAAGTAGAAATGGCCATTAAAGAACTAAAATGTGGAAAGGCAGAAGGAATAGATGAAATACCTGCAGAATTCCTGAAACAACAACTTCAAAAGAAAGGAACTGAAGAAATAACCAAAATAATAAATTTTATTTATAACAAAGGAGAATTATCAAAAGATTTTATGATCTTAATATTTATACCTATACCCACAGAAAAGTAATGCAGTGAACTTCAAGGATTTTAGAACAATAGGTCTCATTTCTCATACATCAAAAATACTTATGAGAATCTTAACAAGAAGAATTACATCTAAGGTGTAAGAATTTCTTCGAGAAGATCAGTTTGGTTTCAGGAAGGGTAGGGGAACAAGAGATGTGATTGGACTGTTAAGAATAATAAGTGAAAGAAGTCTGGAAGTGAATAAAGAAGTTAACATCTGTTATATAGATTTTGAAAAAAGCTTTTACGTTGTAAAATGGGACAAGATGGTGGAAGTAATGGAAAAGATTGGTATAGATTGGTAAGACAAAAGGCTAATTATTTCACTATATATGGGACAAACTGCCATGGTGAGAGATATATATGGTACAACAGAACCAGGTATCATTGGACGAGGAGTAAGACAAGGCTGTTCTCTGTCACCAGTTTTGTTTAACATGTATTCTGAAGCAATGTTAAAAGAAGCACTGGAGAATTCGGAAGAAGGAATAAAGATTGGAGGTAGACAGATATTTGCAATAAGATACTCAGATGACAAGGCATACTGAAACAGGACTACGACATCTGTTGAACAGATTACTGGAGTCCTGTATCAATTATGGAATGAAAATTAACATAAGAAAAACAAAGGTAATGAAAATAGCAAGGAAAGAGGCAAATATGGATATCAGAATAAATGGGGGAAAATTGAATCACGTAAACACATTTAAATATCTAGGAAATGTTATTAGCAGTGATAGAAGATGTAAAAGCGACATAAAAGCAAGAATAGCGTTGCAAAGAGATGGCGTTATTAGAAAATGGAATTTATTCAGAAGTAGAATGGATAGAAAACTAAAGAAAATACTAATAAAAATGTTATGTGTGGAGTGTTGTGCTCTATGCAGCTGAAACTTGGACATTGACGAAAGAGGAAATTAAGATTTTGGAAAGCTTTGAGATGTGGATTTGGGGAACGATGGAAAAAATGGAATGAAAATTATAAGAATGGACAGAAATATGAACAAATGGACAGATAAAATAACTAATGACGAGGTCTTAAAAAGAGTAGAAGAAGAAAGAAGTCTGTTAAGGAGGATAAAAAGAAGAAAGGGAAACTGGATCGGACATATTCTGAGAAGGAATGGAATCACCAGGGATGCCATCGAAGAAAAAATAGATAGAAAAAGACCCAGAGGAAGAGTAAGAAAAACAATGCTAGATGACATGCTCAATGGAGACAGGTACACAACACATTGAAAAAAGCAGGCTCAGAACAGAAGAGAGTAGAAGGAAAGTTTCTGCTACTAAAAGAAGAACCTGCTCAATTGCAGAATACTCAAGAAGAAGATGATGATGTTCAATTAATTCTGAGTATTGAATTCAATTTTATGTTTCCAGAAACCATCTTTTCTTATATAAGTCTATAGACGTATATAAGAATATAAGAACATACACGTATATTCTAATGTTTACCTATAGAGAACGTCAACTTATTAGAATATACGTGTATGTTCTTATATTCTTAATATAAGTCTTAATATAAAGGTATAACACTGTCTTGCAAACAGTGTTTTACCTTTGACATTTTTATATAAATTCTGTTAACAGATGAATACAAACCATTCATTTGCAGGCTTATAATTGTTTACAAATTTCCTCTCGCCTGTAATCATCTACTCGATTTCATAATGAAGCCAAAGAGTTCAACTAGTGTGCTATCATAAGGAAACTGATATTTCGAGCACCCTTTGTTGTTAAAAGTGTAACTTAATTGCATCCAAATCAACCGGAACACTTTCTACCTACTCTGGTGAAATTATCTACTTTAGAAATGTTACTTCCGGTTTGGTTGATGTCACTTCCTTTTGAAAATATACCTAATTAATGAAATGCAATTAAGCCTGAAATTTATAACGTGTACTTCCGGTTTCGTTACGAAACTTCCGGTTGAAGTGCTGCTCTTGCGATTGGAATGTATCGCAGAACAATTTCACACTGCATAGGAAATTGGGAAGAAGTTAATTCCAGTGAACTCATTTAGCAACATTTTATACGAGTCGCTTCCAATAGTATAAAACTTCCTTTTGAAATTTAAAGGAAAATGTACCAGATAAGATAGACCAATTGAAGGATAATCCATATCAATGCTCAATTCATTCTGTTTATAGCATGCATCATTGAAATCTACTCGATCATAACATTACAAAATCACAGTTATATTATCACAAAATAATTCCTTATTCCTTTGCTGTGCTTGCCTTTCTGTTCAATTGGGGATGTTTCCATCTGAATTAAATAATTGTAGCATTCTTCTAAAACACTTGTTTCTCCTTCTAGGTCTCCATCGTGTTCCATACAGCATTAGGAACTATGCATGTCTTACCACGTTGGAAAGGTATGGATTCCATTCGTATTAAAGACATGAAAGAAGGTTTAATAGCCCTTTTCAACCAAACTGAACTAACTAATTTCAGACTAATTCTAATCGGTGAACACACACACACACACACACACGCGCGCGCGCGCGGTTTTATACAAATAAATAATAATTGGGATTAGGAACACGGCTTCTTATTCAGCACGTCAAGAGAATGGAGTCAATCTCGGAAATGACGAAAAATAGAACCTATGGATGTCCAAATATCAGGACTAAAAGAGTTCTGCCTCTTTATGCATTATGTATTTCTTCCCACTCCCCTAAATCTATAAACTTACATCAATACCATTATGAGAAAAATAACAATAAATGAAAATCAGTAATATCATCGTAGTTGCTAACTAGAACTTTTCTAGGCATTTTTGCCACTTTCCAAGTTAGTCGGTCTTTGCATCAAGCAAATAGAATTTTCCTTCGTGGAGATTTTTATCCTAAAACTCAAACTTCGACCATTGAACTAACCTGTTTCAGATAATAATATATAGAGTGTGGGATCGTGAGATAGCGGCAATGTCATTGGATACTCTCCTTCTCAGAAGCCTATGCAAGCATTGCAAGCATCAGGCTAGATAGGTATAAACGTCTGGAAAGAATTAAGATCTTTTCGGGATCAAAAAAAAACTGGATTTGGCTTTTAGCACTAAAGTTTAGGACATTGGTTGGAGGGGTTTTAAAGCTTGAGATCTTGGAGTAATTCACAGAGTAAGAAGAATAGAGTGTGCTGTCATCAATACACTATGCAGAGGACTTTAAGTCAGTGAAAGAAGGTCGTTTATATATATAGGAGAAAGCAGTGATGAAGCTGTTCCATGAATGAGATCTACTTTTTGCATAGAAATCTGAAAACGAACTACCATCGACTTACATGCAACGGACGAAAGAAAAACCTATATAATTGCAAAGGTGAAAAACAGATCATAAGAAATTGTCATGTCCAGGTTATTGCAAAACCTTAGGGGGAAACCATGTAAAGAGATGGTGATGTTGGCAAGAAGATATACTCTCGATATTGCCAGGCGGATTCATACTGGTGGTTGTTGATGGCAGTTCTTCAGGCGATGAAGAAGTTGACTGTTGGTGACCATCCCCGTCACTTTAGAGGAATTGAGATGGCAATAGATCGATAGTTTGATGATAAACATTTATCTCCTTTCTTCAAATGGTTTGCAAGTGAACTTAACCCCATGATGTGGATGCCAGCAGAGTATAATACAGTGAACGGATGATAAAGGACTGCGTAGTCGTAGTTGTGGATCAAAGTTTTTAAGTGCAATACAGGGATACTGTTAGAGAATGAAGCTATTTTCGTGTCTAGGTTGTTGAAGATTCTTCTTGTGCTTTCTGGTGAAAGATAAGAGAGAGCATTATGTGCGTTGATCTTGTCATAGTTGGAGGATATTTCCCAAGGTTTTCTGTGTAGGAGCTGGAAAAGATGAAGGATTCCAGAAGGTCATCACTGAAGACAAAGATGACTTCACGAATTATTACAATATGTCTCACGTGTTATGCTCAAAGGTCTTTTGCAGACGGAGAGTCTATAATTTGTGCAAGAAGTGAGAATTTTGAAATTAGCTCATTAAAATGGTTGTTATAATTGTCGCTGGATTCAAAGTAAACCCGAGAATGAAGATAAAGTTTTTGCCTCAAGCCACTTGTGATTTCATTTCATGGACTGCTTCGACCCATTTCTGTGAAATAATTCATAACTTGGATATTGAGAATTTTGAATGGAGTATACGTTATTGACACGATTCGACTTTAGTCATCGATTACATAAATAGTTGCTGGACAGTTTTTTTTCGGTTTCCGAGGTAGTGAATCTAATCTTTGGCATGGACAGATAAAAGATTTCTCTCATAAATCGAGTTTCTAATTCCCCTATCTCACAAATATCAACCCCAGATCTCACACTGTTACAATAATACGAGTTTTAGGGTTTAGGATCCCGAGATGTCAGTAGTTGTCTGCCGTACGTTCTCCCTGATGCCTCTAAATCGATAGCCATGAGTTGCTCTTTTAATGGCAGCTAAGAGTGAAGGCAAGCTGTTAACCTGATTTTAAAAAAAAACATTAATTGATGATAAAAAAACTCCACCTACTCTTAGAGAATAAAAAAGCGTAAAGTAAATTATTTTATATTTGTTATATTATTTATTGTGTACTGTATTGTTTGTGACTTGCAGCATGTGAAATAAAGTCTTGGCTTCCAGGAGTTAATTTTTTTGTTTACTTCCTGCTTCTACAGTATCATTAGAATATTATCTCGTGTAATTTGTATAGTCATTAAAAACATCCTGCATTTTTGCAGTCTTCTGTATTTTCGTTCCGTCCCCAATCCGCTCATTAAAACCGACTTTGAATTTTGCGATGTAAACCAAGTAAAAAAAAAAAAAGAGTAATGAACTCCTATCTCCAGATAGTCATATTTCTAATTCAGTACCATCTAAATAAGCATGTTTGTTCTCTTTCTTTGTTTTCCTTTTTATTTTCTTTCACTTTAATATGATTGTTTTTATCAGTGACGCAAAATATGTTTTCCAATAGTCTTTTCCTTTAAACTTACCGGCTGTGTTGAAGAGCCTCTTCGTCATGTTTATTAAGGCAGTTTTTATTGAAGGCGTCTATTTCATTTTCGTTTTCGAAACACTCGGGAATCAAACGAAAGCTTCGTGTGTTGATTTCGAATGATTTATCGTGGAATATTCTTCTACCGGCTTACTGTGAATAATATCCCAACGTCCGAGAGTGTCGTTAAAATTGCCACTTTTTATGGCAAACCCTGGTGTCGGGATAAAATACAGCCTGATATATTTGTTCAGGGTGTTCGGTGAAGTTGTACGGGCGCCAAATGGGCGAAAAAAAAAGAAAGAAAAATAGAAGAGAAGTAAAGCGGGCTGTTCGATGGACGAAGTGTTACTTTGGGGAACGCATGTCGCCTGCAGGCACGTGAAGACTGAAACAACTTCTTATCTCAGTCAAATGATTACTTTTTAACTCAAGAATCTCGCTTCTGATGTAGTTAAAGTTTTAATACGTGCGAAGTGTTATTGGATGCGAATATTTTTCGAATACGGGGGAGGGACCTATCAGAGAATTAAGACTTCATAGAGGAGTTTAATTTATTCAATTCATGGTCCACTGGGTTGATAGTTTCGCTTTATAAATATTTATTTTGTTAGGAAAGATGCAGAAATATATTGTTACGTTTGTTAACTCAGTTCGAGGGTGGAGAATTGTAAAAAAAAAAAAAAAACTTTTAAAGGTATTGTCGTTAGTGAAATTCAGGGGGCCAGTTTGCCTGTTTATGAGGGGTGATAAAACCGTACACCTTCGTATGAGACCGGCTAACTCACTTTACTGGAAAAAATCTGAAAGTCCTCGTGTCATAGACGGGAATCGAACCCAGATCTTTCCGGCCAAAAGTCTATACCGACTGAACTAAAAATAATCCACTTTTAAAGACGATTTTGAAAGATCAAAAATAAAAAGCTTTGCATTATACTTAAATGGTTGTGATGTGTACGTCTTCACTCATTTTTATGCCATCTCATTAGAACTTGCATTACTAATTTCTGCTTTTTTTCCATCAATTCACAGTTTAAACTACAAAATTATAGAATAGTAATTTTATTCCTCTTAAAAATCTTTCTTAAAATTAAAAAAAATTTTAAAAATTCCTTAAAAATATATAATGTATTTATATTTAATGGTAAAATATGTTTCTTCTTTGTTCCCAACCTTTCCAGTTTAGAATTATCATAAAACAGGGGTTCGCTAAACCTAACCTCGAACCTACTGATGAATCTAGAATTCTCATACTCAAGTATTCTTTATCATTAAATCGAACAAAACGAGCAAACATGAAAGTTAATAATTTATTATTTCCAAGTTAATTTAGTATTTGCAGTTTTATTTCATTATCATCATCATCATCATCATGCTTATCAAAGAGTTATGCCTACAGTGGCCTTAGAAGTCATCGTTAAATCTCTTAAAAGAGGGCGTCCTGGTTTTCTTTTTCCTAATTGTTTGTAATTTAATACTTGTTTTGGTATTCTCTGTTTTCAAGTTATATATGATGGGGTGGTCCGAATATACTGAATAAGGACTCGTGGACCAACAGGGCCATACGGGGAAATCATCTTGATTGTAAGGGATAAGGACCTCTCAGGCAACTCTTCTTATTTTATGACGCTTATATTATTAGAGTACTCGAAGGCCATGGGATCTCTCCATTTCTAGCCTATATCTATGTCCCCTCTATAAATCTCTACTATTATTCTACTATATTTTACTATAATCGACTCTTTCCCCTTCAATATACCGTATTCCTCCTATGGGTTTAAATTTGGAAGAAGGCTAGTCCAGCCTTAAGGCAGCAGTCCTATCATTGGACTATCCATCGCCAAGCCATTCACATGACATGAAGAATATTATTCTACTTAAGCCGACAGAGAAAGGTTATCAGAGTTTTATTTCGTCATTTTTATTTTTATTTTTTTAAAAATATTGTTACATATCCACAACAATTACTTGGATGCTAATTAGGTGCTATTACACTATAGGCATCAATGCGAATTATAATTTCGAATGATCAGTCGTGAACAAAAAAAAAAAAAAAGATAAGAAACGAACAAGAAGATCCGATTGTCATAATTTGCGTGTAGTGTGGCATAGCCTGATTTACAGGGAACTTTAAGAATTTCAGGAGCATCATCTCGTGATTATTATACTATTTCGATTCCTTCCTTCACACTGTAATAATATACACTTTCAAATATGTGATAAAATTATTATTTCATTTAATTATTTTATACATGCAAGAGTTGGACAAAATAATGGAAACACTAAGATATTTAGGATTAGAATTTGTTCGTGTTGGCAACATTGAAAAAAAATTGTGGTAGCAGCACTGAAGCGATGAATATCCATGTTTTGTTTTGTTTACACTCTGTAGTTCTCATCCAAGTGCATTAGTAATTGTACGGAGGGATAATTTGTGTTAATATTCGGAAAATGGGAGACTTGTCTGACTAGAATATCATCGACGAAAACTGTCACATTATTTGGTGTATCGAAATCGACACTTTCTAAGGTTTTGTCGACATACGTAGATCATGGCAAGATTACGTCATTGATGAGAAACAGTGGGTGAAAATCAAAAATGACAGAAAGAGGTCGTCGAACATTGATCAGGACTGATTCTAAAAATCACAGAACTACTGCAGTACTAATAGTTTCCACGAAAACTGTCCGAAGTGAGCTTCATAAATCCAGGGTACAGTTGCAATTGCTAAACTTGCTAAATCTCTGATTACTAAAATGAATGCTCAGATGCGTAAAGGATGGTGTCATGATCGTAAAACCTGGACATTATAAAACTGAAAACGTGTGATATGGTCAGATGAATCGACCTGCTCGCTGTTTCCTACATCAGGGCGAGTTTCCGTTTAGAGAGCACCCAAGGAATCCTATAATTCGGATTGCGTCGTTCTAACAATAAACCACAAGGGCGGTTCTGTGATGGTCTGGGCAGCAATATTTTGATATTCTGTTGGTTCTATTATTATTCTTCATGACAGAATTACTGCAAGTGATTATTTGGGCATTTTGGGTTATCATCCCATTGGCTTCCTTAGCTCAGTTGGTGTAGACGAAGCCCTTTGGTCGGAATGACCTGGATTCGATTCCCGTCCAAGACGTCAGAAACTTTTATCTGGTCTCTTTCGACTAAAGGTGAGTTAGCCGGTCGTCCCTCATAACAGGCAAACCGGCCCCCTTTGAAAACACTTCTACAGACATAAAATACCTTTCCCCCTCCCAACCTGATAAGGAACAAAAGGAAGAAGAAGATATTGAAAAAACTTGTGATGATAGCACTCAAGAATTGAATAATCTTGTTTCGTTTTACACTCTGTAGTTCTAATACTTAGTAATTGTACGGAGTGACAATATGTGTTAAAAATTATTGTTGAAAGATTTGAAGAGCATGGAGGTAAACTTCAACATCTTCTCTGGACAGTAAAATCACCAGATTTGAACATTATCGAACCATTCTAGTCCCGCCTCCAACGTCTTTTAAAACCACTTGAACGTTCTTCTAGGAAAATGGTGCAAAAGTCCACCGGAAACTATTTAGAACTTGTTTGAGCCAATTCTAAAATGAATTCAGGCTGTGCTGAAGGCAAAATATGGTCCAACACCATATTAATAAATAAACATGCATATGTAATAAGTGTTTCCGTTATTTTCTCCAACATTAGGATATTAGGATGTTGATGATTTCTGTTTATTTTCATATTCAGTTATCATATGAATGATGACTATATGTACTCAAAATGTTTGTCAAATATAAATGCTGTTTAATGAAAACCAGTTTATATCAAATATAATTTGAAAAAAAAAACATGAACTTGGAGTTTTTAGAATAGCATAGCCATCATCGGAGATATTTTTTCTATACTTAAAAAAGAGATTTACCTTCACTACTTTATTTTTAATTCCATTTTAATTCGATTAAGCTAAATATCCAGATAACATTTTAAACAATGTAAAAAATAAACAAATAAATAACAATAATAAAGCTGTATTCAGATTATATTATACTATCTTTAAAGGATGATGGCATCATTCAACGCCATCTCTATAACAACTCCGTTCATTTGTCTCTGCACGGGCTCAGAAATATAGTAACAACTTTGGTTAAAGTGCACTGAGCAAGACAATAGCTCAACGCTTTGACTTTGCCAAGCTATATCGCGTTGAATATCTGTCGAATACGAGGGATACATCGATATTTCAACTTGGAATCAGAATGACAACAGATTCTTAGTTAAAGTTAGAATAGATTCTAACTTTAATCCCAATGATGATTGTAATGGGTTGTATTAGTAGGTTGTATGCAAAAAAAGAAACCTTTAGTCATTTCCCTTTATCTTTTTATTTCATAAATAATTTAAAAATTTTAAATAAAATTAAATAAATTAGTTTAATTCATTTAGCGATATAAATAAATATAAAAATGAATCCTAAAAAATGAAATAGTCTCTTCACACACCATATAAAATGAATAATCTTATGAATATATCTTCTTTAAAAATTTATATTATATTAGGATTTTAGGATTAGGAGGATTAATGAAAATCCATGCCCTTGGAGGGTAATGTATAGCAATCTGTAGCCAATGAAGTTCTAACTGAGGCTCGGCTATTGCTGTTAGTCTCCTGCCATGATCAGAGCTTTCATAGCTCAATAACACCTTATTCCTACACTGATAACTTATTCCTCTACAGATAACGGGGAAGATGAAAAGCATTCTTGCTTCTTCACTTTAAGCCAGTCCTTATATAAGGACTATAATAAAATTGTATAAACATTTTTTAATTTTAAGAGAAAATTGAGAAAGGAAGATAAGCTATTAAATTAGAATTTTGTCATACGGTAGCTATATTTGTCATTTTACTATTTCATTTCATTTATAGCAATTTTCTTTTGATATTTCTTCATAACGTAGAGACGCATCATATTTCATGAGCTTCGTATGTTTGTATATAAGCACCATTAGCCCTGACCGTTCCATCAGTCAATGAAAGCCATTAGAATTCCTCACGAGCGAATGCCCTTGGAAAGAATTTTTCAATGAGCATACCAACCAAGGGAAGTGCTTAGAATGCTGCATTCAGTGGGGAGTAGAAATAGAAAACTCACCGAGTTATGCCTCCATGGGACAAAATGACGTAAACAATTCAGAACGCAGCGATCTGGGCTTCCAAATGTCGTTACCATGGAAATGAGAGCATACATAAAGATGTTTTTTTTTTCTGTGGCTTCAATGGCGCTCTTACAATCAGAGGCAAAATTTGCTTATCACGGATTGGAAGCTAGTCCCAGATGTCTGTTTATTTGTTCGAAATACAATCACATTACCACATGGTTCGATACAGTTTGAAAGTGAATGGAGTAGTACATCAAGCATTCTATCTATAAAATGAGAGCTTTTACTTTGGATAAAACACGGATTTTTAGCATTATTTTAATACACGCAGGGGACACACTAAATATATTGTTCCTGATTCTCTTTCAACCAAAGGGTGAACGCAACGCTCAGAGTTTTATCAACAAATATAACGGAAACGATATGACACGACAAAATTAATCTACTCGAAAATTAGATGTTCATTGATTATATTGGTTGTTTTGTACCACGTGACAGTACTTGCAAGTTATAGTCTTTTGCTCATTAACCCAAAAATCGTATACTGAAGTCTGTAATCATGTGACTATTGTCAACACCATCTATGTATCCTCTGATTAAAGAGAATTTATGAGAATTCCGAATGCATCCTGAGTTTTTTTCATATATATAAGGTTAATTTTTATGGACTTGAGCAATTTCCATTGTCCATTTCGCTATTACATTCTTAATTTTCTTTATCTAGTTCACGGTGGTGAATTAAACATTGAATTTACTGTTTTTGTCTGACACATAATTCTTAAGTATACTTTGCCATAACACGAAACAATAACAATCGATTTTGACAAGTCAAATTTGCACTTTTTTTTCAAGTTAAGGCAACGCTTCATTTCGAGGAACATTACCATCCAGAAACTCGTAACTTATTTCAGTTGTCATTCTTAATATATTTTGCTTTAAATGAATTATATAAAACCGTTTTTAATCATTGGTTAAAAAAATAAAAACATTTCGAGAATGCCAGCGAAAAGGTTATAATTTAGTTAAAATATAATATACACCATTTTATTTATGTAATAAATTATTATAAAATTTAAAAAAAAAAATAAATTCCTCAGGCTAAAAATAATAAAATAGTATATAATCAAGTAGTAAAATGATATACCCTCCAGCAATAACAACTGGCTAATTTTTCTTGTTACATAAATTCACTGCTTCTATAACTGCTGAAAGTCATTTTAAAATTCTTAAAAATAAAAATAAAAACAAACAAAAAATTGACCTTCGTATATTTTTGTAATAACTCTCTTTTTCACTAGCATGTTTTATTATGTTCTCCAGTGCAACCTTCTTTTAACTAAATACAACGCCTCCTATTATCTTTGACCAGAACTAACTTACAAACTTCGATTAAGTCTTCTCTCCATTACCTATTAAATAGGAGATGCGTAATTTCTGATGTGCAAATAGGGGATATGTAATTTCCTTAGTTTACTATAAAGGTACAATCCTTATGCACTTAATCTTCTCTGATTTTCTACTCTCTCTTAAGGTATATTAAGACTCGGGATGAGTAAAGTTGGCGACCAATATCGGGTGGTTAGACACTTGTATAACGGCTACAAAGTGATGTTCTTTTTTCCCACGAAGCCTACAATCTTATGAGTTTTCTTAGTTGCAATTTTTATCTGTTTTCACCAATATTATTTCTGAACTTAATTCACTATTAATGAAAATACTCAAATCATTGTATTTGTTAGGGCTTTCTAAAGTCTCTATTCAACTTATATCGGTTTAGTACTATCTTATTGAATCGAACATACTTGCGTTTTTTTTTTACTTTAAATTTTACTCCCTCTCAATCTTTTCAGATCATTCTGTAAAGAACTTAGATCACCTGAACAGTTGATGTACTCTGCTCAGAATAGGAACTGGAAGCCAATTCCAGTTAAACCTCAAAATATGCGGAGTAATATCTCCAATTAATAATTTCTACTACGTAAGTTAAATCCTTAAGCGTGATGCATTAGTATATCATTCCTATGTCATTCAAAGTGTATGTTAGTATTTATTTTAGTGTAGTTAGGGTGAATAACTAACCGTCCTGTTTGGCCGAGTGGTTAGCGTATCCAGTCAAAATGCTGCGGGTTCGAATCCCACCTTGGGCAAGGATGTTTGATTGTCTGTGAAAATACTAGTGGTCGGTGGTAGATGGCGTTGGTTTAGATGAAGAAGGTAGCTGAGATTGGTGGAGACCTGGAGAGTTCAAGAGTAGGTGCCTGTTGAATTGTGAATGAAGAATTTTATAATTATTAATACTTCATTCATGAATTGCATTTCCTGAGCTAAGTTTACTCCTAAATAAATTGTAATTTAAACACTTACTTTATTTGTTCACTAAAATAACAATTGTCATTTTTTTTAGTTATTTTATCTTGTATAAATTATTAATATAACTTGTAAATGTATCCTAAGTGAACTGTAATTTTTTTCATTTGCATTTTATTTGTTGTTACGGAAAGTGAAAGTATTTCTAACGGACTCTGCTAATGTGATTTGATTGGCTGCTGTCAGAAAACTAAGTTATTTCATGATAGCGCGTGTCTTAGAATTGAGAACTCTACAACGATCACGTGATAATTTTGGTTTTTGAGCGGGAAAAAGAGAGAGGATTTATGATATAGAGGAAGAAGAAACCAGAAGGAAAATGGAGTGAGTGTAGATAGGTAGTGAGACGTGACCTAACCTGAGATCGAACGTCGCAACAAAGATTTGGAAGCTTGTTCCGATTTTAATGAATCTTACTTCGAACTCATATTTATTTATAGTTTCCTGTCACCTTGTAAAGGAATTTACCTGAGTCAATGGATAATAATAATATGATTGAGATTTATCATAAGACTAGTTATTACGAGCAAGAAAATATCTTTTCCAGTCTTGGCAAATAAGTTGTTGAACTCAGGGATACTACAAGTTTTGTGTCGTCTAAAGGGGAAGATTATCGAGTGCCTAGAAGCGATGTAAGAATTTTCCATAATGTGCAAGCTATGACGATCATACCGGTAAGAATATCTATTCTATAACTAACGTGTGATAGCGTTGCTTGTGTTTGAAGAACTTGGACAAATTTCGTGTTTCTGAAGCCAGCTAGTCCAGCTTGATTGAGTGATATTATAAAACACTTCCTTATGAAACAAAATGTGAGAAACTTCATTAAAGAAATAGTTCGTGTTTTAATGTGTTATCTCACAATGCATATGTATATTTAAGACTGAACCTTTTAAGAACTATTTTAATCCCTGATAGATATTGAAGTTTCCAGTTAAGTGTTGATAAAATGTTTATGATTATTCTATGAGACTGAAAAGAATTACATTTCAAAGAGTTTAGCTGAATATTGATGTTGTTTAAAGTGAAACTAAGTTGAACTCATAACGGATGAGAATTGTGAAAGCCTTATACATAAGTTCTAGCAGTAAATGATATACTCAGCTGAGTAGAATCTAATTTCTTTATAGAATGCATAAATTGTTTTCTAGTTGTATTGATCTTAACAGAGTTCCTGTTTCTTATGTAAGAATAATTTTGTGAGAGAATTAAATATCTTGTTTAACTTGATTCTTATGCTTGCCAAATTTCAGTTTTATTGCCCCGCTCATTAAAATACGAATCTTGCGGGAAACCCTATGTATAAGTAAGACAATGTCGGCCTGTAGTAAGTTCTCATAGCTGTAGTGCTAATTGGTGCTTGATTCCCTCACAAAAATTGTGTGATTTCAAACACAGAATGGCGCAGTATAATAAAACCTTTCTTTATGTTTGAAAGTGGGGTCAAACAACAGCTAACAAATATAAGGTTGGATGAAAGACAAAACCAACAGTTCCCTCCCTCGATGAGTCTTTGGACTCCCTGGAGGAGTTACATAATAATTTTATTTTTCTGCTAATGCGAACCCCCCCTTCTCCTATTATTACGTAGAATAGCCTGCATCTCTACAACCACTCATTTGCCATTGAAATTCCATTGTTGTCGTTTCTATATTATTTTTAAATAGATTTAGTTTCGGGAGTCAATAAAGTCTATAGATCCACCCGTATCGAGATAGACATCATTGCCACCAAACCATTTTCGATTTTTAACGAACCGATCCCACAAATTTACGTGTACTGCATTATCCACTTAAAATCCATTCAGCTTCCTTGCAGAAAACAAGAAGGGGAAAAAAGAAAAGAAAAAGAAATAACTAGGAAGTGTGGAACATGATAATAAGTGGACAGGAATTTCCTCTGTCTAATCTGTTTTTGAATCACATTCACCCATTGAGATAAAGTAATGTTATTTACTCTACGCGACACTTTCATGTATCAACAGTACCGATTTGACCATGGAGTTCTGACTCTCAAATCTGAGCATTACATTACATTGTGACCATCCATTTCATATAACTACCCACGTAATGTTAGATTAATTGACCCAGTTAACTCCGATGCCAAAGGTTATATTCTCATAAGCGCTCTGGTAATGTTTCGAACTTTTTACGATTTTTTTGTATATTTGCTTATACAATTTGAATGGTTCCATAATATCCTTCGTTTTAATATCTCGTTTACTTCAAATTGAAACCTTTTAGCTCTATGCTTTAGTAACTTTTTTTACTTTTATTTTTTACCTAACATGAGTACCCGAAATCCTCCAGTTTGTTGCTGTTCTGGCACCGAAACTAAATGAAAGCCTAAAACGAAATAAGAAAGAATGAAACCAGTCTAATAATTATACTGCTACTGCCTTGAGAAATATTTTAAACTAAAAAGACAAACTTAAAGGAAGATATTAAAGATAATTTCAGGTTTGTGGACTATCTTCTGCACTTATAAAATTCATCTTTCCCGGAATTAAAATAAGCTTAAGTTGAAGTATACAACTAAGGTAATAACCAAAATTCCCATTTGATATTCATCTGATTTTTTTCTGCTTAAATTTTACCATAACGTAATTTGGAGGTGGGTCCTAATAATCATGTTTTCACCTAAGAGAAGGATTTTCTTCGAAATTCCCTAACAATCGCTCTAAAGTATCGATATATTCCCATAATGCATGCTTGCAGTTTCCATCCTTGGACAGTTTGATGGGACACTTGAAGAGATGACCTTAAAAATTGCTCTCTGGAGACATCAAAAATTCTTCGGAGCTATTAAGGAGCAGTAATTTCCATTGGTCCACATGCTCAGTATCTTCACTGTCCGCAGCTGTAATTAGGTTAGCGTGCAGATCATGACAACGTCGTTATCACACTCTCTCTCCAACAAACTTCGTCATTTTACGCAGTGTCTCGTCTTGCGACATAATTATGTAACCTGTATTTTCGCAGATAATTTTCATAAATTACTTCTATAGTTAGAGATGAGATTCGCCATGCAAGTTTATGTTGAGATTTTTGCCGCTTTTTTATTTCCCTTTTTTTTATATACGATCTCTCTCATATTCTACTTTTGTTAACCATCATGGTTTATTCTAGACACAAAAATGCTAATTCACCTATTCCTCATAATTATGGGGTTCTGTATTCATCTTCAGTATCCTGTCTTCCAAGCGATAACACACACAGACAATTTAAAATGATTTATGTGAGGATTAAAAGCGTATGGACAGCTAGCTCTATAAAAGTCAGTTTGGAAAGTAATACGTGTTGTTTATTTGAAGTGTTTTAATTGTTGGCTTCAACAATAGATTTAACGAATTATTATCAAACAATGTATTTAATAAATAATTATTATCTTAGCAAAAGATACATTTTCAAATTTCGTGCAAATGTAAATTAAAATGTTCATTTCATCTGTATGAAAGTTGTCTATTTCAACAATGAAAAGTGTTTCAGTTAGTTTTCATTTTTTATTTTAAATTAAAATGCTCATTTCATCTGTATGAAAGTTGTCTATTTCAACAATGAAAAGTGTTTCAGTTAGTTTTCACTTTTTCTAATGTCATTATACGCAGTTCGATGATTTAACTTGGTTCATTTTTATTTAAATAAGATTTAGATCAACTAAATAATGCTTTGTTTTCTCCACTTCTTTCAAAGCATCGCATTTCGCATTTTTATTTTCTCTTCGTTGTGCTACCTGCGGTTAAGCTAATTAATTTTAAAGTAACAGTGGAGAGACAACAAATCTATACGCTGTGTAATAACAATAATTTCAGCAGTTCTGTAAATAAACAACAGTATTCTACCACAAAACTATAACAGCAATAGTTTGAAACGTGTAAAGAATTATTTCAAACGTTACTAATTAATTAACTAATTACAATACCCAATTAGAGAAATAACAATGTGCTAATTTTCCACAGTTGCCCGAACAATTAATGTTTGTTTCACTAAGTCAATAAAAAGAAAACTCTTTTTATAATTTCTTTCAATAAGAAAGAATGAATTATGAAAAGATTACGGCCAAGTACGATGTAAGAATAACTGAAGTCGTTAAACACAAATGAAATCTTTTAGTCTTTACAATTTATATTTGAATACGCTTTTAAAATAAATAAAGATCTGAACGTAAGGAAGAACTGTAATAAAACTTACATTATGTAAGCTCATAATTTTTTTCTTAGTCATTTCTGTCTCATTCTATACGCTGTTCTCTTTCCAATGGCTTCGAATCTAGAATTTCGAACATCCTTAAGCCGTTTACAAATCGAGATAAACTAACTAAACTCTCAATAAATTCTGTTTTCTGCATTGTTAGCAGTAGCCTGGAAAATGGCTTCGAAATATGCAAATCGCGACTAAAATTAGTCTTGTTTCCAAATACCTGATTGTTGAGTAACCATAGTTACCAGAGTAGTTACTATAGCTACTGTAATTTCATAGCATGATTTGTCCAAGACTTGCGTCGTCAATTGCTAAGTTCAGTATCTTGTTATCTTTTGTATCAATTGTTTTATTCGAATCGTTTACAGAGAAAGCGGGTCTTTCTCAAACTAGTTAAGTCTCACTAAATTACTTTAGTTTGTATCATGTAAAAATGTTGCGCATGGTTTGATCAGATATCAGTATAGTTCACATTTCCACCACTAGAGTGCGCCGAAGCATTGTTTAATAATATTCTGTTTCATATTTGTTCTCTACGTTTTGCATATCATTAATTTGCATAAACTATGTTGAATATCAGCATGTGTTAAAGGCCCCGGGAGATAAGAAGTATGGTGTGCCATTTAAATCAACAGCAATCCATATGTTCTCCATGTGCCCTACTAATAGCGAAGTATTTGTAGGTCATGATAATATATACTAATATCGGTATATTACAGAGACGGGATGTTCAGGGAAGTGATTTTGTTTGCAAATTCAATGTTCACTGTACCCGGTAGCACATCCGCCTAACCCCATGGATCGTCGTATTGGAAGACACGCCACCTAAATGAAAAGTACGTATGAATTCTATGAGGCAACGTAACTGGTAGTCACTATCTTAAGAAAGTGTGCTGTTCTTGCTTAAACACGAACCAACAAAATGGGACATATCCATAATTTCCCATTATAAATTTAATTGCCTCGTTCATTTATTGTAGTTTATATCTTACGGCTTCATTCTTGCGAGACGAATATGAATCTTTATACGAAATGTGGATAAACTTTTTCCAGTGAAAAAATTATTATTATATGCATACAAAAGGACGGATGGTATTTTGTGAAACATCCCAAGAATTAGTTCAGTCCGTCATTGTAAGTCATTTATGTAGTAATACTTTCGATAGTTTGCCCCTGCTGGATACATTTTCTCGTTAACGCGATATATAAACGTAATCTCATCCAATATCCTTTAATGATCTCGATATCATCAAATTTGTAGCCTCTCAAGACATTTTTTTCTTTTTTTGAATCGCGACAACAAAACAAAAACGTCACTCCCCCCCCCACCCACACCCACACTATGGGACATGACAGAATTAACCAAGAGCGATGATCCTTAGTGACTTGCCACATTCATAAGTAATGATATTCTTACTATGAATTCATATCAAACCTATTTAGTGAGTCTAATTTGACAACCAATGGATATTAAAGTACGTCAATCTCTCTCTCTTAACTTCTTTCTTCCATATTATAAAGCATCTTTATTCTTTGTTATTATTCTACCTTAAGCAGATTAGTTATGATAGTACATAAAATAATTTATAATATTACTCAGAAAGTTTGTTTTAATAACTATATTTGATAGCCGCACACGAAAACATCTCACTTAAGTCTTAATTTACTAAGGAGACAGTTTTAAAAGTGATGCGACACAACCGATATTACTGCGTATAAATTATGACTGCCTTCTCAACAACAATCTCTTTGGGGACTTTTGATCAGTTACATAATAAAAATTTCTTCTCGGAACTTTTTTACGATGTACAACGTGAGCACCAGTTGTAAGGTAGCATCATTACGTCGGATAAAAAAAAAGCAAATCTTTCAAAGACACTTCCGTAATTACTTATATGGTAATTCCTTATTTTGTGACGAAGCTGTTCGCATTCGTACATATCTCGAATAAAGTACTCGCTGCAGGATCTCTCCATTCCAGTACCTTTTCTCCATTCTCCCTTATTTTGTGTGTGTGTGTGTGTGTGTCCTAATCCCGAGCGTTTCGGGCTTCAGCTTCATTAACTGCTCATTTACATCCCCCCCCCTTCGCAAATCTCCTCACTGTTCGTTGATCTCATTACACTTCTGCCTGCTGCTTACAACGCTGGGATCGAGATTAAACTTCTTCGCTACCTCGTTGCGTAAATTCTCAAACGGTTTCTCTCTGTTCACTCATACCTGTCCGATTTAATGAGATGTGAGACAAACTTGTAGAGATTTTAGCACTAATGCGAGCCAACCGACATGGGCGATTACAGCGCCACCTACAATCTAATAGGGAGTAGACGTAGCACAACTAAAACGGCATTCCGGATTATCTAAGGTGTTTCGTACAGCGCAAGTTGTTTATGCTGGGTTTCTGATGATGAGATATATTTCCATTTTGAACACGTTATAGAATGGTAAAATTGGTTTTACTGATTTATCTGGAAACGTTTAGGGATTTCCAGAAGTTCCGAGCTTCATCTGAACTACAGTTAAATTCTAAATAGTAGACATTATAAGAACAAAATATATAATTTCACTTATCATGTGCAACATCCCATACATGTACAACTCAAATACAATGAGAATCTCCGATTGACTCGCCACTGGTTTTGTAACAAAATATTAAAAGAAAACGTACCCCAGGAAACAGTGGTATTTGAACGCGCTCACAGTTTATAAACAAAAAAGTCCCATCATTAAATTCTAATTAACGAGACCTGGAAACAAACACAAGTGCAAATCAATAGTTATTAATAAGGAATGGAAAAAAGCAATTTATCCTCTCTTGCCTATAATCAGGACCATGCAAATAACTCCTCATTCTCTAAGTATCAAAAATCACCGTAATAATAATAAAAAAATACAAATATAAATTCTGAAATTGTAAATCACCATTTGTAAAATTAAAAGCGAGGTGATTTTAAATTACTCGCGTTGTGCCAAATAATTAACTTCACCACAAACGAATTGCTTACAATTGTATTTTTGTTTAATTCAGACAAAATATAACATTTTTATCTGAGATATAAAATACTGTATTTGGTTGCATTGAAATATTTTTAGTTGCTTTTTTTAATTATTTTTTTTTTCATCAAATCATTTAAAAATCTTAAACGAGTAATTATTTTATAGGAAAGAATTTAAAAAATAAAGAATGAAGAAACTAATGGAATATTTCAACTGAATTTGATTAGGTTACTGTTTTTTTATCTGCTCTTTTAAAAAAATTCACACACACGCACACACTAGCAGTTTTAATCAAATGTTGTTTTTCTTTCTATTTGATAAAAGGGTTCTCTTTTAATCTCTTTTCTAGACGTTGATGGATCATTAAATTTTAAATTGATGCTTTTAACGCGAATAACATTAGAAGCTGATGCTGCTAATACCACACCAGATACAAAATTGAGCTCAGTTTAAAGCACACAATTATAATTTACTTCTTGATATATATAAAAATGAACAAATATACAATAGCCGTCTTGTAATTAAAATTTTATTTTATTGGATCTAAAAGTAAACAAAAAGATAAAACATATAATTAAAAATAAAACTGTGAAATTTTAACTTCTTATTTTTAAAGAAATAATAAAGAAATTAACAGTGACATTTGACACCATTCCATTTTTTTGTTAGGATATTTTCATAATGAACTAACGGATACAGTAGTTCTGTTGGATTTATTCAATCCAATAGTCAGCTACCGGTGAAACTGGTTATGTCCCAATACACTTCAAGACCGTGCGACCCCTTCTGCGACGTCTGCCAGAGCATTGAAACGGTGGGACATTTCTTTTACTCGTGCCCCCCCGCCCGATATGTCTGGCAAAGACTAAGCACAGCACTGGGAATCAAGCCGCTTACCCTACAGGAGGTCTTGTACCTGCAATTTCCCCCACCAGTCAAGAAAATTCAGAAATTTACAATTTTTCTCATCAATGTATTCAAGTATCGCATCTGGAAAGTGCGGAAAAAGTCCCAAATCAGCGATGAAAACACTATACAAGCCAAAATACTCAGTGGGATCTATTTCTACCTACCTAGGTTCTTCGCACAAGAAAGACATATACTAGGGGATGGGAGGTTTGTACATAAATGGTGCAAACCTCCTATCCTCTGTGTCCTGAGACAGGGCTTAATCATACCGTGTCTCTTCCTTTAAAAAGAAATATCTGTTTGTTTGTTGTTGTTTTTTTTTTCCTTCTCTCTTCACGAGTTCTTACAGTTCATATAGGAGGGGGCAGATCTGAGAACCCGGGCTGCGAAGGCTTACAGCGAGGCGGTGCTGCTCCTTGTGAGCGGCATCTCTAGGGCCAGATTCTTCCCCCAAATCTTGCTCTTCTCGTGGTGTAAGGTTGGCCAGTTCTCTTACTGTTTATATATATATATTTAAAAAAAAAAAAAAAATCCGATTTAAGTTTTATACAAAAACAGGTGTTAGAAGATGACCTCCAAAGACACCTGGTCAGTTAAATTGTTAATTTAAAAGTCTTTTACGAGCGCATTTAAGAAAAGTTTATTTCAAAGTTTTTTTTTTAGAACTGGTGTAAGGAGATGATGTTTTATAGACCTTTTAGCCACAACCTCTGGGTTATACAGCTAAACGGTTTGACTGAGGCCTCTTTTTACCTACTACTATCCTACTCTACCTTTCTTTAATCTCCCCTATTACTACCTGCTGACCCTCAGCAATCTTTATACTCCAAAGGCCGATGATGAAAGACATTAACTCCCATTCTATTCAATCCAATACCCTTGGAGGGTAATGGATGGCAATGCTGTAGCCAATGAAGTTCTAACTGAGGCTCAGCTTTTGCTGTTACCCTCCTCCTATGATCAGAGCTTTAATTGCTCAATAACACCTTATTCATACACTGTCCTCTACAGATAACGGGGAAGATGAAAAGCATTCTTGCTTCGCCCCTTTAAGCCAGTCCTTATAAGGAGTAGTTCTGTTCATTCCATTCCATTAATCTGCTATGCGTTACATGTATGTATAAAATACTAAAGTATTGTGTGAGGTATAGAGCCTACCGGTTCTTCGAGATTCCGACTTGGTCCTGCAGACCGCTCATCCGTGCGATCGTACACCGCACCTTAACATTACCGTGAAGTACACTTCATCATCAGACATAAAAAATGTAATCTCTTAAATAAAGCATGTATAAGATAGCTGACTTTTAAGCTTGTATCTTTCTATTATTTTTTCATAATCCTTTGAGGCTCCTCTATAATAAATAATAGAAAATAATGTTATCTATATCTCTGCGCTTTGTGTATCGCATGAATTTTTCACTTAGGTTTATTTTTAGATGTATTCTCCGCAGGATAGAAACTTGCATTCAGTGAAGGTCCATTATCGCTTACAGCTCTGATGTTTGTTTCATTAAATAAACATATTCTGTTCAAATTATGTTATAAGATGAATATTTATGCTTCCATGGCAATGACCTTCAGCAGTGAACTATTCAACAAAGCAGTTCTAAATCTGAATTTCTAGGGTATAATGCTTCCGTTCTTCTAAGTTCCCTACTGGGTTTTCAATTGCAAATAAGAGTACTACTAACGCAGTGTTTTATTATATGTATATTTATATATATATAATAGTTGCAGCGATTTCTTACGTGGCTATTGCATAGCTCATCGTTGAGTTGTTAGTTATTTAGAATCAGATTATCATAGTATTAAAAATAACACGGATATTATAAGACCTCTTTCTTAAGTGTTCAAAAACACCCAGTTACACTTAGAAGAAACCTGTTACTGATCTAAAAATACATCTGTCGCGAGAACTGTACAATCGATCCAAAAGAATCAACGACTACACACTCTAAACAGTTCAAAAGTTGGCACAATGATGTTGCAAAACCTTATTAGCTTAGAAGCGTTCGGAGACCCTTGTTCCAGCTCAAAGGATTTTTGACATTTCTTTCTTGTAAGATTAAGAAAATATTTTCTGAGAACTCATAAGATAAAATGAGTCTACTTATTACTAATATATATATATATATATATATATATATATATATATATATATATAATTAAAGGTCTATAGTTGTGAAAATTGTAGATGTTGGTTTGGTACAAATTCGGTGCCACTGTATGGGCTCAGTCAGGTTAAACTATTATTAACGTTAATATAATTAATACATTTAATATAATTAACGTCTTAATGGATTAATAATGCAACACATAAATTATATCAATTAATTATACGACTCAGAATAAAATAATAATAATAATTTTATTATTATTTATTACAAACATATTTAAAACTTTTTAGAGAAATTTGAATAATTTTATTGAACTTTTTAACATTATTTAAAGACTAATAGCAAGTAATATTCCTCTTTTAAATCATTAAATTTTAAACGTTTGTTGAAATTATAATAAAAGGTATCAAATAAAAAAAATGAGAATATGAAGAAAAATACATGGAGAAATGGAGAGAAGAAAAAGTAATAGATGAAAAGTATACATAAAGACTAAACGAAATAAAGTAAGACAAAGGCGACATAGAGTAATTTAAGCAGTAATGGCAAAGTTAAGATAATTTGAACCAAATGAAACAACAGTAAGAAATCGATGACATCTCTAAGGCTCCCATAACTATATAACATCACTCATTTAGTGTGGGGATTTATTTACTGAGAGCTTCTTATAATTATTAAATTGCATTATTATATTTTATATTAAAAGCGATACAAAACTCAGTCAACAATCAAATGCACTTTGGATGGAAAGGCCTCAGTTGGAATTCTGTTTTTTGAATGCGAAGAACTGTTACAAGAGCTTTTTATCCGAAGATCAGCTGGGTGATCTTACACGAACCTTTTCAGATTCCTCCTACAAGAAACTTCGGTTGGTTTTTCACCTCACAGACAAATTGGTCAAAGAATACACACAACTAACATGCATACCAGACTATACAGAGATTGTAACTCTCTATCAGAGCATTATTACATTTCTATGAGTAAGAAATCATTGAGCCTAACTCATATTTTATCAATAATATTTTGGCATATTTGAAATGTTGAATTCTATGGCATCAATAAAATACAACTTGCATCTTTTATTTCTTAAAAATAAATAAATGAATTGTTTTGTAAGTCGTATAAACCTTGCAAAAGTATTCACACCCAATCTGGCCTGGTAAAGCAACGAGGGGAGCGTATTATGTCTGTACATTAGGTTGTCTTCATTTCAGTTTGGATTGTTCTACAGAGTTTCAGCTTTAATTTAAAATTTAGAAAACGATCTCCACAGCTTTGAAGAGAATTAAACATCCTTGTAAAGGTAGGAAACATTCAATAATCTACACCTCCTAAAACGATGGAGATACCCTTTTAATCCTTGCAACAACTTCGCAATGGATAACCCACACGCAGCATAGAGGGGGGGGGGGGGGAATTCTGATTTTGCTGCGATAAATTTCGATTTAACAAGAACAATACATTATAAGTTATTCAACTAGACAATCAAGAAAAACATTACAGAAAGAGAAATGAAATTTTGCATAACCAAACAACTCTACTAGAAATCTTTCACTGGCCTCGTTACACATTATCAACAGAACAATAAACAACTGACAAACCAATAAAAAAATAATAATTTACATTCTTCTTTATGTTTCGAGAACAACGACAGTGTAGTTGCTAGAAAACAAAAGACATCAAACATGGAAGTGAGGGGATGATACAGACGGAAATTTCGAGTGACGTGTTTAAATGGAACATGCTTAGCACAACACGCGAACATACCCATACTAGTGTAGGAAGAGTATAACCTTGAAGAATATTTTTTTTACTCTCTTTCTCTCTGAGCTTTTAAATTTCCCCATCCTATTTTAAAAGACTTCCTATGCAGGCGTGCAGTGTTCGCTAGCGCATGTAGCACCGTTCAGTAAATGAACTTTTAATGACCTCGTGCGATATTTCTTTCCTAGGAAAAGAGGAACCTAGTTGTGCATCAGCCGGCCGAACGTCCTATTATTTCATTGATTCACTGACGGAACTGGTCGATTAATTGATGGAAGGTTGCAAGTGGTTTGTTCAGGAAAAGGAAGACGTTCGGTTTCCAGTGGGCGCGCGCGGGGGGGAGGGAACTCTTGCTCACCGGAATACTCAGCTGTAAATGAGACATTAATTTCGGAGAAAAGGGTTAAAGTTGGTACAGTTGGTCAGCTCTGACACCCTCCTCATTTATAGAAGTATAAACATCGCGAACTCAGTACGTCGGGCAAAAGTTCTGTCATCAGTACGCAGGACAATTAAAAGAGACAGGAAAATAAACTCTTATTAGCAAAGAAAATATGTTCGAAAACGAGGAGGATGGAGGGGGGGGAAGTATTGGAAAACGTTAGATTGGAAGAGATGGATGTTATTTTAGTCTGATACAATTCTAAAATTTCTCTTGACGACCACTAAATGAAACTTCCCTCGATTTAAAACTTCACTGCTTATGCTCACAGACATTCCACTTAGCGAATGTGGAAGCTGTTAACGCATTGGTAACAACTTTGTAGCAAAACTGTTAATAGAGAAAACGGGATTCATAGTGGTTGTTTAATTCCATAACAAAATGTAAAAAAAAGAGGCAAAAAAGGAAATGCTTGAGTACGGAATATAAAATATCGAATATGCACTCGATCTTGGTGAGTTTCAAAATAATAAAACTGTTTATTTTTGCTTCTTTTAATTTCCAAAACGCAAAGTTTTTCTCTTTCCATTCACTTTTATTATTCAGTATTTTTAATGAATTATTCCCCCCCCCTCACACACACACATCACATTTCAGGGAACGGAAAGTGAGAGAACATTCAACAACAAAATCCATTAATTCCTAATTTTTGTAATTTATTTTCCAACAGGTTTTCTTAAGGCAGGATTTGTTTTTGATGATGTCTAGTTTCGGGATGAAAATCTAGAGTTTTCGGGAGGCAAACCCCCCTTCATCGCTTCAAGAGTCTGGCTCAATCACCTTCAATTGAAACGCCCTGATAGAGGTTCTTCCTAGATCGAATTCGAACCCAGGTCTTTCAATCAAAGGACTTCATCGAAATCGACTGAGCTACGGAGCCTCCTGTTATATTGCACAATATTACGGTATAATAATTAGAAAATAATAACGATTGCTATTATTATATTATATATTATAGTTATTATAATATATAATATATATTATATTTTTATACAATAACAAAAAGAAAATAATTAAATTTTTGTAAGGTTTCAATTGTATAATTATGTTATTGTCACATTTTAACAAAAAATTGTCATTTTATTACCAAATTAAATATATTAATTAAATAAATTAAATTAAAAAGCATTATTAACAATTTATAATTTACCAGAGAGCTTATGAGAATGTAAGCTTTGGCATCGAAGTTGCCTGGGATTGCACTACTTTAAAAGACACGGACTGTACCCAGAGGCCCATATATTAGTCTTTTATTAGTGTTTTAGGTTTCATTGGCCTGATTTTAATCATAAGATCTCTGGTAAATTTCGAAAACTTTTAAGTGTCAACATATGGCTACAATAAAAATGGATATAAAATATCCTTCATTACGTTAACTAAACTTATGAAGCATTTTTGGTAGCATATTTTAATACTTTATATGAGATATTAGGCAAAAGATGGCAACATGGGTTTTCAGGATACTTGATGCTGATAATACTCTATGCTGATAATATCTAGTGGAAAACGTATTTATTAATGACATTAAAATAATCAAAGAGTGTTTTTATGTTGCTGCAAAATTAAACTTTTAAATTAGAAATAAAAACCTTCTTTAAAATATTTTAAAATGCAATAATATTTTACAATATATGTAATAATAAAATCTATTACTATTTAAACTAATATTATAAAAAAATGGAAATAAAATAACAAAGCAGTAGTTTCATCACGAATTCGAATGCTATTTAAACGTAAACATACATGTCTTTCGTTTATTCATTTATTGGCCATGGGAAAGCTTTTACGTATTATTTGGGGAAGGGGAAGACAACCAATCAATGCATAAGAGACACTACGAACCTCACAGCGATGCAAACAAATCCATCATCTAAACATGCCCAAACGCTCTACAAGTTGAAAAATTCATGTTTCGGTAATGTATAATCTATTGCGGCTCAAATAATAAGAGAATTTCTCACGATGTGGTGATCATCTGTGAATTCTGATGAGATTCTATGAAGTTATTCACTTTGTCTAATCCTGATAACCAGAATTCCAATGAGATCTTATAATCCATATTCAAAATAATTATTGGCATTACTTCCGATACACAATTTTAAGCTGCAGAAAACGGTGCAAATGTGACCACCGAAGATTTTACTGCTTTCATGGCAAGTTTTGCTGAAAAAAAACTCACGTAAACTGACAATTTTTGGTGGGGCGATCTTTTTACGATAATTTGGTTTTCAGTTTTTTTGAGAATATTTAATTAAAAACAACATACTTGTAATCAATGCTATATTGTTCTATAATATACTAATAAATAATAAACATCAAATATCCTCTTGATGCATGAACCTCAATTAGAAACAAATAAAAGTAATATTTTTATTTATAAATAAAGTAAAAAATAAATTTTTTAATTAAAAAAGATTTAAACTTTAAAAGTTTTGAGCTATTATTATTATAAATGTTTTATATTAATAGACTTTATCATTATTTGTATGAAGCGATTATAATAAACATTGGTATACACATTTCAAAGAAATTTTTAGCGTCCCTTTCAAATTTTAAAATTTCAATGAGAGATTTGCATTCACAACATTTCTTTTACAAATGTATTAATATTAATATATTAATGATATAATTACACTATCTGATCAAAAGTATCTGGACACCCCTCTATAATTCGAAAACTGACGTCTAGATGTCACTGGTATAAAAGGAAGCACGGAGCTGTGTGTTATTCAGTGATAAGTACGAGCATATTAGGTAGGTTAAGGGACCTCAGTAACTTCGAACGTGGACTCGATTTCTTACTGATGGTTGCCACATCAGTAAGAAATCTGTCAGAGACATTTCAACCTCCTCAAGTTGCCCAAGTCAACAGTTGGTGACGTGATTGTGAAGTGGGAACGTGAAGGCACCACCACAACAAAACCAAGGTCTGGTAGGCCGCGTTTAATGACAGATAGGGACCATAGAGCGTTGAAGAAGGTGGTTCGAGGAAATCTACAGACATCTAGTGAAACAATCAGCCGGGAATTCCGCAATGCTACTAACTGTCCACCCATCACTATGACTGTGCGTCGAGAATTGGATTTCATGGTCGAGCACTTGCCCATAAACCAAATATTCCTCCTGTTAACACCACTGCAGGCGGTGTAAAGAACGACGCCACTGGACAGTGGACAACTGGAAACGTGTGCTTTGGAATAATGAATCACGCTTTACCATGTGGCAGTCCGTTGAGAGGGCCTGGGAATGGCGAATACCTGGAGAACGATTCCTGCAAGCGTGTGTAGTGCCAACAGTGAAATTTGGAGAAGGTGGCGTTACAGTATGGGGGTGTTTTTCATGGAACGGACTTGGCCCTCTCGTGAAACTACACGGAAATCTAAATGCGGAAAGGTACAGGGACATTTTGTCCCGTTGTGTACTATCTAAGGTAGAAGATCAATTCGATGATGACTATTGTCTGTATCAGCATGACAATACTACCTGTCATAAAGCAAGGTCTGTGAGGGAATGGTTTGTGGGCAATAGCGTTACAGAAATGGACTGGCCGGCCCGGAGCCCTGACTTGAATCCCATAGAATACCTCTGAGATGAATTAGAACGCCGAGTTCGCTCCATACGACCCACATCACGAACTTCCCTAGCTACAGCTCTTCAGGAACGTTGAATGATCTCAACTCTTCATTCCTCCAGAGACGTTTCGACACCTGGTAGAAAGTCTCCCCGGCAGAGTTAAAGCTGTCATAGAAGCAAGGGTGGACTCATACCGTATTAATGTCCACTACTGGAAAGTGTGTCACAGGGAATGTCTGATTACAGTTTCGAGTAGGTGTCCGGATACTTTTGATCAGATAGTGTAGCCTTATAACATACATGAATCGCATGGAAAACAGCGCGTAGAGTAATGTATAAAATATACCATGTATTCGACGAAAATTCTCAATAAAAATGTCAAAAAAGTCACTTAAACAATGATTGATGATGTGGTAAGTACCGTATAATATGCCATCAAGAAATGACTAAACCATTCACGATACAAAGAATATATCAACAGGGATCCACAAAAGTAGTATTTAAAGCTACTACTACGTGTGTGTGGGGGGGGGTGGATTTCACACTCCAATCAAACTTTTTAAAAGTGTTTCAAAAGTATTTTGCATATCAGAACTAACAAAAAAACGTTTCCCCACTGGAGTATACCAATGATTTCAAATGACCCCAGAAATAAAACTCTGCAGGATTTAGATCAGATGACCGAGAAGATCGTGCATTTAGTCTCCCTCTACCAATCCATCTTTCAGGAAACCTTTGAGATACTGTCGGGCCTAATGACTAAAGTGTGATGCAGTTCCGTTAAGTATGAATCACATGTTTCTCCTCCTTCGATGGGAACGTAATAGACCTCATCATGGAAGATGTTTTACCAGATTTTGTTACGGAACAAGAATTAACAGATTAATAGAAACGAAACGTGTGTTTTGTGAAGTAGGCATTCAAGATCGACTTATATCACGAAGCATAAGTTTCGTTTCTGTTAATCTCTCTTCAAAGATACCTGCCCATACGTTCCTGAAGGACTATTGCAAATGCCTTGACTAAATATCTGGTGCGGATTTGACTCTGGCTCACATAAGATTATTGTGATAACTAAAAACACAATCTCGAGTGAATATTGCCTCGTATGTGAAAAGCACTGGAGAGAAATTGTTGGTCTGGCGTACAGCTATAGAAACCACTAACAAAATAACAATCGATGATGGATCATCTGGCAAAAGTGCTTGAATTCGCTGGAAATAATAGCGGATAAACGCCATTTTCATGCAGGACCTTATTTCACATTCAGGGTATATATATATATATATATAATAAAGAAATGTTGCTGTATGTATTAACAAAAGAGGTTGATAGATGGCGTATACGGCTGATGTGCCAGAGTGTCACGTGACTAAACGCATGTGCTCATCGGCGCGTCTACGAGATGCGACCAGTCTTCGAAATGGAAGCGTCCTTGGAACAGCGTTATGCGATTAAATTTTGTGTGCGTTTGCAAAAATCGGCATCGGACACTTTTAACATGATACGCGAAGCTTTCCACGATGAAGCAATGTCGAGGGCAAATGGTTTTCGCTGGCATAAAACTTTTAAGGAAAGAAGGCAAAATGTGGAAGATCTTCAACGTCCATCACAGAGACAATGATCAACACAGCAGCGATTATCAACAAGCACGTCAAAAGGAAGCGTCCATTGCTGAAGAATGGCTTCTTATTGCACCACGATAATGCAAGGCCACATATTGCTGGTTGTGTAGTGGACGTTTTGCAGAAGAACAACACAGATATCCTACCACACCCTCCATACAATCCTGATCTTGCACCGTGCAATTTCTGGCTGTTTCCTCAGCTCAAGAAACCAATAAGAGGCTGCCATTTCGAAAGCAACAAAGCATGTGTAAAAGCTGCGGAGGCGGTTTTGAAAGAACTCTCAAAAAACGGACTCTCCCATGTGTTTAAGAAGTGGATGCAACGTTGGGACAAATGCATCGCGTCTCACAGTAGTTACTTTGAAAAAGACCATGTAAATGATGACGATTAAAGGTAATCTGTTTTCTGTATAAATATAATCTTATTACTTATTGAACCACCTACGTATATATATATATATATATATATATTGAAATACGATTGATTAAAACATGAAGATGCAATTCTTGCCACACAGCACTGAGGTATAGCGATTCTATGTAAACAACACTTGGTAGATTCTCTATATTTTGGGTATTCATCAGTAAATATAGGGAATGTGTTAGCTGAGGTATCCAAGCAGGAAATTAAAACTGTAATAGCTAACGTGTTGGAGAGTGTCTGTAATCATTCATAGTGAATGACCTGCATACAGGCTCATAATGTGTTACAGCATTTCGCAAATAGATGCAATCTTTCAAAAGTGACAAGAGAAGTCTCTAGATGTCTTTTAGAATCCTCAGTAGCTCAGTATCAAGCACAAGTAATAATAAGTAGCCAATACGTTGTGTTCAACATTGGTTGCTGGGTTCCTTGAGATGGATTTCAGTACAATCAATCTTTATTTCATGATCCTATTCGGTATCATCACACAAAATGACGTCTCGTGCAGTTTATTTTGGGATGGTCAGACTAGTCTTTTAATTTCATGTTCAAAGTGGTCACATTCATTAAAAATTTAATTGAACGAATCCGCAATCTCTTCCTTGTTAGGTGAGTTTTCTTTTCTTTCTTTGTTTGTGGGGTACGTAATATAGCTTTGATAAATAGAATAATTTTGAGAATCAATTTAAATTAAATTTTTAATTTAAATTGATTAAATTGATGCCTTTTGTGCTTTCATATAATATATTATGTGCATTGCATTTGCTTGGTTCCAGATGTATTGTATATATTGATTTATAATATATATTTCTCTTCATATAGTTAACAGCTTATATTATTTCTGTTCATATTAGTAGTACATGCATTTTAAGCTGTCTGAATTAAGGAAAAAAGAGAAGGGCGAGATCCAGACGATAATGCGTCAATCCCCAGCCAGTATTGTGTGAATGTTTTTGTTTTTGCTTCATGTCTGTGTGAAGTGGGTTAATTTTGTTTCGCAATCCGTCTGGATGTAGGAATATCACATTTCCTCTTTCTGCATGAGCCCCCCGCTCTCTTTTCCCCTCCTTGGTGTTTTCGACTTCCTTCAAAACAACGTCTCGATATTGCTTGTTGAATTCTTTGTTCTTACCTACAACGACATGCTTGGAACAGTGCAGGTCATCTTAAGTATTACTGTTGTTGGTTCTCGTGGAGATGTTTGCTTCAAATGAGAAATTGCTTCTGTTTCAGTCTTTGAGACTGCTTTTTATTTTCTTTGTCTGTCTACAATGTAGGTAGTTTGTTTCCTTTGAAGGCAATATTACATTTTATAGTGAGTTTGTTGGTTTTGTGCAGCCATTATTTTATGTATGGGTGTGGTAGGTTGGACTCTTTTCTTTATGGATTCGTAGGACTAAGAATTTATCGTGGTCCCAGAAAGTTGTCATTAGGCTTTTATGAAGGACTGACATTGAATATAATAAAACCCGAGTACGCATTGCTGCGTACTCTGTTTTTTATTATGTCTCAGATTTTCCAGTAAACATGACTCATTTTCTCAAAGACAAATGTATGGATGTCGATCAAGAAGAGAAAATGGCATACTAATACTGAGTGAGACTGCATATTTTATAGAGGGCCTAAGAATGGTGATAAATTTTGCCAAAGAAAATCATACTTAAAGCTGCACCGAAATCGTTCAGAGAGCCGACGTCGATGCATAGTTGGAGTAAAATATGCTCGTGTACGTATATGTGGTGTTGATTCATTTGAGAGTATAGAGTTAGGAACAACTTTATTCCTTCTAGCTAAAAATATTTTTTCGATATGAAAGATTAGGTTAGGAGAAACGGTGGATATTGATCACAATAAAGCATACTCAAATTTGCATAGAAGGGAAGCCTAAAAGGCTCTATTTGGTATTAACACTATTAAAGGTAACAACTACCATAACTATTTTAGCCTAGAAGTAACAAATTTGAAGAAAATTCGTCTTGGAAACTTCGAGAAAATGACTCAAAATCAAAAAACATTTATTTAACATTAGCATGATATTGATTGACTAAATAAGTTCCTACAAGGTAAACACTATCCATTCCATTGACTGGTGTGATTTCTAGTGTTATAAGTCTGAAAATAATGGTTTTCATTTACTAATAATGAATAGATTTTTAATTGTACTTTTTTACTATCTTTCTTATTTATAATTCTAAATTATTCTTACATGTTTTTCATGCGTATTATATGAAAATCAATGTCGAATTCTGCATTTGGAGTAATTTCTCTAATCTTCCATATATAGGTGGCGCATCAATAATATGACATCATAGACATAAATAAAATAAAGATACACAGAGGGTACATTATCGACTTTTATTACGCGAATCTCTTATTGTTGTTGAATTAAAATATTTAGTGACCGGAATGCTGAATGTGTTTAGCTTGTATTGCATGAAATTAGTCCATTCTGTTCATATTAAACAAACACACTCACTGCACACCTAATTCAATATCCGATATCCTATTAATGGGCAAGTTCAATAAAAGGATTTAATGATGAAATATTTCACTTACTTTCTCATTAATCATGTTCATAGAGGTAAACTAATTGCAAACATCTGCGGTAATTTATTGCATGTGATAGTACTCTCTCGGACACAATTAATCGCTGTTCACTAAGAGAATCAATGATTTGAATAAATCCTGAAAAGGATTAAAAATGTAATAGAGATATTTTGGAATAAAACAAATCTTTTTACTAACCGTAAGTAGGAGGTTGAGATGTTCAGATGTTTCATTTCTTATGTGTAATATAATATAATATAATATATAATATAATACATATCGGAAAGGTCAGAAATTCTTTAATCTTACAATTTTGATATTTTATTACGATTCATACAAAGAAACATCCTTATGTTTCTTTGTATGGACTGGCTTAAAGGGGCGAAGAAAGAATGCTTTTCATCTTCCCCGTTATCTGTAGAGGACAGCGTAGGGATAAGGTATTATTAAGCTATTAAAGCTCTGATCATGGCAGGAGGGTAACAGCAATAGCCGAGCCTCAGTTAGAACTTCATTGGCTACAGCATTGCCATCCATTACCCTCCAAGGGTATTGTTGGATTGAATGAATCAATCCGAAAACCTCCCCCCATTTTATTACAAATTTTTAATTTCCTTTGATATACTTCTGACATTAATTTTTATAAATGGTGTCCTTTCTATTTTTCTTCGTTTTTATTTTTGTTTCTTCTTCAATTTTAAAAAAGAATATTAAACGAAGATGTCGAAGTTGCTGAAAACTTTAGTAATAAATTTTGTACCTTTTTTATTAATTTACTCATCGAAAGAAAAAAAAAAGAAAATTTTCCATTACGAGAATTATTCAGGGAATGGAAGCAGCCAATCTAAATTACCTCTGCTCTTTGCAAGTTGCTTACGAAATACTTTGTGCTTATTAGGAGTTAAGAACCAAATGCGAATGCTTTACCTTACACAGTGAAATCTAAATTATTGTGACTGCATTCACTTTATTTCCATATTTTTTTTTCTTTATTCTTTTCTTATCGTTTCTTTACACAAGAAAGACAAACTTTAATATTTTTAGACATTCATTATTCATTGCCACGTTTTAGATGGAGAATCTCCTATTTAATCGCCGTAACCTAGCAACCAGGCTTGCATTTCATAATCAACATAAAACCAATCATTCTCAAGTTGAAAGATGGAAAGAGAGGGAGGGTGGAAAGAAAGTATAATAAGGTAGAAACTAACAAGTGGAGACAACAAGTAGGGAAATACTGGCAGTAATTCTGAGTCTAAGGTGTTGACTTAAAGCGGTAACCTGGGTATCTGGAACTTAAGATTAGATTTTAGATTACAGATGCATTTTTTTTCGAATTCCTCCTTGAAGGAAATAATTTGTCTTGCTAAATCTTTCCTATTTCTCTACGCTACAGGACCTTAATTTAATAATCAATACTACAAAAATATGAAAGCAAAATATCATTGGTTTCTTACGGGAAGTTTTCCCTTTCGTTCCCATTTCTATTACGATATGGAGCTGGTAGTTTTTCTCTATCTGTAAGTTCTTCCTTATGCTAGATGATTTTATCAATCCCGGTACGACTCAGATTGGATAAGACGGTTTTCCGTTGTAGCAGATCTCTAGTACTTTGGTCTTTTCACACCTCAAGGTGTTTCCGGATCCAGGAACAAACACTGACTTCTTTTTATCAGCTTTCTTCGTAAGAGTCTTTTATCGTGCGGCTATCTCTGATGACTTGTTATCTAAGGTTCTTGTAAGTGTTATTACTTCAGAAGTGGAAGTTCTCCTGCCTTCTATTTCTTACTCAACACTCCATTATTTACCTTATTTGCTATCGTGGTTCTATCGTACGTATTGTGACAATCACACTTAAAATATGACGATCACACTTCCGTTGCTTGAAAATTATTTTTAAAGAAAGAGTCCCAGTCTACTTTCATTTACATTGAATTAGCTGTAAAGGCATTGCATTACAGCTCATTTCATATAGATAAATTAATATAAGAGTGATTGCTTTTAACAAAAATGGTGTACTTATAAAATTTAATTTATTATTCAAAATATTTTAAAATAAACTAATAAAAAATTCAAGAAATAATATTTTTTTTCTATTTTACATAAAATATATAATTTTCTTCTGAAAAACTTAATTTTTTAATTATATTTTAATTAAAGTTTACTTTGTTTATAACATTTCCAAAAAACGATCATGTCCTCATTTGACATTGATATGGCGTTTTGTAAATCGATTATTATTACCATTTGACATACCAATGTTAAATGGAAACATGATCGCTTTTTCTCATATTCTGCGCATGTTTGAGGCACAAACAATAGTTTGAATTGTCTTATTTGTATTAAGTATACAAACAACACAAGCATGCATACTTTTAAAACATGAATACTTTGTAGCTAGTGAAATTTTAATAAATGTTTTGATTCTATTAAAGAAGAAATGATTCCTGTTCAAAATATAAACTTTGTTTGTATTGATTCCCTTACTTATATTTTTATAAATCCTCCAATTATTCTGATTTTAAACCTGATCATTTTATCGTGTATATGCATACAAAACGAAATTAGTGTATAAATTCTCCAATATTTTAATATTTTTTTGTGCGTCCATCTACGAAATATTGTCAACTGTGTGTTAATACCGTGTGGGTAGGCAGAGAATTTTTTTATGATTTCAAAGTTTTTTTTAATGTTATTTAGATAGTTCGGAAACTTTACTCTATAAAATAGATATGGAACTTGTTCAAGCCACTGCAGGCCTTCATTAAGCAGATCGAGATGTAGATCGATTCTATCGAGATGCAGATTCCATCATGTTACTTAACGTTTTGCGTATCCACAAGGTATTGCGAGCCTAGTTCATTGCCTGGTGTGAGACCGCTTCACTTATAGGAGGCCTGAAGTGCATTAAAGGTTCTATGTTTGGTCTCAAGAGCAGAATTTGATTTCCGGATAATGTAAAAAATAAATAAAATAATAAAAATGATTTTAAAAAATCCTTAGCCTGTTAGCGGTGCGTCTCATTTTTGAGACTTTTTTAAAGTCTTAAAAAATGAGGCTAAAAATATAGAATTTCTCATGAACATCAAAATCTATTAATAGATCAACGTTTAAATAAAGGATCTCTCTAAAAATTAGGTGACCTCCGGGATCCTACGAGTGACCGAAAGATTGTTCAACTCAGCGTTGGTTCCACTCAGACAGGCTCACCCCACCACTGAGCAGAACCGCTCATATTCCAGGGGAAAGTACCCACCGAAATGGCCCCTCACGGACCACGCCGGAAAGCACCCTCCCTGGAGACTCAAAATGTTCTCTCAGGCAAACCCTCCGAAATCTCTCCCCCCCCTCACCGGGAGCAACCTAAGAGACACTGTTTAAGTAAAGGTCTCACTCTAAAAATTAGGCGATCCCCAAGACCACTCGAAACGAGTGACCGTCCACTCAGTGACAGGCTCACCCTGCAGAACCGCTCATATTCCAGGGAAAGGCACCCACCGAAATGACCCCTCACGGACCACGCGGGAAGCACCCTCCCCGGAACTCCAAATGGTCTCAAAGCCAAAATCTGAACTCCCCTCAGCGGAAGTCAGACTAGGCAGAAACCTAGTCTCAATACTATTTTATTTTAGAAATAAACATGCAGTGAACTTTGAACTTCTTTGGGAGATGGACCGAGTCCTTGACTCTTTATCCCTTCATCTGATTTTGGCTTGTGTGTGAGAGGATTATTGTGGGTAATTTACCCGCTCATTGTGAGCATTGTAAGTTGTATTAGCTGTCTTTTGCAATGGCGGATTTTGGTTTTTTGTGTTTGAATTGATCTGAGGGTTCGTAGTCCGCTGCCTGTCGAATTAGCTGATTTGGGTGATTATCTGTGAGTGTGAAGAATTTTTCTGTTATGCCTGTCATGTACGTCTTGATATCTGGAAGGTGAGCTTCTTGGTGCAACTGGAGGTTTCTCATGAACCAAGAGGCATTAAATGCCATTCTGGGGCATTTGTTCTGGATCGTCTGTAATCTGTTGATAGAAAAATCAACATCAACAGATTACAGACAACAGCTGACTTACGCCTCACCAGGTTGGTGAAGCGTAAGTTAGCTGGGGTCTTATGACTGATTTATATAGTATAGTAGAGGAGAATTTTGTTGTGTTTATTTAGGAAGCTGTAAACATGCAGTGAACTCTAAAATGAAGATATAAATTTAATTTCTTTAACTTTTAAATAATGGTGTATTTTTAAATTTGACATTAATAAAATAAAATTTTAATTATTTTTCATTAATATGTGAAATATTAAATAAACTTAAAGTTATATCAAAGTTTTTAAACAAACTTTAAATAATCAAGTAAAATATATAGTATTATTCCCGTATCATTCGATACTTGTTTCACCTCATGCTGTTACCAAGACGATATTTAAAATTTTGAAACCGTTCACGTTATCAACTAGAGATCTGCTTCTATTTATTTCACGCTTTCCGTAAAGAGGAGAGAAAGGAAGAAAGTATAAAGAGAAATTAAACTTCCTTCAATAAATCGGAAAAAAAGGAAAAAAAAAAATTACGCGCGCATGAGTGCGTATATCTATATATAATCTTCCAGTTATTTTTTTTTCCTTTAATTATCTCCGTCTAACGTCTACACATTTATCTTCGGTTTAAAAACAAAGAAGAAAAGGAAAGAAAGCAATTAAATAAAACAGAACTCTTCTATTCTATGATAAGCATTTTAACTTAGTACAGCGAGGTACGTGTTTGCTAAAGCGATCTTTCATTAACACAACACTCCTTTCATATCGAACGGCAGAAAAGGCAATAAAATAAAATCACCACCACATCATAAGCAAACAAACGTGGCCATCTCATTTCCAGGCCAATCTCAGAGCACTAAAAGTGTCAGCATAGATGACGAGTGTGAGGGAGAGAAATGTTTAAACTCGCGATTGGTATAAATGGGTTCCGTGCCTACACAAAGATATGGGGAATGGGGGGGGGGGAGAATGAACAAATAACTCCGTTGACCAAATATACCTGCTTCTGCTGCTGCTATGAGCCTCCTGAAGTTGTTGATTGAACGGCCTACATTGTTATCATTCACGAGACTTGACACAACACGAGCCGTTTCTGTAAGTCTATTAGCATGCAAAGTCACGTGTGGAATGTGCGAGGGAAAGGAATTATGTTTCCACCATGAAACGACATCATAAGTGAGCCAAGCCGTGGCAATCTGAAAACCCAATTAAACGGTAGCAATTTGGACTAATTACTGAGAAAACTTCGAACTCGCTGACGGGCGGAACGGTTCTGTGTTGGAGTGATAATCGGTTATGATAGCAGGATCGTTACAGAGGTCTGAATAACCCATTAATCTGTTTCCGGTTCCGTTTTTTTTTTTATGTTCTCTCTCCTTACTTTGAAGCAAGTTACCTATACTTTGGAAATCGACTTCTTAAATTTCATTTTTCGTGAATTTAATGCATTTGCGTACACCAGAAACGTGAATAAAATAAAAAATAATCCCTTAATTCATTTTTATTCAATATTGATTCAGTGATTTGAATTCCTATTCTTAATTTTTTTTTTCTGAAATGGTTTTAAGCACAATTTTACCACAATTCTGCGATAACATGATTCGCGTACTTTTATAGATTTTAATGTATTTCAATTAAGGGTGAAACAAAATGGTGTTCGAAACTCTACTATAAATCCATTCTTGATTCTGGCTTCATATATATATATATATATATATATATAAAACAATAGAACAAAACAAAAAATATTTATTTTAAATTATAATAAAGTTTTTATTGTTAAAAATAATATTTAAAAAAAGATTAAATCATGAATAAAATTTGCGTATTGAGAACAATCGCAATACGACAACTGTCGTTCAACATTCAAAATTTGACCGTAAGAGGTCGCTTAAAACGAGTGCATCAGAATCATAGTGAATACTAAAGAGAAACCAAGAAAGAAAGAAAAGGATCACGATGTCCTTCCTTGACTATAGACGAATGATGTTATGGATTAGTATGGGATGCAAATATAAAAGGTGCTGAAAGATGAAAAAACATCATACGGAAGGCGAATATAAAGAGGAGTATAGTACGTTTTTCCCCTTTGTTGCTGACTTACTATGCAGAAGAATAACATGAATAACAAGCATCCTTTGATATTTATTCTTTCGTCTTGCCTCAGCAACGACTGTATTCCTATTGTGATGAATGTATTTAATGCGAATGGTCAACGAAAACGGATGACTCCTGGCTCAAAGTGGGAGATCACGTTTATCTCCTCCTGATTGCATTTCTTGTGGTTTTTTGAAATAAGCAGAAATTTTAATAAAGATGAGGTTTTTCTTGGTGAGCTATTTCTTATTTCTTCGTAAACACTAGAATTAGAATCAGGACAAGAAAGAGATGATTTTTTTAGACTCTTCTCGAATAGGATATATGTGCAATACAGTAAAAATAAGAAACGATACTTGACTTGTCATTTTGCGGAAAAAAATCTGCAATGTACTGATGTCATAGAGTTTTATCCGAAAACTTGGTTTTTATATATTGCAAAACACGTAAACCAACCGTAGAACACACCAAATAACAGGCACAAGGTACTCGCTCCATAAACTTCATCTTCAGACACCTAAACCGTTTTTTTTTCTCCAAATGAATATAAATTAAATCTTTCTCACCCTTTAGTTTTTTTAATTCAAAAACTGATGACAGTGCATCTTTATTATTACGAGGAAATCGGCTGATGGCATCAAATTATTTCTAACCAATCAAACTACAATAACTTAATTATGAAATCCGGATTGTACACAAAACATTTTTAAAGCTAAAAGGAAAATCAAACGTCTTTAAATTCTTCCTTTTCCTCTTCGAATGCAGTATACGTAAGTGTCGTCTATCATATCGAGAGAACGGTATCTTCACACTAGCTGTCACCCATGTACAACTTCGTCAACTACTTCTGCTGATTCTAGCACGCCCGTGTAGTTGAGCAGGCGGAAAGAAATACGGTCCGTATTCCGATATGCCCGACAACATGCCTACCACTCTTTTATCCAGCCTTTTGTCTTTCTGCGTTCCCCCGAATCGATTTTTGTTGTGTTCTTGTTACCCAAACCCTCCATGTGTGTGTGTGTGTGTGTGTGTGTGTGTGTGTGTGTGTGTGTGTGTGTGTGTGTGTGTGTGTGTGTGTGTGTGTGTGTGTGTGTACGAAGGCAGCCTAGCTTGGGATCTTGTGCACTGCTTTCCAATTTTCCCCTCCCCGTGGTCAGCGGCGCTAAAAAAGCGCAGGCTAAAATTGATGAAGGCTTCTCCGGAAACCGCCATCTCCTTGGTCCTCCCAGTACCGGAGTGAGCGATCGCCTACAGCGCGGGTGTTGTGCAGGGTGACTAATGGCTGAAGTAGCCGAGCATCGTTAGAATTCAGTCTTTTGTGCAGCAGCTAAGAAGGAGCGAGAGAGAGAGAGAGAGAGAGAGAAAGAGTGAGAACGTGTGTCTCTTGAGAGACAGAGAGAGAGAGAGACTAAAAATAAGAGCCGGCAAAGATTTAAGAAAGCAACAGAAAAAGAGGTTCGGATGTCATAAAACTGAAGATTGGAAGCGAAGTCATAAAGCTAAACGGGAGACAAAAAAAAAAAGAAAAACAGAAACAAAGAAAGATTGAAGACATAAATGAAGCACAGATGAAGATACACAGCCACCCGCTACATTCAGTAACAGATGCTTCAATAACGACAACTTTAATGGGAAGTCGATGAAGCATGAATTTCTGTATTTGCGGGAGCTTGTGCTACGAACAGCAAACCAGAAGAGTGTGTGTGTGTGTGTGTGTGTGTGTGTGTGTGTGTGTGTGTGTGTGTGTGTGTGTGTGTGTGTGTGTGTGTGTGTGTGTGTGTGTGTGTGTGTGTGTGTGTTGACTAGGCATGAGGAATGCTGTGGGGGCAGAATGAACATTCGGGAACTTAAGTATAAATGATGTTAGGAGGTGTGAGTAGAATCGGATATTTTGGAATGCTGCAGTTCTTCAACACAATGATAGGAGGATCGTCCTCCATACGCTATGAATAATGGCGGAGATGAGACTAAAATATATTGAAAAAGAGGAGTATGTTAGGAAAATGTAGACAGAAAATAGATTTGAGATGAAGGAGAAGAAAATTAAAAAAATAGGCAGATAAGTTAGTTTCCAGGTGAAAAACGGGAGAAAGGTTTCAATAATAGAATGTGAAGCTTTGATGCTACTGCAATCAAAACAATCGTTGAGTGCTCAGTGATAAAAAATAATTAATTTTATAATTTTAGTTTTGTTATAATATAATAACGAAAACACAGATTTAAGTAAACCATGTAAACACATTGGAATAAATGACATAAGCATCCGTGTTACACAAAAGAATGTTAGTAACCCTTATAAGGACTGGCTTAAAGGGACGAAGCAAGAATGCTTTTCATCTTCCCCATTATCTGTAGAGGACAGTATATGGATAAAGTGTTATTGAGCTATTAAAGCTCTGATCATGGCAGGAGGGTAACAGCAATAGCCTAGCCTCAGTTAGAACTTCATTGGCATATTTAAAGGTAAAGCCGTCTCTAAAAATTCGGACGATCCCTAGGCCACTCAATCGTGGGCGAAAGACCGTCCATCTCAGCATGGGCTCCACTCAGTGATGGCCTTCCACCCACACACCACCACCGAGCTTCCGAAGAAAAGCATTCACCGACAAAGCCCCTCAGCGGGCCGTGCCGGAGAACACTTTCCACGGAGACTCAAATTGCTCCCTTAAGAGAGCGTACTCACACTCTCGAATCTCTGCGTCCCAGGGGGTAACAGCAACAGCCGAGCCTCAGTTAAACTTCATTGGTACAGTATTGCCATCCATTACCCTCCAAGGGTATTAATCACCGCCAAAACCTTATAGTCCTTATAAGTGATATATGATAAATTTAGTTTAATCCTTTATCCCAGTGAGAGCAAACAAAGTTTGCGCCTGAAAATATCTTCAGGACTGAATATAGTGTTGCACTATCTTACCTGGGTAAGTAGTACAACACCAGGCAACTCGTAGCAAAGGTGGAGCAGGATACCAACACTCCTATCCCAGTATTTCCCATAATGCAAAACACATCTCCTTGTGGATATGTATACTGTTATGCATTAAGGGATTGGCCACTACCCAGACTAGTTTCGACCTTTATTATGAGGGTCTCTTCAGTGGGAGCCAGGCCCAGAGTTGGAGATACCAGGCAGAAGCAGTAGCAAGGCCATCTTTACCTATAGGAGTTGCCAAAAGGTTTGCTACCTTTTTTTATTAAATTACTCTGGATTTAGACAAAGATGTTGAAAGTTTATTTATCACTAGGTTAGACTATGATAAATTTAGTTTAATCCTTTATCCCAGTGAGAGCAAACAAAGTTTTCGCCTGAAAATATCTCCAGGACTGAATATAGCGTTGCACTATATTCAGTCCTGAAGATATTTTCAGGCGCAAACTTTGTTTGCTCTCAATTGGATAAAGGATTAAACTAAATTTATCAGTCTAACATAAGGATAAATAAATAAATATCCAACAAGTCCTGGCTTAAAGGGGCGAAGCAAGAATGTTTTTCATCTTCCCCGTTATCTGTAGAGGACAGTGTGGGGATAAGGTGTTATTGAGCTATTATAAGCTCTGATCATGGCGGGAGTGTAACAGCAAATAGCCAAGCCTCAGTTAGAACTTCATTGGCTACAGCATTGCCATCCATTACCCTCCAAGTGTGTTAATTATAATTATTACTGCCACCGCCATCTGATATCATTAGTTATATTTTCATATATAAAACATTGAATGGTGTGGAATTTTATTTGAATTACAAACAATGCTCATAAGGAAACATTTGAATGAAATCTATGAAAAGTGGTCAAGAAGATTTTCGTATTCAGGATTCATAGTCAGTTATATCCGAATACGTCATGGGTGTTATCATAAGCCGTACATGATCACGCAAAACGTTCAGTGATGCTTATAAATTTGTACAGCCATCAATAATCACAAGCGCTCTCTTCATCAGCGAAATTAAAAATCATAACATAGCAATCACCTTGAACTGTAAAAGCTTCAGGTTGATTTGATTTAGCTGCTCAGGCTCCAAGGCAAGGTGTATAACGTCTGATAAAAACTCGAGTTTCTAAGAAGTGAAACAAATACAGCCCAGTGGTTCGCTAACTCTTCTATAGTTGAAGAGCCTTTATAAATAATTCTTGAATCCTAGACGGGATCTAAACCTTGGTTTTTCTAATCGAAAGGAACATTCCTTCCGAATACACTACGGGATTGCCACGATGACAACGTGCTCTATACAATCTCTCGTTTTGTCATCTCCAAACTCTCCTATCACCTTTGTAGGTGTAGATTAGAAATTTTGACCAACTTTAGAACATAAGGCTTTCTATTGGTCTACAGACCATGATATGTATTCTTGATGCTACTGTAAGTGGTGATGTATTACGTCAGTAGTCCACGAAGTTTGGAGCATACAACTGCAAATACGCTATTTATCCATTCTTAGATGCATTTTATTTTTGAAGAAAACATCGTGAAATTCTTCGCAATAACATCAGTAGCAGCTTGCGTACAGAATGCGCATAGAGTCGATCATTTCTTAGTTTAAGCAGGCCTTAGTATGCATTCTATAAACTCTTCTCTCATTCCCAACAGAATACAGTGCACCATTTGTTTTGACAGCATATGTATAAAAACGAAAATCTCAACCTAAATGCTAACAACGCAGTGTTGCCCTGCTACTATTGATCACAAAACACTAATCAGACATTCATAATACACTCTAAGTGTATATTAAAAAGACCAGCTAAGAACTAAGTACTTCAATCAATAGGCATCTTATCTCAATCCCCTTTGGTAGATACTTAAGCAACGAAGGAGTTTGTTAACGCAATTCTTTTATCTCTCTTGGGATGTTTACCTTCATCCGAAATGTACATTATTATCAATTAAATACTTCGGAGTAAACATTGTTCACAGTAGAAAGATGCTCTCCATAAATTCACTTAAGGCAACTTTCTTGGGCAAGCGCGGTGTATTAATAAATATTTTAAGAAAAAATTAATGATTTTCCAATAATTAATTTTAAAACTTAGCTACCTGCTGATGTAAAGTATAAATCAAACACATTTACCACGACAGTAATGTGCGATTGTGAAAATCAAGATAGTGGGGTTTCAAGAGGGGAGAATGAGGATTCTTGTACAGGAACTACTGTAATAATTGACTTGGCATAAACGAATCACTTTATTGAGCAGAATGCGCAAACGTCAGCATGTTACCGAATGGACAACGATGCTTTTTTTTTTTTTTTTTTTTTTTTGGTGGAGGTTTAATATTTTACAGAAATATAAAATGTTAAATGAAATATTTTTATTCTCTTAATTTTTAAAGTATTATTTCTGCAAAATATAAACTTTGGTATTGAGTTTCTATCTTATCAAAAGACTCTCAAGATGATAATTACTCAAGGTTTTATTTAAGCAGTAGTTTGAAGATAAATGCCCTAGAAGCTATTACATCTGTTGTGGTACATATTGTGAAATTTAAAAACTCTTTTACAAATATTAAAATATATAGTTTTATCATTTTAATATAAAATATTTTTATAATTATAATTATAACTTAAAAGCTTTTGAAAATCGTTATTTTAATGCAATTTTAAAAAATTAAATTCTAGTATATTCTTACACCTGAATATGCATATATTACAATAGCTATATATTTTAAATAATCAAAAGTAGCAATCTAATTCAAGGTAAGGAAATTGGCGAAATATATAGTCCTTTTTAGGTCTTCCAGGGTAACAAATGGCAATGCTGTAGTCAATGAAGTTTTAACTGAGGCTTGGCTATTGCCGTTACCCAGCCATGACTACAACTTTTTAGCTCAATAACACCCCATCCACACATATTTTCTTCATTCAGATGACGGGATAAAGAGTCAAGGACTCAGTCCATCGCCCAGTTCTTATAAGAACTAGCAATCCAGGAAGGCGACAGGAGAGATGCGGTGATTAATACCCTTGGAGGGTAATGGATGGCAATTCCGTAGCCAATGAAGTTCTAACTGAGGCTCGGCTATTGCTGTTACTCTCCTGCCATGATCAGAGCTTTAATAGCCCAACAACACCTTATCCCTACACTGTCCTCTACAGATAACGGGGAAGATGAAAAGCATTCTTGCTTCGCCCCTTTAAGTAACCCTTATAAGGACTATAAGGTAGCAATCCAATTTCATTATGAAATTGGAAGCAGAATGTGTTTTATGTTTCAGGAATGTTGATAGAAATTTCACCTCCCACTTCACAGTTTAAAAACGAAAAAAAAAAAACATATTTTCTCCGAAAATAATAAATTACTGATTACTTAAGTGGGTAATAATTGGCTTATTTGTGTATATTCTCCGAAATTCGCATTAATTAATAATTATAGATGACTGATTACTTAAGTGGGTAATTATTGGTTTAGTTGTGTATAGAAAAGACGAATATGCAGTATCATATAAACAATTAAGTCGGTGATAAACTAAGTTTAGGGTTAATGAAGAAATATAGGGGAAATAGAGATGGATCAAGCATGGTCACACGTACAAGGATTCTGACAGTTTAATTCATGTATTATTTTCATCAAGCGTTTCTTTATGCATTCCTTCATCTAGTATTTCAGAAGTTTAACTATCCTAAACTACTTAGATCGAATGTTTAATGCTGGAATGGAAGTACATGATCTGTTAACTTCAGGGGAAAAGAACTAACCTCCAGGTGAGGATAATTAGGTTAGCACCGGTTGAAACTATCAGGGGAAAAAATGTTGGCCTACTTTGTAGACTCATACTATGATCTTTCTAACTAATGTAAATAATAATAATAAAATGCTAAATGTGTATCAAAGGCGAACTAAAGTATACAGTTTATTTATTTTGTAATTAATATTTGATAAACGCAAATCGTTAATCATAAGCACTCTTCTTAAACACAAATAGTTTAACATGTCGAATGTGATTGAAATCTCAAGCAGAGATTTCCATGATTCCAGTCCCTTCAACTGTATTTTGTACACGGAAGTTTTGTATGCACCCTCAATAGAAAAAGTGCTCTAGTGGGGGTGGTAAAATGGAGTGACTCAAATGTGTTTCCGCTAGAACTGATTTTAAAGTATAGTTTGTTTGAGAGAGAGAGAGAGAGAAAGAGAGAGGCCTGTCTCTCAACCTTCAAATTATACGGAAACATAAGAAACCGAAACCAAATAAGTTAAAACACATGGGAATGATTATCTGAAAATGGAGGAGAATGAATCACTCTGTGTGTGTGTGTGTGTGTGTGTGTGTGTGTGTGTGTGTGTGTGAGAGAGAGAGGTTCTCAGAGGAAACTGTTTGTCCTTTAGATGTGAATCTTCAACACATTTGAACATTGCATTGTTCAATTAAAAGCACTCCTCTGAGCGATTTTAATTACTTATACGAAGCAATCTTCCGGTCAATCTTTCGCATGAGTTTACATTAATTAGAACAGAGAATGAAGGCATTGCAGTTCAGATGACAAGTAAGAACTCATTTCTGATAATAAGACGACTGTGAGAAGCTGAACAAAGAAATTTCCTTGAAAGCATATTGAAATTTTACCGCATAATCCTGTGTGTATGAACCAAGTCCGGAATTGGCTTTCGTTGAAATGAAATGAGTATTAAACAAGACGGAAGTAGCGGGAGAAGATACAAAGATGCGATTGAATAGTACATGTTGGTCGCAGATTTAAAGATATTGCTAATACATATATTCACGAGGATATCCTTTACAGTGGAAATTGTGTACGTGGTAATTATTAAGGTTACTCGTAATGGCAAATTTCTGTGTATTTTCTCTGTCAAATACACACAATAGAAAATCAAAATAACTCTGATCTCAGAGTAATGTTGCTTCTGTAATAGTTGAAAATCAATACTATATGAACACCATGTGTTTGCTAAGGAGCTTATTTTTTATTATTAATTTTAAGTTTGCTATGATTTTAATTATACTTATTTTTATATAACTTAAAAATCCTTCTTAAAAATTAATAAAATCTTTTTAAACTACTTTAGACTTTTAAATAAGCGCAGCAATAATGTCACACCAGGTAATGAAATTCATAACATAACATTATTTAGCACAATATACGTTAAAAAGTACGTAGGAGGGAGATCCAATACCCTTGGAGGGTAATGGATGGCAATGCTGTAGCCAATGAAGTTCTAACTGAGGCTCGGCTATTGTTGTTACCCTCCTGCCATGATCAGAGCTTTAATTGCTCAAAATAACACCTTATCCCTACACTGTCCTCTACAGATAACGGGGAATATGAAAAGCATTCTTGCTTCGCCCCTTTAAGCCAGTCCTTATAAGGACTATAAGGAAAAAGTACGTAGTTGGGGTGGGGGAGCAGGTGAGATGCGATGACTGATTCATTCAATCCAATACCCTTGGATGGCAATGCTGTAGCTGATGAAGTTCTGAGGCTCGGCTATTGCTGTTACCCTCCTGCCATGATCAGTGCTTTAATTTAATAGCTCAATAACGCCTTATTCCTACACTGCTCTCTACAGATAACGGGGAAGATGAAAAGCAATCTTGCTTCGCCCGTTTTAAGCCAGTCCTGATAAGGATAAGAAAAGTACGTACTCGTATGTGTTTTAGGGAAGCTAGAAAAAATTGCGAGCACCATTTTAAAAATTAAAATAAATATATTTCTTACCACTACTATGTGCAACGTCAGCAATATACTTAGCTAACCGACCCTTCATTGCTTGGAGAAAGGTTGCTGTTACACTTATTCAGAGAACATTCCCCGGACATGTTACAAATTGCCACAGTCTGCGTATCGTTCTCCCGGAGTTTTTCATACATGAAACTCATAGAAAAAGAGATAATCCAGAAGTATGCGGTTGAATGGTTCGGGTATTAATTTTAAGATTTGACTACCACTTCAATATTCTTCAGATAACCATAATATTAAATTACAGTTCATCTAGTAAATAGTTCCGTATGAATTATTCTAACATTGCATGTGCCTTAGGCTTTTACTGGTTGCTAGGCAACAACCACTGTTACTGTGTGACTGTTCGTAGAACGGAAGGTAATGTATATAAATATTTCTTTCCTGAAGTCTTATTTAGATGAATTAGATAGAGTACATGCATAGCGTACATTTATTCGTGGAGAGACAGAGCGAGAAGCTTATATCTAAGACAAATTCCTTCCTCAGAATGCCTGCATATGACTGCTGGCTGATATGAACTGCTTTAGCAAAGCAGGAGGAAAACTACAATGCAGATAAATAAAAAGCGACTAAATTAAATGAATACACGGTCGTAGATTTATACAAGAAGCTATTTTCTCAGTGTAAAGCGTTCCATTACCAAATTAGATTTTCCGGATGCTTATCATTCATGTTGCCATATAAATTATCGACTTGTTCCACTATGCAGCTAATCTTATACTAGAAAGAGATTACGGTTGGCAATATAAATTAATAATATCATTTCTGAGACAGAACAATGGCAACATTTCCATTAGACAACTAGAATTCAAGAATAACTATATTTTGTAGGCTGCCATTATGACAATAATATAAGACAGGTGTTTGTAATTTTGATTTTAAGTGATTATTTATATAGAAATCACAAAGTAAATTTAATTTTATTTCATTATTTTTAATATTTCTGAAAATATTTAGAAATTTCATTAAAAAAAGACCATAAATAACACACCCCTTTTATTATCAATGTTATTAATAATATATAAAAATTCAAGAAGTAACGATGTGTTGTTAATTCTTGGGAATTTAATTATTGCACCTGTTTTTTTCTGAATTTTTATAACTATTACGTATAAATTATTTAAAAGAAATAAATATACCTTTGGCTAAAGAACTCATGAAAAGTTTTATGCTAAATGATAACTTTCTCTAACAAAATTATATTTTACTTAGAGAACTCTATTAAATTATAGAAATATCAATGATTGTTCCTTGCCAGATATAAAAATAATGTCGAATTTATTATAAGTGCTCTTCAGCCCATCGGCACCGCGATTCACTTTGGATATAAAGATAGAAGAGAGCTTCGAATACTATCTGACACGCAAGGAACATTTAGACGGGCTTGTCAGCTGTTCATAACAAGTCAAAGTAATTGGCTGTGAAAAGTCACTAAGCTAAATATATAAAACGAAGTGTAAGATATACAGTACGAAGCTTATATTTTATTTTTTTTATTTTTTAAATCTTATCCTCGCTTACGATTTCTTGATAGATCAAGGTAAATCGGTCACATCGTGAATGTGCAGAAACTGATACTTCCGTAGGGTACGCTCCTCGCTGGGCCAATGCACCCATAAAGTATTAGGAAATAAATCTGAGAAATGTCGGAGTGGGTGGGTAATTGGGGAATTTTCATACTAATAATTGTTTTCGATTAATTGCAATAATACTGTGATCTGCTTACATAGATAATTACGCACTATTATTCTTGATTCTATTTTTTTTCTCAGAGAAATATTTGTGCTGTCAACCTAGAAACCTCTGTTATTTATTAGTGGAGTTTTGCTATCTTATATTGTTGATACTCAGTTAATGCTAATTAGAAATCCCTGTTCCTTCAAAGTAACAGACAACTTGCTCAAGATCAAAACCATCTACAGTTGGTCTACAGATCAATTTCTAAAGGATGCATACGCGACCTTGTATAACCCAACAAATCACAGTTTGTGAAACCACAATTATTAAGGGTGAGATTATGAAGAGGTCCAACTTGGTTCAAGATCTTATTAGCAGCTCTGTTATGATTTGAAAAGTTGGTGCTACCCATGTTTTTATGTCCCTATGAGAAAAATGGAGTTTCGATGTCATTTAACGCCGACAATTTGATATTAAAGGAATTTTTGTGATTTCCTCAAACGAAAGGTGGTAAGCCTATAGTACATTAGTATCATCAGTGATCCAAGTAATTGTTTTATTAATTTTATAATTTGTATTGATTTTACATAGAAAAAAAATCCCTGCTCTAAAGACCAAATGTGGAACTATTTTTCAAAATTCACTTCGTGTCTCCACTAATGTCATCGAGTGATGAAATTAATCTCCCACCTAAAGGCAATCACAAACATCCACGTTAGTGTGGCATTACAATGTACAGCATCTTAGTTGGAGAGTGGATAAGCTAGCCACGCCGCCAACCAATGAAGAGAGTTTAGCTCTTTAGAGTTATTTCGTAATAATGTGGGCTGTAAGCTTAAGTTGAGAGTGATTTAGTAACATGTTCGCTATCCATCAACATACACACATCTGATCAAATAATGATAATTATTATTGGTGCTTATATACAACTGGTATTCACACAACATATTAGATATAGGCGGAACATATACACTTACATGTATATGTTCCGCCACAATCAAACAAACATTGAGAACTGCATAAAAGGAGCAGGAGGTTTCAAACGTTTAATTGAAGTTGCTAGAAAAAGTCTATCATTAGCCTATTGTGTTAGGTGTAGATCATCCTTTTCACTCATCTTTGTCTTTCGATCAGTATTATTCTTGTTGCTGTTGTTTTTTTTCGTATAATTTCGAGAAAAGAGATACGGAACACTATCTTCACTGATCCATACCAAAGAACCCTAGAGGGAGTAGCACCCACAGATGAAGTTTCTCAGTTACTCATATAACCCATAATAAATGTGTTAATTGCTTAATTATTTTTACTTTTCCTGTTTAATTTGTTCATTTTCGTAATTGTTGTTTTGTTTCGTTTCGAAAAATCAAAGTTTTTGTTGTTGTAGCGAGAGTATCACGTCAATATGTATGTTCAATGGATCGGTTTGATTGATGAGACCGGCTAACTCGACTTTAATTGAAAAGTCGCGACAGACGCTTTTTTTTACCTCATAGACGTATTCGAAACCAGGTCTTTCCAACTAAATAACTACATCGAAACCAAGTGAGGTATAGAAGCTCTCATTAAATATTCCTATTAATATAACTTCGTAGTCAATATATCCACATTCAAATTCACAAATGAAATTTTCCCAATTCGAAAAGCAATCCATAAAAATTGTCTAGCATTATTTTAATTATACATTGCTTCATCAGTCACAGATAATTGCTTATTGATTCAACTAATTTACGCAGTGATATATCAACCTACCAATCAGAAATAATGTCAGAAAAATAAAAGCTTCAGCAGTATTCAATGATCAATTTTTCATTCATCTGAATATCTTCTACAACGGCTACTTGAACAAGAAAAGTGGCTCAACAAGTAAAGATGTTTCTTGTTAGATACGAGGCAACAAAAATAAACCTCTCGAAAGAGAAATAAAGCCATGATTTCCTCATTAATTCTCCCTTATCATCGGGGATATTCTCTCAACACATCACTTCGTGTTGCTAGCAGTTCTACAAAGCGTTAACGATGTCTCGAGGTCGGGTCTTAAAATCTAACGATGTTCTGTCTTAAAAAAAAAGCAATTTAAAGAATTGCATACAAACTTTAAGTACAGTGATTCAAAATAACAAGTAGGAAGACAGAGAGAAACTGGATTGTTGCTGTCAAGATGTCGCATCAGGTCATTATATTAAGACTGTTTGGAGTTCAAAGATGAATAATCTTGTGAACGTCTTAAGATTTTGACAAGACGAAACATAAGAAAAACTAACTCTTTGACTCGAAAGTAAAGTGTTCTGTACTTGTGTAATGCAATTGTTAAAATTATCGATGCTTTAACATCATAATCCAATTATTTTTCTAGCTTTATGGAGTTATCATGGCAGTGAAAGGTGAATTTGCAGATCATACAAATAAGCTTCTTATACATGATTGACAACTCAAAGACACGAATAAACAAATGAGGGATTAAAATAAATAAAAATGCAAACGAAGTTTTCGACTTATTTTCTTAATAGCAATATAATTAGAATTTGTAAATAAATTAATAATCGACCAAGAATCAACTAATAGGCGACTCACACCATTCGTTAGGTAGCGATAAAGAACCTATTATTTTAAGCGTTCAGATTATAATAGTTAATTTTTCCCGTTCATTTTATTTGTTACCTAGAATATGCAAATTAAATTTAAGTATTGCTTACACATAAATTAAATTATTTCAAGTTGCCCAAAATTAATGAGAACATATTCTTCCATAAATAAATATAATATCCTTATAGTCCTCATAAGGACTGGCTTAAAGGGGCGAAGCAAGAATGCTTTTCATCTTTCCCGTTATCTGTAGAGGACAGTGTAGGTATAAGGTGTTATTGAGCTATTAAAGCTCTGATCATGGCCGGAGGGTAACAGCAATAGCCGAGCCTCAGTTAAAACTTCATTGGCTAAGCATTGTCATCCATTACCCTCCAAGGATATTGGATTGAATGAATTAATCACCTTCCATCTACCAATAAATATAATATAAGAATAGTATCATAATATATATCTTCATATCCTTTATACAAAATGGTGTATTTTCACAATAAACGAATATTTCATATTATACCTCAAAATAATTGAAATAAAAACTTATATTTTAAACAAATGTAAATAGAATTCCGAGCGAAAAGCATTCTAAAAATGCTCGACTGTTGGCTTTCACAAAAACAAAGAAAAAATACAGCTTACGAAATGAAAGGACATGTTATTAACCACATTACCGGCCATTATGGATCAAATACTTATCCTCATACGCTTCATATCCATCATATATTTCAATGTAATATCAATGGTATTACAACTTTAATATGCACTTCGCATCCATGATAACATTGACGTCTTGGCCGGTAGAGTGGATTTAAATGATATCTTCCTGGGAAGAAATCTCTACAAAAAGCTGTCTGTATCATAATTTTAGATCCAAATCCCAAAGGATACATTTCGGTTTTTAACAATCAATAATGAGTATAAACACGAGAAAGGCGCCTCCGTAGTTCAGTCATGAAGCCCTTTGTTCGGAAAGACCTGGGTTCGATTCCCGTCCAAGACGTGAGGAACCTTTAACTTGTCTCTTTCGGCGAAAAATGAGTTAGCCAGTCTCATACGGAGGTAGGAGGTTTTCGTCCCCCAGAACAGGCAAACCAGTCTCCTGAATACACATGGATTACAGTCATGAATACATCCCAGCCATACGCCGGTCCTGAGCCCGGATAAAATTGGGGAAAGAGGGAGAAGCAATGGTGAACCACCCTGTAAAGCTTTCACCAGGAATACTTTGTGGGCAATGCCTACAAAGTCACCTACGATCGGAAAACGACTGAAAGGGAAAATCAGAAATAGAATTCTGTAACTGGAAACTAATACTTCTTACGATTCGACAGCTTAAACAAGTTAATAGCTACTCTTGTGGGAGTACCCAAGAATAAATAACGTGTGTAAGGTAAGCCTGCCACTGTATGTGACAATATGAAATGGTTATTTCAAATAGTGCAAATTTCAGTGTATCTTAATTTGATTAACAATCGAGACTTTCATCATATCTTGCCATAGGTCAAGCATTTTTTTCTCTCATCTTTTGATACAATTTTTTTTTTCCATAGGAAATTTTAATTTCTAGATTTCTATAAATGATTAAGGTGTCAAATTGTCCAAATTCTCTAACTTCTCCTTAATTATTCCAAGGGTTTCAGATACTTGTGTAGTACACGTGTGATGGTTTAAACGTAACAGTGCCAATGACGTCATCAACTTGTTAAGCGTCTATTAACAGATAACAGCAAACCTTGTCTGTACAACGAACTATTCTCTCGAGGTGTTTGTCTTCGTCAAAGTACAATCAAGCTCGCTTATCGCCTTTTATCTGTACTAACCCTTACCTCCCCTAGAAAGGATTGGGATCGACTCTCGAGCAAACGAGAGGGAAGGCAGCAAAGAAATGAAAACACTTCATCAGGTTTTCCAACAGCTGACAACTCCTCCAGTTTGTAGTAGAAGCCTGCCTTCTGTCCCATGAGAAACGGTTTGAAAAGCTCTTGTGTAACAATGGAAAGAATGGCAGCTACTGATGCGTGATTAGAACACGCGAAGGGCGTGGGAGCGTGGAGTGTATTGTGACGTCATAGTCTATTCTTAGCATTCACTAGCTTTTCCATAGAATCGCCCGCATAGTACTACAATTAAATAGAATTCTTGCCGTTTTTGCGTGCGATATAATTGTTTCAAAAAAAAAAGACAGCTTTTATTTATCAATTAAGGGGTATTGTTTACTTTTTTTTCCGGTTGCTTTTGGAGCTTGACTTTTTTTGTAGATTTTTTTTGGTAAGAAAAAAGATGACTGCTTTTTTATCAGTTCGTTCGTTCAATTAACAGTTATTGTCCGACTTATAAAATGTCTTTGAAAAGACTATTAGTAACAAACTATTTTTATGTCATTATTTAGAAGAATGGTGAATTTAATTATTTTTGAATGGTTTATCATTTCAAAATTTTTCAAAAAAAAAAGTTTAGAATATTTTTTTAATCAAAGACGGAAAAAAAAAACAGTAGCCACTTAAGCCAATAATTAGACTTTTCCACAACAAGCTATTTAATTATGAAACGCCAGAAATGATTTAAGAAAATATTTCCTGTGTGTGTGTGTGTGTGTTGCTCATTTCTTTATTGAGAGAATATTTTATGTAGAAAATTCAGAATTTTTGTATATCAAAAAAAAAAAAAATTTAAAAAATCAACAACTTAATAGCAAATTAACATCGACGAAGAATTCTAGAACAAAGAATGCGAGTATCTAATGCACCTTTGGAATTAAATATATATACGAAAACAGATATTACTATTAGGTTGTTTTATATTAACATCCACGAGGAGATAATGTATCTTTAACATAGTGATGGACCTTTTTCTTTTGAGTAACTATATAACTGTAATTTTCCCTAATGCCTCATCACGAATGCGTGCTACAAATGTCTAGCCTCATACAATGTTTTACTAGGCAGCTAAAATGCTATAGAATTTCGCATAAGTAATTTCCCTTGATTGCTCTATAGACTGGCTTTTCCTTTCTCCGAACTAATTAATTATCTGGCCATGAGCGATGTCCACCATTAAGCTAAATACCGGATCTAAAATTGGCAACTAACTTACTTTATAGATGTGCAATGGTGCGGCTAATGTAAGCATAAAAGGCTTAAAGGAAAGCTTGGCTACTTAGTAATGGATAGGGCTTATGTGAACCTACCCGCAATGAATAGTGTGCGTGTATGATCAACGGAAGAAGGTGGGGGGAATTGGGGGGGAGTAAGTAGTGAAGACGGCAAATGAATCGCTACACCGGATAGGGGAGGCATTATTCAATCACAAAGAGAGCGCGGAATAGGAAAGCATTCTTGTAAGATCTTCAGCCTCGAATGAAAAAGATCGTGGCGATCCGTGCATCATTCGATATCTGATCAGTTGTTAAGTGTCGTTTATTATCAATATTGTGACCTCGATTTATCCTTGTCTGATCCTGTTAAAGTGATGTAATTAGGTCCTCTATTCTACTCTCTATAAAATTACCATAGTCGCGTATGTTTCTGTTTAAATATTGACCGTATACATAATATACGTGGTAAGTAACGTCGCATTAGAAAATGAAACATTAACTGCCATCGCACGTGACGAAGCATCCCTATTTAGACCACTAAGGAAGTGCTCAAAGGGCTAAATTAACGGTGTCTACTATCTCTATTTCTCTTCTTTTTCCATTAATTAGTAGTGCCAGCACTTAACACTGTCATTTGTCAAGGATGCGTGACTGTCTGCAAGTTTCCACCGACGAAATTCATGAAAAGTTTTACCCGCGCAAAACAGACGTATAATCCGAGTTTTAATTTATGTTTGATGCGTAACACGCACTTCACACTTAAAGGACTCATTTCTTTCCCGTTTTGTTGACGTGAATATTTCTTGTTCATAAGAAACAACGATAAATAACTGAGAACCAACATCAAAATGTTGCTTTTTAAAATTTGAGATGAAACCCTAAAGAATAGTTTACGCCAAAGTTCATTTTTGTTGCTGTTTTGCTATTTAAAATAGTTAATTCACCTATTAATTAACGTGAATGGGATAAACAATTTAGCCAGAATTGCAAGTTTGTCCTCTGGTTGAAATATTAGCATCAATAATACGAATCAGTTTTTTGGGGGAGAGTAGTGAGTGGTTTGTTGATTATTTCTACTTACCTCCGTTCCCTGATGGGTCACACTAAGCCCAAACTCGCCGGCTATTACACCAGAACAATTGAAGCCGGAATTCTTTGGTTGCAGTTACTTTAGACAATCCTTTTTGCTCGCCTCAACTGTCTAGTTTGTGTTCATTGTATCGCTGCTTCTTGAGTTTAGGATAGACACATGTAAAGGAATAAGATAGGTTGTTAAAAAAAAGTTACTGCTGTAATCTATTGTCTGTTCGCATTGTGCCTTCCGATATGTCTCTTTGTAGTGTCCATAGCTCCGTCGAAGACGACCTTTTGTTGAAAATGTCATCAGTTTAAAATGCCGTGCAGGACGGTATTTGAGCCCAGCTCTTTCCAACATTTGAACCCAAAATCAAATCCCGCAATGCCTTTTGAACCCAAAGTGCATCACCGATTTCCAGCCGAGAGGTTTTCCTCCAGCTAGTGTTTTTAATCCTGCAAAACGGTCAGAACACATACAACCAATGGATGTGACGCTCAATTCACTGTAATTAAAACAGACCTTTGTAGACTATAGTAGTATGGCGGCCGGATCATTTAGTTGATGGCAACCCATCTATTAGATGGCACCATTCTTCATCGGAAGCCTGAATCGTCTTTGTTCTAAAGTTATGTTGTGTACTCTCTAGGTAACATATTCCAACTAGCAGTTCGTGAGCCACACTTTTGACCAGTTATCGCCATGAATTATCCATCCCTCAGTATCTTCTTTCTTTAACCTCGAAAGAAAATGTGATTCCATTGCGAGGAGAGTATATCTTTATAAGTCCTTCAGTTAATAGGCATTAATGCCTATCTAGAAAATAAAATACCTCACATTCTATTTTAGAACGTGTATCTAAGCAATACCTCCTCAAACAGATGACCCAAATTCCTTTCGGAGTGCGTGAAATGAAAATATCTTGTTGATCGGATCTTGAGCACACAATGCAAACATGAATTGGCCGTAATTCAGCATCGATTTGAAATACGTGTTGTATACGAATTCCAAGATCATTCTTTGCTAGTATATCCTATCATACAAGACTGATTTGTATCATTTCTCAAACGCAAGAAAGAAAATTGGTTGAGTACCTATTTTTAAAATTTTAATGTGTTTGTTCTATAACAGATGTTAGACAAGTAACAAACTCGCGATTTAACTTGTTTAAATTAAATAGAACAGGTCGTAAAGAATTCGCTTGACTAGCGCATACTTTGCTACAGCTACAAAACATTATGCACAAACCAGCCGCAGTTGGTTCTGTTATATGCATTAAAATTGTAAGGCCAGCTCTTTGTTTGATGCCTTCTACACATACTAACACTTTTAAGGCGATATAAGAAATACATTCACAATTTATTGTGTGGCAATTATCTAAAAATCTTTCCTATTTCAAGGGAAAATGCAATCTCTTGCATATAAAAATACCTTCACAGAGGCAATTTATCATTGTGTCACGAACATAAAGTATACCTCAACTGTTGGATCGAGTTTCTGCTATACTTGTAAATATCATCAGCGATTTAAAACTAGTGTCCAGAAGGAAGATGCTGCAATAGCAAGAAGTCATTTGTGCTGAAAAGATATGGTCCTGTTCTAGAAAAGATACGCACACCTTATAATATTCTCTCATTTATTTATTCACCAAGTGTTTGTGAATAGTTCCGTGATAACTCCAATACCTAACCTCTACAGCATAAATCCTGATTTGAATCCTATGGGGGAATACACGCAAGACATTCAGAAGCTATATATCCCACTAGATTCAGGTGGGTTGGAGTTGAAGCAGTGGCACTCAAATTTCAATTTGAGTGTTCCTTTAAGATATCTCAGAGTAATAAACTCTTAGGAAGTTCAATAAGACGATTTTAGCTCAGGAGGCGATTAGAAATGAATTTGTTTCCAAACATTGTTTAGAACTACAGCCGAAGAAACAAAACCTTTTAAGTCGATGTATTACATTTGTCTGCTTTGTAGGATGAAAACCCCTTCCACTCCCGTTTACATTATGATCGGAATTGGCATCATCGATCCCACCTGGGCTGCGGAGACTCGAAGTATTGGAGGAGATATTCCCGTGTTCATTGAAATTTGAAAAGTAGTAAATTTAGCTAAACAAAAGTCATTATGTAAAGCTAGGGTTCATCAGCAATGTCGCTAGTAAATCGCCATGTCGGTGTAGTAAATTTGTACATTTACAGAATTTAAAATATTTTATTCGGTAAAAGCAAGAGATTCGATGCCAGCTACTACAATTATGAGGAAAGATAAAAGAATAATCCTTCTGAGTAATGTGTGGTACGCTTACAAACCTCGAAGTCTCAAAGTGTCCCGCATCAAAGAAAAGTTGCCGGCTCGGAGCAACTGTCTATTCGAACAATTTAAATCTGCATTTTCTCTTCCTTGTAGAGAGGTCATACGAGTGAATCACATCTGCTAAGTGTGCACTTCCACCTATTGTTGCTGAATTATTTTCTAAAAGTACAATTCAGAAACAGCTGAAAGATTTCATTAATCTCATAAGCCTTGTCTGATTGTCACAATCAAATGAAAGCCGACAAAAAAAAAGTTATGCTAATTATATTTATGCACTTTAGGGATAATTGTCATTAGCAACATATGAAATTGTTGCTGATGGAATAATATTAGTCTATAAATATTTAACATTTCGTGACAATTAAAAAAAAAAATTCTTGGCAACGAATAGAAAAATATTTCCTATTTCGTCATTTTTATGCACGGAGACCGATATGTACTTCTAGGTACTTTGATCACTCTTCTGCGAATCGACGTTATAACTGGTGCGTCTAGAATTTATGACTTTCAGGAGTGAACTATATTAAATTTAATATACATGCACGAGAACTACTCATGCGCCATTAGTGCGATCAGAATAGCCCAATATGTCACTATATATTTTATATATTTATTTGTGAGCGCGCGCACGCACACACACTCCAACCTTTATCACACTATTAGATTCGCGGAAAGGCAATGTAATTTAAAATAAATTTTTTTAAATATTGATGCCACCAGCACTGCATTTTACTGATATTTGCAAAACTCCTTTAGTAAATAAATGTGCTAAAGTAGTTAAATTTAAATAATTGTTAATAAAATGATGTAAAATATAATTTTAATATAAATATTTTAAGATCTACTAATTTTATTAAAAATTCAAAAAAATAAAGAATATATACCGATCACACTATTTTTATTTTATTATGTTTTAAATATAAGTGCTGAAAGCGGTTACAAATATCAGTAAAATTCAGACAAGATATATATTGAATCAATCGACCGTGAGATGCGGTGATTGATTCATTCAATCCAAAATCCAATACTCTTGGAGGGTAATGGATGGCAATGCTGTAGCCAATGAAGTTCTGAGGCTCGGCTATTGCTGTTACCCTCCTGCCATGATCAGAGCTTTAATTGCTCAATAACACCTTATCCCTACGCTGTCCTCTACAGATAACGGGGAATATGAAAAGCATACTTGCTTCGCCCCTTTAAGCCAGTCCTTATAAGGAAATATCAGTAAGTGGGAGAAGATAAAAAGTGATTAGATATCAGAATCCAATACCATTGGAGGGTAAGGGATGGCAGTGCTGTAGCCAATGAAGTTCTGAGGCTTGGCTATTGCTGTTACCCTCCTGCCATGATCAGAGCTTTAATTGCTCAATAACATTGAGCAATTAAAAAAATCATTGCTCCTTATCCCTACACTGTCCTCTACAGATGACGGGGAAGATGAAAAGCATTCTTGCTTCGCCCCTTTAAGCCAGTCCTTATAAGGACTATAAGGAAATATCAGTAAGTTGTTATTCTTAACAATTTGGCTACTGTGTTAAGTTATATATAACGGTTATTGTAACTTGGTAAGAATCGTCATGACTACTATTCGTCACGTGCCAAATCTTGATCAGTTGTTCGGGAAAACGCCTTCTTGAACAGATGCGCTTTTCTTAAACGGAGTAACATCTAGTCTCACAGTCGCATGAATGCGAGCCCTCAAATCGTAATTATTCGGACTAGCGGAAAAGGAAATGACGCTGCTATTGAATTTCATTGTTGGCCACGTGTCTTCGTTCGTATGAGGCTGTCTGATCGCCATTGGAACAGTCTCCTTGAGCGAGATGAAGCTTGTAACGTGAACGAGAGTTTGAAATGATTATTCATGTTATTGCATTTGAGCTGTCTAATTTTATATTAATATACTACAGTATATGTAATGTAAAGTGGAATATATATATATAGTACTGAAAGAATGATTCGTTTTATCATCGTAAAATATTTTAATGGAAGAGACCATAAGAAAATGCCTAATTTGCCTTTAAGCTTTTAATTCAGCAATTAGTTTAAAATATGTTCTGTAAGGTTATGAGTTATTCAACTTGACATATCTTACAAGATGGCGCCACGTGTCATAAGCAAATAAAACAGTCTGTAGAGACCAACAACAATGAACTTACATTTGGCTAATTAGTGTTGATGAATCGCCTGCCACACACACACAGCAGATCATTTACCACCTTCGTTGCATTGAACTTGTTTACCTCCAGAAAGAAAGACTTATTTACGAATGCACTTAAGCAAACATCGTTAGATGAGTTAGGTATCGATATGTTACGTAAAGCTTTATTTCAGAATAACTCATCAGGAAAAAGGATACAATACCCGTCGTAAAGAGATCAAAAGGTTTTGCGTTTGAGGATATTCCATCACTTAATACGAGTCACATAACGAAAGTTGGATCTCGCTCACTTCGAAATTTCATTTTCCTCGCGAATTGAATTTAATGAAAAACGCCTCATTTAGTATTTTATTAACCTCTTTAGGCAGGTTTTGGATAATCCGAGGTACGTATAAACCTATAAGTCCCAAATCCTGTCAATATTGGTTTTCGTAACCCATTATTTCAGAATGGTTTATGCCTAAATATATTTGTGTGTAAAATTGCATGTCTGAAGTGATTTGAAAGAGTTGAATATTTGGTCTCCAAAGCTCAGCCCACTTAACGATGCTACGAGGGAGGGATGTACGCTAGGGTCCAAACCTTTAGTTGGAGTAATTCATATTACTTGCAATGAAGTAATTATCCCCAATTTTAGGCCAGTGAGTTTAAAGTTTTCGAAACTCACTGGCCTAAAATTGGGCCAGTGAGTAATATAAAATAATTCATAATAGTAATTAAGGTATAAAGTATTCGCCCAATTTCAAGCCTCCGCATCCTGAGAAACCCGCGTCTAGCATCCCTTTGCTGTTCAAGGTGTGATTAAAGAAACTGGTGTTTCTGACATCCAAAATAAATAGAACAAATGCCTAAATGAATTTTTATATCAGTTATTTGCATTGAGAATTACCCACAAACAGTAAGTAGAGCAGAATCGTCTTATTTTTAACTTAAAATTAAATGTTAGCCGTACTTTTAGCTTAATATCCGTCTAGCGAATATCACTCCCTCTATCGAGTATCATTCGAATTTGAAATTAACAGAATTTAATAAGCTATTTGCAAATAAAAACGATCAAGAAATTTTGATTTATAGGGAAGTAAATCAACATGATGTGCAATACGCATTAGTTTGTTCTATAAAGAACTAATGTGTATTCTTGTTTTACCAAGAAGAAAAAAAAAATCATTCAACATTCTGAATAATAGTAAATATAGTATTTATGAATTATTTCCTGCGAAGATTTCGAATATCAATTTGATATTTTTCTAAAAATGCCCCGCATGTACATTTTTCGTATTTTTGAATAATTCAGAATTGTCTTAAAGTTCTTTTGTCATTTAGGAGTAATCAGACTGAAATCTGCGTATTTGCTCAAATCTTCAATGCAGTCTTAATTCAAAACCAAGTTTTCTCACGAAATATTGGTGTAGTTGATTAATTAGCGTCTCTTGGCATGGCGTAAACAAAACAAAAAAATAAATACTTAATGATCAAATCTATTTAACCATAAAATAGTTATTCATCAGCAATGTTTATCTATAAAAAAAACTCGTTTGAATTATATTTATAAATGAAAATCACTTTATTTTCATTTTATTCTTCTGTAAAAATGAAAATTTTCTGAAGAAATATTTCACACCATTATTTTAATATCATAGGTATTTAACTTCTTGAAAATCTTGGTAGGTTTTAATTTAATATTTAAGCATATTTCTGTTTGGCTTAAATTTCAGATCTAAACTTGTACCTTACCCTATGATTTTTGCTCGGGAAAACAATGCGTATTTCATTATTCTTAGGAAAGTTTGAAAATAGTGTACATGTTCTTGATTTTTCACAAGAATTCGGAAGATAAGACAGAAGGAATGGTAGACCCAAGGAAGTTAACTTACCCACGAAACATTTAAATCTTAACTACAGAGAACTTTCTAAGAAATAGTGTGAACATCGTTAGGACTTAACGCAACTCGATAATAAGATGCATGACGTATTGCGATGGTCTTATAATGCAGTACTTGATCAAATATTTGGTGTTAGATTATAGCATCTTGCCCTTTTAGTTTAAGACGTCTCAAAACTCTGATCACCGGTGTTTCTCAGATGTGGTTTTAGAAATCAGATTTGAGTTACCAATGAAGGTCTGGATCTGATTTTAGATTGCTAAAATCAGTTCTTATTTTAGCAATCTAAAATTTTACTGCGTTCTTTAAAAATTCATTTTGCTTATTAATTTCTGACACTATTCACAGCCTATTTCTATTAATGGCCTTGAATGTATTTATTCTCCAAACAAAGATTCGAGATATATTTACAGCGTCGTTACATCAGAATAAGTAATTTTGGAATAACAGTTTCAATTCATACATTAACAGTATTTTAGTCTTAATGTTCTCAAAACGGAGCAGTTCAGAACTTCAAAATAAAGGAATTATATCTCCAAACGAGTATTTTAAAGTTTTCTATGGCATTATCATAACCAAAAGGATGAAATAATCATCTTTAACAAAAAAAACTGAAGTCCTTATTCAAAGTCCAATTATGTAATATTTCCATACTTGGTAGTTCAGCATATTGTGAGCTAGAATTTATAAAACGGTTTCTCCATAAATCAGTTTCAAAAAACGTATTGCGTTACTGTAACTCAATTAAACTATTTTACTGATTAACGTTTCTTCAATAAACAATTAGTTGCTTTGTGTTAAAACACGACCGGCCACATGTATTAGTCCACCTCCAATTTCCATCAAAACTTGGTAATCCTCCTCGCATTCCATGGGTGAGTGTTCGTGTATACGAACAGCATTGCTCCAGTTCATCAGGAAGCCGAATTATGAATATTAAATACATTGAAAGCAGACATTCCCAATTTGAATCCTCTCGTGAAAACTACAGATTACTGGATTCCGTTTATTTAGGACCGCATAATAGATATGACGTAGGCTTTAATATTGGGCTGGTCAAAATTGGTTTATCAAACCAAAACGGCATAAAACGATGGAGGTTGAATTGAACACTGCGAGTGCTCACTTCTCATTACCTTATAACGTTATATATATATCCTACAAAGTAATCATAATATTGCATCTGTTAGCATCATAATCATTTTAACCATTAATATTACTGACAGGATGGGTGAAGCACAAGTGCTTTTCATATTCCCCTTTATCTGTGATGCATCGCAATCAATTTCAATATATTTACTTTATGATGACTTTATAAAATATTTTGACAGGTGTAATTTTGCTCAGATTATTTAGATAATAATTCATTATTTTTAAAATATTTTAATTGTTTAAAATATTTTAGTTAACTTGTCTAACAATTATATTTATTGAAAATATTCAAAAATGTCTACTTTAAACACCATATAAAGCACTACTGATAAAAATAATTGGTGCTGCAACTTAAATTTGTCGTGTTGTACGCTATTTGAACTCATTTGGTATGAAGTAAAATGATCAAACATGAAAACTACAGCAACATCTATTTAGAGAAAACAAATTTTAAGATAATTATTACACTTAAATTTATTAGTACTTTTGACTGGTTGGTTTAATAATATTAAGTGATTTGTAAAATTATTCCTTCATTTGGATTATATTGTAAAAAAATTCTTAGATACGAAATTTTAAAGTAAAAGTTGTAATGTTCAAATTGTGAGAGAATTGTAGAAAATCAAATACAACTTATTCAAATCAATTAAAGTTTATTTATAACATCTCTACAGTTCACAAAGTGTAGAAGGCATTAAGTTAAAAAGGTATCGACTAACATCAATATGTTCCTTGAGCACATTTTGGCAGCAGCAATAAACAGCAAAATTATTAGATGGTATAAATCAACAGGAAGTTTCAGATTAACAATACAGAGACTGAATAAGGAGCCAAAACTTCTAAAAATCGTATGCGAATCACCACAAACAAACGTTCTTGGCGGCCATCTTAGAAATTGTTATTTTCTTGATTACTTCAAAGTGAATGCGTTTTAGATGCTCAACGAGTTTTTCTAGAACTCTTATGGACAAGGGACGAAATTGTGAGCTCAAAATACACCCTCTGAAAAATTTCAACGTAATGCTATGTTGTGTTCTTTAAAAGATCTTGCCTGAAGCTATTAAAGTAACATTACAATACACACCTGGAACACTATTCTTACATAAAATGCATCATTGAGCAAGGACACAACAAATTTTGCATAGTTGAGGCAGTCCTGAAGATTCGTTTAGGGCCTGCTGATGGAAGATCTTTGTAGTATGAGTTAAGTGGATTCTAATTATCCAAGAACTGTTTGTGACTAACAATACTATGGACACCCGATCACTATTACTGTATTAGCGAGCTATGGTAAGCGAGTGTTGCCTCTACCCTTTCGAACATATGCTACGTTCTTTAGGCAATTCATAATTCCGATTGAAAGAAATCCTGCGATATTAAACAAAGATGGAATATGTTGATAGGGCATATCGTACGGAAACTATCAAAGCTTTCCGAAGATAAATATTGCCTTAAAGATTACTCACAAGAATCAAACGCATGGTAATATTTGGAAGAATTCAACTACGCATTTATCACTTGAAAACTGTTGATCGTGTGCATGAGAATCCGACTGGATTGGATGCACACTTGCTTTTAAACATATTCCTTTTCCGATACGATATTTAAATTATGTTTTATTAACTTTCCTTGAATTAAACTAAAATGTTAGTGTTTTCAAGTTAACAGATGATCACGTTCTCCTTTTATTTTAGTGTAAGGAGATGATTTTGACCACCGAACTACTTCAAAAATTATAAGGAAAATCTGACTTGCGTTTATACTTTTATATTACTATATAAACATTAAAGTTTGATTCCTAAAATCGTACTCACCTGAAATTAAGACTAGTGATTTCTAGTTCTGAAAGACTAGCCAAACTCTAGGTTGTTTCAACATTTGTGCTGAGTAATACCAAACAAAAACCCCCATCAAGCTGTGGTATATTTCTAATATTCGCATGAACTATAGATATATGGGAGAGCTTACCAGATGTATTTAGTGATGGAGAACTCGGTATTCCTATTTAAAAATATCCAGTTCCCGCGCAAATAGTATCTCTCAATTCCTATTGGTCGATACGTTTGGGGAAACTTAAATCTGGTGCAGTGAATAAGTGCGAGTTTAAGGGAACAGCACTCCCACCCTACTGAATGTGAGAATAGCATTTCTATATAAAATGGATATTTATGATCTATAGAGCAATATTAAAGTAATATTTAGCCTTCAAGAAACTGCGTTTTCAGTTAGACTTTGATTTTTTCCCCCTCGAATACTCCAAAACGGTTCTCATTCCAAACTACAAATATATTCGTCAATATACAAAGCTTTATATAATAGCATTAAAGATGTGTAAGATCACAATAAGCGTGCTTTGTCCATAAGCTGCCAGAAGAGGAGAAAAAAAAACATACATGTCACTAGTTAAAATTTTCAGACTGGTGTTAACATGGCAGGACTAAGATTGAGCCTGTGAAACTGTCGCATCTCCTCAACCCCTTAAAAAAAAGGAACAGGTCACCTTCCCCACCATATTATGCATTTTTTTTTATGAAAAACTTCACAAATATGGACATTTTATTCGTTGTATTTATAAGATTGATGCGCACATTCAAATACGAATAGAGAATTTACAAAATGCTAATAAAAGTAAGTAATCATATATAAATGCAAAGCCCTAACAAATGCTTAGAAATAAACATTACATTTTAGGTGTAAGAAAATTCTTTTATCTTTATTAACAAATTCCAGTCTTTATTTAGCAAGCAACGAAATCCATTTATAATGTGTTAACTCTTAAATTTACGATATGTTTAAATAGACACTACTATTATCCAATTTTTTACATCATTATTTTCAACTTGGTAATTTGCAAACGTTATACTGACGATTGAATTAATAAATAAGTTATACTTTTATATAAATGGTGTTCTTTCCAGTTTTAACCCAAAATATGAGAAACTGTTCACTTCTAAAATTATAAAACACCTACTTTAGGTTAACACCTAGGTTATTAAAGGATATTACTATATATTTTTATAGTATGTACTTAAGCCGAAGCTGAGTATTTATCATGTTTCCTGAATGTAAAGTATTTTTATTTCCGAAATTAGCAAAGCTTTAATGATACCAAGACATTAACACTTGCTTTTAGAGTATAAAGGTGGAAAGTAAAGGGATCACAATGAGGAATTTTAGATGTTTTTTTAATCGAGGACTGAGTTATATCAGTCTCGAAAAGAGAAGTCCAAAAGTTGGGTGCTTGTCTTATCTCTCTACAATAAAACTTGTTTGAATATTCGATTGATATAAATTAACATACTGGAGTGCTGTGGGAGGTGAGCGAGTGATTGCCTCACGAGTGTCCGAGACTTCGTGATGATCCAATGATGGTAATTTTCTAGTCAATTTCACTGATTACAAATTATGAAAAAATGTACATTACCATTTTTAGAAAACACCTCAAAAGCAATCCACTGAACTCAAAGTACACTGCAGAGTTAAAATACTTTTCTATATGTTGCTGCACTTCACATGAAAACTACAACATGGCTTAGAATTTAAGCTGTTGCCAATAGCAACTACCCTTCCTTTTATTGATATACTTCAGCTGAACTTTTGACTACTGTTTAAAACATTAAATTCTGAGTAATTTTTGAGGTATTTGGTTGTATTATTTGGAACACTTTTCTGGAAGCCGAGCTTGCATAGGGCTGTTTATTATTTTTTTATTTCCTATTTCTGATAATGAATTTCAAGAACAATTTGACACACACCCAACTTAACTAAACCAAGCCTTAAAAAGTATACTTGGCAAAAGTGATGATCCTGTAGTTCGGGATTTGGACTCAGAATCCAAGAAATCAAATCACCCACCCAACCAGCATGTTAATTTCAAAGTATTCCTCAAAATATCAATTCTTTTGGATTTAAACCATCCATAACTGAACTATTTTGCTAAACATGAGGTCTGTCAACATATTACATTTGGAAACATTTAAATTCTTACTTGCTTGTTAACATATAAGAATGATTGAACTCAACTACCTTTATTGTGATGAGCAAAATCTTAGCTAACCCTTAACAGCAGATGTTATAACGTAACTCATTAACGTTCACATTTTTTGGACTGAAATAGCGTCTGTAACTATACACAGTCATACATAATGTGGTTATTTTAAATATTTTTTTCCTAAGAGGACAGGTGACATCATCGGAGTTTAGTATAAAGCATGATTGTCCGTATTTGTGCACGAGTTGTAACCTCGGAGTGCAAAAAGTGGACCTCGCCGATTTCAAAACAAGTACTATTCTGAGTATTTCGCAGTATTATTTACTACGTGGATATGAGTATTATGAGCATGAATCATGCATATATATTGCATGTTTCAAGTGGAAAATTCAGGATGTTTGTGGGCAAGTTAAATTATCCTCGTGAATTTAGCACTTATGCAAATCCAATGTGGTCAACATGGGCAGATTTAAACACGTTTGGCACTTATAGAAGTCAGCTAAAACAGTTTAAATTTCATGCGACGTTTACGATATTAATTGCCCAGTAATAAAAACAAAGAAAATATCCACAGTAAGAATAAAATATATTTAATGTTCACCGAATAACGTCGAAGTTGTTTGTGAAGTCTAGAAAGTTACATTATGGTTTTAGATTCCAAACTCCCTTATTTTTTCGTTAAAAATAGCTAATCGCAATGAAGGATACTTATTACTTTCTTTATCCCACATTACACATTAAAGATCTATGACACCAATTAGGTTGACTCGTAAATCACTGAAATAAGAGTGACAAGTTTGAATCCTACCATTCAGAAATGTAATTCGAAAAAGTACTTCAAGAATATTTGCATTTAATGGTAATAAGACTAGTGGCAACTGTGATCCTCTTACCCACAGCACTACATATTTACACACCTAACCAACTTCCCATCCTGTTTCAGTCTAAAAGTTATATTTATCCAAATTTCGAAATGGTGTATATGTTGGAAGTAAAGCATTTATATATTTATTGATTTTTAGATGAAAAAAAACCAAGTGTTTTCTTTTTATATAAAATTTCTCTGCAAATGATATTTAGAAATCTGTACAAAATTTGAATTACATTAACATTTCATTTCCACTTAACACCAGTTATTCTGATGAAAATATGACATGTCAGTATATGTTCACTGATTTTACAAAATTAATGTTTATCAATCTGTCAATTAACAATCAGTGAAAAGGGATAATTACACTTCTTATATACGATTCAATGCCACTGGTATCAAAAATTATGGTAACATTAATTTTGTATATCAGTGCATAAATAATTATTAAACCTGTAGAAAATCCGATTATGAAAGTCCTATTTAGGAAAAGCTTTATAACGACAACTTTCATTTGACTAGTTCATCTTTGGAAGTATAGTGACTCGATTTGTACATAGAATTTATGGACAGATTTACGATGGACTGATTGTGGTGTGGATGATTCGTTGGACTTCAGTTTATAAAAGCTTGTGATAAGGGTCAGAAAAGTTTTAATATTAGTTAAAGAAAAAAGATCCCAAGAGATAATATAGACAATTTCATTTATTTATGATCGAAAAGATTCTGAACAGAGCATTCTAAACAAAAGTTGGTTAAATGGCTATCAAGGTTTCAGAAAACTAATACCAAAACTTCAATGACCCTTGAAAACTAAACGGTAGTTTAAAAAATAAATGAAATGCGAAGAAAAAAAAAATTGTAATTTTAGGAACGCTTTCATCTGACTGTTAAGAAATTAGCGAGCTGGGAAAATGTGAAAGAAAGAGTCATTAATTCAGGATGGTGGAAATTTATTAAGTTTCAACATGGAAAAAGTACAAATATTGCAGTACAGTCAAACTACGCCAAGAAACACTGGCCACCTGTATCCTTTTACAAAGGGTTTTTAAATCTCGTTACACCCTTCGGGTTTTAGGTCTTTTTTTTTTTACAATCTACATTTCAATGGCAGTTTCTTCTAGTAACAGACAGAGCCAAAAAACCTGGCCATGTTTTCAGGTTGTTTTTTTTTTTCTTAATAAAATCAGAGCCGCACCTATTAAACTTCGGAAATTGTGAAGCAGCAAACTCTACTGAAACAGAACTTTGGCCATTCCAGTTAAAGGATTGGTGAGAAAGGCGCAGTCAACTCTCAATACCCCCCAAGGACCGTCGATGGCTTAGAGGTAAAAAAAAACAAAAAGTCATCAATGACGGTATGGGGAGGGGAAGAAAAAGGTTATTGGTACAGCTCACAAAGAACAGAACCATTTCAACTGTCAAGAAGTTTTGGGGATAGCGAGCAAGCAAGAGTGTAAACTTTTCTTTTTTTTTTTTTTCCTCAGACACCAAAAATTGACTATGCGACTGTTATTAAACAATGGTCGAACAAACGGTAGATTTAAAGATACAGGAAAAAATATGGCCGCCCTGAGTCATATGAAGGAATGGGGCGTCCCTACATCAAAGATGATAATGGAAAAACTCTTACCTTAGCCCAAAAAAGACTACAGAAAAAACAGCTACTTCTTGACATACGGCTTAACAACTGAACACCTACAACTAGCGAAAGAAAACACGTCTCACAGTGAAGCACAAAACCTATTAAGTCTACGATACGATCAAAATGGCTACTTAAATATTGACTAGAATTGCCGACCAAACTTCATGCAAATTTTCTTTTTAAGTAGAAAGTTGGTGAGATTCGTTTTGGTTAGGGGGAAAATTATGGATGGAGTGAATGGATTGGGAATAATAAATTAAATACCACAGCTTTCCACCACTCGAGAAGTATTGAGTATTATTGGTGGGTACTAGTGGATGAATGGGATGGGGAGAGGTTATACAGTCAGATGCGTTAACTAGAATGGCCGGCTTGAAAAATCCAAGTGTAAAATGTAACACAGAGGGACACAAATAGGGGATAAATACTAATAAGTTATGAGATTCAAGAATGCAAGTACAATGAGATAGGAAAAAAAAAAGAAATCGAGATGATAGCAGACAACAATAAACAGACGAGGACCAGGCCTTGAACGAAAATAAAGTCCTTTTAATGTTAGGCCTAAAACTTCTGTCTGCTTGTTTGTGTTGTACCGCCACATCCGTATTTGCGGGGGGAATAGGTTTTAAAGGGGGGAATGGAAATATTCTCTGTCCGCCACTACACTTAGGTTCTTTTATTGCATCGAAAAAGGGGGTGAAGAGGTATCACCAAAATACCTCGAAAAAATGGAATGTTTTCTTGGGGGGAAGGACCCCTGTAAAAAAGGGGGCCAACAACTGGTTAACCCAGTTTAAGACGAACACGAATTGGGGAGGGGATGAATTCAACTTAATAGAGCGAGAGAAATATGGAAATAGGCAATGATTAATGTGAGCAAAAAATGCTCAGAATATATGCGCTTATTTCAATTTCCAATGATGTGATGAACGAAATAACACCCAAAGGAAATTACCTAACTAATAAGTACTCCATTGGGGAAAAATATTTGACGAGAAAAAGTGGCTTGTCTCAACAAACAGCGGCCAAACTCGAGATTAAGATGCTAACATTTTCAAAAAGTTCCCAAGAAAGTTGCATACTGTATTGCACCTTACACTAAGCACCACCTGTTAAAATCTCTTTACTAGAAGTGCCTTTACAAAAAGAGCACTCCTACAAACTGACTAAACCTAGAAAAAAGGAAAAAATCCATCTCGAAACAGCGCCACTATATCAAAGTCTTCTCAATACGGAAGACGGTCAACGATTGAAAGTCAAGAATATTTAATGTACATTTGGTTGTCTTCAACAAAGTGGGAATGTTAGATATATATTTCTTTTTTTTCTTTTTTTTTTTACCCGCTGTGATTCTAAAACACTCGTTGATTAGAAAGAGGAATGTTTCCCAGTCACGTCGACTGGTTCACAGTCCCAATACAACCCCCCATTTTTTTTTTTTTAGTCATCAACGTTACCATTTTATCAAAAATGTACTACCTCAACTATATTTATCCACTGTATGTACAAAGTTTGTGACCATGCTAGAATTCTTGCTGGGCTTAACGGGTTTTTTTTTAAAAAGCGTCACCTGGACACACCAAAATATGACACTAAAGATAGGGAAATTTATAGCAAACCGTTTCTCCCCAAAAATCCTCAAAAAGCCCAGTAAGAATATCTCAGTACCCGGCGAAGGAGGGTATTAAACCGAAGTGGAAGATCTAGAAGAGGCAACTTGGTTTATTCCACATTGATTAGGCATTCACCATTTAACAAAGCCTCGGACTTTAGGCTTAGTATCTCACCACATTTTTTTTTCTTATCCTGGTAAAAGTTCCTCTACCGACGGTTCTATGTTTTTCTTTACAAAAATAGACCTCTCTTGTGGAAGTTATATTGTGGCTGAACAGTTGGCTCGTCCAAAAAGATCTTTGAAGTTTTTATCGATGTCAGAAGTATACAACAGCACAGAATATAAGACCTGTGCTGTTTATTTTTAAGGAAACCCATTCAAAATACATGCACCAAACTGTCAGAACATGGGGGGAGAGAAGGGAAGAAGTGAAAAAGATGGGAAAAAAATTAAATAAAACACTTAAAAAGGATCATTTAAAGTGCCTTGTGCAAACAGTTACAAACAAAAAGTGTGATATAATGAAGTGAAAATTAACTTCAATAAACAAACAAAAAAATCAAAACCCATGAAGTCCCACAAAACCAAAATTGTAATTCACAAAATTAAAAACAAAACTTAAATTAAGATTTTTTTTTTCACAACAGAACTCATTTGCTAAGAAAACATCGAAAACTAATCCCATATCAATTAAGTAATGCAGGCCATCTTACATTGGAACATAAATATTTCTAAACATATCACTATTTACTACTGAGAAATACAAGGGAAAAAAAAAAGGAATGTGTGGGTATGCAATGTCTGTTATTTACAACAGACCCAGACAAGGAAGCTAGCAATAAATAGTGCTTATACCTACTAATATATATATATATTATATATCAATGTTAAAAGTAAAAAATATTAACAATACATTACTTAGAATGTGAAGGAGGAATAATTTTAAAAGGTATGTGTGTGGCATTATATATTATCTTTTGGTAGTAGCATGACTAGACATTATCAACACTTTAATTATAAACAGTTCCCCTTACCACAAGAGGTCTCTGAGATCACTGGAAAACGCGCCACCTGGTGGCTACGCTTCAAAGTTCGCGATTTTTTTTTTTTTTTCATCCCCGTCAAAAAAATTTAATTTGTATAATGTATACACATATATATATAATATATATAAAAGAAAACTCAGCCAAATATTTTCTTGGCATTTTGTTTGCCAACACACAACCCCAAGATAATTTAACAAAAGAATTTTAACCGAATACTGTAACAGGGCCTAGAGAGAAAAAAGCACACGAAAAATGTGCTTCTAAAAGATTTATCGTATGCCATAAGGCATACAGGTCTTAACTGTGTATATTTAAAATTTTTTTTCTCCCAAATTTTAGATTTAAGTAGCAACAGTAATTTCATGATCCAATTGACTAGATTTGAAACGCATCACCAACAGACAGATTCTGGACAATCTGATGGTGATGCACCTGCGGCTTTGTCGCTTGGGGAGGTGTGAATAAGGGAAGAAGGGGTGTTTTTATCGGGTCTTTTTTTTTTTTTTATCGTAAATAGTTCCCGACATCCCCTGAACACACCTCAATTTATGGCTGGTGCCAAGAGGTAGGTCTTTATGTCTTACACTTGTTGGTCTTGAAAGAGACCTGGAGCACTCTGTTTCCGAGAGTATAACCATTTAAGCTCTGAATAGCCACTAGAGCTTCGTCATAGTTGGTCATGGTGACGAAACCAAATCCCTTGCACTTGTTGGTCTGCAAATCCCGGATCACTTTGACGCTTTGGACAGCCCCAAAAGGACCAAATAATTGCCATAGAAGGTTTTCCTCTGTATCTGGGGCCAGATTGTAGACAAAGATACACCATCCTGATCCATTCATGGCATTGCCCGCAAGCAGTGGATTGGCCAAGAGGTCGCCTGCCAAGGGGGAATATCTGCAAGAAAATAGGGAGGAAGAAACTCCAAATGAAATTGCACCGTTTTTTTTTCTTAAAATATTCCACATCGATTACGATGTGGATAAATCTAGTAACTATGTTTAGTTTTAACGTTAATTTATTGTTAATCCTAGATAAATTAGATATCTTAAGTTAATCAAACTAGATTGAATACTAAACGATAAGGTATAAATTTTAAAGGGTGTGTGCAGTTTTTAAAATAGTTCTTTTCTTAACCAAAAGAATTTGTATTAACATTATTAAATATTTAAAATATTTTAAAAATCGTTCACTTTTTTTTAAAAAAAATTAACAATCCAAAATAATAGATTACATTTCAAAATACAAATTTGGCTAGTATTAGTAACAATTTGTATGAATCTATTATGAAGAACTCAGCTTGTATAATTCTGCAGTGTTAATATGTACTCCTTCCTCAGTTTTGGACATCTTCCAATATTCAAGATGACCCCAGGAAGTTCCATAGAAATGAGATTTATAAATTATAATTATACAGAGTACAAATTATAACCAGCGCGTTGGAATTTCTCAGTAATCGGCCGCCAGTATCCAGGAACAAAAACTGTTCAGGGATAAGCAGCTCAAAGTTAATGCATCTGAAACTTGTTAACTAGATGTACTAATATTCAAGGTAATTATGAGATACGTAACTAGGAAAATAGGCTACTTTAAATGGATTTAAAAAGTCAAAATTGCTAGGACGAATAAAACACATCAGAAGACACTGTCAGATCATTCCCCCCCCCCCCACCTCAGCGAACGCGATCAAGGTTTTCGAAGACGAAAGATTAGCTTGAAAATGTGCGACTATTTCTGGGAAGATGTGTAACAAAGCTAATTGAATCAAATATAAAACCAAATAGTACTAAAGAAGCTAGCATATAATCAGTTTATAGAAAGTTAGGGAAAACTTCTAGTGAAAGCCAGTATGAGACGCTGTTCAAAATCACTCTTAAAATTAAGTTTAAGAGAAAGTGATCATTTTTTTTCGTCTGTTAATGTATTAGTCTCCAAGTTACAATATTATTTTCTCTTTTAACTAATTCGCATTAATATTCTCATCAAACATTTCGACTTGTGAATGCAGTTAATGAGAACTTTGGTATACAGAAATTGCTATAATCTAATTAAATCTTATTTTAAATGAGTTCTCGTTTGTGTATGGAAAATTAGTCTTCAAAACAGAATATCTCGACAGAAGTGGTCCCAATATTTGTTTCATCAGAAGAGCGTGCCTAAAATAAAAAGAAAAAAAAATGAACTCAGTATTAAAAGAAACAGTTAAGATATTGTGAACGCATATAAAAATCCAAATGGGCATTTCTTGGACCACCCTGTAGAGTTTTCTGTTGTATATAAATTACTTCATAAAAGTGGATGTCAGAGGTTTTTATAAATTTCAATGTCAAAACATACTAAAATAGCACCATTATATTCAAATATAAAATTAATTTTTATTATTAAAATGTATCAAATCAAAAACAGTAGTTCTCAAACTGATTCCAAAATTTAAAGAATCTCACGTATTACATTAACATATAAATTGACAATGCTAAGAATAGTCAACTTTAGAAATTTATACCATTTGACGAGCAAAATGCAGTTTGAATACCACTGCTCTAACATCTCAAAGCACTTTCACATATATAAAAAATATATACAAAATTATTATAATTCAATAAATAATTCAAAGAGTAGTAAATTATAAAAAAAAATGTCAGGCAAGTTTCAGTATAAATAACAGCAAAACCAACTTATAAAAATTAGTGCAACCAATAAAATTAACAAAAATAAAAGTAAAAACTAAAACCCAGTAAGGTAATGATGCCAACATTCTGGTACAATTTTTTCGCCAAACTGTGAAAAAAAAAGAAAAAAAGATATAGGAATTTTAACTATGTTTGTTTTATTAATTTAGTTTCTTGAAGTGTGGGAATTGCAAACTTAGTTTTAAACCCTGACTGGTACAATAAGCTTTTTGATTGGCGAATATTAAATATTCTGTTGAATTTAGATCCTATTTGCATTAATGGCTAAAGATTAGGAAAATGACGATTACAAACAAGTTAAGATTCGTTTCCAGAGAGGTCGACATGGTTTCTTATGTTACATTTCGTGTTCTAAATAGCTCCATTGATTTGAGTGAACGAAAAAACTAAATTATTGGATTTTAATTTCAGATATTATTATAGTAGTTTGTACCTGTAAATAGAAACTACAGGTATCTCAAAAGAAAATCGACATGATTTAAATCGGTTTAAAAATTCACTAAAGAGAGAAAAACAATGGTTGATCAGATTTCTTTGTAGAAATTATTTTCTTCTCATAAGTAGCCCTAGACGAGGTGTAGAAATGGCTACACTGGACAATTTTTGATGTTTAAGATCACGAAAATAAATTTAAGAATGAATTAAAATTGTTTTAAGCTAAGTAGACGGCGTTTATATTAATAGTTAAAAGAGCTGGTGAAGAAAATCGTACCAGAATTTCAGCATTTCCTTACCTTTATGGGATGCATGCATTGGGTAGTGAAGAACCAGCCCCTATGATCCTTAAAGAACCTTGACCAATTTTCTTCCCGACTAGTTCATTAATGAACTGTCAAAATACGGAAAACTCCGTGAAAGACACGATAAAGGTCACAATCTGCAGTTGTTTTTTCCTTCTCAAATATTAGACAAGAAATTTTCCGAAGTTCTTGGACATTGCCTCGCTTGCAATCCACATCGAGATAGATGCACAGGAGTGCCAGGTAATCCCAAGTCTTCAACTTCTTGAATAACGGCAACACATCCTATTACCAGAGAGTAACTGAGCATTGGGAGGTCTTATGAACCCCCGCTCTTCAAGTGATCCATCGAGATCTCTTCTCTAGGGACTGATTCCTCAATGACCGTTATGCTGCTGTCTCCATTTCTAAATATTCGTCCACTTAAAGAGGCAGTCTGAAATCAAATGGATGCATACTCACAAAAGAAAGTGAGTGATAGAAACTAAAGGCATAACTTAAAGTAAGAGGCCAGAAAAATAAAACGCCAGAAATAATTTTGGCATTACAAATTCCCATCGAACTTAACCTGAGACATTTTTCGTTGTTTCCGGAACATCATTTGATGCCCTATAGGAACACGTAATGCATGTTTGAAATATGCATCTTAAATTTTGTAAACTTATCACTATAAATATCAAATTACCAGTATTCTGCACTTGGGGATACTTTAGTTAATGACAACTTTTATACAATGGTTCGATGCATTTAACAATTTACTATATAAGAAGAGTTACCCTCTAAACGCGTTTATTAAAATTTTTTGATTTGTAGATATTTCTAAATACTACCTGCTCAGTTAATGAAAAATTTAAAGTTTCTAAAGAGAGATTAACTAATTATCTCTGAATGGTAACTCATTTTAAGAACTGCAGTTACATTGACAAATGAATGGTTAAGAATTTACTGGTGTTTGTAATAAGAATTTGATTAATGCTTTTCATGGTAACACAAATACGTCTTAAGGCAGATAATGGTCCTTTCCCTTGTCTACAATAGGCTAACTTATTAGGAACGTGGATGTTCTTGCTTTTCTTCTCTTAAACGTTTGAATTGTTTCTTCAATTTGGTGACCTCCTGTTTAAAAAGATGTTTTGTGCTCCAGAGATTCTCATTTGAATCCAGAAAAGACCAGCACGCTTAATTCATGTTTGTTCTCTAAATATCTTGTAAAGTGACTCCTCTTTCGTGTGATTGAAAGAACTACTGGACATGCAATTCTTTCAATTGAAAAAGACTCTTCGATTATTGTCATGACGGGAGGATACAAATTTGCTGCAAAACCGGCAAAGCAATTGAGACAAAAGAATTGTGCAAGACGTCATTAGATGTTGGTGTAATGTAGAAAGGCTTTGTGTAATAAGTTGTGACTCCGTAGAAGTCTGAGCATTCGTGTTTTTTTTAATATCATTGCCCACACGAGGACGACAAAGTTTTTAGCAAAGAAATGCCGTTTGAGGAGCTGGTGTCAAGGGCAAAGTAATCCATTGATATTCCTCTTAGATAAGTAGAAATTGTAACCTGAAGTAGATGGAATAAACGATAAGGAACTGTCGGTTCTGCGAGTCAAGAAATGCTACGGTGAACTAATGTGTAGTATTTTCCATGTTCAAATCGGTGTGGCAGAAATGGGGGAGAAGCATAACGGATGCTAGTTCTGCCGAGCTGAGCATGGCGAAAACTAACCGCTTATGAGCCAATGGCTGAAGAACAAGCAAAGTCAGTCAACTGAACCATTCTTCCCTGAACAGCATCAAAATTCTTAGAGGTTTCAGGGATACCATTCCAAGTGGCAAGTATTCCAATGCGTGACCGATTTAAGATTCGTACTGGAAGTCGAGCACGCTATGAAATGATTGCATTTTGTCAGGAAAGGCTAGAAAGTAAGTCAGTTGGAGAAGAGATCTGATGGTAACTGGCGAGTTTAGCATTATCAAGAGGTAAAGGGAGAAAGAACTAAAGTTTGTGAAGGGAGAAAGAATAAAACATGTTTCTGAAGCGTTGAAAGTGACAGTGGTTATCGCTCCAATGAGAGATGGTATAAATATTAGTGTTTAGGACACTCATTTCAGATGATCTTAAAACCCGAGATGTTCGAGCCCTGTAAAGTCTGTTGCACGAGTAGGTTTAGTGGAGAGTACTATCAACAGCAAACCATGAATAAGAATCTCAGGTCAATGAAAGAACTTTTACGTATATGACAGAGAATGGGTTGAAAGAGGAAGGCAGTCCATAAGAGAACAAGTTTCTGAGAAAACCCTCGATGGGTATATGGGTTTCTTTCCATGCTGTTGGGTCGAGGCTGAGCAATATAGCGTATTGATGATAACGAATATGTTAGTTCAGGACATTAATGCCATTGTATCTACCTGATCTAATAAAGTGATTCGGTGGAGAGCCTTTTAAGATTGACCAAAATGTATCCGTCGCACCTGTCAGTATTATCTGGTGCCAGTTCTACAAGGATTAAAGCGACATTAACGAAAGTGCGACACCTTTATCCAAAACGTTTCAATCGTTTACAATAAATCACGAAATTGCATACAAGCGGTTCTCGAGTTTACTTGTAATAAAGTGAAATAAGTGCAATTACTAAAGCAACTTGCATTAGTATTGCGGAAGGACAAAGGAGAAAAAAAAATTACCATTCAACTTAAAGACGGTGCATCATACTTTAAAGAAAAACTCAAGAAAAAATATCCCAAGAAAGAAGGAGAGAGAAAAAAAAAACTTTTCTATGGGCATGGCGTTTAAGGGGGTGGGGGTGAATAGCTGCTGCACGTTTTTAGAAGATTTAGTAGGTGGGGTAAAATTGTCGTTTCTTAGTTGACGGAAATATTTGTAGAAAATGCAAGAAGCAGAAACTAAGCTTGTGTCAAACAGTGAAATTATGAAAGACGAGTTGTTTAATCCTATTTGTCGTCTTCTGCAGCGATTCAAGTATTTTAGGCGCTCTTAGACACAACCTTGAATATCAGGACGGTATTCAATTATCGGACATATATAATGCTAGTAACAACTATTCGACATGTAGAAGTAATAAGAAAAGATTTTTGGATGTTGAGGCGGCGATATTTTTAATGTTTTTGCCAAGAGATCTAAGGATATCATAAGAGAAATTCCTTTTCCAGAGATTTGATGTGATCAAAGTAAGACTGGGAGAAAAGGAGGGATTTTTTTGTGAGAAAGTAAAACTGCATCGTGTTTTTCTATCTTTGAAAATAACCAGGTTATCTGCATCCCATTGAAAAAGGTTCAGAAGTCAAATTATGGAGGTTAATTTCTGGAAGATACAAATGAGTGCAATGCATTATCGGCGAAACAATACTACTGAATTTGGACTCAACTCTAGACGGTTGATGCACAAACTTGAGAGTAAATGAAAAAAACAGCCTAGCACTTGTAAGAACACCATAATTATCTGGAAATTGAGGATAAAGATCTATCCTCTATAACCTGTAATGAGCCAATACAGATTTAACTGGCATGGCAGTTGTAGAATTCATACCATACACAAATGGGGACTTATTTAATAAGTCCTTTGTGCGAAACCTGATCCAATGCCACTGAGATAAAGATCAACTATTTGAGATCTGAAACTTTCTGAAGTTAGTCATTTCAACGAATTTCTATTTATAGCACAACTCATGTCCATTAGGCAACGATGGTTACTAGATCTATGAGAACTCATTGAGCTCATAGAAAAACACTTCGGCATGCAATTGCAACTAGTATGCGTTGAAATTCCTTATTTTTTTTTTATAAGAGGAAGAAGTTGCAGGCTTTCATCTTATTTAGGGTCTCAAAAAGAACAGGGAAGTAGTGCATCTAGGTCATTTAAAGATTTCAGTAGTTTAGAATTTATTCCATGCTCCTCGGCAACCTAAAACCGTTGATATAATAAGCCTAGTGTACTATTTAATCAAAGGAGAATCACCTTAAATGCAGAAGGCAAACCATCTAAAATATGCTACATAAAATTTGATTAAACGCTATAAAGATGACCAATATAATTTGGATTATATTTTCAGGAAGGTTAAATCTTAATTATGGCAATTTGTGTTTACTTTCTGAAACTTCAGTGTAATGTACAAGTCGGTATTTAAAAAAAAAGTCAAATTTTGAAGTGGGGATTTTTTTTTTTTTTTTTTTTTTTTTCAAATTTAAGGAATTCAAAGAACCTTTTTACCATTATGAAAATATTTTTCTGCGATGAAAACTGGATTTTGTAGCCGAAAATCAAGGGAAAATGTTTAATTTATTATGGCAGGATTAGTTATGCCACATATCGTGACAACCGACTTCAATTGACGCATCGTTGCTGAAATAATATTTTGGCTTCCAGTGATAAATCAAAAGATGGGAAAAAAAAAAAAAAAAAAAAAAAACAGAAGATTATTATATTGTGTGCATATGATGCTGTCGTATGGTGACAATTTCGAATTCTCATTCGAATAAGAAGTTGATTGGGAAGGCTGTTTCCTTCTAGAAAATTCGATGTGTCATGATATACAAAAATTAAAATGAACAATTTCGTCGGTGTTAACGCCGAAACTTCTTCCATAGCTTAAGATCAGCAATTCTCAATCACACTACACCGGTGTGAAACCTACTTATAGCGATTTTTTATATCTAATCCTGCTTAGTAATTACACAGAAGAATACCGATTACCATATCCATTAGCTGAAAATTCCGACCAAATAAGAATCAACTACGTGACATTTCTGTCTACTCCACCGGCCTGAGGGCAAAAAGACCAATCCGAATCTCATTGACGAGATACGGATTGGAAAAAAAAAAAACTAGTGTAGAGTATGGCGTATCTGCATATTGAAAACCGTAAATACAAGCAATCAAATCCACGCAATCTGCAAAACAAATCTATAATTAGCGAGGTCCTATTCTGAATTATCTTACACGAGTTAACTTTGGAATTATTGCAAAATCTGGATGGGTTCTGTCTGCTGCCAATTAAATCATCTTTATCGAGGGAATATTGCCAATTCATAACTGTGCTTTCCTAAATACGATTAAAACATTCAAATACAGTATTTCAATTAGGATTATCCGAAAACTTCACGAATATGAGTTCCAATTTTTGCAGTTTTCTCGAAATTTAAACACAGACGTGTTTGCATGAAGTCTACCTTCATGGTAATTCGTAGTGATTAAATTTTGTTTTGTAATTTCACAATTTAGACATGAAATTTGAAAAACTACTCGTACAATTTATTCGAATAAAGTAATCTTCAATTTAATGCAATATTCTATTGGAAAGATTAAATATGATTGTGCGATAAACTACAGAAAAGTACATTAAAATTAACGTAAGCAATAATACGAAACTAACTTTTGTTTTAATTTGATTAAATGGTTTAGTCTGATCTAGGAAGCCCTTTACAGACGACGATTCTAACGAACACTGTTTTTTCGCATTTAACTTTCATTTAGCACTTATTTTATTGGATAAAAATGTTAACGATAACTTATTTACTCGGACATATCTTTGAAAAGAAACTCGAAAAGCGATGATACACAATTAGATTTACTTAGTGAGTCAAGAACAATATCTGAGTTGCTTTAGTAACTCGAATATTCCAAGTTTTGCTTTGTTTCTGAATATCTTAGCAGTGATAAGAGGTATTAAAATACTTCAAAAGCTAGATAATGAACAGAGGCTATAAGTTTTATAATAAACTATTAAATGTTATGATTTTTTCTAGAATCTATAATTTAATTTAAGGATTTTATTATTTTAATTTTAAAAAATTGTAGAAAATTCTAAAACGCCTTAAACACCTTTAAATATTTCATATACTAAGTTATGATGTTAAAATTAACAGAAACATAATTATTAATATTATTATGCATTTATTGGTATGTAAGATCTTTAGTTATCCGCGCGGTTAGCCTAGTGACTATGCACTTGCAACCATATGCCTGGGGAAGGAGTGTCCTGGGCTTGATTCCCGTCGGAGACGTGAGGAACTCAAGGATCTTTCTCAGCTATAATCAAGTTAGCCGGTCTTGGGCGTGGACAGCAGGGTTTTTTCTTTAGTTTATTTGGGGTTTTTCATCCCAGATAAACTATAAGCGTGTGTGTTCACACACACGTTTATAGTTTATCTGAACACACACGGATACATTCAGAAATATATATCGCCTTAGGGGATGCAGCAGAGGAGTGGCGAACCGGCTGTATTAATACGCCAGTAAACCCCTCATTAGGATGAGACTCAACCCGTCCTCGACGGAGGAGGAAGATCTTTAGTTAACTTAGATAGATATTAAATATCATTTGAACATATACACAAGTTTACTGTTAAATGTACGTACTTTACTATGTTAACTATACGAGCAACATAATACATAATTTATTTAAGTTTCCGATTTCACCGAAACATTTTAGAGTAATGAATCAGAAGTATGGTAAGCATGCTAATAAAGTTATAATTTAACGTGTCTAAAATAAACAGATTCAGATTTGGCTTTAGCAATCTTATTTTTAACCATGCTTCGTTCCAAGTAAAGAAAATCTCATTACCTCGTTGATATATACCAGAAAGAACCACAAAATTATCTTAACACTCAGCTAGAAGCGGGAACGATTGTAGTTAGAATATACGTGAGAGACTAGCCGTAATTAAATTGTTGGTTTACAGCAACTGTGCGGCAGATTATTTGTTTCAACAATACGCTCCACTGGGAACCTGAAGTTTGGGTAGACTTTCCTTTGTTATAGGGTTAAACAAAATCCAAGTTTTTTCTTTTTTGAAATATCTGTAATCAGCCATGCTTCTTGCACGGACAAATTCACGTTAAGTGTCAGCATTAATTATTCATATTCATGAAGTGTCGGCTTAATCTTCAGTCCATCTTTTCCACTATGTTTCCAGTTCCATATTGTGATACAATCTCAACTAAGTTTCAATAAATGGTCATTTTTGAGAAATCAGTTCCATGCATTATTCATTACATTAAATCCTTCAGGATGGCAATATTAATTCCAGTTGGTGGTTGGCCTTACTAATCAAGTTGGAAACCTCCGTCTTATGAAGTTTAATAGTGGAAGACGATCTCCTCGCGTTGATATATAGAGAACTGTTTCCTCGTATTCTGAAGCTGATCAAAATAAAACACGACTGACTCAGCAATATCTGCAGACACCGAGTCAAACCTTCTACCCCATTATCCAGTATCGCATCCCAAATGGAAATATTCCTAAAATTAAGTTAAAATTACAATTAGTAATGTTACAAGTTAGAGAAAAAAAATAAATGAATAAATAAATCTTTCCATAACCGACTGCTTTTTTAGCAATGATTTAAAAAAATCAATTAAAATCTCAGGTTAAGCTGCGATGTGAATGAAGAAACCAAACAAACCAACCAAGGGACGAATAGCCAGAAGGAATGGAGACAGTATGTACTCATACCTGGAAATCGGGGACAGTGGAATATACCTGAACCTGTTGGCAGGGTGATGGATAGGACCAGGAAAGCGGCGCTGAGGGGACAGATAGGCAGCCAGCGGAGTGATGGCTTTAGTGTTGTTGCTCGGATTATTGGCGAACTTCACTGTGATGGGTTCCGTGGCACCGTCCGGAATGGTGTTGTGAAGGTGTTTGATGGCCCTCTCGGCTTCTATACGCTGATCGAACCTCACGAAGCCAACTCCTTTGGACAGACCTGGAAATATACAAACTTCGTGGTAAATATCTACAAGCGGAATTTGCGATGTTCATAACAGTAATTGGATTAGAATACACGATGTTCATGAAAGATATTGCAAGCGTATTAACTGTAATTATATTTTACAGTGGAGTCTTAAAGATGCGACAGTCCTATAATAAACGGATGTTTGAGATCAAGATTTGTCGTGAAATGTGTTATCTCTCTCAGTGGTTATTCGTGTGCATTCTTTTCGCGGTAATGCAGAAGTATTAACAGAATATCGGGGTGTCAATCAGGGAGTTAAATATTTTGCAGAAAAAGAGTATCTAACTTATAGTTAGGAAAGGCTACCTAATCACTATAAACTTCAAGTAGATCAGATTTAAACAATTTTGTTGAGCAAACGCAAATCATTCATTGGCGAACTAAAGCTGGGTTAATCGATCTCAGACGTAAGGGGTGGGGGGGATTCTCCTCGCATAAGCAACTGCCAGATAGAATAGTCAAACTAAATTAGTGATTAAACCAGTATCTCGACTATTCATTAAGAATGATTCCCTGCACCTATCAATAGAAGGTAGGTCCCGTTACCACACTAGAAGCCTCTATACTTGATAGATGGTGCTCCCGATTCGTCAATATTTCATGGAGTACAAGCTGGATTCTGGTGTCCTACCACCTCTAAATTTTTATAATCAAATTGGGTTGGCTTTTATTACGTTAATTGTATTATGGATATCAACTAATGGCATATTTTAAACACCAATCATCGAGTTCATTTGAGCTTGTAATAATCTACTTTCTGCATACATTATCATGTTTGCGGAGTAAATCATATACTACAACACTGGCTTGTGAAAAGAAAGTTAAAAAGGTAGCAATGCCCACTGCAGATGCCAATGTCTACATCCGCTCATCTATGTATTATGATTTACAGTTAGACGAGGTTGAACTCTTTCCAAAAAAAAAAAACATTTACTTCTAGTAACAGTTACACTTCGGCTTTGATTCGTAGATGGAAACCCATCCTACATGTAAGCGATTTAATTGCTCGTATACTAGTGTTACCAGCTATTATACAGCGTTAAAATTGAATGCATTCGCTGCAGCAACTATGGTCAGTCAAGTTTTTGAATGTTCATGCCTTGGATACCTTGCACAGCATCAGATGGAAGACAACGTATGTTTCATCACAGCAAATACAAACTTTATTCTTCATAACCAGAAGGCAAATTTTAAAACTTGCTTAATCGAAATGAATATGGTTGTATTAAACTTTCCGAGATAGGGGAAACTAATTCTTAGGCCTCTCGCCCAATAGCACCCATACAGGACACCCCTCCCCTGAGGACTTCGGGCTTAGAATAGTCTGAATTCTTTCACTTGCTTGTGTGATTACAAATTTATATTTCATGCCTGAAGATGTTTGTCACAGACGAAACATCGGAATGATATGATTAACCCTGCTGTTTAATTATTTCTTTGTGCTGCATTCATTTCATTAAACTGAGTTTTCCCAGTCGATTTTGTGCGTTCTGTAGTCACACAGTGAAACAGTTCCAAATCGGTGGCTTTTGTCTTGATTCAACTTGCTTCAAAATCGTCTGATCCTAAATCAGCATAACCTTTATAAATCTTATCCTTGTAATCCATCCACATTCTGCTGAATTATTGCAGTTACATAATTTGCTCCGGAATAAGTGGAAAGCGGTAGGGTTGCAGTTCTCATACACACATAGAATTTTCTGCGAGTGACAATGCAAAATTTGAGTTTTTGATAGCATCAAATGATCCTTCGATTGCTTATAACTGAAATGAAATAAATACGCCGTATTTATATTTGAAATATTAGTGGGATAATGCTCACTTGAAAGATTACTTAACTTTTGAAAGTAAAAATTTCATCAAATTTATGTCTGAAAAATGACAATATATATAGTTAAAAATCTAGACTTAAAAAATGTGATAATATATTTTTATTTAACTAAGATTGAGAGATTTGTGTGTACACCATTTTATTTAATTAATCTTCTTAGTACATTTAAAAAATATAGAATTTCCTACATTACTAAATTCGCAGTCTCTTTGTAATGTAATTTAGTTCACGATAGCCAATATTTACATCTTTAGAAGGAACTTGCGTATGAAAATGAGATGAACAACGAATTTCAAAATTCCAACCTCGTCTGTTTCAGGTACTAACGAGTAAATCTTTTTTAAAAAGTGATAAACACTATCAAAGGGGTTGTGATAAAACATGAAGCAATATCTACAGTTAAACATCTTTTCAAGAAAAGAATCAAAAGGAAGTATAACGTTTACAAGCTGCAAATGGCTTCTAGAAAACTTTCAGCGGAGTGTATATAGCATTATCATTTATCTGATCACCAAGGAAAAGAATGAGCTACGAATAATCTTTCAGAAGCAGTTGAGCATTCATACTAGAAGGAAGTATGTATCTCGAATCCATTTTCCAGTTCAATTGTCTCTTGCGTATTTAGATTTGTAACCACACCATTTGAAAACGTGTACTAATTTTAAGCTTGGATTGCGTATCACGTGCTATAGTTTTGTAATGTAGAAAGACAACGCTAAACAGCATGCATTTATAAGAGTATTGGCAGTGTCCATCTTGTATATCATTGAAAAAAAAACATGAAATTAGAAAAATCTGAAAGTCTTGCTTTTTTTTATTAAAAAGGAGACCCCCTTTGTAGAGGAGACTTCGAATATGAATTCGAATCAAACTGAGTTTAAATATGCATGTGAAATTATTCAAATATATTGCAGCTTAACACTAAATTCAAATGTTATGCGAGCCATGACTTCACTAATACAACGTTAATGCGATAAATGACTTACACAGTAGCATCCATGCTACTGCTTAAGTCATCTATCAAATCCAATTACGAAGTTTGAGAAAGAATACAGAAGAAAATTGCATTGTCTGAATTAAACTCATCTGAGTTGTCGTTCATTAAAAATAAAACGTTAGGATTAGTCGATGATGGAACGTAGAGAGTACATGCGCTAAACCAAAACAAGTTTTTAAGAATCTTTATATACTTCAGTATTCCATTCCTGATGATTGATACATGTTGCGCTGCTAATATCAGCTGAAGCTGATCAATCTTGCAGGCTAGACATGTTGGGGAAAAAACACAATGGTGTCTAGCCAAGTTTGATACTAAACAGAAGTTAAGGAAGAGGATAACTGGGTGTGACAGCACGTCTTTCCTCAACTAATCTTTCTACCAGTCAACTAGAGGTATCTAAATAGATTACAAATCAACTAGATGTAGTTTTAAAGCGCGAATGACTCTCATTCTTCAACTTTAGATCAGTTTAGTTTCTGCAAAATTACAGCACAAACCACTGCATAATAAGAAGCGGAACAATTAACCATGCCAAATGATTAATTGAATGCTTGTATTCATAACGAATCTTCTGGTAGACTAAAGTAACATTTCTCTAATGGGTGCCACAAGAACCTATCTAGGTTTGAATTATTGATGGAGCTCTTAAGACCAACTGTTCAGAATTATTTACTTAGCTTCATTAAGTAAACATTTGGAAAGCTGTGATTGTTTATCTTCACTTTCAAATGTGCTAATATTTTGCTTATCCACTGCAGCTGAAGCGCCAACAGAATCCGGGTTGGAAAGAGAACTGAGAAAATGCAAGACTATATTCATTTAACATTTTTGGAAAACTTAAGGTAATGTTTTGAACTAATACAAGCAAGCATAATTATTTAAGATGTCCTACATTACTAGATATTTGATTTATCCAGTATTAAGATATTACTTGCTTCTGTGTGTTTGGTATGAAAACTAACGTGAAACTTAGTGAAAAATGTTTCTTCTTATCAACATTTAAGGAACTCATTCGAACGAGTATGGACACTTGTGTAAATCCTCTGAAGATTTGATTCTTCCCTTTCGACTGTACTATTTCAGTTTTACTTGGCACTGGCTGTATACGTATATACATGTCAACGACTATGGCAGCGAAATCGTTCTACCTATTTTAACTCTTTAATAAAATATCAACTATACATAAAGTTTTTCAGACAAAGAATAACATTCAGATTTGCTTTAAGCAAAGTAAATGCTGAAATACGATGAGTAATTTCTGTGTAAATTCACAACTGGAAAGCCTCAGAATTTCCTTCGCAATGTAAAGTCCTGAGTTGAATCCAAAAGGAAAACCTTGTAGAATGAATTTTGGCAACAGCAATAAGCCGTGTACGAACTACGAATTCTTTGTTTTAAAAAAAAATGGTTTACAGGCATCAATCTCCATGGAAATAAAGAGATCGCTATAGTTCTGGTATTCAATTACATCTTTACATAAAAAAACTTGGATTCGTTTAAACATCTTTACAGTGATAGAAGATCGATGAATTCCCTTGGATTCGTTTCGTGTAGTTCATTTTAATCTGTGGAAGGAAAGATGGATTTGCCTGCAGCATTTTCAAATGCTGCAATGCAAATTCCAGGAAATGGAAGTAAGTGTTATAGCATCCAAAACATTTTGTATCAATGTTTAGAAGATAAAGATCATTTGGGGCACAAAAAGCGAATGCCTTTCGTCAAATATTAAGGATATGGTCCCCATTTCGAAAGAGCAATTCGCTACTTCGAAATCTGGTTTGTCATAACTCACATTTCCTCGACGCAGGCAGCAACAGCGTATTTACTTTGATTTCGAATTGACGAGATCGAGAGACATTAGATTTCTACGAATACTTTATTCATATTTATGTTTTCCGCTAATGGCATTTCAAAATATTAACACTGTTCAAAACAATATACTTTATTTCTATCGTTTAACTGGAAATTTACAATATTTTGCACTAATCTGAGGAGAGGGGGCGGTGGCCCTTTATTTACACACGTTTGGGCTAGTACATCTAAAAACATGTGTTGTCCAGAGGAGATAAATTCGGCTCATAGGTGACTTCTCTCATAGGTTCACTTCAGATTATGCCAGACTCAATGTTCAACTCTGTCTTCTACAGGTATTTCCATGGTCATACTCCAGTGAACTGCCAAGCACCATCCTTCCACTTTCAAGAGCAGCTACTGCCCAACATCCTTTAGAGTACAACTGCAAACTCATCGAACTGGTTTCTCTTCATTTATTCCCTCTGGAATAGGCTAGAACTCTTTGAAAAGAATTTCAAGAGGTTTCTTTCTCAACCCTTATCCGCAACTTCACCCACGGCACTGATGTGCTATAGGTTCTTGCACCTTTGAAAGGGTGAGCTAAGGACATCCTAAGGACATTTGCACAGACAGGAAAATATTCGGGGTTCAATAAGTCCGAGCTGCGAGGTATTTACATTTTGATATTTCAGAGTGTACAACGCATATTTCTATAAAATACTTTGAGCTCTTGATTATGAAAATTACGGCATATTTTAGGACCTTAAATTCATCAACTCTTTAAATTCATTAGCGTAGTATATATAAACATCCTTTTAACGTACATTCATTACTGATTATGAAGGATGTCCAAATCAGTAATGTTTAGTGTAGTGAAGTTTGTCTGAGATCAAATGAATTTTCATTCTGGCATAATTTTATTCAGCCTAACAAGATCAGTACAAATGGGGAGTGGAAATTGAAAACATACAAATAAATCCCCAAATTGGCCGTGCATTTTTCCCCGAAAAGTTTCTGAGTTCAGCATTATAAATAGTGCCAATCAGGTAGGATTGCTTGTGAGATGGAAATGATGCTTCACAATTCAACCTTGTACAACTAAGAATATACCCGGCATTACCGCTATTTTTTTATAAAATATTCTTTCTATACAAAATGCTATTCTTACCGCCGTAGTGTATAGCACCATACTAAACGGTGCTCATTTCATCTCGAGAGTCCATCTACTAACAATTGCTACTCTTAAATAGAATTCAACTGGCTATGAGACGTCCATGACCACGATTGCCTGCTTCAAGTTTTGAAGCAGTGAAGATGCGCCTCTGCAGTTCCAAACACGCCACAGCACTCATTTCTAAACGTGAAAACTGAAGTTGCGGGTTGGTTTACACTTCGCGAAATATTAAACCACTTTTTTAAGATGAATTCTTATGTGTGGACGTTCGTTAATTGCATCAGTTTGTTAGCCTATAAATATTGCAAGTAAAAAACAATCAAGGATTTTAGGATTAGGTTCATGTAACAGTTATTTTTGAAGGAGTTGCTGTCTCGTTCATGTAGGATTACAAACATTTGCGATAACTCAGACTTCAAGGGCACGCCCAAAACCGTTAGTGTATAGAATTGCGAAAATATTAGATTCAAAATCACTACGAAAGTGCAAAAAGTGAAATGATCGTAAGTAGTAGCAATAACTTTAATTAGTACTTAATACTAGTAGTAGCAATAACATGCAAATTTGCATTTGATGTGAAAGAAGCATTGTCATATTTCATACAAGTTTTCACGTAAGTCCAGAAAGCTAATCAGAAACATTTCACTGTTCAATTCATGGGCTTGAGACGAGAAGGTAAAAATGTGTTTATTCCGAATATTATCCCATAGTGAATGTTAGTATGCAAGATCGTTTGAAACTTTATCCAGATTAATTTAGCAATACATTATATGTTCAAAAATGCAATTAATTTTAGCATACTTAAAATAAACGTTTTAAATTTGATAGTTTATCAAAAAAACACCTTTAGTTTTTACGAATACGTATATAATATGAAAGGAATGTAATAGGAAGTTGGAGAGAATCGACCGTGAGATGCGGTGATTAATACCCTTGGAGGGTAATGGATGGTAATGCTGTAGCCCAGCATTGGTTTCTCAAACTCTGTTCCGCAAAAGGTGAATAGGTGTTCCGCGAGAAGCTCTAGAATAGAATTTGTCATTTTAGTTTTCTAAGTATTTTTCATGAACATGAATAAATATTTTATAGTAAAAATATTCTGAGGAGAATAATAACGGTGGTGGCATATCCTCTGTTCTCAAAACTGAAAGAAATGAGATCTATGTAGCAAATGTCAGCGACCAAGTGGCATATTTTGAAACATGGAAATGTTCATGACTAATGGTTAATTTTCGCACATCAAAATCTTTCAACAATCGGGAAAGAGAATACCGCCGTTTATGACCGATCATAAAAATTGCCTGCTCTCAAAACTGAACGAAATAACATCTATGTGTCAGTGATCAATCAGCAAGGATGTATAAAGAAACTTTTTCCACTGAAATTGAAGATCAAGGTAATCTGTATCTGGTTCTCAGATCTAGTAATACTGAATACTTTTTTCGCAAGTTCGTATTGCAGTGTGTAAGTGCTTGTTCTGAAACCGGAGTGCCGTGATTTTTTTTAAAAAAAATAGGAATACAGAGTTAAAATTAATATGAATAAATGACAAGGCACTTTGTTTAATTTTGGTATTAAGAAATCTCTTATTGAAGGTGTTTGTGACGGATCAGATAGTGAGGCATCCACCTCAAGCCTACAAAGATCTCCAGGATGTACAAAAAGAGGGGGAACTACCAGCACACAGGAGAAAAAGTCGGCATTCACTCGTAAGTACTTATAAATATATTTGGTGATCAGAATAGGATATGTCAATGAAAATCGGCACAAATTAATTTAATGATGGTTTACTGATGCTTTAAATCAATTAAATTAAACTTTATTCGATGTTTAATTAATTATCAATTAACAATAAAAATCAGCTAAATTACCAATTATTAATTAATACATTACAAAATAACCAAGGTGTTCCGTGAAAATTTCAGGATTTATGAAGTGTTCCGTAGTAGAAAACGTTTGAGAAACCCTGCTGTAGCCAATGAAGTTCTAACTGAGGCTCGGCTACTGCTGTCATCCTCTTGCCATATCAGAGCTTTAATAGCTCAATAACACCTTATCCCTACACTGTCCTCTACAGATAACGGGGAAGATGAAAAGCAGTCTTGCTTCGCCCCTTTGAGCCAGTCCTTATAAGGTTAGTGATACACATGATACTCTTATGACGATTTCCGTGCTACTTTTATGCTATAACGATCAATGAAGAGACGAATTCGCATATTAATATTAAAAATCTTTCCTACAAAACTTTATATTGTTATAAAAATTAATCATTAGGGATCTTATTTTGATGAAGCAAGTCCGATGAATGATATATATATATAAACATATTGTTATGCGAGTTTACTGAATAATAAAATTCTCAAAAATGCATCCAACAGGAAAGGATAATTGCCTTTGCCTGCACTATGCTAGTCACAAGTCAAGTACCCATAGAGCCAATACTATGAACCGAGTGGGTTATAGGATTTACGTTGTAGAGATTTCTTAGGGATTTAAATTCTTAGTTTCTTTAAATGAAGAAATTAATATAAGATACGAAACACTAGTACATGTGTTGAAATGATCACACACAGAACTGTCGTGTTACAGATCATGAGACACTACTTTGTGTGCGGGGCCTATGTAAAAAAAAATAATAATATACAAAAGATGTGATTGGCTTTATTCAGCACATTTGCCGTTTTTTTATGATTAAGAAACGAAATCTAGTTATTGACGTAAAGAGAAAAAAGTGAACAGTATACTAATTCCTACTATAACGAACAATCTAAAAGACAATTGTTAGTTAGGTCTAATTATTTTGAAATGTGAAATTGAAATGTTAATTTTATAAGAATTATAATTTATAATTTCATTACTTCAGAGATTTGAGTAATGAAATTAGAATTGTGAGAAGAAAGCTAAACAGTGGGTGTATTCATTGAGGAGGGGAAACAGAAATACTAAAGCAATAAGACATTTCAGGTGAGATATATTCAAAAGATCTGAGAACTTTTATGTGGGATGTACAACAGGGAGATTACGTTCTCGATTAATAATGCGCGATTGAATAACCAGCTTACAGCTGGTTATATCGCACAGTTGGTTATTATAACCCAGAAATTTCCTGTAGACACTACACACACGAACCTGTTTTGGAAGTATCCAAAAGGTATGACGCTGGTCTTACATCGCGTAACAAATAAAAAAAAATCACCGTTTTCTAAATCTAGAAAGGAATAATGTTTGTATTTATGCTATTAGGACAACAACTAAAATAGCATCTTTTTTTTCTTAGGAAGTCTATTTAATGCAGACTGCCTTGTATAGTTGGTCAATTTAGGAATGAAGGCATGATGCCTTGCATTTACCAAGCAACGCGTTCTCTTTCAGAAAATTATCTGTTAAATACAAACGTTTAGTATTTCGCCTAAAACCGACTTAATAGTTCGTAGTTTTTTTTATAAGGCATTGAAGAGAATCAAAAAGAAACTATCAGAAGCGCTAGATGTGTTTCATTACCTCAGGCAACTAAATTGCCAAAAGATAAGATATCCCATCCTAAATTAAGGGTCAAAAGCCATCTAAATAACCCTTCGAGTATTCTGTAAGTAAAATGAATCAAAATGTATTCTAATTCTTTTTTCGCAAGGAACTAATTTCTTCATTTGGTTCAAGGATTACGAGATGTGTGTAGTGGAATGCTATTGTACTCGAGTGTTTGTATCGCATAAGGAACTTAACAAATTTCTCCGTGTGTGGACGGGAAGTGCGTGCATGCATGTCAAATAATTATACGGGAACAGTTTCTCCCTAGGGAACGGTGTCCAGCTCGCCATCATTTCTTCCTATTGTCTTGCATTAATGAATGAAATACATCGGCTCTTGAATCTTTAGGAATGAAGGCATGATGCCCTGATAATAATTGAGAAACAATGGATTGCGATAAATTCAGACAGCATCGCATGTTACATAGTATTGAGAACAAGGTCTTCACCGCGGACTTCCGTAGCTCGATGTGTAGAGGAGCATTCATCAACAGATTTCGGTTAGGTCATTACTGATTGAAATGCACGTACAAGAAATCGATCAAAGATCTGATCCGATCATCAGATAATCGGTACAGTATACTAATTACAGTATACTGTACCGATTGGTACTCATTGTACCAATCGGCAACATTAACTGAAAGTTAACTGCCTCAAGACGATTCATCGTCTTAAGACAACACGATGACTTGCGATAAAGGACTTAAGTTTCAGATGACAGTCGGTGTGAAATTAAGTCCCCACAGATGCACTTGGTGTAGAATTTAATAAGCTGATTATATTCTACATCATAATACATTAACTCGCTCACAGAATGTAACAGACATAAAATTAAAAATTATAAAACTCGAGTGTATATGACTCATTGACTTCTTTTGAAGTAGCGCCTTAGAGATGGTTGCACAGCTCAAAATTGGTGCCAATTAACTGATAGCATGAGTGTTAATGTGATGCCAAATGATTTTGTTCACGCGTTGGTTTCTTTTGTGGGGGGAGGGATCCACAGTTCAAAGAGGGGGGGAAGACATAACTGGTCTGGAAACTAATTCAGTTTACAACAGTAGAAATGTGGAATTTGCATTAAAATAGTTTCTTCCTTGATTTAGTTAGATTGAATGAAGACACTATGCTTAGTTCTTATTCGGTATTTATTCTATCCTTAGTTGTTCAGGGACAAATAAGGTTTATGAAAGCAGCGTATGTTCCGCCGTCAATTACGAGTCTTCTGACGGATTTGCCTGCTTTGAGGGGATGAAAATACCCGATTCTATTTCGGACTATAAAATACGTCTGTTACAGTCCGCTTCATGCAGGCTCGTCCTTAGTGAGCCACCGAAATAAATATGTAGTGAAATCTTTGGTGCTATTTCCACATGAGGAGCTAACGGAGTGTTTTTCATGTATGAAGTGTTTCTCGCCTAAATGGCGAAACTCAAAAGATCTTTTACCAACAAAAAATTGAACAGATCGAACTGTTTTTGCGATTTTCACCGAGGTGAAATTACATAATCAAAAATAATTAGACTACGTATTGCAATTTAAATTTTTGAAAATAATTGCATCTTATAGAATAAAAGTGAAACTTACGTTAAAATAGCTTATTTACTATGTGATGGAATCAGAGTTAAAAATGCATTTAGTGTTGGCAAACTAAGTGATTCAGTCACACATTTGTATGGTACGGTTGATTGTGATGAGAAATGAAAACCAAACTTAGTTTTTGAATTAGTGGAACTATTTATTAATTGATTTTAATAAGGATTTGAATTACGGGGTTAAACAGAAAATAATCACAAAATAAAATAATCACAAGACAGTTGTGTTCATTACAAAGGGCAGAAATTTTCTTCTGTAATGGTAATCGTGTACTTCGTTATTTTAGCATGCCGAACATTGCTCTGCGACATTCCGGTGATCCACATCCTATCGATTTAAATTTGAATCAACTAATATAGTGAAATAAATATTCAAGTGCGAGGTGACAATTTAGCATTTTGGAAATTATTACCACTGGGAATAAACAAGTTTAACTCAAAGAAGAGTTAAGAAACATTAAAAATTCAAACGGCTTTTTAACTATTGCGATAACGTCAATATAAAAGTAATTCAACTGATTCCGACTTCAGATTCTGCTTATCTTATAAAAGGCAAACAGCTCGTCTTTTACTTCCTATAATTCAAGGAAAAGAGAAAAATCTATTTTTTTTAGTCTTGGAAAATTTAAAGCCATTTTTAAATAATTGGTATTTTAAATATTTATATTTAATAAAAAAAAATAAAGTTAAGCCGTCAGGAATTTTCATTCTAATCAAGGCAAACACCAGCTTAAAAATATAAACTATCGTGCTTATAGGAATCTGCTACTTCTGTTGGGAAGCGATTTGACAGCGAATTAAAAAAAAAAAAAGACTCGAACTCAAGTTTCCTTTACAGTTAATATAAAGATCATGGTTCTGTTTCAAAATATCAACTTTAATGTGTTTCATTAAATCGCATAAATACTTAGATTATACAAATAAAGTTAAAGCATCACTATCCATTTAGATAATCAAAAAAAGATATTAGGAGACATTTAAACATTAAAATGTAACTTTATACAATTATAAGCAGAAAGTACTGCTTAAATAACAAAACATGAAACACGTTGCCTTTGAAAAAAGAAATGACTGCAAATTACACCGCTCAATAGTTGTATATGAGAAGAGTAATGTTGTGTAAGAGTAACTAGAAAACAACACGCTTCGTCGTAGTGTGTATATTGTATGCATTCATCTAGTTACAAAGACCTTCAAATACTCTTAGCGAATATTTCGAAGTCTATGAATTTTAAAAGACGATATACGACAACGAAACATTATGGCGCAATATGTAGGTATTCTAAAGTTCTTAAAAAGAAGTGGGAGATGGACCGAGTCCGTGACTCTTTATCCCGTCATCTGAATGAAGAAAATCTGTGTGGATGGAGTGTTATCGAGCTAAAAGTTCTAGTCATGGCTGGGTAACGGCATCAGCCGAGCCTCAGTTAAAACTTCATTGGCTACGAATGGCAAAGCAGCATTGTCATTCGTTACCCTGGGAGTCCTAAAATGGACTTTGTCTCATCGATTATAAGCCTAATATATAGGTATCAAATTTAATATTTTATGGTGTATACGCATATTAAGATTTTTTAATTCTTTTTTCAAAAATAAAGAAAAATTAATAATGTTTCTTTTATATAAATTTACATATTTAAAAATATTTTAAATAAATATTTTGGTATATGTTCAGAAACCGTTTTATATTCAGTTTCAAATGGATCAACGATTATTGCGAAAATATTTGAAGGAATTTTAATACAGCTCTAAATTTGTGAAACCTTTCGGTTTTCATTCTTTGTTTTGGTTTTTGCTGCAGAAATTAATGACTTATCTCAAAGTCATTTAAAATTTGACCTTGAAGTAAGTGACCCCAAATTCCACTCGTATATGAAAAAATGCTTCAAGTTTTCTCATAAATGAGTTCTTTACTATTTTCTCGGTCTTCTCAAAACCTAACTACATAGCACAGCATATCACAATAAACTGCAGTAGGAGATTGTGTTTTAAAATAATTTCTTGAATACTAAATGAAGATTCATCTTCTGTAAAAAGTGTTACAATATTACCAATAATCTGAAAGCCTGAAATCTATGTTTCATTCTATGACAACGTTTCAAGTTCTGGTTCTGCACTCGCCATCTGGTGTTCGCTATAGAAAACAAAAAAAAAATCATCAAAATAATAACTTATCGGGAAATGATTTGTTACGAATATTAGCCCACATTAAAATCAGTTGAACAGTTCAGCCAGAGGTAAATATATTTACGAAGAAATTTACGACCATTAAAAAAAATTTTAACGTGAATAATGAGTTCAACATTTGAAATCAAATGTGAACTAAAACCAAAGGCTGAAAAGTCTATTTTAACGTAATATTCGTTGAAATTTTTCACCGATAACAAAAAAAATGTTTCATTGTTGTAGCAAAATGTAAGTTTTGAGGAAGATTGTGTGTGTGTTGTGTTTCAACCAAAAATACAGACAAATCATTAAAAAACCTTTAACATACCGTAACCAGCTAAAGGAATACTTAAACCAGGATGTTTAAAACGTTTACCAACCTGCAGCAGCTTGCTGTGCCAGACCTATTGGAAGAGTAAAGCTGCTTTACTAATATATCACACAATATCTACATTAAGTCCGCGCGCTTGTTTTTAAACAAATTGTTTAAAAGCTAGTCTTTTGCTTTAAATAAAAACATTCTTTTTTTTTACGAGTTAAAGACTTAATTTTGGTTTGAATAAAGCAGTAAAATACATGCGTAAACGAATAGGAACAGCACGCTTAGATAACTACAGGATTGGAAAAGGGAACAAAAAATAGGTTTGATTGGAAAAAAGAAATTATAAAGTTTAAATAATAAAAACATTCTGGTTCAAAACCACTTTTTTATACCTATATTCGGTTCATGCATTCGATTGTGATCATGCATTTGCGTTGTCCACTCATTTGCACTAAAACCTGCTGCTGTTAGTCTATCGTGTTGTAAGGATTGTCGTTCGATGTGTCCTAACTGCCAGTCCTAACAGATCAGTCGATTTGAACGTTACTTGAGTGATGGGATTTTCATATAACTATACTGTAGAAAAACCTTGGAAGCTCAACTCAGTTAAAACGTCATTGGCTACAGCATTGTCATCCATTACTCTCCCTGGGTACCCATTTTAGTCGCCTCGTACGACATGCATCGGCTACAGTGAGGCTATTCTTATCCCGGCTACCACACGGGATGCAAGGAGCTAATGAATATGACTGTCAATAACTTTTAACTGTTTGTTTATGAAAATGGGGTCATTGAACTAGCTGAATAACTGAATTAAAGAACTGCTCGACTGATATCAGTTCCGAAATGAACTAATTGTAAAACATAAAACAACTTTTTTATGTAATTGTTTTCTTTTAAAATAAAGTTAGTTTTGAAAAATCCTAATCTCCAATGCCACTGGTTGCTTCAAAATCTAATGTTTAATGTATATCAAACATTAAATTTCTGCATTTTTAAGTTTATTTCTTGCTTTCCATAACAAATTGTCCCTATCTATGATGGAGGAAAATCAAGTTGGATTATATCCTGGAATATATACCCGATTATTATTTGCTTTAGTCTTCATTACAAGAGTAAACAAGGTCTCTTGGTGAATGTTGATATTTTTTTTCTTCTGCAAGTATTACTTCTAAAACTTCAATTTTTTTCTCGGATTTCTCTATCAAATCCAATTAAGTCATGAACAGAGTTGGAAATTAATGAAATTTATAAGTTGTGTAAAGATAATTCCAAACAAACAAAAGAATCAACCTACCACATATTAAGACTACACAAGTAGCGTAAGAATGCATTTGGGATATTTTCTTCGGTGTAAAATATTGAAAATACTAATCTAAAAGACATTAAAACCAGCACTAAAGCTTGGTATGTGATCAGCCTTAACCAAGATTTTTAGTTAAGGTTGTTCACGGCCGTGATCAACCTTAACTAAAATATTAACGATAATTAAATTAAAATATTAACGAAAAACGAAAGTTAATTAAAATATTAACGATAACGTTTCTCACGAAGCAATAGAGATGGAATAAAGTGTGTATATAACTTAGCATTGCTATGAACCACACTTTGCAAAAATGACTACTTAAGGGATAGGATTAGGTGATTTATGAGAAAAAAATCCATCGTTTCTCTATTGAAATGTAAGAGATTATAATGGTTCGAAAAGGTAATGCAAGTTCAGAATTTTTTAAAAATAATTCAAATGCAATCCGTTTTACTAGTGATGTTATACTTCGTTCGGTTAGCCTACCAAGCAGCCAGCTTATCATGATCCGTATATAGAAAAGTATTTGGTGTTCTGTATTTAATATAGCCTAAATTTAAATGATAAATCTATATAAATTTTCATAAAAATATTCTTATGAACTTTCATATTATTGACATTCTTATATAGGTTATTTAAATTTTAATTAAAATTTAAATATTTTTAGCCTTATCTTTCCTAAAATGGTTTTCAACACAAATTTATTTGAGGAATCCTACTATTGATCATCTTAATTCTTTAGCAAACTCTACTAAACTAGTATTAAACATGCAAAATCATCCAACACTAAATTGATCCTACTTGATACAGCTCATAACATTAGCTATTCTTAGAACTCATTCACATTCTATAATGCTAATTGAGATGCACTACGGAGTTGGTATAGAAGTTTTCTTTGACGGCATTAAGTTGTTTATTTGGCTGAATCGATTCCTTTTCCCATGAATTAAACAATAGGAATCAATCCCTAAAGTGATGACCTTGAAATTGTTTGTACGTAAGTTTTATCTTTACACACACGAAAAAATCTTTTGTTGTGGAGAATGCAAAATTAAACTTCTATAAAGAAGATTGTAATTAACTTTCGTCTTCAAGCCATACATTTCAATGTGTCCGCGATATTGCTTAGGTATCAAGTATTCTCAGACATGTACTTTTAGATTTCAACGACTTTAATATTTTTAAACATTAAGCATTTCATTCACTTTTAGGAGTAAATGTTTTGTAATTGTTCATATTTTTAAACATTTATATGTATTCTGTTTGGCTAAATATCATATAAACATCTAAAATGTGAAATACGTGTAATTTTAAATATATTTTAAAAAATATTCCAACACCAGTTAAAAGTAAACATAACTTAAATATTTAATAAAGCCAAAAGCTGATACGATTTCTGAGAATCAATCGACCGTGAGATGCGGTGATTGATTCATTCAATCCAGTACCCTTGGAGAGTAATGGATGGCAATGCTGTAGCTAATGAAGTTCTAACTGAGGCTCGGCTATTGCTGTTACCCTCTTGCCATGATCAGAGCTTTAATCGGTCAATCCCTTATCCCTACGCTGTCTTCTACAGATAACGGGGAAGATGAAAAGCATTCTTGCTTCGCCTCTTTAAGCCAGTCCTTATAAGGATACGATTTCTGCGAAAAATTGGTTCCGTGATACAGGTTTATACCTATTCTGTGGCCTTATAATTGCAAATTCATCCAAATGTTTAAGATATGACAGATGTGGTATCCTGGAAATTAAATATACAAAAACGTCCGTAACCATATCCCTTGGAAAAATCATTTCCTAACAAAATTAGAATGCCTTATTGTTTCGTATTCTAATGCAATACGTGTTGTTCTACAAGTGGTACATGGAACGAACTATATTGTGCTGCCGGTTCGAAAGTCTGCGACACCTTGCAATAATTACCGTTACTACAAGATAAATGACACGAGTACATTTCCTCGAATGCATACCTTGTATAGCCGTTTAACATTTCGGAGAAAACTGCTCAGTGGATCAGGCAATCGACAATTGGTTAAAATGGCTCCCATTCAGCTAATGAATAATTTATAAAATTGCCAAAGGAGGGTTTTATATCAAGTAAGCGAACGATGTTGCGTAATGTGAACTTAAATTTTCAAATGCAATTGAGAACTTAAAAAATTAAAGCTTTGGGCCAAATTATATTGCCTTACCTAAAGACAAAACATTACTCAATATTCCAGTGTATTCCCGTTTTATAGGTTTCACAGCTATTTCGAATTCAAATGTTGGTTCTGTTCATTTTGTTGAGAAATACTGCAGCGTGTACACGTTCCGTAATATTCTCACTCTATATTAGAGTTGCAAGCACAAATATAGAGAAACAGTTTAAAGTAACAAATATAACAAGCTAGTTTTCATCCTATCTGCCATTTCTAAATGCTGCTTTCATAACTTTTCCCTTAGAAACCCTAAGACGATTTAGTTACATTTCGCAGTCGTCTTCGATATCAAATACTGGTCACGCCACCATCATAGATTACATTCTCTTCGAGTCTTTTATACTTCCATGCCCATAACTGACCTCGAACTCAGTATCCTCCATTATGGTTCAAAACATTAACACATGAAGAGCAGCTGGTCTTTTTTATATACATACATATACACAGCAACTGTAGTGAACCCCGCACACACTGTGGAGGGTTCACTAAACCCACCCACCCCATCCATCCACTGTTTGGAACAGTTTATCTTCAGTAATGTCAAGAATTACAACAGAAGTATTAAAGAAAAATGTTTCGAACCTTTAATAAGCACAAATAAAGAACGAGTGCGCGCGAGACAGACTTCACAACCTCTAGACCAGAGGTCTTCAACTATGGCCCGCGGAGCTCTTTGACGTGGTCCGCCGGCCATTTTGAAAAAATAACTACTTAACATTAAAATGCGATTAAATAAAAAAATTAATTTAAATGACGCCCGCGGCCAATAAGCTATACTGCGGTATTTAGAATTGCGAGACACTTTCCAGATTCACAAGGGACGCAATGCATTTGATACTTTACACAAAATCCTATAAAAATAAATATTAAATAGACATGCTTCTTCAGCCATCTACCAGCGCCAAGCTGTACTTAAGTACTAGTTAACGTCGCAGGTAGATTACTGAAGCAGTAGTTCGTTCGAGTGCCTTCCAGATACATCTCGAAGGTTCTCGATACTTCGTTATTTTCATATAAATACAAGAGGATCTCATCCACAGTCAGTCGAGAACAGTGTAATATTGGTGTATAAGCGCACGCCGGTTCATCGTGTCAGCCATAGCCTATTGTGGTTTTATATTGCCAGACTTTTTTCCATTAGTGTGAGACATATTCAGTGGATAATAACCGTTACACAGCCATTTTGGCTCATTGTTTGGATTCACCTTCCATCACTATAGCGTCTACGAGTAAAAAACGTAATCGAGTGATTCTTGTCGAGTTTTTAATGAAATGTGGACCAATTTGTACTTTTTTGTGCCGATCGACGATAAGCCAGTGTGTTTAATTTGTTGTGAGTCAGTGTCAGTATCAAAAGAATAAAATATAAAACGACACCATGAGACAAAACATGAGTCCAATTTCGATCACCTTCAAGGGCGGCTTCGTGTGGACAAAGTGAACCGTCTCCAAATTGATTTAAAATGCCAGCAGGGACATTTAAAAGGCAGAAGGAAGAGAGCGAAGCGTGCGTCAAAGTAAGTTATGTAATAGCTGAAAAAATTGCTAAAAAAATCAAAAGCCTTCTTGGACGGCGAGTTTGTGAAAGAGTGTCTCAGTTGCTGGAATATTCTGTACCCAAATAATAAGGAAGTGTTTAAAAAACCGAGTTTGTCTGGGGTAACTGTAGCACACGACGTGTCGAAGAACTTGCCAATGACATTGAAGGAACTTTAAAAAAACGGTCGTCCGAATTTAAGTCATATTCAGTTGCTTTAGATGAAAGCACACATCTGAAGAATACAGCACAATTGGCTATCTTTGTCCGTGGAATTGATCAACAATTCAATGTGACAGAAGAACTAGCGCTCGTACCTATGAAGGGAACTACGAAAGGCACTGATATTCTTGAATCCGCCAAGAAAACGCTCCAGCGTTTCGACCTCAAGCTTAACCATCCTCGAGGGTGTGGGAACTGATGGTTCCCCTGCTATGGTGGGAAAGAACGAAGGATTTTTTGCGCTGCTACGGAAAGAACCGGAAATAGAAGGAAAAGATTTCGTCCATTACCACTGTTTAATCCACCAGGAGAATTTGTGCGCGAAAACTATTGGATTTGAGAATGTCATGAAAGTTATTGTGACTATCGTAAACATTATTAGGGAAAGAGGTTGAATCATCAATTTCCAAGAGTTTTTGACCCAAGAGTGCAAAGCAGATCACGGCGATGTGGTTTATTATAGTGATGTGCATTGGTTGTGCATTGGTTGAGTAGAGGGAAAGTTCTTAAAAGAGTCTTTGACTTAAGGAGCGAAATACAGCAGTTCATGCAGACCAAGGGGAATCCGACTGCGGAATTTAGCGATCTGAAGTGGATGACGAACTTTGCTTTTGTGACCGATATCTCGTTGCATATGAACGACCTAAATAGGCGGCTACAATTCAAAGATCAACTGGTGTACACTGATGATCACAAAGCTTTTGTGGCCATGTTCAAATTGTGGGAGGAACAACTCGTAAAAAAGACTTAACTCATTTTCAGCTTCTCGCGGAGTCCAACTGTTCTTCTCTTAATGAATACGCTACAAAATTAACCGTGTTGCGAAGTGAGTTCGAAGAGAGATTTAGTGATTTTCGTAACCAACAGTCTTCTTTAGATTTATTTTCAATGCCATTCAGTGTCAGTGCTGTCGAAATGCCAGGCTAAGTACCGATGGAGCCTGCTTGAACTCCAAAACAACTCTTCATTGATAAAAAAAAAAATTATGTCCCCTTGCTTACATTTTACAAAGACTACATTTCTGAGGACGCATTCCCTAATCTTCGCCGGCTCCTACGCTCTTAAAGCTGAGTTTGTTTATTTTTATAGGATTTTATGTAAAGTTTCAAATGCAAAGCGTTCCTTGTGTATCTGAAAAGCATCTTACTATTCTGAACACCGCTTAATGGCCCGCGGGCTTCATTGAAATTTTTTAATGCGGCCCGCACTGTCTAAAAGGTTGAAGACCCCTGCTCTAGACTAACAAGGAATAATGCCAATCGTAACAATTAGTAAAACTGAAGTTTCCTATCCTTTATGTTACAGGAAGTTATATTAATCAGAATATTCAAGTTCGATTTCATTAGCTTCGCTACCAGTCGCTTAAGCATCTTGCTGAATATATTCCTATCAAATTAGGTTTAAATAAAACTTGCACGCTCTTCTCATTGCTCAAAACGTATGAAGTAAATCTGTGTTATTCTACCTACTAAAGAATGATAACTGAGAGTTTAACTAGTCATTCTGAACTGGTGTCTTTTTTAAGTTTGTGTCATGAGGACTTAAGATCTTTAAGCTATCGTTTCAAACTACCTTTCTCACTAAACGTTATATCTATTACTATAAATATAATGGGAATTAGCTCAATCTTAATGGCAGAAGCCTTTATTTCCAGCTTGGGTGCTGTGAATTTCAGTTTCTATCTTTCAAGAAACCCAATTTAAAATTATTAGACAAAAAAAGGGATCACGATCAACATTGAATTGAAATATGAGTTTAGTATCCTGCCTGATTGCTAGGATCTTGTAAATGTCTTGCGGACAAGGGGAAACGTATAACAAGCTAATTTCACGGAGCTCTGCGGACACTAAAGTAGATAAAGGTTATCCTGTTATCGTTAAAAATAATTTGCTTATTAAATCTGTTTCTTAGCTTACACTGAATCAAAAGAATGATCTAATAGACTATGGACAATAAGTTAAAGATCTATTTTGATCACACACATACACAATCGAAACTTAAGATTACGAACCACCAAGTACAAATTCCATATCTGTTTAGAAATATTAAAGGGCTGAACTCACGGGATATCATTTTAATGCTCAATTGCACGCGTTATTCAGCAAAGGTGCGGGTTTTGCGAAATACTATTTGAAAAAAAAAAAAAAAGAAAGAAACGAAAAACCGATTTTCTTTAAGCTCCGTTATCTTCTTGTTCCGGATTCTTCACTTCAGAAGGGATTTGAAAGATTTTCTTTCTCTAGCAAGGTAATGCATGGCCAAACCACTCTACATCTATCCAACACTGTATGACGTCATGTATTAAAACATTTGAATCTTGAACCATTTGAGTATGTTCTCCAGATGCTTAGATCACAAGAATAGCAAATTTCATTCACTTCAGTTCACTAATAGCATGATTTTGATATTAGTTCTATAGTTTTGTCTAATTTGGTTACTAAAAATGATCTGATGGAAACCAGGAATTTAAATGCCGAGACGAATTTTCTGACAAAACGATCTAATTGAGAATGTAATTCGTGTGTACGATGTTATAAATTTGCCTTTCAGTAATACATGAAAATTTCGATTAAGTAACATCGCGATCCTTTGCACTGTGATCTAATGAAGATTTAAAAACTTAACTCGTGTTTTTAACTAACAAATTTCAAGAAATCTGATCCATGATAGGTTTCCTTAGAGAAATTTGAAAATAGCTTCCCTGCACTCATGGGTGTAATGCAGGGAAGCATCCAATAACATTTATGTCATACAACTGACAAATTTCATGTAAGAACGTTTCTTTAAGAAAAGCTGAATCGCTTCTCTTTTCCCCCACTGTTTGTGATAGCCGTCTCAAAGCGTACAGCATGCTTCTACGGAAGCCTCTGTGACTTCATTTTGACAGCTGGTTTTGCATTTGAAGGGCTTTTAAAGTCCCTTAAGTATATCACGTCACATAAGAATTTGTCAAAAGAACATAATCCGAAACGTTTCGATAAATCACCAAATAAGAATCGGAGCTGCTGTTTAACTTGGCGTATTCGGACTAATTTAGAGTGTGCTTCGACGGTAAAAACTGCTTTTTGACAGGAAACATGCGAGATCGAGGGCATTAATAAAAAAAAATCCTTGATGAATAAACATGTTTTTGTACCTTTGTGTAAAAATAAGATGCATTTTAATACATTAAACCTAATTGATTTTTTGATCCTTTCTATTTAATAATGAATCAAATTCATGGGAATCTCGTTTAACACCGAAGCCATAAAAATCTACCTAATAACGCCTTATGTTGAAATATAAAACTAGAAAGTTCCTAAATTAACTTCTTTACAAACCCCCTCCCCCGATCAAGCATTTCGAAAGCAATTCATACCAAGAATTTACTTCAAACAAATTTACCGAAAGAGTATCCTTCAACTCTCATAATTCAAAAGTAATCACGTGGTACATAAATAATCACTTAATGCTTTTTCTAAATAAACTTCTCTCGAGAAATAAGTGCCTACTTCCTGCAAACATCAAGTCTGGCATTGCCAATCGTATGCTGTGTGAAATCATCTGGCTTTTTATAGATCTAGTTTAGGCAAAGCGAGGCCAGTTAACTGCAATTTCCCCAACCATATGTACCACTGTATGTTCTATCGCTGATTTGCGTTGCGTGAAAAAATATTCTACATCGATAACTGTTCCAGAAAAATAAACCCTGTCACTTCCGTATGACAATAACTGACACCCACAGTTCAGATGTCTATGATTCTTGCTTTTAAGAAGGGAAGCGAACCAAAATCTTCACAGACTAAAGGAATATAGTCGCTGAATGGGGGCGCTAGCTGAATGTATAATAATAGAATTAAGAACCGACTAACTCGTGTAATTGTTATAGTATAAATTTGACACTATTTAGCAACCGATTCTCTTTCATTTTAAATCATCATGAAGAATCCATTGAAAGACCAATTTCAAAATTAATCTGGAGCTTACTTTTTTTTGCAACTTAAATTTCAGTATCAGAGCTCACTTGTCTGTAGGCGATATTCTCACCTAAGTGGATGGCCTCTTTCTTTTCCGGAAGGAGTTTTGAAACGGTAGAAATAATTGAATTTAAATCTCCGACACAGGATTATATCTCGTTAATTCAATCTTACATTGAATTTGTGAAAATACATTGAAAAAATATTTTCAAATAATTTCATATAATTTGTGTAAATACTGAATTAAGAGTCATATCCTAAAATATCGCATCCTTTCTTGAAATGAATCTTGAACCTCGTGAAAGGTATGAAAATACCTAAATCGATCGAATGGAGAAATCCGACTATTTCGAATATCACGGCTAAAAGAATGTAAAAGTTTTAATTTCTTGATACTCCTAAAGAAAAGAAAACTTAAAGGATATATTTCTAGAAGATTTACCTCAATAGTACAGTGGAACTAAATTACGTTATGTGAAGTATATGAAACATTGTTATAACTTTCAAAATATTTAGAGTTCCGATGTTTGAAAAACAAAAAACATTTTAATCAATAAGTCTAGCCGTATTACGTAGAATTGTTCAAATTAATACACGTAATAAAACCACAACATACAAACTGCTTTACTACACGCAAGCATATATATTCTGGAAAATATAGTTCCCTGCCAAAACGTAGACGAGCTTGCAGACATGGAAATTATGTAAAAGACCTCCATTAAAAATAACCATCTAGAAAGAACGAGTGGTATAAGGGCAGGTCTGCAATTTGCCTTCAGATTAATAAAAATATTTTGGATGCATGCCAAGAATGGCATTTTAAGAGTTGGTAGAATGAAATCGTTTTAAAACCTTGTCTACTTTGATTATTCAGTTTTCCCTCTACATTTGATTTCGCAATTTTCATATGCCAGAAGTAAAGTAGATTTATTCCTAAATATTGAAATCGTAAGATAATCACCTTTCATTACATTTTGACCAGCACCTCACTATTAAATTATCGACGGATTGGACTATGACACAAACTATGGACTGACCTTAATGTCTCTATAGCTTAGTCAGTGCATATACTTTGGTAATAAAGATCTGGCTTGGAATCCCGACTAGGAAAGGACGCGCAGAACCCTTTATATGACATCTTTAACTGAGGAAGAGTTAGCCGGAAGGGTAAATCCCTGATACGGAAGTACTATAATGTTTCAGGCAGACATGATTACTGGTTTTTCATTCCGTATAGAAGGCAAACCAGGTTGTGTAAACACGCAATTTACAGATATAATACGCTGGCCAGGCAGTTTCGTCAGCCATAAATCGAAAACAACCTTAGCGATACCACTCAATAATCTTGTCCCTTGATATAAGATTAGATTACCTGAAGTGAATTTTAGATCCTTTCTAAAAGGTGGACGTTCTCATAATTACGAGACAAATATTTGTGTTTATCGCAGATGAAACGTTTTCGCTCCTTTCTACATGAATTTTAAAAAAAGATGGGGGGGGGGGAAAACGAAACTATATATGGGTGTTAGATTTCTGTGGCGTCGTGTAGAGAATTAAATCCTGACACGAGTTGATCTGGTCAATGTAAATGGATGCGATAAATTGGTCAACTCGGACTATCCCCCTCGAAAAGAAAATTAGGTCATAAGAATGATGCCATCTTCTGCGTGATGTAGGTGCGTGAAGGCTAAAGAGAATATTAGCAGCTAGTGAAACAGTACATGGGCGAATATTACAGACAAATGAAGTCTATCTGATTAAATATTTACATGGAAGGCGACTTCCATTGGCAGAATATACATAACATATGAAAACACATATTCCAACCAGTCAATTACCTTCACACGAACCTCCAAAAATTACGCACTCACAGATTTATCTAAGGGAAAACTCATTCCGGTCTTAGCTCTCATTCGAAGGTTTCCAAGGTAAGCAACTGACGCGATGACTAGAGTGGAAGAGAACACCGGTTCGGTTATATTAATCTACTATAATCTGGTAGTACTGAGGTTAGTTTGTAGTTTACTCGAGCAAGTGATTATGTAGATTTCCCCCTAAAGAACTTTCGTTTAAAATTTGTTTATGGTTTGTAGAATAGCAAGTTGAAATTCCTAAATAAACTAATTCCATTAAGACTACGAAGTATGCATGCGGAAGAGTTAGGGACGTAAAGTATTTCTCTGCACTACCAGAGATGACGAATTTCAACTTGAGCATTCAAATCACTCAAGTTCTGAAGATTTGATATTCCATGTAAGAGAAGCAGTTCGCTCTTTATAATAATTATGATGACTGCTTGCCTGGTAGCATAAAACGATCTGGCGATCAAGGTCTGTATTCAGTTTCCGCTCTGATAAATTCTATCGATTATGGTTAGTTGGTTTCAGGCTATAGTCAGTAATATTCCTCTGGATCTGTGGAATTTTGCGTTGAGAACTTCTTTGTAACATTGTTTATACATGCAATACATAAGAGTTTTGCTTACTATCGTATTGTGTCATCTTAGCTGAAATCACCTTTGACAAATTAACATTCTGGAGATATTCAAAAACAATCTTGATATCAAAACATGCTATGAGATTAAATCAAGATTCTTATGAGATCACTAGCTTCAAAATTTCATGCCTTCCCTGGCGACTTCAGTCGTTAAACATGAGTTAGGCCTAAACCGTTTATCCATCTCTTAGAGACTCGTAAAATGGCTAGTGCAGAAATCTGAAGAATCAATAATTAAGCGAAATATCTGAAAATGGGCAGTTTCTATAATAGATGACATTAGAATTACATTTGATTATTTAGCTGGAGGTTAGGAAAGATAATTGAATTTTACAAGTGTAATACGAACAGAAAGTTGATAAAAATCACAACACCGGTTTAAAATTCGGTTACAAATGAACGATGGTATCTCATTTATACCAATAAACTACATTACACGAGTCTCAAGTTAGTTCGGGTTATGAACATTCGTATACATTAGCTGGAGGTCATCCGCAAATGCATTTCTAGTCAAGATTATCAAGTAATGAATGGCCATACTAATATTGACATTCCATCTATCCGGTTGATTTTACGAATTTTAAATAGATATCGCTACTGGAACTGTACACAGACTTATCGCAAAGTTTATCTACAGCAGAAGTAAATCAATATTCTAACCATGAAATTTGAAGAGATGAATTCGATGTACATTACTCAGGAATACCAAATGCTGAAGGCTAAGCATGGCGCGTCTTTAATAGTGATGTAAATAGAGCGAACTCCGAGAACTTAGTTAACATTTGAGTTACTTAAAAGCTTCACAACTGGAACTTCAAAATTTGTAATTAAAATATGAGTGCTGGTTTGTGTCGAGTACTTAATGAACTTGTGATTTGCAAAATGTTTCACCAAATCAACTCTTGTAATTCGTTTAACAGTGTCAGCAAAAAAAAACTTTGCTCTCACGAGGAGGGTTGGTATTTAACGTTTGTTTAGCTCTACAAAAATCATGACATCCTACAAATGAACCGAGTTTCCGGTGGCATTCACCGAATATTCCGGCCCACTTCGATATTCAGACGTTTAAAAATGGTAAGAGGAGGTCACAGTTTTGGGGGAGTGAAAAAGGGGGAAAACATTTAAGCAGCTGAGAATGGCAAATGAAAGATACTCACCGGTGATGTTGTCACACAGGATGCGCGATGTGATAATTCGACCAAATGGCGAAAATAAACCTTCGAGGTCCTGTTGGGTCATGGACTTGGGCAAACCGCTGACGTATAGATTGGCTCCCTTGATGGCTTCACTGCTTGGCCGGGCATACGACACCTGAAAAGAGAAACAGAAGGTGTAGGGAAATGCAATTGTATATGAACTGAGATATTTTACACAGTTGTTCTAGACTTAAGGGGAAAGTAACAGAATAATGAAAATATACATAATTAACTCGCAGCTATCGGAACGAGAAATATTCCGAAAACCGACGTTCAACAGCACGCATTACTATTGATTCAATTATCCTTTATATCAACTACACAATCGAATAATTCGTTGGAACCGATTAATCACGTGATTAGAAAACAGACGAAAATCTGAAAAAACTAGATATAGTTAAGAATCACCAAAATTTGCATCATCTTCAAGTTTACATTTTTATATTTCATATACTTGCATTAACACTGTTCCATAGGAGACACTTTGGCTTAGATATTCGCCTTACGTTTAGTATAAAAGATACCTCGAGTTATTAATTCCTAAAACATGTTTTCAACTCTTCCATAAAGTAGCTCATGTAATTCAATAGACAACTTTCAAAGCAGATGTTTCCTGACAGACGGTAAAAAAAATCATCCTGTATATCTAGAGGAAAGGTAACTGAAGCTGCAACATCTATCTAGTATTTCTGGACAAAGCTCAGCCTCAGTTGCAATATACTAGTTACATACAACATTTCTGGACAAAGATATAATACCCGAGTTGTTCAGATTCTGTAAGTTTCATTTAGTACAAAAATCCTCTTTTCATTAAGATTGTCAGGTGCATAAAATTACAGTCCATACAGTTTTATCTAGATTTTTTGAAGATGCCGATGTTACCTAGGTATTATAGGTCTGAATCAAAAGACAATCCTAAGTGATAACAGATATTCGGAAGTATTATAACAATAGAAGATTAATAAAAAAAACTCGCTCTCTTTGGGTTTTTTTCGTGTCTATTCAAATCAGTATTTATAGGTTGATTTTAATATGTCTGCAATATGTTCACAACTAAAAGCTGCTAATATATGTTGTGACAATTCAGTTTTCCTTGAGAACATAATTCAGTGAGATATTCGATAACGTACGTGTGAGGAACAAATGTACGAATGTAGCCGTCATAGTGCTCCATATACCGATTTGCGATATAGAATCACGTTTTATTAGTCAAGCAATATGCAGGATAGGAAGAGCCTTCGTAGTTCCGCCATCATCAACGATACTCTTCGAAAAGGGCTGGGCTCAAATCCCGTTTACGGCTAACTTTTATACAGTTTTTCAGCAAAAGTCATCGGATCTCATACGGAAGCGAATTTATGTCCTCCGACATAACAGAACGTGCAATTTTGACAAAATATATTCAGCAGACATAGAACTATCTTATTCTACTAAATTAAGAATATGAAAGCTAATGACACTTGGCTGACTGTGTTCCGCAAAAGGTTTCTAAATGCCAATGAATATTCATGACAAATGTCCATACAAAGTGAACTTAGAATGCACTATTATTACTACTGACGACGTATCGGATAACTGATCTATACGAGCACGCAGTTTATGAAAACACAGTATGTCAGCGAAGCAAGACTGTCTTCATCGAGATCGTTTAGTGAAAGATGCCAACACCATCCCAGAAGAGTTCCATAACAAAATATTTCAATGTCATAAGATAAGATAGTTTACCCTTCAGTTGAATTTATTGCGAGAAGAGTTTTTTGGCTGCAGCTCTCACACTAGAAGACTGCAATTCGCATCCCTTCTGTTTGAAAGCTTTTTGTTCCTAGTTGGTCTATTTGGAAAACTGGTAACGAATATGAAGACTTCAAACCCTTATTTTTAGTACCCAAATAAGGAATAAAATTGTGCTATCAAGTAATCTGAAACAAATAGCAGTTAAACGCACAGCCAGATGCGAGATTGGGGGGGGGGAGGCTTAAAAGTTCTGATAAAGACCTAGAACAAAAGTGATATTAAAGCAACTGATAGAACCACAAGAAAGAACATATCTTAAAACCCTTTAATCCCCATGTTCGTCAGATTGTAGTAACTTTTTCTTTTAGGATATATAAGACAGAGGTTTTGAAGAAATTCGAGAACTTTTCAGCACACCCTCATAAGTGACATTACGATCCTTTTTGAATTCCCTCCCTTTCACTATTGCTGCACTGTGTCTCTTTTTCCTACGTTGGATATATTAATTTTCAGTTTCTATTTGTTCAAGATTAGTTGCACTGGTGTCGAGGCACCACATCTAACTGAAAAAAAAAAAAAAAAAACGTAGTTTGGGATTGCTTTTAGGAAAACATTGTAGAACAGGCAGGGTGTAACCAGAAATTGACCTTTGGAGTAAAATGCCGTTTAATTAACGATTAAATTACAATTTCGTATATTACTGCATAAATGCTTGACTAATATTTTTGCTTCAGACTAGTCACGTGATGTGCACCTCATCAGTTTCGGCTCGGAAACAAAGCTGCTCAAGCAGAAGCCAAATATGACTGATGCTCGAGCAATAGGAATTTGTAGATACAGAATCAAGGAAAGAATAAAATTCATTTAACTGAATTCAACGCGCAGACGAGGAACAAACTAGTTTTTCTATATTTCAATCCTCCATAATTAAAATTAGAAGGGTCAGAGGGGGTTTCCACGGGCATATTGATGTCGATCAGCTCTGTTTAGTTATAGATTGAGCTTATTGAAGGCTCCTACGAGAAGGAAGTTGCATTTAAGAAATGTTTTGTTTATAGTAATTTTTCGTATAAATTGCCGAATACAATTGATTCTCGATTTATTACTGAAACTGCAGGAAAAATCTCATTATAACATTAACATTTTACTGAAAAAAATCTCAGTATTCTGAAGTCTGCTTTGCATCACATATTTGACACTCAAATTCAGGGACGGAATTTCAGATCTGATGTTTTAAAACAGTTCTCAAAGTAACTGAAAAGCACTTAAATTTCACGTAAGGCACTGAAGTATTACTAAAACATTCTCCGGTATCAAAGATCATGATCATTATATGGAATAAGATATACACAGGTCATAGGTTATCTTTAATGTCAACCTGGATCAGGGTAGTGACTAATGAAAAAAATCTGTTAACTTGCATTTTTAAAGTGGTGTTGTGGGTCCGATTTAAACTAAAAACGGGAGCTAAATTTTACTAACCAGAAATTATAACCGTCCAAGATAGAGAAAATGGAATATTTAAGGACTGAAATGCGCGGGGGAAAAAAAAGAAAAGCCAATGTCTCCTATTGTCGGTGTTCAGCTTAATTCTTGATCTCGCTTGGGCAAAGTTAACGCATACATATAGTGGCTAGTACATTAGTGATTCGACGTTGTTAATTACATTCTTCTGGGCTAATCGACTTGCAATTTTTTGCTATAAAAAATACTGCTAAAGGACAACTCGCACAGTTTAGTTTAGAACTGTAAGGTCATGAACGACCGAGAGATTGAAGATTCTCCGCTGAAGTGTTATTGTGCATTTAGAACCAGAGAATTTCATTGTACTTGTGTCCGGAGTGAAACCTCTCTATGGATGTCAAAACTATGTATAAAAGTATTTTCTGGAAAAGAAATTTAATCCTACTTAATCCTTTACATATGATAAAGGCAATGTTGAAGTTCCATCACCCTCTGTACAAATAATCTCATGTAACATGTTGCATATATAATGTCCACGTCAGATTCACCGTGTCCTGAAATTAACCTTAAAGGTTACAAAATTAATACACCAACTAAATTTTCACGGCCAAATTTATGACCTTTGGCACGATCAGGTTATATTAAAAAATCTACGCAAATTTTGACCTTCTAAACAGCCAAGTAGAATCCCATTCAGTTCTTATACGTGCTAAAATTCTCATAGCGATTATGTATATCAATACGTGAAACACGTACTGCATTCTACGTGTCATTAAGTTTCCTTTTAACCTCCATTTAATGTCCGGCAGTAATCATAGGAACCAAAATCAATGCATTAACGAGCGATATGCACAAATGGACGATTTCTTGAATACAATACGGAGAATATCTTCCCTCAATGAAGAGGAGAAATGCGATTGGAGCAGTCAATTGAATGCAGCATAAATCGCCTTAACTAGTTCCTCTATTGCAAAGCTAGAGCTGTTGCTTACTTCACGCAATAAATTGCTAAAATTCTTATATTACAGCTTAAATTAACACGCATCCTGTTATCCAGTTGAATGTTTCAATGTATCGCAATAGGATTATAAATTAGAACGCCCAGAAGGAGAGATTAAATGTGTGTAGGTAAAAAATAAATAAAAAGTTGATTACGGAATTATGTCACATGTGTCGTATTTGATTCACATTCAATTTTTCCTTTATTCAAAAACAGAATTACTGGATTATTCCTTTTGTGAAATAATTCTTTCATGTTAAAGCCATTAAAATACAGCTGTAGAATAATTACATATATATTCGCCAATCTAATTGACAATTGACATTTATGTCTTTAGGGGTGAAGCAAAATGCTTTTCATATTCCCCGTTATCTGTTGTGGTTACAGTGAGGGTAAAATTTATGAGCAGTTTGATCGCCCTGAATGTGCATGGAGATTATGCATCGCTAAAGGAAGCTAATATAGCTTTTGGTCTTCTATATTTGAAGATGTCCGTTGCTTCGTATGCTGCAGCTTGCTGAACCAAATCGTTGGGATGTGTGGACGTCTTTAGGAAAAACTTGGATGCTAAGGATTGTAGAAAAGAGAAAATATAAGGAATATTTGTATCTGTATGAAGTTGATTGTTTCTAACATACCACGGAGCGTTCAGAATCATCCTCAAGCACTTGTTCTACACTCGCTGTATTTTGATAATGTTAGTATTAGAGGTGTGGCTCCAGGCTGGAGAGGCACAGGTGATTATAGGACGAATCGTCATCTGGTATAACTGCAATTTGATTCTGTTGCTGAACTTGCTATTTCTGTTAATTAGCGGGTAGATCTGCGCTATGGCTTTAGATGCCTTTGCGCACGTAGACTTGATGTGTTGGTTGAAAGATAGCTTTTTGTCGAGAATCACACCCAGGTAATTTGTTTCTGTCTGCCAGGGAATTTTAGTATTGAATAGTTACACATCTCCTGCAGGAGACATTGGCCTTTTTGAGAAAAAAAACGGCTGAGCTTTTCTGGGGGTTGATTTCCAATCTCCATTTGGAGAACCAACCCCTCCAGCTTTAGAAGGTTTTCTTGAAGCTGGTAACGAAATGGGGTCGGAGAGATCTGGTTAATATTGCTGTATCGTCCGCATACAACGCCAAAATGGAAGACATCGGATTGTGCAGGATGTCCGACATGTATACAGAAAACAGCAATGGAGTCAGTAGGGATCCCTGTGGCACTCCAGCAAAGATATGGAGCTGGGACGATGTAGAACCGTTGATTTTTACTTGCATTGATCTATTCTGAAGATATGAATGGATTAGATGAGCCATTTTAGTGACGTACCGGCTGAGATAAGTTTGTGTAGGAGTCCAAAATGCCAGATTTTGTCAAATGCTTTGGATAGGTCTAGGAAAACAGCTCCTGTGTACTGACGCCAGTTATAGCTGGTGATGATGTATTCCAGAAATCTGTGGATTTGCTGGGTAGTACTATGGCGTCGCCGAAAACCAAACTGTTCTTTAGGGAGGATGTTTAGGTCATTTACTGAGGTTTGGAGTCGTGAGAGGATGACCTTCTCCACAACCTTACCCAGATTAGAGATAAGACTGATTGGACAATAATTTTGCGGTAGGTGTGGGTCTTTGCCTGGCTTATGAATAGGAGTTACATCAGCCAGTTTCCAGGTGGAATGAAAATAGTGAAATCTTAAGATTGCATTTATTATGCTGGTCAGGTGCACTACAGCGTTCCGAGGCAGCAGCTTGATCACCCTGTTTGAGATGCCATCTGGTCCAGGAGCTTTACTGTTCTTAAGTTTTTTAATAATATCATAATTCAACAGGTGATGTGGGTCCAATATGGTCAGCACTGGTATCCGGGAGATAAAGCGTGTCTGACCTGTCTGTGGATTTTGTACAAGTGATTGAAATCTAAGTTGTTATAATAGGGTTTGCACTGCTCCTCTAGAGTCTTTAGTATGGCTTCTGCCTTATCTACATCTGTGTGAACTAAGTCTTGGTTTGAGATTATGGGGGGAGGGAACTGTTTTTATTTCTGATGTTTCTCAGTAACCCCCAGATAGAGCGATCTGTAGGAGAGATAGAGAATAACTGTTTACCCCAAACTTGGTTTCTACGAGTTTTAACTGCATCTCTAACCGCCCCATTTATCCTGTTTAGAGCTGTTTTATCTTGTGGTGCACGCGTGTTACGGAATCTTTTCCTAGCTCTGTTTTTGTCTCTGATCAAGTTCATGATGTCTTCAGGCAAACGATCTGGCTTGCGGGCAGATTTGTAGGAGGAAGCTACCTTTATAGCAGAATTAATTTGTTGTGCGAGATTTGTAACTGCAGATTTTGTGCGTATATGAGGAACAGGTCCAATATAATCCTTGAATGCGGTTGACAGTCTTTCACCTGCAACGTAGGAGTGAGAAGGAGGACACAGGTATTCTTGATTTCCCAGCTGTAGTAGAATTGGATTGTGATCGGATGATAGTTCATCCATAGATATGATACTGTACTGAAGTTTAATATCCTGCAGGATAGCTATATCCAGGATGTCAGCAGTGCCAAACGTATTGAGATGAGTTGGTTCGGTGGGGCCTACCACAACAGCGTTGCTTGATCCTAAATAATTGGAAAGGATGCAACCATTCTTGTTTGTGGTTGTGCAATTCCACGCAGGGTGCTCAGAATTCAGATCCCGGCAATAACGGTGGGCTATCTGACATATAAGATGGCATTTAGGTCAGAGTGAAGTAGAGATTTTTGGGGAGGGTTGTAAACTGAATAGATTTTCAGTTTGCCAGTGGAGCTGGTGACTACTTCCACGCCTGTGATCTCAAGGTTAGTGGTTAAAGGATTGCTCACAGAGTGGTGCTTAATGTAGTTTTTAATGAAGACGGCAGTGCCGCCGCCTCTGTCGAGTAGTCTGTCATTTCTGTATAGGTGATAGCCCCTTATTTTAGGATTGTCTGAGGGTCTTAAATGAGTTTCACTGATTAATATAACATTTAACATTTGGTACGCCAATCTAACCCAAAATAGATTTCAATTCATTCATACAGTATATATTTTATATTTTGGTGTATGACACTACTTAACTATTTTTACAATTGTTTTATTAAAACTCTCACATAAAACATTAATTATCACGAGATTAATATAGGCAATTAACATTTATATGGATAATTAAAAAATTACTTAGAAGATTGATGTAAGCATTCCACTTATTAAAAACCGCTTGAATTTTGCGATATTCAAATATCCATTTTAAATTAAGTAGGCAAAATAAAGGTGTGCATTATTACATATGAAGGTAACTGAAGATATGCAAGTATTCAGTACAAGAAATATTGCATAATTATAAAATTCTGTGCATTTTTTTTTGTTAAGGAATTTGATAGCACAATAGCCGTTTCAAACTACTATATTCTTGAGAATTAAGAAGTCGACTGTTCGATGTAATTGTTATTTAAAAGCACAGGAAGATTATATCCTAAATAGCTAATAAAAGGCAAAGATGCAGACTTCGACAAATTTTACATCATTGGACTAGTATGGTTACGAAATAACTTATGCAAATTTCCTAAGTTTTCGGTCACTTACAACACTATTAAAATACGATGTCTTTTCTTAGATGTCGACATAATACGCATGTTTTTCATTGTAATAATTCAATTGTCTCTACTCAATATATTAACCCTTTAACTGCTACGATCGAGTTAACTCGAGCGCGGAAAAAAATGGCGCCCTCAAGTGGACACCCCTTGCAGATTATGGAAATTTTATTAAACACTATTATTGCCATTTTTGTGCGTGAACAAGTGTATATCAAGAATGTATGATGCTGCCTGGACTTCTTACTTGTAAGAATTTTAATTGCTTTCGTTTATAAATTTTTTGCAAAATTAATTCAGCACATGGAACAATGTCAGTAGAATATAAAATCGGCAGTTACTCAGGGTTAAACGCAAATACCTCCAAAAAATTCATTAGAATTAAGATCGCCATTATAAACTGAAAAGCAAATAGATATTGCTTTAAAAAAATAAAGATTTAGATATTTGATGTAATTTAAATTATTTTTGTCCAAAACATTTTATATACCTTAATATTATTCTTAGGTTTAACCCTATAAATTATTTTATTGAAACGGATATAAAGCATGAAGGAATCGACCGTGAGATGCGGTGATTAATACCTTTGGAGGGTAACGGATGGCAATGCTGTAGCCAATGAAGTTCTAACTGAGGCTCGGCTATTGCCGTTACCCTCCTGCCACTATTAGAGCTTTAATAGCTCAATAACACCTTATCTCTACACTGTCCTCTACAGATAACGGAGAAGATGAAAATCATTCTTGCTTTGCCCCTTTAAGCCAGTCCTTATAAGGACTATAAAGATATCAAGCATTTTGTCTGAAAGGTTATATCAGATTGTTGATATTGAAAAGTCCTTTTTTAGGACATCAGGCATTTAGAGTTAGAATAGAATTTTGTATAACAATGCAATTTTAAAGTAAAAAAAAAACTAAAATAATAAAAACTTACAGTAAGTACTTGTATACCGATTTCATGATCGTTTATGCTCGATTTGAAGGGGGGGGAAATAACCGAATGTCTAGAAATAGGGGCTATCCATCCTGATTTCACAGCCGAATATGTACATAACTGAAAGTTTCACAATTTAAGGCATGGCATCGGGGTTGCCTTAGCTTGCACTACTTAAGACATGAGGGCTGCCAATTTTCTGGTCAATTTTTCGAAACTTTCATTTATTCGACTATGAAATAAAGATGGATCTTTAATATTCTCCATTTCTATTCATTTTAGATCGCCTAAATGAAGACCAAGCTCTTTTACAGCACCTTTAAATTCTAGCAAGAGAAATTCCGGATTAATTCTGTACTCTATTTAGAACATGCTGAAGCATCTTTCAGATAATCATTCAAACCACTGACTCAAGTAACTTCATCAGCAAGTTAACTAATGGATTCATATAGTTTTACAATTTTATTATTCATTACGAAATGTTTCCATTAGGATGATATTTAGAATTTAAAAACTACATATTAAGATGTATTTTTATTGCCGAACGATGATGAACACTGTTACTATTAGTCAGCAATTTCCCTTTTATTATTCTATTACTTTCTCGATGCCCTCAGTTTCTAAAATATAGCGCAAACGAACGCTATCGTTAAAACAGACGTATGCAGTGGAACACCAACGTAAAATGAATTACGTTAAAGTTCACACACGGAAGAAAAACAATTAAATTCTTAGATATTTACGAAAGGTAGGGCAAGTTTTTAAGAAAAATTTGGAAGGGGGGTGGAATAACGTACCTTCTCTCCTTTCAAAACATGCGAGCGAAATCATTTCGGATAACTTCATTCGTTTGTTTCAGTACGTTATCTTGGCCAGATGAAAGACGTGTTTGCCCTCCTTGTCTCAACCCCCCCCCCGTTTTCGACTGCAACGTCACAGGCGTGTCGCCTTAGAAGCGGGTTCTAACAATACGCGCGAGCTGTGGAGGATGGTGAATAGTAATGTCAGTGTCATCCGTGACTTTCTGCTACTTGGGGTGGCAAGCAATCCGATACGGAGCTGTGCACACAAGAGACGCAGCGCAACCAGTAATTAACGACATCCGTTACAACTTGCTTCCCTGCACCCTATGGTTACGGCATTGTCTTTCGTAACTCGAGCGCCGAAAAGATGTACTTCGACGCCCTAGAATGCGGGAATGTTCTTCGGTGGGAAGTAGGGGGGGGAGGATTAATGTGCGTTCCCCCCCATGCATTCATTTCTGGTTTTCCCGTTTTAATCGGTGATCTGCGACTTCGGAAACGTCTGAAATTGACGTTCATTTATTCTTTCACTCTTTCCCGATGTCTCAATGAAGCAGATTGAAATCAGTTCATAATACAATTCGTCAAAACTACTGCTGCCCCCGGTCTTTCTGCATTCATTGAAAACTATCACTGGGCATGCGCACTCGACATCTCAATGCATCGCTGACTAAAGTCAAAATGTCCATGAGAACAAACGCGTCGGTTACAATTCGCCACTGGAAATAACTATTTCCTTCCCTCCCCCAACTCATTTCTGCAACTACGTTTGTGCTTGTTGTATCATCGCAAGCATTAACCTTAGGCTACCGAAGTCATTAAATTCTCCATAATGACGAAATGTGCCGTAAGTGACACTGACGATCGGAGTGTATGAAATCGGTACATCACCTACAGTAGAGCAGACCTTTGACCGAGACGGACGGAGGGAAACAAACATTCATAAACAAGGTTGAAGTTCCATACCAGTACGAATAACTTAACCAAACGATGGGAATGTTCAAAACGAATATATTGGAATCACTAAGAACATCAAATAGGAAAAATCATGATTATGATGAACATTTGTAAGATACTCTGTTTATCCTTCACTGCTATTCTAAAGTGGTTAATATGCCACCATTCGAGCAAAACTAATTAGAGTAGTCTAAGATACTGTGATGGAATTAAAAGTAGCTAAACTATGTTAGGAATTCCTTCTTACGTCATCGCTATTTTATCATTAAATAAGAAAGAGCGCAGAAATTTGTGCAAAACAAAAATCTGACATTGTCATAGTTCAGTGAGCGTGCAATCCGCGGTTGCGAGTTCTAGTATTGTGGTTTATGATGTGAATTATGTTCTTTAACTGCAGACACTGGTTAAGATTTTGTATGCAAATTTGCGCAACACAAAGCAGACAACTCTAAAATTTAGGTTGCAAAGAGTGGATGTTCTCTTGATGTCTTACATAAGCCTACACTTCTCATATCCGTTTTAAAGCTATCCAGATCTAAGATGATATACTAACTTATGAGTCGATATAGTAATTTAAACCGTCATAATATCGATAAATTGAGTACCTTTGTACACTCACAATTGATTTTTAATTCAATTACTTGGGTTAATAACTCCCTGCACCCCTAATGATTGTTAGTTTTTCCTTCGAGTCTCATCTGATATGAATTTGATTTCCTCCCACTAGCTAAGCTTGAAACTCAAGAAGAAAAAAAAAGACTACGCTTTGAAACCAATACGGAATACAAAAACAGATCAAAATAAGCGAATGAATGTATTTTTTTTTATCTAGAAATGCAATTTTGCGATTGATAGTTTCCGATTTTCATTTGTATTGACCGATAGCAAGAAAAGGTGTCAACTTATTGGGTACTAAGTATCTATAATCTTACACTATTTGCTTCTTAAAAAATTCTTAGTAATAAGTCAAATCTGTTTTACTAAAATAATGGAATTTGTGAATGATATATACTGAACTGTATTCAATAATTATTTCTGTTTAGTTTGAAAAATAAACACCAAAAACAATTGCACGTTAAAAAAAAATTATATTCATAACATTCACTGAATGCAAAACGATGCGAATCTTAAATATGTAGAATTAGATGATTAAAAATCTAACGTTTGTCCCGAAGTAAACTCATCACGCGGAAATTAGTGTGGTCAAAAAGGCGTAAGTGGTACTTCGTCATTGAATAGTATTCAGCGATAACATTGGCTTTGCGTACCTCTCATCTCACAATTATATGTCAAGTATAATCATGTTCATTATAAATGACAATTGAGCGTGTCAATTTTGCTTTAGCCCTATAGTCAGGGTGACCACCGAGCAAAAATATTTCGTACTAACTTACGCAGGAAAAAGGTACTAGATCTGAAAAAAAAAAAAAAAGTACTAAATTTTCATTTGCTTTCGTTTCACTCTATTTAAGACATTTTACGATATTATTATCTTATCATAGATGAACTCAATGTAAAACCGCTAAATTAACACATCTACTACAAATATGAAACGAACAAGTCAAAACTCATCTCACTGTAGTCATCTACGAGTCCAAGAGCTGCAGTTGTTAATCATCATAACAGAAGTCCCAATTGTAACTCTAGCACTTCACATGTGTATTAATTTACCATATAAATTTTAGTCTCATTTTAGTGTTTTAAAAAATGTAACATTAAATTTTCAGTTATTTATTATGCTATTTACATATACAGGGGTTCCCACCCACAAGAAAAACACTGGAAGTATTTATTCATTATTTTTATCAGATTTTGCTAAATTAACTCTTCAGCAACAGTAAAATCTGTGGCTGATGAATGTTTTAATTTTTCTTTTGTCAAAAGGAGTCCATTCTTCAAAGGAGTTTTTTTATTTTTTTATTTTTTTTTGAGATTTCATTACGTGAATCTACAGCCAACGCATTTTTAATAAGATAGTTACATTTAGTGCGTCCACACTTTATTTTCTTAGCAGTTTCACTATCAGGGGCAATTGTTTTCAATAGAGTTGGAAGAGTATCCATAAGCCAAAAAAGCAGATTGTGTTCGTCATCCAGGGCGGTTCCGTTGGTTTGCGATTCCCGAGTGCAAAATTTTTGTGCTCCCTTTCCATTAAAAGTTAAAGGGTCACGAAGTACAATAACACGTTAAGAATCATTTTATTATACTGCACATTAAGAGGAATGTATATTAAAATAAAGAAAAAACATAAATAGTAAAAAAAAACTTATTTTTATATAATAAACAAACATACTCATGTAATGTAACATGGAACATGACAAGAAAAGAAGAGACTCTCAGAATAACTCAGCGTGCAATGGAACGTAGGATTTGTAACATCAGCAAAATGAACATGTTAGAAACACGAGAACTAAGAAAGCGATCAGGCATAAAAGATATGGTAACTGCAGTATAAGATAGACACTCACATAGACCCAGGAATAATAGAGGAACATAGAATATTCAACTGGCAACAAGAATAAAGAGAAAACCAGGAAAACCACCTACTAGATGAGAAGATCCACTAGTGAAATCTATGGGGATAAGATGGAAGAGAGAGAGAGAGGATCGAGATCGTTGGAGGCATCTTTGTGGCCTGCACTCATGGAGAAATCCTGAGTGAAATACAAGTCCATCAAGAAGAAAACTCAAGAAATTCCTAGAATGTTTGTTCACTGTGCTGAGAGCTGTGATTAAAGTAAGTTGTGTTGAAGCTCGCACCATTTATTCAACTACCCAGCCCTTCACTGAATCTTTCACATTCGAAGGGGACAAATATGCACAAACACTTCAGCGTATTATTTATTCCCTATTTTTTATGAACATGTTCGATTATATCGCCCCTAAATTGTGCCGCCCGGGTTCCTTTCACCCCTGTAAGGAAGGGACCAGTCTGCATCATATGCACATAATCTAAATTCTGCCTCTTTATTTTTCCGACTAGTATTTGGAACTGGATTTAAACAACGACATTATACCTGGTGAGCTTCTTTTAGATTCTACATTCTGCTAGTGTTTTGGAGTGTTTGCATAACAAATCAATAAACATTTGCTACCATTAATGCTTATATCACAAAATTTACAATAAGCAGTGCCTCCTTTACTTTTACCTGAATAAATCCAGGATTTAAGGAAGGGATCCTCCAACCATTCTTCTTTGAATTTTTGCTTATGATTTTTTCATCTTTTTAGATGAACCTTGTAAACCTGAATCTGGATCATAACTAGCATCACTCTCTCTTTTATTTGAATTACCTGTGTGGGAAGTGGTTTCTTTAGAAAGTTTCCTTGTCACTTGTCATGTTTAATAGTAAAATCTAAATAATAATATTTCCGATGAAGAATTAAACAAGTTTTTGTTAATAAAAACACTGAACTTCTTATAAGGCTCGAGACGTGTTTGAACAGCAAAGAGTATATTTTCATTGGCTAATGCCAGTCGTATTGCGTGAGTACAGGATCGTGGGGCGGGAGAGAAGACTAGCAAACAGTGAGAGGGATAGGAAAAAAGGAGAAATATTCTTGTATCATTGAATGTGACATATGGAGAGGTGGGAGAAGAGAAAAATATTCAACTCATATGTCTAACTCTCATGTTGTTATTATTACTATTCGTAAGGGAAAAAGCACTAGATCTGTTGGTGAACGTACTAAAACACTAAAAATTTATATTTATAAAACGTACTAGATCTAGTACGAAAGTATTAGATGTGGCAGCAACCAACAGCTAAGATATCTAATCTATCTAATCTAATTGCAAAACCTAGTCCTTATAAGGACTGGCTTAAAGGGGCGAGCAAGAATGCTTTTCATCTTCCCCGTTATCCGTAGAGGACACTGTAGGGATAAGGTGTTATTGAGCTATTATTAAAGCTCTGATCGTGGCAGGAAGGTAACAGCAATATAGCGGAGCCTCAGTTAGAACTTCATTGGCTACAGCATTGCCATCCGTTACCCTCCAAGGGTATTGGATTGAATGAATCAATCATCGCATCTCACGGTCGATTGATTCAATCTTTGCAAAACCTAATGCCCCAACATTCAAATTTATAATAGGTATATAAAAATTTCAAAATGGTGTCTTATCATACGTTTTAAAAAACATTGCAAATTACATTAAAAATCTAAAAATGGTAATTGCAATCTATAAGTTATTTTTATTTCAATAATGTAATTTAGGATAACTTAAATTTAAGATAACGTTACCTATAACAATTCGACTATTTTACATCATTGTAGATGTGAAAAATACGAGAAAAATATTTTCCAGATCATGCACAGTTTTTTTTGCATTTGTATGAAACAGAAAAATTAAAGATTATCACGTCAGATTATGGAGGAAATGCAGTGGGTGACTGTAATATATAACGGATATCACCTGCTAAGGATTACAGACAGTATGTATGCACAGCACGTCAATAGATAAAAGAAAAACACTTACTTTGATGGTCTTATTCTGCAATCTGAGCCCATTCAGAGTATTGATAGCTTTCTCGGCGTCTTCTGGTCGGACGTAATTGACGAACCCGTAGCCTAGACTCTGACCTGGAAAAAAAAAGAAAGAACGTTAGTTGTAATGATTTTATCGGAAAAGACATTGAATGTGTGGTGGTAAAAATATATGTACAACCAAGGTCACAAGAACTTTCACTGGTAAAGATTGTTTTTCTATATCATCGGCTTCAGTAGACACAAGAAACTATCTTTACTCATAATTTTGTGGTTCAGCTTTACTTTTAAATAAAGTAAAATTTCTTTTCACATAAGTTTTTATGCGACAATAAATTCCGTGAATTGTTTCAGGATAGCAAGGGTTATCTTAGAGGATATCGGGAAATGACAAATCCCAGTTATTTCCCCCCTATCCTATATTAGTTTGATTCCAGACCCATTTCCTTGCCCAGAAAGAAATATAATAATAGGAAACGCTCCACTTAATTTGGCGCACGTTCACCAGGGCATAGACACCTCGCCAGGGTGTGTCAGGAAACTACATATGGTCACCTAGGCAACTGGAAAGAAAAACACAGCACTTCGGATATGCGACTAACATGGATGACCTTTACGTAAAAAAAACAAGGGGGAGCGATTAGTATTCTGGTTTACTTGTGAGCAGGTTTTAGTTCCAAGGTCTTAACAAAAAATCTAACGAATTACTTTCGTAAAGTTTAATATTCCCACTTTAACATGACTGTCTTCCCATTGGGGAAGATAGTCATTTATAAGCATCCCATAATGAAACCACAATGGTCACATCAGCCATAATTAGTTTTAATCCATTCCTACAACTTCAACACCTTTGAGAATTTGACTCAAAAGTTTGTTAAATTTATGTTACGTCACTTGATAAATGCAAATTAATACGTTTAATGAAATGAATTTGATTAGACAAGGATTTTTCTAACTATTACAAAATACTTATGGAATGCAACGAAATATTACAAAACAAAAATGTGATTCTGTGATTATTCGAGATCCTATTTTTGAATCTAGCATTTACTACTCCAAATACGGTACGGAATAAGTGGCATGTTGTTCGACATGTTAATCAAATAATGTCTAAACAAAAGGTAAAATGCTGAATGCAAAATCGACAACCTGCCAAACAAAGTATGGAATTTAAATCCAAGGCAGTGTAAAATGCAGTTTTTAAAATGTGACAAAACTTACCTTTTAACGCGCAGTCTCAGTTTATCCTTACATTTATAAATATATTCTAAGCAGATAATTAGTCTAAGTTCGTAGAAGTCAATTATTTCCACTAAACATAACTATATTAAATTAGTCATCTATGTACATAATTCGTTATAATACATGCATTATGTTAATATTGTCAATATCATCACTGTAAAACCCAAATAATCTAAATATTTTTATATTATATCATTACAAAAAATATTAAATCTAAGATTTCAAGGAAGCTTAGAATTAATTTTGAAAATTGCATTTTAATAAAGTAAAATACTTATACACCTAATAAAATTTAAAATAAAAGAATAAAATAAACGTTTGAATATCAATGACCGGAGGATGGATGGATACGAGGAGTATTAATCGACCGTGAGATGCGGTGATTAATACTCTTGGAGGGCAATGCTGTAGCCAATGAAGTTCTAACTAAGGCTTGGCTATTGCTGTTACTCTCCTGCCATGATCAGAGCTATTGTCCTTATCCTTATATATTATATTATATAAGGACAATGGCCGGATCAGAACTTTTGGTTACGTGAGATTCTAATAATAAGCTCTCTTTATTTAAATATTTAAATATAATCGCGATCACCAGCATTGAACAGGATTCTCCTGACCTGGAAAGCTGTAGTCATTTTTTCTATAGGTTCGGATAATATCGATTGACTTGACAGCTTTCTTTACACAATATTTAATAAAAATTGACTTGTGGAAAACTAGTCTTATTCTCTATCTATCCTGGGCATAGATAGAGCATCACACCCTAAGGAATCCGCTTAACTCTTGGATAAGAAATAGGGTATTTATCCTTTGAAGAGTAAGAATGAATTTTGTCTCCTCCTGACCTCTTACAACTAATAAATATATGATGGAAGTTTATTTTGCACTTGGTTAAACTATAATAAATTTAGTTTAATCCTTTATTCCAGTGTGAGCAAACAAAGTTTGGGTCTGAAAATATTTTCAGGACCGAGGCAAGGTGGCAACTCGTAGCAAAGGTGGACCAAGCTCTCATCACTCATTGTCTCAGTATCTCCCGCTATGCATTAAGGGAAAGGCCACTACCCAGACCGGTTTCGACCTTTGAGATCTCGTCAGTAGGATGACGACTTAGTATCACCACTTCTGGGTCTGCCTCCCACTGACGAGACCTCAATGGTCGAAATCGGTTTGGGTAGTGGCCCTTCCCTTAATGCATAGCATTATACATTTCCGTAAGGAGATGTGCTTTGCATGGCGGGAGATACTGAGACGAGTGATGAGATCTTGGTCCACCTTTGCTACGAGTTGCCAACAGAGGCATCACCTTGCGTCTGTCCTGAAAATATTTTCAGGCACAAACTTTGTTTGCTCATAATTGGATAAACTAAATTAATTATAATAAATATATGAAAACTAGAAACTTCCACTGACGTCTGAAAGAACTGTTTCCTTAGAACCACCTTCATCCTCAATGGGTACAAATTCAGCGATAAATTGATAATTTTAGCCTTCACATGAAGTTTAGAGGCCATCAATAAAAAATTATGGGCAGGTCTTTCTGCTCAAATGTGTTTATAAGAATATTAAGATTGTTTTATTTGCTAAACTGATACTTATTCTAAAGTAATAGTATTCCAAGTTAAGAATTATCCTAATCTAACATAGTAGTGGATACTATCAGCCCTAGAATAAGAGCAAGGCAAGTAAAGAAACTAACGGCTAGTTTTCGTGGTTTATATCTGAAATTATTAGCAAAGTGTTACAAAATGGGAACTTGATAATGAATAATTTTTATGAAATAAATTGGTAATCATCCAGTTTCAGAATCCTCCCTCCTAATGGAAAACATGAAAATTTTCCTCGGTCTTCTAAATTATTTATAGAGGATAAGAAATTCAGTTCAAGTGACTGCCCTTGCTTTTTTCTCCTCCCTCTGGCGTTTTTAACCATCCAAATGCCTGTTCCTCAGACAGAAGGCGTATTGTCTGGTATTCTGTTCAGCTCATTTGACGCTTCTCCATTTCATTTGGAAAGAGTCGATGCAGAAGCGATTCTCAACCAATGCAACAAGGTCAAACTCGTTTTGATAAAAACGAAAAAAACTTTTCGTTTTTCTCTCCTCCTCCGAAAGATTCCATGTTGATCGACAGAATGTCGCATACATCTGACTTTCCAAAGTTTAACTAGTTCAAAAACTTGGAAAATTACACTTGGGGCATCTTGACGTCTTCCCTAATAAAAATGCTCGGGGGAGGGAAAAAAATGAAAAAAAAAAATCGAAAAACTGCTACGAACAAGAACATACTATTTCACTTCTTTCTTCCCTCCTTACACGCCCAGGGTTTCGTGATTTCTCTTTTTTTGGCCAAGTTAAATATTAATGGTGTGCGTGATGTATACCCCGATATTAGTATGGGTTCTGTTTCTCAGATCTTAAAGTTAAAATTCCCAAGGAAGAAATGACTTTACGATGACGGGCCATGGATCAACACAAGACCGCCTTTTTTCAAAAGGGCTCCCACGTAATTAGAGGACGCTTGCAGAGAAGAAAATTGCACCAAGATGAGACTCCGCGATTTCTAGATAGAGAATGGAAAGACGTTTTCTTATAGGGTTCGTCGGTGATAAAGTTGCTTTCAGAACTTCAATTCATACGAAGAAATATGTTCGCGAGAGGCGAGTCTCAAACATTCGCTATAAAAGCAGTGCTATGATAGACACAGAAAGGATATCTACAAGCGTCTTCCATCCGTAAATGAGAAGGATTAATATCGTCGACTGCACGGTTCATTCAACGGACTAAGAATTTCGCTTCTTTCAAATATCCATTCAGATAAGATGAAAACTTGGATATCTCTTGGTCTTATTCAATAATTAAAGTACGGGGAAAAATCATTTCTAAAGTCGCATCTGAAGATAGATCGTATTAGAAGCAAAACGTTTACAAACATTAAGATCCTTGAAAGTTTTTTTTAAATATTTTAAAATAATCAACTAATAATTAGATTTAAAAATATTAAGCAAATGCTCCTATTGAACATATACAAGACGAGTGATTCCATTGATTTCTAGAAGGAAAGAATTGCAGGCGAAAGTAGTTGCGTGTGTGTGTCAACTGCGAAAATGTTTTTGGGCATACTAATTCGTCCACTTCTTAAGTAATCTTTAAGAAAATCATACCCTCGTATGATGGGAGAGTATGATTGTTCCCGAAGGTCAAAAATTCCGGATACTTTCGGGCTTCTGAAAAGACTGACCTTTCCAACAGACTCACAAACGATAAGCAAAGAGTTTTGCTTTAAATTTAGGACCATCTCTGATTGCTGTAAGTCTTACTTTCTTTGTGTCTCACAGTAATCCTCTTCCTTTAATGCCTTGCCACTTACCAGCATTAAAGACTCTTTCAAAAACTAGATTAATCGTTTTTTCACTATTAAAATGCCAGAAATTCCATAGTGAATCAATTATATAATATCGCAAGTAGAAAAATGTGGGAATCTTTGTCTAGTAGTGGAGAGAAAACGGCGAAGTGCGAGTACCATTTAGGCTTATTAGAGATCGGGTTATGCTACCCGCGGATGACCAGGCTGACAAACCCAACTAATTAAGGCGTGAGAGACTAAGACATCACACGTATGACACGTTTTAGAGCGAACTACCCCCACCCCTCCCATTCTAGATCTCTCCTGAGGTGATCACCTCTTTTTATTGGAATAAAATAGCAAGTTAAAAAAAACTCGCTCGTCATATATCTATCCTGTTCGCCATAATATAAACTAGATTACTAATACGTTTCTTTATTATAATATTAGTTAAAAAATTTATTAAAATTAAGCATCTTGATAGCAAAAATTACGTTTTTGTTTTAAAAAACGTCTTGAATTAAGGTGTGAAAGCAACCTTAAAGTATTCAATCAAACCATTATATAATAATAAGCATTAAAGATATATTTTCCTATTTGTTTCGGTATTTGTGTGATTACCTAATCTGATACTTGGGACCAAACAGAAACCAAAAGACATTTACGAAAACTGTCATAACATACGCCTACAACAACAAAACTTCTAAGAGGCCTTGTTTCTATGAACACGCGTCAGCAACTAAAGGATTCTTGGTCCAGTAGCATCAGAAGGGTCTTCAAGACGTAGCTTTTTCTCCTGCTAATAATATGGATGCCAGAAACATTCACCACCGAGTGCAGGGATCAGTACCGAGGAGCTGATAGAAGAAACAAGATATCTTAGCTGTCACTCCAGCAGAATCATCTCTGCAAAGTGCATTCACCCAAGAAATGGTGAGAACGGACAGTCTGCAAGTTCATTCCTGTGGAATGGCAGATGAAATTCTTAGTCTTTATCTCGAACATCATCAGGGAAATAAATTTTCCTGCAAACCAAAAGGGGAGACCCCAAAAACCAGTCAAAGAAACCACACCCCCTTGTTTTAGGTAGTGGTGTTGGGGAGAGCATAAAATACAAATACGTTTAGTTTTAAGTATTGTACAGGTTCTAATGTCTTAAGAATACCTTCGAAATCATCCACTAGTTTATTTAGTGGGGTAGAAAGGAGCAAAAAGACCCGTTGTGAATATCTTCGAAAACGTAAAGATGCTTAAAAGATCAAGTTCCTTCTGGATTATCTGACACTTCGATATTTATAAAGATATATTTTTATCTTTCCAACATTCTGCACACCTCATTCAAGGATGAGGTGTGCAGAATGTTGGATTTTCTTGCGAGTTAACAGTCAGGTGCAATCCTAATGACTCAGTTGTAGCCCTTGTAAAAAAATTTAAAAAAATTCACCGTCCAGGAACATACTACTTTGTACGTCTAGTTATATTTTATTAGTGTTGATACAAACAGCTATCAATTCAGGATTGTGAGATTCAGATAGAGCTGGTAATATAGGATGGCTAACAAAATAGATTCCTGGCTGGGTTAGTCGATTCGAATAACAGAGGCTGCACTGGAGTATAGCGAGTCCAAAGGGATAGTGGAACCGTGAAAACCGATATACGAGTTAAATTGTTTGCCACTGGACGCTTTCCTTCACTAGAAAGAATTAATTTCGCTCTTATCCGTCAATCTTCGATATATTAAAATAAAATTATACATCAACATGAATTCTTGGTAAATCAAGAATTTTATTAACTTGGCCCATGAATATTAGAGATGTGCAATATTTGCGAATTCAGCATAAACAGACCTTCCCGAGTTGCAATCCATTTAACCAGCATATCATTCCGGTGGCAATATTAACTGCATTTAAATGCAGTGATTATGAACAATAAACGTCTTCCTCCGTGAAAAGAATCAGACGTAGAAAGTGCCCCTTTATAGGCTTTAAAGTAGTAAGATTGAGATTTGGCCTTGCAACTACTTGAAATTGCGGAGAGATCGTGTTAATCAGCGAGTCTTGAGACATCAAATTTATGGGCAAGACTGCAGTAATTTTACTAGTGATTTGCAAACATAAATATCACTAGTAAAAACAAACATTAAAATAAGTGATTTAAGTCAGGGTACGTTTAGGTCGAAACCCATCCATCATCTTCCTGTTCTTGTTTTGTATTTAAGTCAGGGTATTTCTCGATTATCAGACTTATGAAACAATTTACTGCAGTATTGTACGGTACCCATGATGCAAACGATACCTCAATCTTTATTGTATTTACTGTTTGGTAGTTGATAAAATTGGTGTCAAAATTCTGTTCATTGGCAGTGTTACGGTCTACGAGCAAGTCGCGCTCAACTTCATTACGTAAAATCGAATACTTACAGGGTTACCGTGTTTCAAATAAAACTTGAGTGACTGTTCGGTCTAGTTAGAGATCTACGAAAGCAATGTTTCTTAAACTGTTCCGCCAACCCAGGGTTCCACGAAAACTAGTAGGGGCTTCCGTACAGCATGCAAACATTGATATTTTGTATTAGATGTCGTTTTAGGAGGAAAAAAAAATCTTCAGTGAATAGAATACTGATTTTATATTAAATCGCTTTAGAACGTTTGTAATTTTTCCTTGAAAATATGTTGCAATTCCTTTCAGATAGTATTTAATAGAATTTTTCCATAGGTTTCTACAGTCTCACAAAAGTTTAAAAAATTAGTACTTGGGAGCATTTCTGTTTAAGAGTAGACCAGTATTTCGATGCATATCAAACTAAATTATGTAATGGCCCTTAAGTCATTGTATTACAAACGAGGTTAGACTAGCCGTGGTATCGACTTCATAATAACGAAAGATATCCTAGTATCGGTCACCATTAGACATAACGATAACTTCTCATGTCATCTTAAAACATGGAAATACGTTGCAACCTCTTGACAATGTGCCAAAATAGATTAATAAAGCTTTACTATTTGCTTTGACTGCATGGTTTTCTCTGTTAAAGTACAGGCATTTTGTAACACTCGCCAAGAAAGAAAGAAAAAAAAAAACAGCAAAAATTTGCTTAATGTTTACACAATGTATTAAAATTTTTCGTGTTAAAGTTCACCAGCAATGGACAGTGTGCAAAGCTGGACACCCCCTTCTTCCCCCCCCCCTCCCATCTCTGGTGTCATTTTCAAGAGGACGACACTTGCTCGATACAGGCGGCTGATGGTAAATCAATATTGGCCAACTCCGACTCCGTAGTCAGGACACACAAGCGCGCACAAGTCGACTACGCCAAGGGAAGAAGGTTCGGGGTTTTAACGAGCTAGCACGCACTCGGCGACCCTGCGATGCTATTAAGTAGGCTTAATTGCTGCTGTCTCAGCGTACAGGCGATCCAGAATTGCATTAATCCTATGAAAGGATCGACCTGGATGAAGAGAGAAAGAAAGAGAGGGAGAGGGGGGGGGACGCGCTACGGAATTGGAGATAGAGTTGCTGGTGTAAGGAAATTAGAATGAATGCAGAGCCGCCAGTTCGGTGTGTAGATTGAAGTCGAGAAGCTTTGTAGCTGTGCCGGTGCGAGGTAATTCAATAGCGACGGGGCATTCCCGCACTCTCCCGAAATATGAAACAGATTCTTACCGTTCGCTATTTATGCAACGAATGTCTTCGGAATCTTTAGACTCGTTACTCAAAATAGACAACGTCAGGCGATGTTATAGTCAAGATATATTGTAATTGACGTTGCCTGCCTTTTTGCCTGGCAGAATAAGTTACGGCGCAATCGATTTATTGAAATCTGTTCTTGTAACTGTCAAGTAGACGATTATAAGGAAGATACCCGGGTTTGCATTGTTGCCTAAAAACTTGTTTGACATACGGGGAGAAGATGGAATTGCTTGAGAAGCTAACCTTTCTTCATCTCATTAATCATAGTCGAAAGATAAGAAGCCTTCTTTTTTGGCCTTCTCATCCGTACGTCGTCTAGTATCTTCAGATAATAAAAGAAGGTCATGTACAAGCATTAGGGTATACTAAACGAGCTCTTTTGAATGGGATAGCGTGGCATTACGGCGTTTAACATCACGTACAGATTTCGCATTAAAAAAAAATGAACTCTGAAAATCTTAAGATTGGAACGTAGGTCAAACATGTTTGGAAGCGACTGGAAAACAAGATAGGTTGAAAGCCATATCATAATTAATAATAAATGGACCAGAAATCACTAGATCGGGACTGGAAAACGAACCTCGATATCAAGATTAGCACATCAAACTATTCGCTTGTTGTCTACTTAAACTTTATCAACCAAGTTGTGTTTGGTTAACAAGTTCTGTGTTCGATTCTGTAGCCTTAAAATGTTTTCCTCTAACTGGTGGAAAGTATGTGGGCGATTTAGACTAGAATTTCAGCTTTGTAATCTGGTTTAACATGCAAAATATATAGATAATAATACGTATCCTTGCTTTCCAATCTATTACTTGGATATAATCTCAACAACCAACCAACATCTAAAATGTTTACCAACTGTCGTAAATATTAACGCAAACAAATACCTTCAAATGACATGAGGAAAACTCCTTTGTACCGATTATGTCAGAATATCTTGTGCCCAGGTCATCGAGATAGTTTGTAATCCCTGCTCGCAGATTTCCATCATGTCGAGACTAAGGTAACTAATTAGTAGAATCAAAGGATTAAGTTCTGTAATGATACTAGTCAAATTATTCATTGAATACAAACTATCCTGTCTCCACAACATACTTGACGATTCTGTATCTGGTTTTCATCTTCACTTTCTCGTTTGAACGAGAATTTTCGAAGGTAATGCACGTTCTCTAGCATTTTATCGCAATAGAAAACTCAAAAAGTTTGCAGATATTTATCGAATATAAAATGAGCAGCTCATTTCTCCTTAAAAACCCATAGCTGTCAGTCTGAAATATTTTTGTGTCCGTAACAAACTATTTAAAGTCGCCATTAATAGGCTATGTTAAGAGGCTGCAGAAATAAAACGCATTTCCTAATATTATGACAAATTAATAACTTTAATCACTAGATGGCGCATATACCAAGACAGCTGACGATTTCTTTTGACTATACAAAAGGTGTAAACGTTTCTTGATTTCATGTTGCGCGAAGAAGCGATGAGCACGCAACGCAACAAACTACGAAGATGGCTATCGAAACAGCTGACGTACCTTTAGTTTTCCATGGCTGCTTCCAGTTGCCTGATTATCACATCCACTCACGTTCTCCGCAGGTGTCCGCTCTCCCGACGAACGCTACAGAACACATCGGGGCAAGAAAAACCAAAGTCACGTTCGATATTTGGGATAGTTCGCGCCTTTCTCGTGTGCGAGGTGTCACGTGCCTCCGGCGCCCGATTCCGTCTGGATTTTAGAAGTCGTAAACAGTATGGTGTCTGTTGACCGTCGAAGTCCTGTTATGTAACACCATCACAAGAGTAAAAATCAATTCTCTAAACAGGCTATTGTACCTCGATTTTCACGCCGAAAAAGCATAACATTCATTAAATATCAGTCACAAAAACATCCTGCGATATAAACTGATCTTACTAGACATTTGCCTGGCTAGACTGGGAACCAAAACGTTTCTCATGTACTCAAGTGAAGTTCTTAAAGTTCTTAAAAGAACTGGGCGATGGACTGAGTCTTTGACTCTTTATCCCGTCATCTGAATGAAGAAAATCTGTGTGGATGGAGTGTTGTTGAGCTAAAAAGCTCTAGTCATGGCTGGGTAACGGCAATAGCCGAGCCTCAGTTACACTTCATTAGCTACAGCATTACCATTTGTTACCCTGGAAGTCCTAAAAAGGACTTTTCATTCACCCACTCAAGTGAAATTTAAGACTGAAGTTTATTGTAACTAATTGATTTAAGCAACAAATTGGTGTTATACTACTGTGACCAAATGTGTTCTTGTTCTATACGAAGTATGTCTAAGCGTATAGAATCTGAAGACTAAATATTTGACATTTTAAACTTAATTTCATTATATAAATTAATAATACGTCACTATTTTATAACTCGCAGTAGTTGTAATAGGACGTATATTTGACATTTTAAACTTAATTTCATTATATAAATTAATAATACGTCACTATTTTATAACTCGCAGTAGTTGTAATAGGACGTATATAAGGATACACATTACATTCGCATATTATTTTACTCAAGTGAAATTTAAGACTGAAGTTTATTGTAACTAATTGATTTAAGCAACAAATTGGTGTAAGAAACATATGGTAAAATAATATGCGAATGTAATGTGTATCCTTATATACGTCCTATTACAACTACTGCGAGTTATAAAATAGTGATGTATTATTAATTTATATAATGAAATTAAGTTTAAAATGTCAAATATTTAGTCTTCAGATTCTATACGCTTAGACATACTTCGTATAGAACAAGAACACATTTGGTCACAGTAGTTATAATTCATACAGAGAATTATATAAAAAATAGATTTCATTTGCTTCCCATTTTGTCACTGAAGACTGTTTAAGAACCATTGATACCAAGAAGAAAATGCCAGCTATTATTTCTTCTGCTGAATGATACGAAATGTTTATTCACAAAATTCATAATTACAAGAGTAATTATTCGTTATATATTTTAAAGCAGTTTGCAATAAAACCAATGAGATATTTCGGCGGGGGGGGATGAAAAATCTGCTTTTATATAGTATCTCTCGTCTTTTCTACTCCTTCCACCATCCCCATAAAAAAAATTAAAAATAAGTTAAGTTAGCGTTGCGGGATTTAATAGATGGCGATGACCTTCTATTAAGTAAGGAATAATGTACACCTGCATAATTCCTTACTCTTGGTTTTTTAGTCCTAAGTGTTCCTAAGTGTTCCTAATTACACACTTAGCGATCCAGTTTTAAAGTTGTCACTCAATGATGTATTGTAGAACTTGCAGAACAGTCGCCATCTTTGCTGGATACCTACTGAAGATGCACCATCATCCACTGTCGCAGAAGTTCAAATTTACTGAATTTTAATGATGTCTACCACTGTCTCATTCGTTTTATTTGTTCCTACAGGGTTTCAGTAATCATGGGCTTTCTTGGTTAGCCTAACAAAGCCAGGTGGAAACCTCTCATCTATATTTACAGCCTTTGCCCGAAATTAGGCCAAACTACATACTTCAATAATTGTGAAAGACGATTCTAATTAACGATTACTAAAAAATAAATTTCATTTAAATGTTTCCAATTGATTAGTTCAAAGGTGAATTGAAAATTTAAATCCGATTTACAAATAATCGGTTTATTATTCATGAAACTGGAAATACTGAAAACTCTCCGTTGCATCTTACTAAAGCTCCGTTTGAACCGTAGAGAAACATACTACTCGCTACAAAGTCACAAACGAGATAAGTACACCATTAATGTTTCTAACCAAAAACGAAGCTTTTATTTTTTGATTGACGGGGAAAGAGATATTTGAACAACATCCTAACTCAATCGTTGATAATTGGAAATCCAACCCCGCACTTTATTCCGGTTCCGCCATTTCTAGACTGATGACTGCGTTACATTGTTTTTTTCTATTTTAAATCGACGAAAATCACTCAATTGTATTCCCCTGTATATTGCAAGTCATGTTCTTATGTTTCCATCGTCTTAGAAAGAATCATTATGTTAGTTTTATATTTCAAGATTATTTTTCCTTTATTTTAGTTAAATATTTTGCGACATCCAAAACCGGGTAACATTTTTATATTCGTTTTTCTTTTTTAATGTTTAATACCTTTAATGGATTTCGAAAAATCACTTGGAACCAACGGTTGGAAAACGTCAGCCTGCGACCAGCTTTCAAGAACCAGGCGAAAACAAGTGAATTGCGTCATCTTCATAGAAGCCATTGGTGATATGGCATCAGCGCTGACAAATCCCAAAGAACGCAAGGCTGAACATTTGAGAGAAGCAATTAGTGATAATGCGTATTATTGAGCGAAATGTAAACAATAATGCAAGCATGTTGATCGTTCCATACCAATATAAAAAAAAAAAAAAACATTAGTCAGAAAACGTGTTTTAAATTATCAAAAATGCTTTTTCCGCATTGAAATTCATTGCAATGTTTAACAAGACTCGGATTTTGAATTTTAAGTATCGATTGATTTGTTTATGGAGATTTGTATTCGACACGAAGTTTTAAATTCATCGGGGAGCTCAGGAAGTTTACACACGCTATCAGAAAGTTTAAAACTTCTGCGCATGATCGGTGGATGATGTAATGGCTTTCAACTTTGAATAGATTAGGGCAGTTTGAGTTACAATGCCAGAACACATTTCATGTGAAGTGTATGATTTTATACAAAAGTATGGCATAGTAAGCGCTTCATCTGCCTTGTAGTCTGAAATGACCAGACTAACATATGAACAAGGAAGACTTTCCTTACAGAAAAACTTTCGCAAATGTTGGATAACAGTAACAAGCAGAACAGTTATAGTGCTGACTACTTAAATGCATCTCTTTACATGTTTGCTGTACTAAGAGGAATACAGGTGTGCAAAACCTCCCAAATAATTCATAGAAATTAATCATTTCAGTATTGTGTATTTCACTAACTTTAGCCCTAAACTATTTCTAGAACGAAGTGATTTGTTGCTCTGGACTTTGCGTCAACTAATTCAATGACAAAATCATTAACAATAACCGTAAAAACTTTTGTCGAACGTCGTATTACAAAACGAAATAAACAATAAGATGAATTACATAGTGAAAATAAATACCTCGTGAAAAATAAGTACTTCTGGATGTTTGAATGTCACCAGATGGCGATTACGCGGAGATGCCGTTTTGACTAATTTGTATATTTTGCAGGATCAAAACTCCTGCCACTTATGAGACCGATTAACTCGCTTTCAGCTGTAAAATCCGTAAATATTGCTCGAGTCGAGTGTTTTCCAACCGAATGACAAAATACTGCATTGTGCTCAAGACAACGGTCTAGTATTGGGCGCTCAAGTCTACTGGCACATAAACACTCGCTTGTTAGCGCAACGATTTTTACAAAACCTACAAATATACTAAAAATGGAAGAATCGTGGAATAGGATGACACCCTTGTATTCCACGAATGCTTAATCCTTACATCAACACAGTTGGAGATTACCGCATACGATGCTTCCTGTTTAGATGAGATTCGTAATTAAGAAGCCTACTAATTTAAACAGGATGCGGTTTTTGCTTGAAGATCTTTAATGGGCTTCGTTTAAGAGCGAATGTTATCCCTCACACACACACACACTAAGGTTAGAGATTGTATTTCATTTTCAGCAGCTGTTGACAAGTAGATGCATTGGATCTAAGAGACATGGGAAAGGGGGTGGGATATTTAAATAGCAATTGTTATAGCTTGTTCTTTCTAATAGCGTTTACGTGAATCATTTCGGATTGTACATCATTTTGTCTGCTGTCAAATCATTCTAACGTACTAATGATTTAAGCTGGATATCGTTTCAGCTGAACTACCCAAAATATACGCTGAAAATCGGTGTTAATTACGAGGTTGAATCCGTAGAAAAAAAAGAGTAACGCAAATGGTTAACAACGTTTAAATTCAAGACCGGTCCATTTAATTATCAGAGCAGTTTCATCACTCCCCTACCAAATCAGGACTTGGTCCATTTTAGACTTGAATTAATGAGTTGTCACACCGGACAACTAATATTAGTTCTAGGACAACCGTAATCAGTTACAGCGAATTAAATCCATTCACGAGACGAAGGGATTTTAAACTACACCTTCTCAGTGACTAAGTTTCTTCTTTCTGCGACAAAGGGGGACGAATATTTCCAAGAAATTCAAGGCGCCAACGAGAACTGTAGTTCGTTAACGCAAATCCAAACAGTTACAAAATCAAATGTATGAAGCCATACGAAATAAAACGAAACACCTATTTTTAAGTGCTTGTGAATCTATTTGAATCTTCTTGAAAACCAACCATTAAAAACACAATTCTACGAAAAATTCGAGATTTCTTAAGTGCATGAATTAAATGGTAGAGTTTATTTAAAAGAAGAATTCCTTGAATATTTGATCGACACTTTGTTTGTTAACATCGCTGGTACAATTTCCCTGTTGCATTTTCTTTTTCCACACAGGGATGCGATGCATTATTACATAACACCTCCAGGGAGTCCAAAGACTCATCGAGGGAGGGTACCTGCTCTAAAGCTTTCCGTCTCCACCTTCATCTACACCAACGCCCCTAGTATTTTCACAAACAAACATCCATGCCCACGGCGGGATTCGAACCCGCAGCCTTTTGGGTTCGAATGAACCCAAAAGGCTGCGGAGAGAGGATACGCTAACCACTCCGCCAACCAGGCATTATATGTAGCAATACATTTGAATTAACAGGATTTTGAACGTCTGAAGATGCATCTCTGTATAGGGCTTTTATATTGTTCTTTACAAAACTGAATTTTGATAAATATAAATGGAATCATTTTGCCATTAAAAGCTACAAAAGCAAATCTCACTGATGTGCTTGTAGTGGCTTGCTGACTGTCGTAATGGTCATGACTGTGTTATAATCTCGTGGAGTGAAACGCTATTATTATTGCAGACATGATTTACACGCGCGAGATTTGGTTGTTTATAATTACAGAATTACTGATGAATATTTGAAAGATTTAACTGCGGGTTGTGCTCGGTCCGATTTATCCGTTTTTGTAGAAATAGATACTCGGAATCAAAAGTCATTTAACACCAGAGAAAAAGCAAAGCACTAATAGTTCATACACGCAGACAAACGAATCTTCAGCGAATGTTGTACAATAAGTAGCACCGTTTAGGATTAAAAAAAATATAAAAAAACGCGTTATTTGCTCATTGACTGTTCTCGATCAAATCGAAGTTCAGTGTAAACAAACAATCCAAATAGCCATTAGCAGAGGACCAAAGTTGATAAATTCCCCCCCCCTCCCTGTGGAAAGCTGTGATTGGATTAAGTTGGCTATCCCCTTTGTCTGCTTATCGCTTGTGCTAAGAAATAATAGGAAAGATGCTGCCTTTGCAATTACGCCACAAAAAGTACACATATCAGTCACATCCAATTCATTCTTCTTGCACATACCCGACAAGAAGGCATTAGGAAGTTGAAAAGTAAGCATCTGATTGGATATAGATCGTCTTGTAGGTATTTACTTTTCTTCCACTACCAAAAATACAGGAACTGCCTGTATATATTACATGTTTTGAGTGAAAAACTCTCCTCGCCCCCATGAACTGTTTTGGTAAAGAGGGGATAAAATAACCACCTGTAAAAATGTCTCGTATAAGTTACCTTCATACGAGTACAGGATGAAGATGACAGATCGTATTTCTTTTGTCGACATGTCAATTGGTTTAGTTAAAAATCACTCGATTTTTCTGTAACCTTTCTTGTGCACACTTGAAACCACTTTTTCGGCGCAAACGCTGTTGGTTTCTTCTGCAGTTTCTCTAACAAAAACAATGCGCTATAGGCAGCATAACTCGTGCTCCCCCCCCCCCTTAAAATTGTTTAGACTGACAGTGTACAAGGAGGCTGCTAGGTAGGTTGTACTTCTGCGGGGATTACTATGTATTGGTATTGACTTCCTGCGATTGATCTTAATTTTATGTTGTATCTCCCAGAATGGGCCTAATTAACACTTATCACACGCATCGAAATCTTTAAATAAATTTTATTAGTAAAATATTAGACTCATTAAAATAAAGATTTAATGAATAGGTAAAGTCTTCGAAAAATTTAAAACTTAATCATAGTAGTTTCAATCACATTTTACAAATTTTATTTTGTATAAGTAGATGTTTGTGAAAAGATTTTACTCAAGAAATCCTGATTACAGTGTCAAGAACTTAATAGGTTCACACTACAGCGATCCCAGCAAACAATTACACGATATTGTGAGCCCCATTATGGAATTTCTGAATTTCTTTTAAGTTTCAAACCCTTATTCTATGGCGACTGATTTTAAAATGCCATTTTAGCCAGTTGGATAGGTTACGTTCTCCATTCTCGGTAAGTATGAAGTGAAACTTAAGAATTAGACTTCAAAATTTGATTTTATTTTGAGGAGAATTTATTCTGCGCTTATATTCGCCATATTGGCAAATCAAGATGAGAATTATGAAGCTTCAATATTAATTTAATTTGCATATGATTCCCGAATTTCATACAAAAGTAAGTTTCGCTGAGTTCAAGTGAGCCGATTCTTAAAGACATTTTTAATTCATTCCCTCCAGACCTAGTGAAACGAATAAAACCTTAAAATTAGTTTAATTCATATTAATATAAACTGTAGTAGTCCAATGAAAGCTAGTTTTAAGAGACCGTGAATGTCAATCATTTGACGTGTTTGAGTGCTAATTAAATAAATGCTAATGGAAACGTTAAAAAAAACAATGTACCCTAGAAATGATTAAGTGGCGACCAATTAGCAGAATTATGCTCTTTTAAACAATCAAATGTAATTTTATGGAGAGATTGTGCTCAATTCTAGACGAGGAATAATATTTCAGTTAAGGTTTATCATTTTTAAAGTATGCACGAGCGAACGAAATGGATTATTCAGAATTAGGGATAGTTCAGACCATGAATGTTTGGATATTAATAACTAATCATTGTAAGTACGGCCTAAATTGTCATAATTCGACAACTAAAAAGTCAAAGGATTCATCATCTCGTAAACAGTACGCGAACAGATATTTCCAACGGTATGGAATGTCCCCTCCCGGTAGGAGAGAACCCGCTTACACTGGGCAACTGGTCCTTACGTCCTAATAGAAATTCTTTTCTACTAAAAAAAAAAAAAGATCGCCTTATTCCACTAGAAACTGAAGTCTTGTGCGAGCAACTGAGTATTATTAAAAGCGGAGGATTGGACGGTGAAGAGATTTTCGTTGCACTCATAAGTTATCTTCACCCCCATTAGTAAAAGAGGTAAAGTTTGAACATAAGACTTCTGGATAAAATGAAATCCAGCGAGTCAATTCCTGCTGTTTATGAAGTAGTTCAAACTACTTATTGGTACAATAGTATTATACCAATAAGTAGTTTGTTTTGAATTACTTATTATACCAATAAGTAATTCAAACTCTGGTTTGAAGAATTTACTCAAATGAGAAAAGTTTGCAGGAATGTTATCTGCAGTGAAGGTAACTGCTGAAAACCCTCCCGAGGAACTTGCCAATTGCAAAAGGTAATAAAAATTGATGGTTAAGTTCTATTTCAATTCTTTAACAACAAAAATCACTTTTTAATGTTATTTCCAACACTAAAATTTCCACTTCGTTTTATTTACATGAGTGGAAAGTAAACACTTTTTTCACTCAAAGTAACAAATGACTCGTTTAAAGTTGTCTCAAACTTGGCATTGTTTTCCCTCCAGGCTTTGTCGCATGTACTTTTTTTTCATGATCAGATTAATCGCAATCCTCTGAACTTCAAACAGTATACTATTAAAGAATCAAGATCAAATGTTTTAGTTCCCCTTAGTTTAGTATTAATATTCGTTTGAAGTTAATTTTGAAATATTGAACAAAAACCTAATTTCAAATTAGCTTAATGACTAAGGCGATTACATACAGAATTAAAAATGAAAATGAAGTGCATCCAAAATAATTTTTCTTGGCCATTTCAACTCCGAAAATGTTACTGAATATGGGACTTAAATTCTTTAGCAGAAGCGAACAGAGTTGACTGTTCATGAAAAGAGCAACAGGATTAGCAACTTCAAACAGATTTTAAATACCAGCAAACTATTTCAATAGCACTAAATAAGCCTTATTTTAAAATAAGGTATTTTAATAGCTGGAAAACAATAGATACCGGCGAAAACAAAAGGATTCATAGTAATAGTCTTAATACAAGATAATTAATTGCGAATACCCGCTTAAATTTGCAAAAAAAACATTCCTAAATAAACCCGAATCTTAATACTCTGGTTTCCATGGAAACGAATGCATAATGAATACAGAAAAGATGTTGGGATGGGGAAATTTACTTCAAATTATCCATTCAACATCACTTCTTTAGTGTATCAAGTCCCTTTCCATTTCTAGATTTTGAATAACAGTCGCGCTGACAGATGTATTATTGCCGTGAATGTCTTACTCTTCCAGAAGTATACGTCCATCAGTATTCGATTCCGCTAGCCCGGAGCTGGTCGTAAATAGACGAAATTCTCAGCTTTACTTCTACTGCGCTTGTGCTCGGTAAACTTCGGTTGACTTAAGATGATGGCTCTCTTTGGAAAGCGTGGAAACTCCAGGTAGTCCCAGTTTGGTGATTGCGGATAAAATACGGCTGTAGACACCAAGGGACACAGTCGTGAAACTGCAGTCACCATGTGAGGCGATAAATTGCTCCGCAGATAGCTCGTCGACTTGCAGATGATGTGATGTCTCACCAGTGATGTTTTATTTTAGGGAAAGTCTTCCAGGCAGTTATAGTCGAAAAGAAAAACCCGGTTCTATGCAGCAGTTATGTAGACAGCAGATATTTTACCCTATCTAGCGAGCTATCTATTCATTTAAAATCACTCAACGTGAGGGAATGCATAATTCTCCACGTGTACTATAGTTTAATACTTTAAACTGTTTGTTTTGATAGTAAAAATATCATTTGCAAAGTGAAGAATTCGGATATTTTAATAAAAACAAGTTCCAAACATACGTAAGCAATTAACTAACAAAGTAGCAGATATTCCTTAGGTTCAAATATGCTCGATTTTAATGTGAAAGTCGCAAACGTAAATATTCATTATATTTAGTTAATATGCTAACAGTTAAAATATAGCAATGTGGAAAAACTTGATAAAATACCTAACATTTGTTTTCGTATTCAATCTTTTAGAACACAAATTGCAGATTTCATTTCTATGAAAATAGTTACTCGGCAATAGATTTTTACACAGCGCCTCTAGTGTCGCATCTTTACCGTTTATTTTCATATTTCCATACTAAACTGAAAATCTACAAGTATTTAAATTTTGTTATTGTCTGTATAGTTTGGTATTTTAGAAGTAACAAATATATTTCAAACATTTAAATTTATGAAGTTAAGAATACCAAACAAACATTGGAATTTCGTGCATTGATGTATCAGTGATCGATATTCCATTAAGTGATATGTCCAAATATGATATTTGAGTCTCGAACTTTAGATGAAATTGGATATGAAGACCCTAAATACCAGTAAAGAGAGCAATTAATTTGAAATACTATCTCTATACAACAGAATCGTAAGGCATAACATACAGGAGCCTCACTATTAGCGATTTTTTTAGCACGACCTCGCAGCAAGAATTTATATCCCTTAATACTGGACAAGCAATCTTTTGTTGCAGTGGACTCTTGCGGATGTCTTTGGATAGCTACAAATGACCGAACTGTGGAGAAGGCAAATAATACTGAGAATTAACACAGCTGTCTAAAGTTAATGTTTACAGCATTTTAATGCCCATGAATACAAACTTGCATACAATAAAAGTGCCCTTAAATATGGATAGATGGTGTTTTTAACGCGTTTTCCTCTAAAGGAAGTGTATTTCATCAAGACACCAATATCTAGTTATATCATCGTTTCTAAAAAATTACGTTAGGCGAACGTCACTTGTAAAGAACAGGATTTAACCGTGTTTTGCTAACAAAGGAAAGAGTGTGTGGGTGGGTTTTTTTTTTTCCCCCAGGAACGGACAAAGGTGAGTGGAGTAGCGGTAGCAAGTCTCGGGAGAGCAAACTACGCTTTCCAAATAGAAGCAAGCAGCAAATGTAAGTGCTCGCTGCTATTCGCGTTATGTAAGGATGTTTACCTGGTGTCTGTAGAAGAAAAAAAAAACTTAAGAAACCTTCACGTAGGTGGGGATAAAAAGGTATGAAAACAGAGCATAATCAAGCAGATTTCGATGAATGGTTAGAATAGTTTTGTTACTATGACTACTGTTCACAAGGATTCGAAGGGGGTTGCAAGCATTTAAGTCTATTTAAGTCAGCCCAGAGATACAAACTGCAATTTTGTCTAAAATACCACATTTATATTGAATTTTAAAGATCGCTAAAGAACAGTTGGTGAAAAGTGTCTTTCTATTATGATTGGACTAATGATAACTTCATAATTATTTTCCTTATACATTTTCCGTACATTTGTACTAATGTCTAAAGCGTACAAAAAATAGTTCTATAAAAGTATGAGAACCTAAAACATAATTTAATTTTAGATTCATTTTTATACAAACTAAAAAATAACTGAAATAATTGCATAGCATCAATAATACACCATTTTATTTTTGTAATCGCTAAAATATAACTTAATATTAATGATAATTGGTACTACTTTGAAAAGATGGCGTCTCGCATAGTAGTCTCGCATGACGGTTGTTGTTGTGAAGAATGTTTTTTGATATCGGTGGTGATTAGTGAGTTTTAGATATTGTGAATCTGCTTTGTTTACAGAATAAAAGGTAAGAATTTAACTTTTGATACAATTTTCTGGCCCTAGCCCGTTCTATACGCCATCATACCTTTCCGAAATATATCTTAATATTTCGTACACAAGAATGGAGAATGTAAACGATATCAAGGACGCCATTCAACAGCTAAACAAAGATATGTCACTTGACATTCTCAAATTCATCCTTAAGAAATTTGATACAGACTACCCTGGCTGCTTGAATCTCTTTACTCAAGTAAATGACACTGAAGATGATGATTTAGACATAGAAGAGGACATTACACCTGTTCTACCTACAAAGTCTCCCCGACAGCTCGATTGTTCTCATGAGGAACAATCTAATAAAAGACGAAGAACATCGGGAGGTGAACTGGAAGATAATGTATCAACTCAACAAAATCAGATCTCCCAAGACAGAAAAGAAAAGGTCCCTCCAGTTATCCTTCGAGACAAAAACAAATGGACCTCAGTCTCAAGATCCCTAGGAGATCATAATATCAATTTTTCCTGGGCAAGAAATACGGAAGAGGGTGTAAAGATCCACCCTACCACTGTCACCGATTATCGCTTGATGACCAAATTGTTTGACAACTCCAAACTGCCCTTCCACACCTTTGCGCTAGCAAGCGAGAAGAACTTAAAGGTAGTTCTAAGAGGAGTGGCTGAAGGCATCTCAACTGATGAGATTACAGCTGACCTCATCAATCAAGGACTGACTCCAACCAAAGTCACTAGAATGTTGAGATCAGATAAAACACCAATGCCACTGGTGTTGGTCGAAATCTCTAATGCACAAAAAAGCATCTATGAATTAACGGACATCTGTAAGCTTAAAATCACAACCGAACCTCTAAGGAAGAAGGCATCGGCAGGGCAGTGCCACAGATGCCAGAGGTTCGGGCATGCCCAAAAACTGTGCAGAGCTGCATATAGATGCCTAAAATGCGGTGAGGGTCATCAAACCAACTCCTGCACCAAACCCAGGTCAACACCTGCCTGTTGTGCCAACTGTAGAGGACCACACCCCTCTAATTACAAGGGTTGCCTTTTCCATCCAAAAAACCGTGGATCATTAAGAAGTAACCACGCTCCTCCAAGAAATGACACAATGCACATCCAAGAAGTCCGCCCTCCAGAACATATTACCTCACATTCAACATCACAGGAAGGCACTAGACCATCAACCATGTCCAAATCATATGCAGAAGCGGTAAGAACCCAGACTTCTTCATCACAAGAGCAAACAAGCTCTAATCTCACTTCAGCTTTAACCTTGTCACTTGCAACAATGCTGCATGAATTCAGCAAAGCAAGCACCTCACCATCCTCCAGAAAAAGATTCTACCTAGAAACCCAATCCATACTAACAGCTCTCTATAATGTTTAAAAAATTTAAACCAAATTCTCTCATGATAACAGCATGGAATGCCAATGGCTTAACAAACAAAATTCTCGAGCTGCAAGAATTTGCAAAAAGATACAATCCAGACATAATCCTGATCAGTGAATCCCACCTCAGACCATCAAACAATCCAAAACTAAGAGGTTATATTTTATACAGGACAGACAGACTTAACTCTAGTGGAGGTGGAACAGCTATCTTTATCAAAAATTATTTAAGCCACAACTCGCTGACCAACCCCCAAACTCTAAACCTTGAGGTGACGGGTGTGGAGGTGCACACAAATAACGCTGGCAAACTCAAAATCTACGCAGCGTACAATCCTCCCAGTATTCCACTATTGACAGCAGACTTAGACTCCATCCTCGGCTCCACAGATTCCATAATCATAGCTGGAGACCTTAACTCTAAACATACGGCTTGGTTCAGTTCGTCAATCAACACCAAAGGACGTACCTTATACAACTACACATTACTCAACTCATCAATAGTAGCTGGACCCACTGAGCCCACCCACTACAGCCCATCAGGAAGTTCTGATGTATTAGACATAGTTATCCTCAGAAACATCAAATATCAATACCAGCTGGAGACAGTAGAAGAGCTTAACTCAGATCATAATCCCATCCTACTCAGGTTAGGACTTCAAGACCAACTCTCTCCCCATCATTCTTTCATACCATGGGACAAGCTCTCTAAGGTTCTTCCAATCCACATCGGTCCTCCCCCTGTCATTCGTAAAAAAGAAGAAATAGATCAAGCTGTAAACAACTTAACTAGGCAAATCAACACAGCAATAGCATCAGTCACTCAAACCACTGTCTTCCACGCTTCCAAGATCCCAGAAGAGATAATGGACCTGATTAGAGCCAAAAACAAGGCCAGAAAGCGATATCACAACACCAGAGCCCCGCAGGACAAAGCAACCTTAAACACTTTGAACAGACAGGTTCGAGAAGCCCTCCAGGTCCACAGAAACTCCAAATGGGAAACCAAACTGAAAGAAATCAACCCAGAAGATAACTCCATGTGGAAGTTTGTAAAATCTCTTCGTACCAAAAGACAACCACTTCCCCCTTTAAAGACCAATCTTGGAGTTGCACACACAGATGAAGAAAAAGCAGAAGCCCTAATTGACAATCTGGAAAATCAATGCAGCCCATCTTATGCAAACTTAAATATCAATCTTATTTACAAAGTCCATCGTAAAGTTAGAAATGCACTAAGTCAGCTTAAGGATGATTCAGAAACCATCATCCCCACATCTCCAACAGAAATAATAAATATCATTTCCCATCTGAAGAATAAAAAGGCCCCCGGCCCTGACGGCATTACCAATAGAATAATAAAGCTACTCCCACGGAAAGCCATAATTCATCTAGTTAATATTACCAATTCCATCTTAAGATTCCAATACTTTCCCTCTGATTGGAAAGTCGCGGACATTATACCTCTGAAAAAACCTGGTAATAACCCACAACTTCCCCAAAGCTACAGGCCCATCAGTCTTCTTTCCTGTCTTGGCAAAGTGACAGAAAAGATCATCCTATCAAGACTGCAAACAGCAGTGGACCAACAGAAAATAATCCCAAATGAACAATTTGGGTTTCGCAAAGCTCACAACACGGTGCAACAAATTCACCGACTAACAGAACATATCACTCATGGTTTTAACTGGCACCTTCATACTGCTGCTGTATTTTTGGATGTTGCCAAGGCTTTTGATAAGGTCTGGCATCAAGGCCTTATCTTCAAACTAATTGAAAACAATATCCCAATTAAACTAGTGAAACTCATATATTCATATATCAATGAAAGATACATGCAAGTAAAACTCAACGGAATTGTTTCTTCAAGGCGCAGAATCCAGGCGGGAGTACCTCAAGGTTCTCTTCTGGCCCCAATACTTTTCACAACTTACATGGCAGATGTTCCTCTCAACCCAAAAACTACTACGGCTCTTTATGCCGACGATACCGCTATTCTGGCCAGATCGCTCAGCCCTCACCTAGCAATCACTAGACTCCAAGGAAGTATCAATGAGCTAGCAAACTGGTTCACCAACTGGAGAATTCAAGTAAACCCCCTCAAAAGCTCAGCCATGATGTTTTCAAGAAGAAAGATCTGCAACAAAGAAGACATCCTGCTCTCTGGTCAAAAGATCCCATGGCATTCAGAGACCAAATATCTTGGGGTATTGATGGATAAGAAACTCCTTTTCAACAAACACATCAATCTCGTTTGTTCCAAATCTTCCAAAGTCATAGCTCAGCTCTACCCATTGATCAACCGCAAGAGCAAATTGAACCTACATAATAAATTGCTTCTTTACCGGATGGTAATACGTCCAGTCATCACCTACGCCTCACCAGCATGGAGTCACACTTCAAGATCAAACATTTCAAAATTGCAGAGAATCCAAAATAAATGCCTTAGGATGATCCTGGATGCACCGTGGTTCGTCAGAAATTCACAGATTCACCGAGAAACCGGCATTCCATACATCTCCTCCCTTCTTCGTGATCTTGCAGAAAAATTCTTCGTGAAGTCAAGTTCACATTCAAACCCACTAATCGTGCAAGCTGTCAATTACAATGAGACTGATTACTACAAACACAAAAGACCGAAGGCTATTCTTCTCTCAACTGATCATAGCTAACACTACTGCCCTCAGAGGGCGAGCTTAATTGCTCACAAATCTCCCATTCCCAAATAACTCTCATTACAGATAAAGGGGAATATGAAAAGCACTTGTGCTTCACCCATCCTGTCAGTAACGTCAATGGTCAATGGTGGTTGGTACTACTTTGAGAAGAAATGTCTTTCTGCAGAGTTCTGCATGTTTTGAATGATTTGTTTTGGAAGTTATGATATAAATATAAATAGTATATAAAAAAATACCATTGAAAGTTAAAAATTCAAATATAGAACAGTCAGGTGTGTGGCTGTGATGACTCTTCATTATGAGCTATTTGGGTTAATGATTAACTTCTCAGATATTTAAATCTTTATATAAAGGATCGCCATTGTATAGTATTTTATGATCAATATGATATTGATGCACTAAAATACAAAAGCATTTACAGAAGGCGAAGTTTATAAAAAGGTTTATTGAGAGTATTTCCTGGCAATAGGCGTCCCATGAGATTATTTTATGTTATTTTCAGCGAAATGCCACTTTTATATGGTAAACAGCTAGTTCACCAATGTTTAACGAATATCAGTTAAAGAAGCATTTAATAGGTTATATAACTTGAAGTACTTATAACTTTGCATTTAATTAAAGCAAAACTTATTTAAAAACATCTCATGGGTAATTGTGACCTATGGACTTTAAATTCCAACTATCCTTGTGCTGAAAAAGAGAAAATTAGGATAGTCATTCTTCCACCGGAAAGAAAGTATTTCTACTGATTGGTTACCAGATTTGGAGCATGAGTCCGTTTCTAGAATGTTTTTAAAGTTTGTAACTATTTAAAATTGTACTAGCCACTGTGTGAAGGATTAAAAATCAGTTAAGTACTATCAGCCAATATAAAAAAAAGATCTTTTAGAGTACTGAAATGGCCGCATTTTCAGGCCTAAAATCGCCATACTGCAAAAGAGGCAGTTGGTTATATCCAACCAAGCCGAACTTCGTCTTTTCAAAATAGCAGTCCAAAGGTAAGTTATGATTTTTGCTGGAGATGTAAGTCTTTAGAGTCAACTATTGAGCCCGAAGAGAGAAAATTTTCCTTGTAATCCAATAGATGGCAGCACAAAAAATCATTTATACTAGTACTTTTGTAGAAAACAAGCATTTCATGCTCACTTTTATCAGAATGTATGGCTCATAATTAATGACGTAATCATCTTAATGAAGAATATTGCTAATATAAAACAGGAGTGGAAAGAAAGTTTATAGATATGTATAATGGGTTGCTCGAATTCAATGAAACTCATTTGTGTTACGAATGATTGCTCTAACTCAATGCAAATAAGCTCCTTGGCCACACATCTTGCAAAGACAAAAAATAGAATATTTCCACAAAAAAAGCTAGCTAATATTCCCATTTGAGAACGGTTTCCTAAGATCTGTCAAAACACTTACAGCTAGTTGCTTGTCCAAAAACTCTTTTCATTATGCATCGAACTCAAGTTATTCATGATTTCAGGTATGTTCAACTTCGTGTGGACTGAGGAATAAAGTGATTTTCAAAAAATTATATGTTGAACAAAATCCATATGATTATTCATCTGTCAACTGCAGGACTAATCCTTTCACATGATGGTTTGGTTTGCATCGCTGCTGACACGATGGACCGACTTCGCTTTATTTGTAATTACAGTGTTCTTAGGCTGGTTTACGGATTACAATGCTAACACCCTAATGTTACGGATGATTGTGGTTTACAAATATAGTTTCTAATGTACCTTCAGAATAGAAAATAAACGTTTAGGAGTTAAAATGAGCACATTTTACAACTTAGAATTCCAATAATATTCATATCACTCGATTATACTTAACACATCCATTAATAAGGTAGTTTAGCGAATTTATTCGCTTAGTTCCGAGTGAAATACAAAACATCGAACATACTCAATCTTGGGCTACTCTATGACAGGCTAATGGGGTTAGGTAGGGAGAACCATAAGTGAAATCGGTCCCAAATTTTTTCCCTCAGGGTATTTTATAATTATTTATAAAATACCCCGAGAGAAAAAAATCGGTAATTTCCCCGCTTCTCTAAATGGGGACACTTCAAGTTAACATTTTCTTTACTATAGTACTATAAGTTGAACACTTATTGTCTGTAGGAGATATCTTAAAACGTATAAAATTTACTAAGGGATTATTTTACAAATTCATCTCACGTTACACTTTGTCCAGAGTTTGTCGGTAGAGTAGACCTGACGCGCTAAACTGTCGTGCTGCCCTGACTAACCTTCTCTATATTTTACACTTTAAAAAGCATTCATCACACTCGGAGGGTATCGAATTCAAAATCAAGGGAAAAGGTTGTTCTCACGACCTGTTTATGTTAAGAAGTGGATTCTTAAGGCAGGTATACTTCTGCAATAAATTTGCAATCATACTCAATAGTAGAGATAAGTGGTTCCCAATCTTTATCCACTTGTGTACCCTTTTTTAAACCATTTCTATAAATTGCACCCCTTGTTTTTAAATACTGATACTTTTGTTCTGATTTTTAAATACTGATACAGTGTCTGTCTTAATGTAAAATCGTTTACTTTACTTGTTTTTCCGCTATTACTGATTATTTTTCGTGTACCCTGAACGGCCCAGCAAGTACCCCCAGAGATACTCGTACCACCGGTTGGAAACCGATAGTATAGATGCTAGGATATAGTCAGTTACTTATTCTGCTATTACTACGCAAGTTGTTTAATTTCTAGAAAGGAATTTCAACTAGATAAAATATCTTCAATATTCCGAATCAGGAATCGCTAAACAAAATGCAATTCGTCGTTTCAAACAGAAGTGTGTTCGCATTTAAACTGCATAACACGCACATAAAAAAAAATCGAACAAATATGTGGCAGGTGTTTGCATTTCCTTTTCACGAAATATTGATTTACAGTATATAACTAAACAGTAAATATTAACAATTATAATCGTCAAATTTGTAATAACAAATATTTGACTTTGTATTATCGATGGTGTTTTACCAAATGTTTTAAAAATTTGCAATTGTTTTAAGTGACAACAGCCAACTACTTTTGTATCCAAATGTAAAAAAATTGAGGAAATGCTTCAGATACGATTAAATAAATTCAAGCAGAATGAACCAACAGTAAATTTGTTTCCTGAGCATCTCAGGAAATTTGCTAAAAACTGAATTTTAATCGCATCTCTTTACGTGTAGATACCCACACCTTTTTTCTTACATAATTGACATATAAAGTAAATATATAAAGGACTATCCCCTGGTAAGTACGTCAACCAGGGGATAGAGTCCTTTTCAGGACTTCCAGGGCAGCAGATGGCAATGCTGTAGCCAATGAAGTTTTAACTGAGGCTCGGCTATTGCCGTTACCCAGCCATGACTAGAGTTTTTTAGCTCAATGACACCCCATCCACACAGATTCTCTTCATTCAGATAATGGGATTAAGAATCAAGGACTCAGTCCATCGCCCAGTTCTTTTAAGGACTATTTAAGAAAGTACGTTTATCAGTTCTCAGTGGATCTGTTGGTAAATGATAGCAAGCATATGACACTGAACTGCCACATGTAATAATATATGTCCTTATATAGTTCCATACTTGAAAACGTAATTCAGATTTAAATGAGTCCAAAATTCCATTATGTTATCTGGTTCCTTTATCTGGTTAAAGGTTCTATTTCATATATATATATATATATATATATATATACACACACACACACACACACACACACACACACACACACACACAGATAAATCTCATTCGCGTTTTCCAATTTAAAAATTTTGTTCAGGAGTCAAATAGTATGCAGCAGTGGCCGATACAAAATTCTAGCTTAGAGTACTTTAAGTCTTTAAAATGAAAGAGGCTTAGCTTTGACCTCCTACTCATTGCCAGTAACTAGACATAATTGGCTATTTATCTGCATCAGAATTACCATATTAATGATTGAATAGTCTTCAATTGAATCTCTGTCGCAGGTTGTTCGGTTCACACTTGACGTGAAACGTATACCACTATGAAATCTTAGGGATTCTAACAAGATTTTTCTTGTTTGAATGTTCCACCCTCTTGAAGCTCATTTGAGTCTTTCCTTGGCCCCTTTTCGTTCCTTTAGACGCCAACATAATCCACACGGTATACATAATGGATCAAGTCCCTCACTCATAACTTCGGTTAATTATGGTCCCGTGTATAATTATGGCATACGCTTGTTTTTATTTTCTTCGTTGCTTCTGTTTGCAGTTTCTAAATGCAATTATGAGGAGAAAGGAATTATTTTTCATTTTTTCTCGCGAAATGTCTTAAGACCGAGTTGTTTGCTTTATCTAAAATGTTTTTCTTTGCTAATTAAATTGCGATTCTTATTTGTTTAGCTGTGTTTCTAAAAGCATGAACCTTTCTTAGATTAGCTCACCTCCTTTGGAATCTTATATAAAGCAGACCGTCTTAAGTATCTGGAAAGTTTAAGTAGATCTTTTCTTAAATATGCAAAACAGAACGAAAGATTTTTTTTTTTTTTTCAAAATGGAAGCTGTAATTATTTTAACAATAATATACATATCCAATGATTTTTTTTTTTTTTTTTTTTTTTTTTTTTTTTTTTTTACAGCAGTGTTTAAAGCTTTAATTGTGTGAGTAATCTTTGCAATCGGTCGTAAGAGTAAAAACAGCAGATTACAGGTTTTTTTTTTTGTTTTATATAGAGCGCATTCTAAATTCTGCGATTTATTTCTATAAATTTATTAAGTATACCTAAATTCTTTAATCTTCAGTATTAAGACTTTAACAAAATAAAACTGTATTGAAAAATCAGAGGAAATTTTTGAAAAACTGATTTTTAATCGCATTTACGTGTAGATATCTACACCCTCGCATAACTGATCACACACACACACACACACACACTTGGATGGCAGTGCTGTAGCCAATGAAGTTCTAACTGAGGCTCGGCTACTGCTGTTACCCTCCTGCCATGATCAGAGCTTTATATAGCTCAATAACACCTTATCCCTACACTGTCCTCTACAGATAACGGGGAATATGAAAAGCATTCTTGCTTCGCCCCTTTAAGCCAGTCCTTATAAGGACTTTAAGAACAGTTCTCAATGGATCGAGTAAGCTTCCAAAATCGAAATATTTTCTTCGAATCAAATCATTAATGGCATTTAATAAAAAAAAATACAAAACGTTATCTGCTTTATTAAAATTCATTTATCGTTATGTAACAAACAGTTTTCCCAAACTAAGAAAAGGCCTTTTGGCGTAAAAAACTTTCTGAAACACTTAAATGTCAAGCCAGTAACGATTTTCATCGACTTCCAACAAGGAATGCTTACGGTTGCGAGTCACAAATGCAGATAAGTAAATGTGCGAATTCGATGTTATAAAATTGTTATCAAGTATGGAAATTTCCTGAGGAAGCATTTCGAAGAAAGTACGTGTATGGTTGTGCAATATTTGACAGTCACATCCGCAAGGGGGGGTGGGGTGATCGTTATTTACAAGGATTTTTACCTTGCAGTAAATACAAAATGACGCTGTTACATGAAAGGAGGGAAACAGTTACATTGTGCAAGTTTAAGTTTCTTGAAACTGATAAATGTCTTGAAAAATATGAAGTCATAAAATTATTACTTTAAGATCTTCGCATTTCGACATTGATTCTGAATTTTTCCAAGAAAACAGTGAAATTAGAATCTGGTGTTAGCACTTAACAATTCATATCAGCTACATTTTGTTAATTCGCAAAGTACGCTAATAAAAACATGCAACGTCATAAATATTGATTATTAACGACCTTGTCTCTAGAGTTATATTATTTTTATATAAAAAATATAAGGGTTTTTTAATACTGTTTTAAGAATAACTAGAAGTATCATAAATTATATCTTTAGTTTCGATATAGTACCTTAAGTTTGGATTGCTAAATAATTTAGACATTTTAGTTGTAGTAAAATTTAAAGTTTAAACTAAATAACTATTTCTTAATAACGAAAATCAGTCATGATAACAAGGAATATTAACACCCAAATTGTGCATATTTACATTTTCGGCCATCAGGATGGTTATAAAGTTTCTTTATGACGCTACTAGAGGGAGATGTGTTTCGAAATAAACTGCGATCCATTTCAAAAGTTTGGCCTTACTGTTACCATATAAATCACGAGATTTTAGAATGCTCGTTATAAACTTTAACTTAATATATATATTTCCTTAAAAAAATTATTTTAAGTGGCTGGGAATTTATTAAAAATATTGACCAGGATTTATTCTAATGTGAACTTCGACTGACCTCCCAATTGCTGCACGAGATTTTGATAATTTGGCTGTTTACATTTGCTCTATAAACAGGAAATGTGAATAGTCTGTTAACGACACTCGCCTACCAAAATTGAATCTGCTTAGTCACGCGATACATATAATCGATAACGCTCAACCGTAACCAACAACGACCCTGCACCATTGTCTTTTTTCTTCCCCACCCTCGAAAAGCTCTCTTCTCTTCGCAGCTGTCGCCAACGTCCGGCCCATCTGTTCCCTGCATACTGCACAGAGCCACACTAAACTACAACGATAGTTCTTCGTTATCGTCCCCCACGTTGACTTCCCCCCTGAACAAATATAACAGCTGTATTGAGTTGCTAGTCGCAGGCCAAATTTCGCCCCCCCCCCACCTCACTGTCCCGTCAACACACTACCCTCTGCCTGCACTTTAGAATCCCCATCCCTTACTGCATTTCACGGGGGGAGGGAATAGTACACTGGAGAGGGCACACGCGCGCGCAAACTAGTAACATAGCTTTTTTTTTTTACGATTCTCCCCCTCCCCCTTTTACAGCTGGCGAAAGGTTACGGGGGAGGAGGGATGTGGAAACGTGGAACAGCTGATGTTTCAGCTGTATTCGAGCATGTAACTGTTATCCTTGAGCAAAAAAGTAACTGTTGTTTCTTTAAGGTACAACAACGCTTGCAATATTCACTTCAATGAATTCAGAAAAATTATATTTTTACATAAAATTTTAAATGATATATAAAAATAATTAATATGGAATTTTTAATTTAATTTTATTTTAAAAATTTTTAAGTAAAATTTAATTTTAAAGCTACACCTGTTCTAGAATAAAATAATTATTTATAAATTATATTATACTTAATTTTAATAAAATAATATTAATAATAATATTAATTATTTGAGGTAAAATTAATATTGATTCAGGTAAAATTTAATTATTGAAGTAAAAATAATAATGTGCAACTGAAAGATAGCATTTAATCTTTTTTGAGTAATGGAATGCTCTTAATTCTAAAGATAGTGCATCATTAAATTGAGTTAAATTCGTCTTCTGCTGTTCAATTTCTCGATTGGTTTGAATCCAACCATTCAAACCTTACCTCGAAACGACTAAAAGCACGCAAGTTCTGATCGAGTGACTTCCGGCGGTGGCAGGAGCGACAGCCTGCATCCTCACTAGCACCAGGTGACAGGAGGAATTGATCAGACGCGCGGGAAGTATCCCAGCTGTCTTCTTTGTCAAATTCATTCTTTTCGCTTTAACTGGAAGGCGACAATGCGCCCGAGACAAGCACACACGCGCGCTGCCGCACCACACACGATATGGATGCGAACAGAAGGGGAAGGTGAATGAAAGAAGGGAGGGGGGAGGGACGAAGATTGGGTGGAGTATATTGCCTGGCGAGTTTGCGTTCATCTTTTTCGACAAAAGACATGAGATGGTTCGTTTACAGACTGGGAAGTTGCAGAAAAAGTGATCTCTTTAACTTCGGAAATGGCTGATGCCAAGCGTTAAAGATGTTCGTAAGAATTAAGCTAGGGTTCTTTTATCAGGCAAAAACAACAAATAAGATTGACCATAAAGCTTATGGATCTAACGCGATATAATTGCACATTAAATATAAGGTACTTAGTGTATTATCGTGTGTGTTAGAAACCATATTGTAATAAATCCTAATGGAATTAGGATTTAAACATTCTAACGGTATTGACTATAAAAATTAATCCTCTAAAGATAAATAAAAATATCGTAAATTATATATTATATTATTTCTGAAATAGATTTCAGCTAATCTATTTTTTATTCTGTGATATTTAAGGTTATCTTGGAAACCATTTTATTTTTTCAATATGAAACATGGACTCGTGCGCCGTTGGTAAATTATATATTCATTACGTATATTGTGTGTGTCTACACACACACACACACACACACACACACATAATGAATTGTCTTTCAGTGAGTGAAAATAAGATTCGTAGGAATTGAAATAATTATGTTTGTCATTAACTGAAACAAAAAAGAAATGGAATTATTTTACTTGGAGAAAGTCACTAATAGTGTGTGTATGTGTGTCTGTTATTTTTTGTATATTGCTTTGATTGTGATACCTGAAGAAGTTGATCCATTCAACGAAACTAGTAAAATCTTTTTAAATAAATTCTCTTTATCTCTCGGTATCAGTCATTTAAAATAATTCATATTTTCTACCGAGTAAAAATGAATAATCATAATATATATATATATATAGTAATGAATTTTGGTGCATTTAAAAGAAAAAATTCACATGGAATTACGTTAGCGTGCGCACACACAAATAGTGTGGAAGAGATTTAACTGACTCAAATTTTGACACAGAAACAAAAACAAAATTAATCTGCAACATTTTACCTAGGGGGAAGAATAATCCCATTCAAGGAATAAAACAAGATTTCATTACTAGCAGATAGACGCCAATCATAAAAACTTAAAGCGGGAAGGTATCGTTGTGTAAACAGAGGCTTACGCTAACGCCAATACTGACTTATACCAAGAATGCTGACCGGTAGCAGTTAACAGAATTAGGCCTCACGGACAATAACAGTCCGAGGACGCTAATTGATTTACCAGCCTAGGATAAATGAATTAAATGAGCCGCCATCAGTGGTCTAGGCCTCCGTGCCTTGTGGCTCCTCTGTCAGTTACACAATTTCTAAGGAATATGTTGGATGGCCTGGAAAAGGGGGGGGAGGGAGGAGGATTACAGCGAGTAATAGCTATAGCCGCAGCTAATATTACCCGCAATTTGTGTTCGCGTTGTCCCTCACAAGATCAAGATTAATTTGAACTCTGAGTCCATTAACCTTCGTGCAGATCATATGCGACGTCTGTCATTGTGTCATTTGATGTTTCAATTTGGGATATTCGATGCCGCTTGTGGACTACGGGAAACTTAATATTTTCTCTCCATTTAAAATTTGATTTTCCTTGGTAAGTGATGGAGTTTGTAATCAAGCGGGCTATGATGATTGTGAATAAAATAAGCTGCCTTTATCTTAAATTATGGTTTTGAGACTAACTCCAGTAACCTCAAGATAGTTTTAATTCGTAACTAGTTCTAAAGGGTAAATTTCAAGTGGGAAACTAAGAGGATCTCTAAGAACAAAAGAAACATCAAGAAAAGATCAAGACAATCCAGAAGCCGAACGCACAGGGATGGCTTTGATATACGGTTACCACACATCGCTTTCTGGTTTTGGCCCACATTTAATATTCGCTTTCTCTTAATCGGTATTGCGTTTAAAATAACGCTATGGTGCATTGAGTTATTTAGATTGTAATTATACTCCATCTTGAAAATGTGCGAATAGTTAAGTCTCATCGTTCGTTGTGGCATTAAAATCTCTGACACGCATTCAACTCTTCGGATTGTAAAAGGTTCGAGTTGTACATGGATGTAAAGCGTATGTTGCAGGCGTGCACGAGACTCAAGAAACGGTACATATGTTCGTCAGTGCTATTTACTATATTGGCATGGGAGTTTAGAAAGCGTCGGTGATTTCAGCTTCTATTTAACAAATGTCTTTTCTCGAAGTTTAAGCATGTAGAAAAGTATCCAACTATATCACTTACAAAGCAAGTATCTCGTGAAAGTATGTACACTGACTGCTTCTAATCCACCTGAGACCGACTCTGAAACAGTTCTAGCGATAAGCCTGGAAGTGCAGCATCATATCTTGAACTCGATCTAGATTTTCACTTGCAAGTTATGCTAATACTTTGGTACCATCAGAGTAGAAAGGTCTCGTGAAAGAATGCGTTACAAGCTGAAGTATTAGTGTTTAGAAAAGGATACAAAAATATTCGAAAGCAAGATCTGAAAAAATATTATGCGATGTAATCCTTTGTGTTGACAAAGATGTTGACAGTTACGAGAAACACAGAGGGGAGGGGGGAGAATATGATTCCGAAGAAGTTTACTTCGTAGACTAGAATTCTGCACAGAAATATCTTATCCCAGTAGCAGGATATGTATATAAAGGAATCCTATGAATCGGCTCCTTAAATAATACAGGCAGAATGTCTGCAGTAACAAAAAGGCGTTTAGGTATGCGCCACAAGATGGTATTGCATTTTAGGCAAATAGGACAGTCAGGCTGATGGTTTCCATGTTGAAATAAAGGAGGAGGATAAAGAGCAAAACGTTTGTTATCCCTTGTGAAGACAAAAAAAAAATTTCACTTACCATCGCTTCACATTAAAGCTAACTTTCTTCATTATTTTTGAAATTATCGACTCATACTTGAAGTGGCCCAAAAAATTGGTGGTTTTTTTTTTTTTTTTTTTTTAACAAATCAGCAAAGAAGAGCAACTGAATTCGCAAATATGTATGCTATAAGTTCTTATGAAATGTGAACGATTTCAAATTCTGAAAAACGAGCAGTTTTGAACACATCTGAATTCTTCACGACAAAATTCAAAACTGTCCTACTTTCGCTCCAAGGCAAAAGAGAAATTGAATTTCTTGGATTGTTAGCAAATTTCTTACCTAAATTCCAATGTCTACGGAAATGTTTCAAGTTATTTCTCTTCCTCCTTGACAGGAATAGAAAGAGTAAGAACATCCTCTAAAATGACTTGTCGAGTAGCACTCTTAACGGGTGATGAGTTAAGCACTGACAGTGGGATTTTCCAGAAACGCCAGGAAAGTTCTTAAGATTAGGTGTGTCAAGAACGTAGACAGAACTGTTCGCACTTCATTTGGTTGTAAACGAAGACATCTATTTAAACGGTAAAGTATTTTTGAAAGTGCCCCCAACATTTGCAAAGAGAAGTTCGTATCATGCGAGTTCATCTGCCTCTGCTACTAGTTGTTTAGATATTGAAATAATATTCTAATTATTTTTCGGTTTTCTGAGAGAAGTCCGTCTGTCTATCTAATTAGTGACGATTGTGATGTCTGCCTGTAATGGTTCTGGAAACCTTTAGCGCATTACCTATGGTTTGGTTAGGATAGGTTTGTGAATCCCAAACCACAAAGGCAGCCTATAGTGATTTTGTTTTGATAATACAGAAACTGATCTAGAACTTTCAAGCCACTTCAGTTCTCCAATAAAAGCAGAGAAGTGTCTCATACTAAGTGAGAAAAGACTTGCCTACCTCAGACACTCACAAAACATAATCACGTCCTCATGAACCCACAGCCTGTTGTGTTGGGGAGCAAATACGTAAACCACTCGGTCAATCAGGTCGGATGAGGTTTGCCAGAGATGATTCGGCAGTCAAACTTTGTTCACACGGCGAAGAACATTGCCATACGAGGTGAGTGATATCCTAAGCATCCTATATGGATGCACGTGAACGCATACACATTTAATAATTGAGACTAATCCTTCGAAGAACTGCCAAAAATAAAGATCTCCATTCATTACAATAATTTGAATCACCTGTGATATCTCTTCTCTGAAGAGAACTAAAAACGTTTTGAATTTGGGATGTTCTGGACTGCTTTTGGTAGTAAAAGTCAATTCACTGCAAAGTGATTTCTATTCGCTGTTAGAAAACGTTTAGAAACTGATTATGCAAGTATGGCAGACCTCATCCTACAGCTGCGAAAACAGGAACAATTTGAAGGATAGGAAATTAACAAGAGCCTCTAACGAAGTAAATTAAGTGTACTAAAAATTAGCAGTTGAGAGCCGACTACAGGAAGCTGCTAAAAAGTTCTTTATAGTGTAGTTTTAACGCAAACAAATTGGCATGACACTACTATTATACATTAATCTGAAGGTTTATGAATTCCTTATAGATTAATTTTACATTTTCCTTAGCGTTTTGTTCAGAAGATTATTTTCTTAAAAATTTGTCTTCCATCTTACGCTAAATGTTACGCTTGCAGGGTGCCGGTTTTGTCTGACGTTGTTCAGTAACGGACCACATTTTTAATAACATCCTTAAAAGTAAGTTGTCACGTGTCGTAAATTCGCTGGGAAATTAGAAGTTTGGCCGATTTAGTTTACTTTGATAATAGGGCACTATTTATGACCATACAGCCGTTTTGTTATATACAATGAAAATCCAAAGCCAAACGAATTAACATTCATAACGATATTAAATTTCTCTTATAGCAAAAAATCATGGGGAGAGAGATGTTGGTTTGAATCCACCCCGTGATTCGAAATTTGCTAAAATTCTTAGGTAGCCAACTGTTTTCGCTTTGCTTACTGAAGTGAGTTGAGTTATTATCGGGTTTGATTTCGAGAGTGTTAATCTTTAGACAACTCATGGTATAGAATGTTACATTTACCACTTTTCATAAATGGAATGCATGCAAAGCTAGAATATAAATGCCTGACGTTCTACACTGTCCACAAGCTGTATGCATGAATGCAAACTCTTCCACTTTCCCAAAATAAAGGTTGAACAGAATGAAATTTTAAGCTTCTTACATAAAGAACCAATTGTCGATTTTAACTGCTCTACTACAAATGTAACTTCATTTGTAGCGAGCGGGGGGGAAATACAAATGCATTTTGCAGACAATAGAATTCGCCTATCGAATGCGTAGATACGAGATGCACTCCTCAAATCTCACCAGCTGCCACTTGACACCAGATAGGCTCCAGAATGTCAATAACGTAATCCTCCTCTTCTTCGTTGCCTTCGGTAACTTAGAGCAGAGTACATATCGAAGACAAGGGATGTGTGGGTAATCTGAGGACAGCTTGTTTGCTACCTCCATAACTTCCTTTCCATAAAATCGTATACCCGATATACCGTTGTTCATAGCAACCAGAATGGCCATATTTGTAAACACGTCCATTAAGTTGGTGGAAGTTTGTGAAACACAAGTCCATCCCTTAATGGACTTGTCGTTATTTTAGAAAGTGGATTCTATGAAAAGCCTGTTTAGAAGATAGTTCAGGATGTTGTTGCTCTACAAATCGTGAACGTAGGATATTTTCATTTCACTGATGGTCTGGCTTGTGCAAATGCACAAAAAGCAATCGTTAAGGTTGTTTATATCGATAGCTATAAACTACAACTGATGGAAACGAGGAGTTTGATGCACTTCTGCTACTCCCGTTTCCAATGGGCGGAACGTTAGCGTAGCCATAAACCAGCAAACGTGAAAATGGGTTCAGTTATCCTTGCTCACTAGACGTGTTCTATACAGAGAAGCAATCATTGCTACCGAAGCCTATACGTGTAGTTGACGTTACTTTAAGTTGATTTTGGTCTACGCAACAAATAAAACATTTTAATTCTTACCTGTGACTTTATCTCTGATTAATTTGCATGACTCTACTTCGCCGATGCTAGAGAATAGACTACGGATCTCCTCCTGGGTCATCGTTTGTGGCAGGTAGTTTACGATCAAATTCGTTTTGCTGTCTTCAGCCGTGGTTCCTGTCTGCACGGAATTATGGAGGGAACCATTCTGTTGGGGTTGGACCGAGGATGTGTCCATGCCATTCATTTGGAACACTAGAAGGAAAAAAAATTATACGTTTTAGTGATAGAGATACGCATTGACATAGTTAATTAGATGACAGTTAATTAGTGACTAGTTCAAACCAATCTCCAAGATCGCAAAGAGCCAGAAAAGAATTTAAGAAATATCACATAACTTATCCGATTACTAAACTGTGGTCATCACATGAAAATTCCGATAATGGGTTACAAATAAGAGCTACAGCTTATCTTGATAAGTATGAAAATACTTAATGTATACGTCAAATTTATAGCTACGCGATGTTCTCCACGGTTAGTTTATTCTTATACTAATATGTATATTCAACGATCTGCTTTCAGTATCATAGCATTGAAATTTAAAACGTGCAAAGAGAAGTCCATCTTATTGCAATTACTGAACAGTCATTTTATGATGCAAGATGATTCAAAACTAAATCAAGATGAATATTAAAAATTTCAATCGCATATTAGCGTTTTAATAATTACTCTGAGGAGGGACAGGTTTACCTTGAATTTTTCGACTACCTAAAAAGGTTGAAAACGAATATCAACCATGTTGGTATTTAAAAATCGCGCGTATTGTTGGAGGACAAAATTGTTCATCTTCGATTATGAACTTGCCTACAGTTGGTTGTCAGAGATACGTTTCCTTTATCAGGGTCTGAGCTTTTTAATTTCTTAATGATAGCTTCACATCATATTTAAAACTCTTATGAAGTTTTGCCTTAAACCATTAGAATGGGTTTGTACACTTTTCGTGAGTACTTAGAGCAAAGTACATATCGAGGACAAGGGATGTGTGAATTCACGTGAAGACATAAGCGAATAGCTCACACTAAAGTCAATTACAATGTACACAGTTGTATGAGCATTTGTAAACTACAGTGTTGTTTGCCATCTATCTATAGAAGAATGGCAAATGAAAATTAGTTAGGACTGGAATGGTGATTACTATATTCTACTTAAATACACTACATTTAGGCCAATTAGTAAGGATATTGCAATATGTAAAAAATAGCACTGGATAATGCTATTGTTTACATATTCTAATAAATGTAATCTAAAGGATATTTGCAACATGTTTGCTATTTTAAATCGGTGTGTGTCGTATACAGGTGATTGAGAAAGGCGTTTCGTAACTATTCGAATTAGGCCGAAGCCAACATATGCCTGTTAATCGCATGCGTTCTCAAACGCATGTTTTGCACGATGGAAACCCACCTTCGTATGAAAAGACAGAATTCAATTCACTTAAGATTTGTAAGCGTCCCTTCCTTACATCTCAGATGAAATTCGAACCCAGAATTATCACGTCATTCTCAATAATCTCAGGAGACCATTTCTTAGTAAATATTTTAAGGTCCATATTCCTGGAAGAGAAGCGAAACGTCCCTCAGAATACTCACTATTGCAAATATTCAGGAATACGTTATTTTTTTTATATAATGTATTCTATAGGAAATGTAAAATTCCTTAGGATTAAAGGATATTCGCATTTTAACAATTACCAATCAGCGTAACGCAAGGATCTAGATTACCATCGTTAATTCTTTGAGCCCATCCTATGTTCAAAAAATTAAATAAACCAATTTAGCAAGTTTTCTTTCCAACCAATCAAAAAAATCTCAACTTTCCATTGAAATTGCAAAGAAACTGGTGCTTAGCATATTCTCGTTTTACTTAGACAATAATAGGGCATGCAATTCAATGAGTATTTTTGTATTCCCTCAAGTCTGAACAACAAAAAAAAATTACTCCCTTTTCAGTTGAAAATTTCAAGCAAAACTGACGCATTCGCTAGTCATCATGTCTAATAAAAAAATTCATATCGACTGAACGTTTGGTATGAAGACTTAGAAAATAAATTTTCTCTCGTTGCTTGCTTAATGCAACGAACTGCATTTCGCTTTGCTTTCAGTCCCATCTGTGATAATGATTTCTACTGAAGTGAATAAGCTAAGAAAATATTTTCATCCACACTTTATGGAAGGGTGTTTTCAGAAGTCTGGCAGATCATTTGCAAATAGCGAAAGAGCATTTAGTAATTGTGACTATTGCCCAATATATACACACGCACACACACACACACACACACAACAGTAGCTTACACGATACGAATCTATTTTAAAATTGGTGATTTTAGCAGTAAATCTTTTGAAGTATGTCTTTTGATGATAGTTATTCGAGAATGCCAAATACAAAACTTTCCATTCAGACAGACAGAAAATCCAAGTGGATTTTCAGATACATTTTTATATTTTTTTTCATAACATGAGTAATAAACCCAGAATCTTGAACTTATGATAAAGAAATGTTTATGAAATTTATGGCGATGTTCATGTTATCTACGGAAACGGCGCTTCAAGATGTAAATAGAAGATTTAATATCAAAATTTATTCTAACTCGGTTGGTGTAATGCGGAACAATTTTCCTATACTAAGAATAGCTCTAGCCAGAAGCAAAACAATTTAACAGTTACCGACCGCTCTCGAAGTAAATTCCACAAAAGAAGTGCCTTCTGAAACTGCATTATAAAACTTAAAATTAAAATCCATTTATTTCAAAATATTGAATTTATTAAATTAGTTAAATTTTACGATAGTTACACATCAGCATTAATATTAAATTAGGAAATCATGCCCCAGAAGCATTGCCCTTAAGGACTGGCTTAAAGGGGCGAAGCAAGAATGCTTTTCATCTAAGGGATAAGGTGTTATTGAGCTATTAAAGCTCTGATCATGGCAGGATGATAACAGCAATAGCCGAGCCTCAGTTAGAACTTCATTAGCTACAGCATTGTCATCCATTACCATCCAAGGGTATTCGGTTTCTTCCATGCCCCAGAAGCATTGCAGCTTATTAGATTACTTATATAATAAACTAAGTTTTGAAAATAAAGGTGTGCGAAAATACTTCGAGTTAAATTGCTAGAAATTAAAACTTTTTGAAGAAAATTAAGCAAACTTAATACATAATTTAAATAGAACGATTTGTTAATAGAAAGTGATTTTTCATCACTCAGCAGGAGGCAAGAGTCACGCTACCAACTTCACACGCTTTGACAGTTCTCTTTTGCCGCTTCTGGCTTCTCTCCGTATGAAATTTGAATAGGTTGTTTCAAACTTTAAACAGCTGAAAAGCGCGGTGCGTGTCCTGACGAAAATCTTTCTTTGGCCATGTCACGTGGGGCGTAAAAAACGATAGGGATGGAGAGGCGGAGAACCATGTGGTGAATCCACGATCCTAAGACCACGTCAGCAGAATAAAAAACGATCTAGCGAAGCTTACCTAGGCGAACTTATCCTGCAAGCTCGTTGCTTCGGTTCCATTTTCATAGCCTTTTTCCCCCCCACCCCCCTCTTTACCATTCCCTTCTATGCCGAGATCTCCATTGATTGCAAAATCGATGCTTCTATTGATAGCATGGCGGGCCTATCTTCAACAGCCAATCCCGAGTTAAGCGATCACAAAAGTCAGTCGTCTGTCGGAAGGGGGGGGGGGGAATAACGTTGTGGCGAATGTCGTTTTTTGTTGTTGCTATTACACAGATCTAATGTTTGGTAACAAATGTCAGATGAGTATATTACCTATCGTCACACATGACCAGTGTCCCTTTAATGTTCTTGCACGAGTGCAAGAACATTAATAGGCAAAACAACCAATGAAAACCAACAACTGATTTCCTAACTAGCGCCACATCCTTTTGAATTATCTATTTTAATAAGACAAACCACGCAATCATTAGGAACACAAGTTAAAAGAAATCTTCAATGTCTAAGAAGAAGCCGAGATGTCAATCAATAGATAAGGGCGGATTTCCGTGTCTCAAGATATTCTTTTTCTTACTTTTTTTTCCCTTACGATTTTTACACTTAATTAGCCTCTAACTACAGCCGTGTTCGCATCGTGAATCTTCACAGAAATATGTCAAGTGAAGGTTCGATTGCCCCTACTTCAAGCGTTAAGGGTGCTACGTGCAATGGAATAACCTTTTACCTTGACTCCGAGTTTTGATCAGCTATTTGGCGCATCTATGAGAAAGCTGGCTATTTGCGCTATGGAGCGTGATAATCTTGAAACAGAAATAGGAAGTAATTAACAAAAGACCTGAGTAAACGGAAAATTTATCGAAAATGTTTAGACAGACGACTGATGTTAGAAAATTCAGAGTCCGAAACTAATTCTCTGTATTTAATTTATTAAGTAAAGGAAATTAGGTTAAGCTAATACGAAAATGCCTTTAAAATAAGCTTAAAACACCGTTACGGATTTCAATTCTGGTAAGAACGTGTGTTATCGAATGTAAATTATCACCGTGACAAGAGATTGAAATACCCTCTTTAGCATTATCTGCTAAAAGTCTTCGATTTCCCTACAAATTACTAAAATAAAAAACACTGCTGATCACTCAGCCTGACGTACAAAGCTTTTATTGTTTTTCACGTGCAAGCTCCGGGCTGAATTTAGTCCCGCTTTGATAACGTACGAAGATTCTTCAGTTGATCCCCGAAGCGTCATCAGGTTAAAAGTGGCTGTCAAGAGATTAGCGTTTTATGGTGCATGTCATCTGCGTGCTTGAAATATGTGCCAAAAAAAAAGTTAGCCAGCGCATTGCCAATGGCATCGTACCGGTTTTCTGTTTACAACATAAAAATTAAGATGTTACTTTTCTTTTTGACAATTAACTGCCTCAATAAACTGCTGTCACCAGAAAACAATTCCCTGATACACGTCTTCGCTGGATGATAACACTTCTCAAAACCTCACTGTCCAGTAAGTTGTTTCTTCACAATTCATGTTGCTAGGAAAGCAACATGAATTGTGAGTATTGAGGTTACAAAAATAATGTAATGAGGTTACATTACTTACCTATTTTGAAGTATCAAAAAAGTAATGATTCTTTATTTAGAGTTATTGTATGTTAAGGTTACTGTTAAATTTCAATACATTTCCGTTAACGAAAGTACCAAAAGTACTAGTAATTTTTATTAATGAATATTACAAGTCCTTATATAAGGACTGGCTTAAAGGGGAGAAACAAGAATGCTTTTCATCTTTCCCGTTATCTGTAGAGGACAGTGTAAGGATAAGGTGTCATTGAGCTATTTAAGCTCAGATCATGGCAGGAGGGTAACAGCAATAGCCAAGGCACAATTAGAATTTCATTTGCCACGGCATTGGCATCCATTACCCTCAAAAGGGTATATTAATCACCGCATCTCATCGGTTTCCTCTCATACAATCACAAGTTCTTAAAAGAACTGGGCGATGGACTGAGTCCTTGACTCTTTATCCCGTCATCTGAATGAAGTAAATCTGTATGGATAGAGTGTTATTGAGCTAAAAAGCTCTAGTCATGGCTGGGTAACGGCAATAGCCGAGCCTCAGTTAAAACTTCATTGGCTATAGCATTGCCATTTGTCACCCTGTAAGTCCTAAAAAGGACTGTGATACAATCACAAGAAACCGATTACGAAACTTAAAACAATTGATACGAGTTATAAAAGGGTGTTTTATAAAATATAAAAATTAATGCTAGAATATTAAGAAACATTAGTAATAATTCTAAAAATTAGTAAAGTGATATTATTACATTCCGTTTTTATATGAATTACAAATTATAAATTGAAAACCTTGCTAGATCCTATTATTTTATAAATTAAAGCCAAATGGGAACTTGTCTATAAAATGTTTTTACGATTTCTGTTTCTGCTCGTTTTGGAAAATATCTGTATATATTCCTATTTAATAGGAATATCTACACATATTTTGACATGCTTTGATAAAGACTTGTGGTCAGTTTCACAGGAGATTGCAAAACCTGAATTAAATACCTTTTCTATATTTTTTTTAAACTTTGCACGATTGCTTTCGATGCTAACTATTAATGATTTAAATTTGATCAATCCAGGAAGGCGTAACAATTTATGAGTTTAAAATCAATTGACATTTTACAATAAGCCGATTTGGGGAAGTCTTCAAATACATTTTGAAATTGAGAAGTTCATGTTCAGATACGATTAGGCGTTGTCCATATCAAGATAAGGAAATGTCGTCCCCTGAAAAATCAGCAAATTCCCTATTACAATCTTTGTTTGAAGGACGCAAATTCTACTTGGACTCCACAATTAAACCAGTCCGAGGCCGCCTGTTTCTATTCTTCTGGCTTAGAAAGGAAGCGTGGGGTGGTACCGTTACTCATAGGGCAGGTCACTTGGTCCCCCCCCCCTCCTCACTTTCATAAAAAACCACGAGTTTGCGGGCGACCTTCTTAGGTTCTGTTAACGGAACAGACGCAAACGCCTGAGGCGGCGCACGCCATCCGAGTTGTACAACCCGCGCTTCATGCCACGTCTGTAACACTTCACCATACTGACGTCACCGTTGCCAAGGAAACGGAGTCTCCAAAACACACCCTGGTGGACCTATTGATCTGCGTGCGTGCTGCATTCAGTGGTAGATTTAGCATGGCGTTCGAAAAGAGGGAGTGAGAAGGGAAAAAAAAAAGTAACGAGCAACTTAGCGCGAGATACCGTTTTTTTTTGTAAACACGCATGCGTCCATTGAAGAAAACGATGCAGGAGGAAGAGGGGGGGGTGTATTGTGGAGAAGCTTTGCTTTATTCCTCTCCTACGATTTGGAGTAGAAAAATCGACAAGGTTTTTACCCCAAAAAAGTCACGTGTGAAAAATCTTCACTATATGCAATACAGTCAAAGCGAGAAGCTTTTATGAACCGACCATCTGGATTTACTGACCAAAAACTAATGATTTGGATTCAGAATAAAAATATCAGACATCGTCAAAGCTATCACTTAGTGGATGCTGAGATTAAGCTGTAAAAGCTGGACAATTTGTCGTAGAGACCATTTGGCGTTGGGTCATTGCCCTAGAAATAGTGGCCACGTAAGCCAAACAAAAGAAGAGAACTGGAGCCCGGTGGTAGCGAAAATAGAAGAAAGAAGTCCACAATGGATGCGTTGAGAAAGGATGTTGTTCGGAGTTTTTTTTTTTTTTTCCCTTCCTTGCCCAACCATTTCTTCATACTCGAGTTAGTACGTGGAAAAGTTTCAGTAATGGCATTTCTATGTTTTATTTCCGTTAGTCTCCTCTGGGACTAGAGTTTATAACAAAACTGAGTTGTGCATGAGTAGCTTCTTAGCCTAAGGATGCGCTATTGACGAATCTTTCCAGTTTGGATGAACATGAAACATTCATTTTGCAGATCGTTCCGGTGGTTATGGGAATTTTCATTTGTTTTTTTTTTTCCTGAGAAAAATCGATTGATGCAGTTTATCTTAGATATGGTCAGTGGATTTCAATGAAATTTAGTTCAGATTTATCATGAATCATAGGACATAATAATACAGCGTTATATTAAGCGATTAATATTCATGTTTATTTGTATAGAACTAATAGAGAAATGGGGAAACTGTTGTATTACTGGTAAAAATTTGAAATAAAAAGAAAGAATTTAAAATTTTATTATACACCTTTATATAATAGTTCTAAAATCAACTGTTTTTTCTTAAAATTAATATATTGCATATAGTTGGGGATTGAGGTTAAAGCCTTATTTCTTACAGCCGTGAATGCTGTAAGAAATAAGGGGAAAGATTCTGAATCATAAGTGAAAGAACAATAACTAAATTTTAAGACAATGGATCAAGCAGTGGCAGATCACTATACATTTTTTCCGCCAAATGCCTTAGAAAGGAAAAATAATGCTTATACTGGACGTGGTCCTGAAGTTCGTCTCAGTGAACGACGTCTGCAAAGACAGAGGGTCTGACTATACGTCAAGGGCACTTTGTCTTCAGGTTTAATCATTTAATGAACAACAGTCTATCAAATCATGGATTTTTTCCTATTATGACGATTAATGTAATTTTGGAAGCTTCGTTTTATATATATATATATATATATATATATATATATATATATATATATATATAACGAAGTCAATAGATTCTGAAGAAACAAATGTATTAGATATTTTAGTATAAACCATCCTTTAGTTAACTTATTACGCCAATTATTTACGAACTGATAGATTTTTAATAATTCCGTACATACGGCCAAGTAGCAAACAAGCAAGCTAACATTTCAGATGTTCAGAACCTAATTTGTCTATAAACAAAAACACTTTTGTAGCCAAAGGAGCGAACAACCATCTTATAGACTGGATTGAAAATCAAATATTTTGTGTCAAATCCAGGTTTATTTAAAAACAAAAATGTACTCATTACTAAACTAATGAGTTATTTTATTACATTTAAAAACAATCTTAGTATATCTGATTAATCTAGAGATATACGAAAAAAAAAAGTTTTTTTTTTATGGAGGCCCATAAATTTCTGAAAACAATTAGACTTGTTATTCTTGATACTTCCTAACTATATAACGAAATATTGAGTCATTGAAGGGGTATCGTGGATGCCATAAAAACGCTACAGTTGATCAAGGATGGGAATATGTAGCTGAAAAACAGACGCCCATTGATACAATACATGTAAATTTAAGCTGGGAAATCAAATTTATTCAGAAAAGAACAAACATTGACTGGGATAGTTACATTTTCCCAATAGGAAGACGCGTATATCAGATGTACTCTCAGCACGGGATAGTAGTACAGAGGTCCGCTGTACCTAGAAATTCAAACTAATAGGGGAGAGGAAGTAAAATCAAGCTTGAAAATATTATACTGATAAAGCGATCAGGTTAGAGAACTCTAGTAAACGCAGATTTAAAACTTAAGATAAAAAAAAAAAACTGGAATTTTGATATTTTGTTTTAAGATACTTAAACATTCTAGTAGAATGTGTGTAATAGCGCGTGTAGAACTATTACAAAATCTTTCTTTACTTTCTGAGGATTGTGGTGCAATTTAAGTAATTCGTTTGATTTAATGCATTATTGGAAATGAATACAACTTCGTAATAAGTTAACTAAAGTGTTAACAACGTCAGTTTCACAAAATCAGATTTTTGAAAGTTCTGATATTGTGAAATATCAGATCACTTAAACTACTCTGTTATGCTAAGGTTTCCATATACACAAACGGGTTTAATTTGCTCAATTAATTTCGTATCTCATGGAATTTATGTCTCAAAGTAGTAATTATTTTAGATAAACGAATGCTGCTTCTATAAATATATTTCAAGTCTTCTAATTAAAATATTTCATTAAAATTACTTTCAGTTAATCAAAAAAAACTTTATAAATTGGTGTTAACTAATTACACCTTTTTGTTAAATATTTAAAGATATACTTAAGGCAATTACGTAAGCGAAAGCCAATGATAAACATTTAGTCCATAGATTCCAGTAATACTTGGAAAATTTATTTCATAACTCAATCCAACATATTTCGGCAGCATTTAACAGTAGGTTACTACTTAGAATACTTGAAATTTTGAATATCGCTAAAGAGTTACATAAGAAGAAATCTTGCTGTAAAGACCGCCTCCAAAATAAAAACAGATTATGTCTTAATCTTGATGTACTGTGCTACCGCACACATCCATCTAAAAGTTATGGAAATCACGTGTTTTATAGTACTAATTTCCACTTTGCACGCACCAACGTTTTCTCGGGAAAGAAAAAGGTCACGATAAGGCACATTTCAGATAATCCCACAGCTTAATCATCATGGAGGAAATTGAATCCTAGACTTCTAAAGATAGCGCAGGTAATTCTTACTTCCCATTTCAGCTCAGATAAGTTGCGAAGGTATATAAATTTGGAAAGTAATTCTTATATAGATTTTGCTCACCCCTTAATAGGATCATGCCTTACAGAAGGCAGGAGACGAAAAAAAAATTTCTACAGTATCTTCAAAAAATCCGAGAATTCTTTACATAAATAAAGAGTTATGGCGAACAGATCGTCTCTCCTTGCCACCAACTTTGACCAAACTACGAGCCTCGTCTACCTCCCCAACTCGTAAGATAGCCTTTTATCTCGCCGGCACACGTGGACGAAGCGTATACGTCAGCACTCCAGAAAGGAATGATCGATGCAGAATAGTCACGCTTCAACGAGCAGCCGGATTTCTGTTTAATAGAACGCTATTAATCTAATGTGTGACTACTCAGCTCTGAAGTCATTTCCTTGTTCTGGCTTCTAAGATGTCGCTTCCAGCATGGTTAGGGCTTACCCTTATTTGCTGTGGAATTCGTGTATTCAAATTGTACATTACATTTAATATTCCAGCATGCAAAGTCTGCGTAGAAATTTGAGTTTCTACTATTGGACAAAATTTTTGAACAACAGCGCCACCTACTTATTCTTTTTCTTTTGCGGAAATAATTTCTGCAGCAGTTAAATTTAGGTAATTTTCATTTAACGTTTATGCAAGATGATTTCAGTAGTGTGTATTTAAAAAAAAAAATAAAAAGGATATTAAAAGTTCTCGGGGCTTGTCAAGTAAATGAAGGTCTCAGATATTAAAAGCCGTTAACGCAAAAGGGCACATCTTTATTACATTTAGAAGGACGGTAGGTAGAAGATTGTTGGAGAAACCGAGACTAGAGTAGACAGTGTCAACGAACAGAAAGAATTAAGTGGAAATTTTAAATAGCATAATATTAAAATGAGCAGTGACATTTACTACAGATTGTCAACGTAAAATGCTCCATGAGTTTTCATAAGAGTTAAAACTACTTCCTAGAATAAAAGTAAAAACGTAAAAGGGGGGGAAAATCGTCAAGTTTTATAATATCCGCAATTTTTTCCTCTTTAGTGTCATTATGCAAGCTACAGCCGTCAAGTTCGGTACATTTTCTGCAAATAAACTGAAAACGTGAGCAAATTCAAGTAATACTGCTTATTCTCGTAACTTTGAAACCCTGACAATTTACCAGAGTGAGAAAATAATCAGATTTTGGTAAAAGCGCACTTATAGGCTTTCTGTGCAGCTGCGACCCTAATCAGTTGGGGGAACAAAACTCCAGGAAATCGGATAACTGCTAGCGAAACACGAGTTTTAGTGATTTACGCAATTCGTTTACAGGTGCGATTTTAGTTATTGTTCAAACTTTCTATTCTTTTCTTCTACTCTTTAGGAAGGTGAATATTGGATTAAGTCTAAAAGATTGATTTTTAATCTTTTAAGGACAATTATAATTGAAAATAAAATACTATCCAGCAATTGTAAAGTTACTTTACGGCTATTCATTCTCATGTCTGGGAAAATAGGTTTGAGAAAAGAAAAATATAATTTCTTGTCAACTATAATGTACATTATAATTAAATAAAAAATATTTCTATAACTCTGTTTTCTCCTCAGAATATTTAATAAATAAACAAACCTTTTTTATTCTTGAATAAAAGATGTATGAATTTTGCATTAATTGTCCTTGACCGTGAGTCTCCAAGTGGAGATTGGAAGTCTACCCCATGAAAAGCTCAGCAGTTCTTTTCTCAAAAAGGCCAATATTTCCTACAGGAGATGTTACTATTCAATACTAAAATTCCCTGGCAGACAGAAACAAATTACCTGGGTGTGATTCTCGACAAAAAGCTATCTTTCAACCAACACATCAAGTCTACGTGCGCAAAGGCATCTAAAGCCATAGCTCAGATCTACCCACTAATTAATAGAAATAGCAAGCTCAGCAACAGAATCAAATTACAACTATACCAGATGATGATTCGTCCTATCATCACCTATGCCTCTCCGGCCTGGAGCTACACCTCTAATGCTAACATTATCAAAATACAGCGAGTGCAGAACAAGTGCGTGAGAATGATTCTGAACGCCCCGTGGTATGTTAGAAACAACCAACTCCACAGAGACACAAATATTCCCTATATTCTCTCTTTTCTGCAATCTTTAGCGTCCAAGTTTTTTCTAAAGAAGTCCACACATCCCAACGATTTGGTTCAACAAGCTGCAGCATACGAGCCAACGGACATATTCAAATATAGAAGACCAAAAACTATATTAGCCTCCTATAACGATGCATAATCTCCATGCCCATTCAGGGCGAGCAAACTACTCGTAAATTTTACCCTCACTGTAACCATCACAGATAGCGGGGAATATGAAAAGCATTTTGCTTCACCCCTAAAGACATAAATGTCAATTGACCGTGAGGCCTTTTTAGGACTTCTAGGGTAACAAATAGCAATGCTGTAGCCAATGAAGGTTTAACTGAGGCTCGGCCATTGCCGTTACCCAGCCATGACTAGGGCTTTTTAGCTCAATAACACCTCATCCACACAGATTTTCTTCATTCAGATGACGGGATAAAGAGTCAAGGACTCAGTCCATCGCCCAGTTCTTATAAGAACTTGACCGTGAGGATAGAAAAGGAGAGAATATTCAAACCCTGAGAGGGTAATGGATGGCAATGCTATAGCCAATGAAGTTCTAACTGAGGCTCGGCTATTGCTGTTACCCTCCTGTCATGATCAGAGCTTTAATAGCTCAATAACACCTTATCCCTACACTGTCCTCTGCAGATAACGGAGAAGATGAAAAGCATTCTTGCTTCGCCCCTTTAAGCCAGTCCTGATTTTGGTCCCACGAAGGTAGTCAACTACCGAGAAGTTTATGCTTATTTCAGGTATAGGATGAAATCAAGAATGTAAATTGTTGTAATTAAGTATAATGAAATGCAAGATGAATGTTAAGTATAAAGTAATATACATTGCAAATAGTCTGAAAGCTTTCAAATAGTGCATAGAAAATTCCAGCTGCTATTTCACGCAAATTCCAGCCCCTCTTTTCTCAATAATTCGTGGTTCTTTCATATGAAACTAATTCTTGCTAATAGAATGGAAACCAGTACGTTAGACCAAACTTACTCTTATTTGCTCCATTTTTCAGATGTCATCGACCCTTAACTATCCTTTCTCCCCCCCCCCCCTTTGTCCAATTTCTAATGGATGGTAATGCCCGCCCCTAAGCGACACGCGTCATACGCGAATTCCCTGAACAGCTACTGGTCCACCGATTGAAGAGAACAACTTTCTTCACATGTCAATTCTATCGAACATATCCGATACACTAACGACCTTTGAAAACCCGCCCAGTTTATAGTAAACATACCATCGGCGTCGTTTCTGAAGTTTGTAGGAAAAGTGGCGCCAGTAAAAACATTGAACGGCTCTTAACCAGTCGTCCATGATGTCAAGTAGCCATTGGAGATTGAACATACACGCCTTAAAAACTTATTTTAAATAAGATTTATGAGATAGGAAACTTCCTGTGTGTATTAATATTCAAATACTACTTATTTTACTTTTAGTAAGCTTAAAATTCTGCTAAGATTATTAAGGACATTTTAGATCCAACTATATTTATAACAAATTATAAAATTTGTAATAATAATAATAGAAAATTTTCAGTTTCAAACTTTGAAGTGTGCTTTCTAAAAAGGCGATTTATATTGTTTTGAAAAGTTTAATAAACTATATCTACGTGAAAAAAAATTCCGTTCTCTTTAAAGAACATAATAATGCACTAGGTGCATTGTATTATATTGAAAGAATGGTGAAGAAAATCTATTAAGAGACCCCCTTTAATCCATTCGTACATGGAATGCATTTATCCCACTGAAACACGATGAGTTTCTTACTCTCATCGATTCTTTTTTTTTTAAAAAAAAAAGCAAAAATGTTCATTTTGCACGTGCCATTTCCCCAGCGTAGTATAATGAGAAAATTAACGAAGTTAATAAAGTAACACCTTCCTGCCTCAAGGCGATACATATAATTTATTCCGGTAAGTGCGTTTCTCCATACAAGCATTCTCAGGCTATGGAAACATTTGAGATCAGATTACTTTAAACAATTTAAGGTTACACCTCTGGTTCTAGAACTATTCAATGCTAGCTAGGAAGGCTGTGATTTTATTTAAGTGGTTCCTTAAGTGTTAATAATTGCTTTCCTGGAATCATTTACTCAGTAAAGTTCTTGGCGGTTCTGATGTTGCAGACGTTTCACACAAAATGAGAAGCGGATATGGAAAGGAAACCGATTCGAGGAGTTGGAAACATTTTGCAGGTAGGAAAAATCAATTTGAATAATAGTTTGTGATTAGGCTTATTCCACGGCCATTTACTAGCTCGGTTTTACTAGTTAAAACAAAAGAAATGCTTTATATATTATATACATTAGAAAAGAATTTTATAGAATAAATTTAAGAAAGAACTAAATATTTTAAGAATCAAAAAAGGTAATACACTAATTCATCTTACACATAACGTTTAAATAAATTATAATAGGTCGGTAATGTTTTAAACACGATGAAGGAGAAAAATACCCTTTGAGGGTAATTGATGGCAATGCCGTAGCCAATGAAGTTCTAACTGAGGCTTGGCCATTGCTGTTACCCTCCTGCCATGATCAGAGCTTTAATAGCTCAATAACACCTTATCCCTACACTGTCCTCTGCAGATAACGGGGAAGATGAAAAGCATTCTTGCTTCGCCCCTTTAAGCCAGTCCTTATAAGGATGTTTTAAACAATAAATAAAGAAATGTTGGGTTTATTTTGTTGTTAACTGTTAACGTTAAAATTAAGTGGAGAAAATGCTTTCAAATTTTAAGTCTGGGGAGAGGTGGGAATACACTTAGTATCAACGCTTCTCTTAGGATCTGATCATATCATATATTTAGTTTAAAGATAGAGTTGACTCCCACAAATCTTTCAAGCTCCGTAACATAAAGCTAAACGCGAATTTACTGCAAGGTCATCTAAAAATACAGCTAAGGTCATTAAGTGTATATTTATCTAATGTATTATTCCCTTGAGATTGAGGTCAATGCATTCATCTTTCGGATGGGTGGGAGGATGGATGGTTGTCCACAAAGAGTTGTACAACGTTGATGTTTTAGATTAATTTTGATCTCAAAATGCGAATCATGATATTTTATTGGATATTAGAACCTTATACTAGATATCTTACAAAGTGAATTAGAATATCTACCTTGCAAAACATTTCATAAATATTTCCAGTCCATAATTCAGTTCAAATATCGTAATCATTGCACTATTTGTATACAGAAAGGATGGGAATTACCCATTCATCTAAAATCCAAAATCAGAGCGTAGTCACAAGGATGTTTCATGCCCATTCCTACGTGGTTAAAGGCTTAGTAATATTGTGGACACATGTTCCTGAGTATATGAAAGAAAACCATATCTTTTAGAATTACACACATTACCAGTTTATAACACGACCACTCACACGGCCTCCTTGACATGAGTTGCGTTTTAAATCAGAATCCTAATCTCACTTCAAAAGGCATTCTTGACAACACCGTGTGAACCGTTCATAAACTTTCCTCTGAGTTTTTTTTTTTTTTTCAAAATTATCTTAATGCAGCCGTCAAATAACTCTAAAGAGGCGAAGAGAGAATCCCATCATCCGTATCATCTGCTTTTTAAAACCAAATTGTTCATTTTTGTTATATACAGCCATATAAGTTCACTGAAAAGACGAATAGTGAAGGATCGAACTATTCCTGGTACCATTTTACAACATCTTTCAAGAGATAATTACTAAATATTTATTCCCACAAGTTCATTTAGGATTTTAACTTGATATTTAAATATCTTCGATTCGTTAATCAAATTTCTTAGTTATAAAAACACCTCTTCAATATTTCGTGTAAAACTCAAGTGTTGCCATTAAAATCCAGACGTAATTATTAAAACTTAAGTTCTATTTGCTGACATTTTTACATCCTTAATTGTTTGTGGGAGGGGGGGGATGTGAAATGTTTCAGCCAAAAGGATAAAAATAGTTAAGTAATCAGAAACTTTCTTTACCAAACCAATTTGAGTTTTATTCATACAAATACTAGTTTAGTAAGGTCGTTTATGCTCGAAACACTTAAAGAGATAGAGAAAGTAAGCGATTGATTTGTAAGCGTTTAAATAATCACTCCACAATTTCTTTCTTTGGCGTCATAGAATTTATTCCTCGACATTGAAGAGCCATTCCTTTTATTATTAGCTTAGAGTGCCTGTTTTAGTTCTTCGAGAATATAATTAGTTTCCAGTGTCTTAAAGTTACTTTAAAATATCTCCAGACAGGCACTCTAAGTGTCCCGTTTTCAATGAGAATTTGATTGAGGCTAAAAACGATGCGATTTGAAAAACATCTTATCTTACGGACTTAATATATCCTTATCAGGACTGGCTTAAAGGGGCGAAGCAAGAATGCTTTTCATCTTCCCCGTTATCTGTAGAGGACAGTGTAGGGATAAAGTGTTATTGAGGTATTAAAGCTCTGATCATGGCAGGAGGATAACAGCAACAGCCGAGCCTCAGAAGTTCATTGGCTACAGCATTGCCATCCATTACCCACCCAGGATTCATCATATCATATATATCAGAGTTAATAATAATATATATATATATATATATATATATATATATATATATTATTTGTCTTAAAATAAAAATTTTAAGACAAAGATTAATGGAAGGGAATTTAATAAAAAATATTTAAAGCACTTAAACAGACATTGTTTCTGTATATTGGCTTTTGGTATCAAGGAGTAAGTTAATCCTCGAAAGATATTTCACAAGGCTTAATATGTCGCTTTTATTTGGTTTCTCTGTATGAAAATGCTGTTGATCGATTTGCATAGTTCATTAGTCCTAATAGCCATACAAATACGAGAAAAAAAGTTTTCATAATATTTTTTGCATTAAAGAATTATAAAATTTCTAAATAGTCTTCTAGAAAATTAAATGCAATTTAAAAATATAGAAAAATAAATAATGATTATTGCATTTTCCTTTATATCGCGTAAAAAATCTGAATTAATTTAATCTTACCAAATAATTTTATTCATAAGTTTCTCTAATATATTTTGCTGTTTCCTACGTGTAGTGAATGGGGTGTTGATTGGGATAGGGGAAGGAATCAATCAACCGTGAGATGCGGTGATTGATTCATTCAATCCAATACCCTTGGAGGGTAATGGATGGCAATGCTGTAGCCAATGAAGTTCTGACTGAGGCTCGGCTATTGCTGTTACCCTCCTGCCATGATCAGAGCTTTAATAGCTCAATAACACCTTATCCCTACACTGTCCGCTACAGATAACGGGGAAGATGAAAAGCATTCTTGCTTCGCCCCTTTAAGCCAGTCCTTATAAGGATAAGGACGTTTAGTGAATGGTGAGGGGGAATCAATCGACCGTAAGATGCGGTGATGATTGATTCATTTAATCCAATACCCTTGGAGGGCAATGGATGGCAATGCTGTAGCCAATGAAGTTCTAACTGAGGCACGTCTATCTATTGCTATTACCCTCCCGCCATGATCAGAGCTTTAATTGCTCAATAACACCTTATCCCTACACTGTCCTCTACAGATAACGGGGAAGATGAAAAGCATTCTTGCTTCGCCCCTTTAAGCCAGTCCTTATAAGGACGTTTAGTGAATGTAAAAAACCTTGGGAGTGGGTAATGGATGGTAATGCTGTAGCCAATGAAGTTCTAACTCGGCTGAGGGAGAGTTAGAACTTCACTGAGACTCGGCTATTGCTGTTACCCTCTTGCCATGATCAGAACTTTATATAGTTCAATAACACCTTATCCTTGCACTGTTATCTACAGATAACGGGGAATATGAAAAGCATTCTTGCTTCGCCGCTTTAAGCAAGTCCTTTTAAGGACTGTGTTAGTTCATCTACCCAGTTTTTGTTGAGTACAATCAATTACTTAACATCGTACATCCATTTCCTAGCCGTATTTCGTAGACTGTTAAAAATGGTATTTACTCACAAAGCAGAATACTACGTGCGCAATCCATTTGCATTGTTTTATCGTTCGTTACGAATTATGATTTTGTTCACGCAATAGCCACCATTTCATTATGCTTTTTACTACACCTTCGTATAATTTTGTTTACATGCTTTCGGCTCATCTGTATGTAACGGTCTAGGAACAGTAATGAAAATGTTTAACATATGAAATGTTAACTTAACTCCTCATAAATGCTCATCTCGGTTAATATCCCTTTACTTACTGATGCGAAGCAATTACGGAACGAGAGCAAATGTGACCCTCGAGGCTAACTCAGACGTAGGAAAAAAAAAGTTACGATCTTTGGTAGAATTGTTACTGTCTGGAACAGAAGTGTGGGATAAACTAATGCTTTGCACAGCGAGCAAAAAACTATTAAGAAGCGAAATAACTTCAGCATAAGGAGGAAAGGTAGAAGGTTAACAAACACTCCTTAATGGTAGAATATTCTTTAATATTAATAATAGTGAAAGTATCGTATTTGCTGTTTTGGAGCTCGATTCTGTACAACAGCTGAGGTTTGGTTGTGTTCAAACTTTACCAACTGCCAAATCCTCTATAGAATTAGAAACTGATCGTACCACGGTTATCGAAATTTCTTTTTATTGGACAAAACTTCTCTTTGAAAGAACCAAGAGTGCTCAAGTCCTGGAATGTTAATGTTGTTGAATAGTTGTTTCTTATTTAAGCTTGAAAAAGCGATTTTACATTTCATAACATTTTATATAAATATTGGTTTTTATCTGATTGGTCATAAAAACGTATTCTAATTAGCTCATTTTTAATTGGTCAGTTTCGCCCAAATGTTGATTTCCTTCAAACATTTCTCAAAACAGCAGCGCGTGCAGAAATGTACAATACACCGAAGAAGTGTTTGCCATGGAAAGAACTCGGTTTTTTTTTTAATCACTTTAACAAACACCTAATGATCAACTGTTAGATTAATTATAGGTTCAAAATCCTGCGTATGCCTTGTTAATAAGCAATTTTACCAGCGAGCACGTTGCCATCTATAAGGGATGAAAGTTGATTGAGTCACAAAGGGCTGTCCCGTGGCATGTTTTCTTCCTTTTCCTCCATCTGTTCTTACTCACCCTTCGGGCACCCCTTTTTTTTCCTCTCCCCAACCTTTAGATTGTCCTGTATCTGTAGGCTTCGTCACACCTCCTAGTCTTCCGGGCATTCGTTGCAGGAAATGAGGGAGCCACGTGCCTAGCAATAAGCACCAGCACGAGACAAGAAAAGCCTCTGCGTGCTGCCCTTCTTCCCCATTCATTGTCGAATGTTCGCCGAGACCGGTTGGGGTGGGCAACAAAAACTGCTCATATTCAACAGAATAGTTCCGTTGCCCTCCCCACACACACTCGGCCCCATTTCCCCACTTCGGAAACAAACCAGGGGAAAAGCTGGGGGGGGGGTGAAAGACTTCATGCATAACAGTTAGGGCACAGCTGCTACGGATATAACAAGGAAGCCCAAGTAGGGTGGGAATAAGTCGCGTGCTACCAGAAACGCATGTGTTTAACAGTTCTTTTCCAAGCGTATAGTTACTTTTTTTTTTGTAGATCGTTTACCAATAGTAGACTATTGGATTTAATCCGAACGTATGCAAATATCTCAATTTCCCATCCCATGTTTGATTATTTGACGAAGTCGGTCCACCGAGCGATCACACGTATGCATCTTAAAATTTTAAAGCAAAAGAAAAAAAAAAAAGTTGCAATACGAAGAAATCCTTGGAGTACTAAACTAACCCCGCAAAAAAACATTTCTTTCCTTCCCTTCCCACTATCTTCCAAGTCCCTTCTACAACGGACACCTTGTTACAAGTAACAGATGCCCTTTGACACTACAAGGTTGTTATCTGTAGTCATGGTTACAATTTGCAATGCCTCCTTGTCTACTAAGGCAACGACATGTGTCAGCCGATGGCTTTAGTGCCGCGTATTCCAATCGACGGCATTAACGTGCGAGTACAGTGCTGCAGCTTCCTTGTGGTGTTTATCAAAGTGCTTCGCGAAACATAGGCTTACCTGGTGATCAAGAAGGTATGCACTCACGTGTAAACCATGCGTCTTGGAAAATATGACCGATTAGGAAAAAGTCAAAAGTGGAGAACACGATTTCTATTTTTTTTTTTTAATTTTCTTATTAATGCTATTGTTTGCATCAAACCAAATTAATGAGACTGTCGGTAAGATGTTTAAAATGCAATGAATTAAGTAGATAAATGCTCAACATCGTATGATTTTAAAGATCGAATTATTGGGCTGGTATCTAATCTCCGAACGTGTCTCTTAGGGAAGGCGAAGGTCGTAGCATTGACGTTGGAGGATAACCGCAGGCACCGAGATGAACTTACGGTAGATGCACTTCCGTCAAACAGCAACGTATAAACAAAAGTAGGCTTAACAACTGTCTGTTATCCACACGTTATAAAGAAGACAATTTCGGTTCTGTTATCTTTACCACATCCATCCTCTGTGCATTCCTCAACGCAACACCAGCATCAACTACGTTTACACACATGCAAAAAAAAAAAAAAAAAAAAAAAAAAAATGACGGTATCGTCAGGGGTCGAAGATCTCCCAACAAAGCACGCGAACATTAAAAATTTTTCAAATGCCTTCTACTGCAAAGTTAAAAGGAGATGAGAATAAAGAGAGGAGGAGAGAACTACAGTATTAAAAGGTGAGTGTGTATTTGTACGGCACGACTGCGTAGATGAATTAAAACTACAAAATATTTGATAAAAATGCACGAACATCAAACTTACCTGATTTCTTAGGGGCTGCTTGAGTAGCTTGAAGGGAAGTCCGATGGACAGGACACTTTACACTTGCTGTCAAAGTAACCGACGAAGCCCTGGTGATCTTTGAAGAGAAAGAGTTGGCGATTTTAAAAATGTCCGATTCCTTCAACGCGCCTTAGGCTAGGAATAATTGTAGCTAAGCGAAAAGTCTCCCCAGTGTTTTGGTTCTAAAAGGATGACGTTACAAAGTGGTACAAAACAGAGAAGGGAACAAGAGAAAAATGGTCACAAAACAGAATGAAAAAGAACAACGAAATGGACAGCCTTGTCACTACTATCAAACTCAACTGAACCTTCTCAGACCCAGTCCTGGAACTAAATGCTACGGCTCACTCCGGTCTTGCGCGATAAATTGGTGACCGAAGCACAGCTCATTATTGGTGTAAGCGTCCGCGCGCATGCCGGGTAAGCTTCCCCCCAGAGCGTCTCTCGCTGAATAAACTACAAGCCAAGGAATAGCTTATTCATCGAATTATTATTGCAGATGCACCGCTTTGAATATCGTACGGAATAAGAGAATTAGGTCATCAGTCTCTATTTCATTGCTTCTCTAGAATACGAAAGCAGAAATGCATGTTTATATTCACGTTTTCAGCTCATAATACAAATAAGTAAACGCAATCGGAGAATTCTGTTGTTCTCTTACATTTGTTAGCTATGATTCTATCTCCTGGTTCTTGTATTAGCGTTCAAAGGACATAATAAAAAAAAACAGCATTATTTAATACGCTATTGCAAAGTAATAATAATTTGTGTGTACCTCCCAACATACTGAATCGACGATATGGTGTAAGAATATTTGCCGCCAGGTGTCGGTAGTGGTCGTGTTTCTGCTCGCGATTCTTAGTAGAGTAGTTAGAGTGGACGATTTAGGTGGTGCTGTTATGCCTGTAGTGTACGCACTGTTCGAAACACGGTGCATTAGAAAAACGCGTTTAAATAGAAGAAGTGTAATGTTCCGTCACTGAACAATTATTCTGATTTTTCTACGTACATTGACGAAGCCCTGGAAGTCATCTACGGTTGGGTCACCTTCGACCACCTTACGACCGAACGGGAGCTGTTGACGACTGAGAAATGGGCGATTTTGATTCAGGTTAGTCAATGTAGCTGATAGGTAAGGCAGATCACGGCCTCCTCAGCTTCAGTCTTTTTACTTGTTCACCCTAAACTTTCATGTAATAGTTCATGAAATTCTTAATGATTGATGGGGGGGATACAAATTCTAGTTTTGGGGGGGGGGGGTAAAACAAGGCTTAGGTTGTTTACCAACTGCGTCCTATGCGATGTTATTATCAACTCCGTATACTGCTAGGTATAAAAGTAAGCAAATAATCGCGACCAAGGTATATTTCATATCGTGACATAAATAAAAGAAGAGGGCGCTGACTTAGAAAATCATACCCCTGCATCTGTTGGGATATGATGGCACTTAGGTGATGGATTAACCTCACATGACTTCTGTTAGCCAAGGAAGAGCTTACCCTTGAAAAAAAAAAGCGACATCTGGGTGTTAAAAATGGTAGTGAGCAAACGTGTTGGCTATATTTCCTTTAATTGACAACGTTATTGTCATTAGGTGTATATTTGCAATTTTAACAACCACATAATGTTTAATACTCAAATTTTCTTCTCGCAAGAAGACTGTCGCCAGCAAACAAAGGAATTACTTCTTTGGGGCAGTTAATTATTATTATTTTTTTTAATGTTCTTCCCATCCCTTTTACATTTGCGCTATAACGTAAAAAAGTATAAATAAAAATAAAAAGCATATCAGCTACTGTTCTAATATATAAATAAATACAAATAAAAAGCATAAAAATAAAAAGCATATCGGCTACTGTTCTAATATCGCCAAATGAAGGACTCATTCACTGTAATTTATAAATATATTAATAAATATTAATATATTTATTATTAAAATATTGATTTGTTTATTTTAAGCTTAATTTTTATATTTTCATATTTTAGAAAAATATATACGTATACTCTTAGTCTATGAATTATAAACTATTTGGAATGGTGGATTATATATTATTATTTTAAAGTAATATATAAAAATGTTGCGTTGATATTCGATCTGTTTACAAAATCTTTTGATTGCATCTAAACTAAATTTCTCGACATCACCCTTACATGAAATACACCAATACAGTCGTACTTTGTCCTCCTTTCAGAATCTTTATATATCTTAAATATTAAGTGAAAATATAAAAATATTACGATATCCGAAAATAGTTATGTAGCTTTCTGTATTTTACACTATTCTTCATTTGATCTACTTGCTAATCTATTATGTAAAGTTTGTCACGTAACATTTTTACACCAAAATTTATCATAGATATTTCAACTATTTGTTTGGAAAACTTAGACTGCTGACATGCAGATAAATTACTGTACGATAATGCAAATATTACCAGCTGTGTTTTAATAATAACTGAAGAATATTGCAAAATGTCAGCAATGAATGAATTTATTCATTCATTGCTGATGTCAGCAATGAATGAATGTCAAAATGTCAGCAATGAATGAATAAATTCATTCATTGCTGACATTTTGCAATATTCTTCAGTTATTATTAAAACACAGCTGGTAATATTTGCATTATCGTACAGTAATTTATCTGCTATTTATTATTGTATACTCTTGCACATGTATAAAAAAGCAACTTATCCTGAGATTTAAGTCTGGCACTGAGATGAAAATGTCTTTCTTTTTTAAAAGAAAGGTATTATAAAGTTAGCTTTATATTACTGAATATTATTGGGGACTTAAATAGAATACATTCATAGTTCTATCCTTCCTTTTCATCCAGTGGGTGGATAGTGATAAGAATGAACGGTTAACCACAGTTTTTTTTTTTTTTTTTTTTTTGACGACGAATTCACAGACTCTGGCTCTGGTTCACAGACCGCAGGTGTCGAATGCTTTCCATCTGGTCAGCACACCTGAATTCTCGGGGAGGGGGTGATGCGAATGAGGAAATTAACACGCCTAACCATTTGTGACTGTAACTGTTCAGCGAAATCAGCTGGCTAATTATACTGATGGGCTGGAAAACAATCCTCACGAAAAACAACGAAAAGGACTGGCAGCATAGAAAAGATCCTGAAAATTAGCCGTCTATTAACTCTGCAAGCCAATATCTCAATACATCTGTAGTTCCTAATTCAGATGACGAATACTTTTAAAATGCCTATAAATACATTAGTTCTTCCCTCCCCTAATAAGGATCAGTTCGGTCTTTGAAATAGAACTATAGACTTAATCGAATATTGTTAGTGGGAATTATTTCCGTAGCTCCATTCTTCATTAGTGTGTTGATAGAAAGAAGACATTGGATGACACATCTTTAAGTTTTATTCGACACAGCACAAAACCTGAGACTTACCGCTCCTCCTCTTTTAAATTTGGGAATGTAGCGGTCATCTTGCTATTCGTAGTGTATCTAAATCAGGAGATGTTTGCTTTATATTTCTTTTTACTATTTATTTATTCATAAGAGAAGTAAAATGGTATTTACACCGTTAAATAACAGAGGAACTGAAATTGACCTCACATGCCATAAATGTTCGCAATGTGGTAGACATCATCCTCACTGCTGGAGCTTATAACACTCTTATTGTGCAAAATGTTTTCATTATAATCAGTTGTTAATAGATGACACCATTTCCTGTAGCTTGGTTTTTTGTGCACTACGAAGCTTACTGATTATTAGTGAGTTTCACGCTAAATGATGGAGTGTAGTTGCATCCTACTCAAAACGTTTTTATTGTTCACGAAATGTATAATTTTAATATATAAAAATTTGTTAGGTGTTAGATAGTGAAGTAATTTTTTTAAAAAAAGAATTGCACCTTTAAGACATCAATTTAGTTCTGTTTACTAATTTATGATAGCATACGATTTTTTAATATTTCTTACCGAAATTAAAGATTATATATTTATGAAATCTTTTTCCCTCTAATAATTTAACATCAACTATGCTGGCCTGGTTAGCCGAGTGGATAGCGTTTCCATTGTCCAATTCAAATTCTACTGTGGTATAGACGTTTGTGTTTGTCTTTAGGTGGTGTTAAATGATTTTCTTCGTCCATCCAGTGTAAAGTCACTAAATAGTTTGAAATATTCTAGGTTGGATTTATGGTCAAAGAATATAAGGCTATGTGACCAATGGGATTGAGCTGTTAACTGCGTGTGTTCTGGCCGGTTTGCTTGTTTTGCAAGATGAAAAACCCGAGTTTCTTAAAGGGAAAAAAATATTTCATTTCCGTGTGGGACCGCTAATTCACTTTCAGTCGAAAAGTTCTCAGAAGGTTCTTTATGTTCCTAGACAGGATTCAAATTCGAGTCTTTCTAACCGAAGAATAAATGTGCGAGATCCTTGCTAATATGTTTAAGGAGGGCGTATTTAAAAACCATGATTGTTTAGGGTTTTTTCTAGAGGAAAATAACTGGTTGATCTAACCCTTAGCCCACTTATAGTATTAAAACCTTTCTTTGTGGGATTCACATAAAAAAGTGCCAATTAAAATGAACTATTTAAAATTGAAACATCAAAAGCAGGTGAACACATTCTACACACAATTAATACGTTTCGATTGGATATTTATTTATGCAATGGGACTGTAATCCCAACTGGGAGCCGGCATCCTGTTTCGACTTAGTAACACAATCACTGCATATATTCGATTACACTTATAAGGTAATTAATCTACTAAGAGTTTATCGCGTCGTAGATGATAGACAAGGTTTCTCGCTCGCTGCTTTCCTTCCGGTCAGTTGACTTCAAATTAAAAATAAATAAAGATAAAACATCAGAATCTAAAATATTCGATTTATATGTTATCCATAAAAAATTCCCTATCTTGCACTCCTTTACAATTATCAGTAAATTCAGAGCACTAATGCTAACGTGCCAATAAAAAATTCAACACTGTAATGCAGTAATCAAGTTTGGGTTGATGTAGACGAGAAGGCTATAGAAATTGTAAGTTAGATAGTTCGGGTATGCGCAGCTCAAGAAGAGATTCAGACAGAATTAATTTGTAGTTGATTTATATCCGACAAAAAATAGGTCATACATTATCATTCTATTCACACGAAACTGTTTATTTCGTGGTATCTCTTGGATTTATTGATTTGCAATTTTCTACCACTACCATAAGAATAATTCCCTACGGATCAGTGCTGCAGTAAGAACACTTACAATGTTTTGAACTTTATGGAATCGGATAGGATTGTGAACCGTATTAAATGAGCATTTTATAAGGCACTCAGTTATTCGATAATCATATATATATATTCTGGATAATTAGCCATAATGGATTTTATTATATTTCATATAAAAGGTTTCGAAAAAATTAATCATACAGAATCATTTTATACGCTTCAGTAGAATTAGTCATAAAGAAGGATGAAATCATACAATGCGCTTCTGTACTGTTGGCCATAATTAGTTGTTGAGTTGATGATATACATGTAATAGTCTTTGGTACTGTTAGCCATAATCAATTAGAATGTGATAACATAATGGTACAGTATTAAGGATTAAAGTGGGGGGGGGGATTACCTCTCCAAAACTCCGAGTGATCTCCAAGATCACTCTAAATCTCACTGAGTGACCCAACAGGATCACTCTTAAACTCTCATCGGTAGCCTACTCGGTAACACGTAGAAGCCTATTACCAAGTAGAACCACTCTATTCCCAGAATCAAGTCTAACCATGAACGTTATCAAATGTCATCAGCAGGAGTCACACCCAAATAAGATATCATATATATATATATATATACGTGTTACGATATGTTCATATCTAGTCCTTATATAAGGACTGGCTTAGGGGTGCGAAGCAAGAATGCTTTTCATATTCCCCGTTGTCTCTAGAGAATATTATAAGGATAAGGTGTTATTGAGCTATAAAGCTCTGATATTCATATAGTTCTTAAAAGAACTGGGCGATGAACTGAGTCCTTGACTCTTTATCCCGTCATCTGAATGAAGAAAATCTGTGTGGATGGGGTGTTATTGAGCTGAAAAGCTCTAGTCATGGCTGAGTAACGGCAATAGCCGAGCCTCAGTTGAAACTTCATTGGCTACAGCATTGCCATTTGTTACCCAGGAAGTCCTGAAAAGGTCTTTAGGTTCGCCACCTTCTCCACCTCCCAATGCTCGTAGACATAAATAATTATAATTTTATTATATAAAAGAAATATAGGTGTATTCTATATTTTAGAATTTGAACTTTTTTTAAATTTTAATTTCTAATTAAAATAAATATTCTGAATGTTGATTATAATTTCTTGATAAAAATGTTACACTATTAAAAAATTAAATATATTCCAATAATAAGTTCTTAAATTCTTAAAAGAACTGGGCGATGGACTGAGTCCTTGACTCTTTATCCCGTCATCTGAATGAAGAAAATCTGTGTGGATGGAGTGTTATTGAGCTAAAAAGCTCTAGTCATGGCTGGGTAACGGCAATAGCCGAGCCTCAGTTAAAACTTCATTGGCTACAGCATTGCCATTTGTTACCCTGGAAGTCCTAAAAACGACTTCATGTGTAGACTTAAATAATTATAATTTTATTATATAAAAGAAATATAGGTATATTCTATATTTTAGAATTTGAACTTTTTTAAATTTTAATTTCTAATTAAAATAAATATTCTGAATGTTGATTATAATTTCTTGATAAAAATGTTACACTATTAAAAAATTAAATATATTCCAATAATAATTGTGTAAACTCTATAATATTCATATGGATGATGTCACACCATCTCAGATTGTCAAACAGTCAATAAACAGAATGGACAAGCTACCACTATCTTTGAAGATTATATTTTACTCTCTGAACACCGATAATTATAATCGTGTGATGTGAACGTATACTATTTCTGTAAAATGTTGATATTCCTAGTTTTCTCGAAGAATGCGTCTAATAAGGGATGTCCTCTAATGACTATAGTTTTATATGGTACTGATGTTTTGAATAGTTCATAATATTCTATTGTAAACTAAACTGTATCGTCTCGGTTTCCACTGACTCTAAAGCTGCGTATAAGCAAAACATCACTTCAACAATGTTCCGGTTCGTCTCTCCTGGTGCAGAGCTCGCAGTAATTGGTCAATGGACCGTTAACAAGTTGTCTTATAGAGTAACAAATCATGGCTCACGGTCTTCATATGAAGTGGATGTGTATGAATAATGAGGCTTCTGGAGAACACTATTTACCAGAATACCGTCCCATCTGTTTAGGAGTGACGTTTGTGCTATGCTGTGGGAATGCTTTACCTGGATTAGTTGTATTTTCCAGAAAAACAAACTTGTTGTATTGTCAATCTCAACAAAATTTTCGCAGATTGTCAATCATATGGAAATAACCTATTGGAGTATCAACTTGATAATACAGGTAACCCTCGTATAACGTGGTACGTATACAACGCGGTTTCGATATTACGCGGTCTACAAATTGTAGTAACCCTTGTTGGACGCGGTACTTATACAACGCGGTTTCGATATAAGACAGTCTACAAATAGTAACCCTTTATCTTTTCATATATTTTTCAACGCGCGATTTAAAAATCAAATTTTATTTTCATTAAATTTGCATCTGCATGTAGTTATAAGTAGCGAATTTATATTAGGGGAAATACCCCTTAGCACGCATGTACGTCAATTGTTTACCGTATAAAGTATTTATTGTGGAAAATTGTCTTCGTTTTCTGCCAGGAAAGCGCATTAAAAATAATAAGTGTGTTAATCTCAAGCTGAGCACTTTATTTTTTGGTGAGTTACATACAATATGTAATGCTTTTTTTATGTAATTTTTTTTATAGTAATGGCCATTTAGAGCGCTTTTGCGATATGGTTGAAAACGAAATTAGTGAATTAATTGATGGAGAAATAGATTTAAATGAAGACGAACTGGTACAATTAATAGATGACGTCGAACCAAATGGCGGGTGAAGTTCTACCGAAGATTCTGATTGCGATGAATCCGTTAAAGAATTCAGTTTCAAGAAATTAGCAGAAGGATTGGACTTGGCAAGAAAGTTATTTTATGGATAATGATCTCTCAATGGAGCGCTCCGGAAAATTCACGAGACAATTGGATATTTGTTTAGCTCCGTATTATGAACTTAATAAAAAATTGCATCACAGTGGCAAGCAAGGTCTTATTACTGACTTCTTGATAACTAAACCAGCCGAAGAATGCAATGAGAATTATTCAAATGATGTCCAAGAGATTTCAAGTGATGACGTCCGGCCACTCATCAATAAAGAACATCTACGAAATATTGGTTTTGAAGACAGTGATGACGATTAAAATATGCACTTTATTTTATTTTGTCTAAAACATTTATGTATTATGTGCAATGAAGTTTACGTACAATTTATAATTTTTTATACTTTTATACTATGTATTTGTTTCATAGTTTATTTGTTTTCTTAACTTACATGAATTACCTCAATTAAATAGAAATAATGTTTTGTTGGATATTTCATTGTTGTTTATATAATCTTAAAAAAAAACGATTTCGGAACCTAATTCTACTTTTTCTATGTGATCTGAGTCTCGCATAACGCGATTTATATAACGCGACATTTTTGTGGAACCTGACATCCGCGTTATACGAGGGTTACCTGTACTTCATATCATGCTGTTTTGTAAGAACTGTGGCGAGATGGTTTGAGGAAATTAGAGTTCAAAGGTCAAATTGACTGACACGAGGTCTCTGTTTGAACCCAATACTTTCCATACCCTTTCTGAATACTTCTCCTTTTGGAGGAATTAAAACGTTGGTTGAAAATGAGTCCTCGGCATCAAACTTTTGCCTAGAAAACGACCAAAGGACTCGTGTCTGTTGTCTGTTTATTAACATTTAGTGAAAATTCTTCCCTCTCGTGATCAAAAGAAGCCCACAGTGTATACTGAGGTTTATGAAACACTCTGCTGTTGATATCTGTTTACAAAGTTACGTAACTAACATGTTTGAATGGAAAAGCGATATACACTGCTTGGGAAAAAAAAGTTAACGGACACCTTCATGACAAAGTGCATCGTGCCATGTAACGAATCACATGTTTGTAGCAGGTATAAATTGGAGGAATATGATGCTTCCGAGTCAGTGCAACTGTGTACTGCTGAAACCGCTGTGAGATATGCTGAGAAGGGGCAGATCACCCGGGTGCCGCGTACCCTTAGGTGATGCCTAACAAGGATCAGGAAGCTTATGTTACTGAGCACACACGGTGAAAGAGGCTAGCAGATAGCTTTTAGATAGTAAGATGAGAATTATGAGCTGAGGCCTTTTCTTTCTTTACTCTTCCCACTCTTTTTATTTTCCTCATTTCTTATGAATGGGCTGATGTGAACCCCGCACTCTTTAATCGAGAACGGAACTGACGGAATTTCAAACAGTTGTTGGCATAGGATGTTACATCACAGGCCTGTCTGTTCGACAATTTCTTGAAAAATCGAGCCGTCCCAGATCAATGATACCATACTGAGATGGAAGCTCAGATAATCAACTGCAAGTTGCTGTCCACAGTAGACGACCCAGCACACTCACCGCACGTGACCGTACTACGAAGGATAATATGCAAAAACCGTCAATCGTCGGCAACGCGTTGAATGTGGAGTTCCGAGCATCGACTGGGACAAGAATATGCACAAAAAAATCACTCGGAATCGAGGCTCACAACATGGGTTTCCATGGTAGTACCGCAATATGCAAGCCCCATATTACCCGAACCAACATGCAATGTCGTCTTTAATGGTGCAAAGCGTGTACAGTGGGACGTGGAACTGTGGTGTGTGACGGAGGTCCGATGAACGTCTCTTACTAGAGTGCGTACAAATAGATGCATCTATAAAGTGAAGAAAGAAGTTTGCGATAATAAAATGAAAACAAATCGAAAAGAAAATTAAATAATAAATAGAAAAATGCCTTAAAAGATCTTTGTATTTATTATAATGTATTAACAATCAAAACACCAAACATTGCTCCACGATAGCGTAATTCAATGAAGACACACCATTGGATAGAATATTTTACTGGCTATGAAATAGTTATGAATGGTATGGTCCTATTTTTCCTGGTTGGGTTTCTGACCTCTATGGTATCATGAATATTGAACTCCAAGAAGTATCTGAACATTCTGTACATTGCAATGTGCATACTGTTTTGTGGCGTTTCTACGGAACTGACCATTGTCTTTTCGAGCAAAAGAATACACCGTGTCATAAAGTTGCTGCTGTAACTTCGTGGTTTGTGGACATGAACGTCACCACACTTGTCTTCCACAGAGCCCTGCTCTCAACTCTACTGAACATCTGTGGGATAATGTGGAGCATCAGGTAACGTCAAGGGAAATCCGCTCCACAACAGTCCAATCATTACATGCCTACAGGAAGAATGATCCAAATTCCCATTGATCACTATCGTGCGCTTGTAAAGAGAATGCCCCGTAGGATTGCTGCAGTCATTGCAGTGAAAGGAGGTCCTACATCTTATTAAGGTTGTTTGTTCCTCACATAAGTGTGGTTAACTTCTTTCCAAATAATTTATATACACACGTACGTCGCTCTGCTTTTACAGTTTGGAAGCTCTGCTTCGAAACCGTAAGATTAGATTTTATAATAACTTGAATAAGCTCTACGTTTTAGTTATGTCGTTTTATTCACTTCTCTGATGTTTACACTCTTTGATACAATGCTATTTTGGATTAAATCAGTTGTTTCCTGTGAATGCATGGAAGGTTATGATTATTTTAATCTTGTATATTAAGTTATGACTGAGGATAGATACTTGAATGACAACAGGAGAATGAATGCATCTACAAAGTGAATGAAGAAGTTTTCGATAATAAAATGGAAAAAAAAATCGAAAAGAAAGAAAAATAAAATTGAATAATAAATAGAAAGATGCCTTAAAGGATCTTTGTACTTATTATAATGTATTAACAATCAAAGCACCAAACATCCGCTCTACGATAACGTAATGCAATGAAGACACACAATTGGATAGAATATTTTACTATTCAACGTGGGATAAATAGCGCATTAATTAAAATATGGAGCTTTATACTTTGATATTTGAATAACCGTCAGTGAAAATCACTCATTGAGAAACCATAAGAATGCAGGTTAGATTTATTTATTATGATGATCACTGTATAGTACTGCTATGGCGAGCAATCGATAACAATAGATATCTAAGAATACAAATGAGAGGTTCCCAAATAAATTGTCAATGCTAGTTAATAAAAATATAAGAACATATATAGCGCAATCTTTTTTTTTTCTACAGTTATTGTGCGTTTCGTACTGCCACATCGTGACCTTCACTTTATACGAATAACTTGTAGTAGATTGAAACCATCATCACATTCAGATTTTAACAATAGTGACGTAACACACTCTCGTCCTCCCATGAGTATATCTCCCGTTCGTTGTCGAATAAGCAGTAACTATGGCGATGGGAGGAGGGAGGGGGGGTGGAGGAAAGCGAATGTGCTTTTCTTATTCCAAATCGCTTTGTTCTATTGTTCAATAGTGCAACATGTATTAGCCGATTACGGAACTGCGCAAACCCGTACTTCAGTCAATAAAGGCTTCTGCCTGCACTATCCTCTCCAAGTCCCATTTAAGCATCTTTCCTTTCACAGATCACGGAGGAACATTGACAACCAAACGCAGTCTCTTTACACTTGTAATTCGGGCCCAGCGCGTGAGCTATTGTGAACTGTGCTAAGTCATCAATGATATAGCGTTTCATTTATTGCTGATGGAGACCAATACCATCGACGAGAACTAGCGATATAGGTCACTCTCTTTGTAACGTTTCACATCTTACATTAGCTGCGCATTCCATTTGGACAATTTTGTGAGATTCCTTTACAAGGAAGAAAATCATTTCCTTCTATTGTTTAATAAAATTATAGCTAGCGCTGCAGTATATTAAGCTATTTCAGTCTTTGTGAATTTTTTTTTATTATTATTTTTCTTTGCTTTTTTATTTGAATTCTTTTTTTTTTAATATTTAGTAAGATAATGAAGAATTTAAATGTAACATGCGATATTAATGGCCGAATTATAATAAAATATAAAAGTATTTTCAACATTTTAATATTTTCTTGAACTTTTATGGAATTTTTATCATTATTTTAATTTCATATTTCAAAAACACCTTTATTTATCCCATATATAAAAAATACATATAAATATAATAATATCATCTCTTATTATGTATAATATCATATCATCTGCTACATGAATTAGCTTGTAAAAGTTTCTTTCAAGTTGCGGTGGTGGATTATCCATGTTAGCAACATGGAGAAAAAAGACAGAAAATGTATTTTGGTAGAAGAAAAGATAGCAATTCTGTGACGTGTAGATTGGCATGCCGGAACACATGTGCATTTAGCAAAAGATCTTGGAATCTCCGTGTCCACTTTGAACCCGATAGGAAAAAACAGGTCAAGCATTGAACTCAATGCAAAGCAATCTGGTGCTATGTCAAAAAAAAAAAAAAAAAACGAAAAGCAAAAACAATCAACAATTAAAGATTTTTTTAAAATAGATAAATGTAAGTAATCCTAAATTCGTTTATTTTCAGTTATTAAATTTTGCAGTCTAGTATGTAGACTCACATACTAGCAGTAAGTCATCTTTTAGCCCTTTTTTAATGTTTTTTTACATTCCCTGCTATTTACCATATATATATATATATATATATATATATTATGGTGTACTTATTGGAATGATGTGTATGTATTATACAGTTTTTCTCAAAAAATAACAACAAAAAAGGATATTAGAAATCAGAATAGCAAATGTTTGGTTAAAAGGTTTGTAGTGACTCCTGGTACATTTGATGAGCTTAAATATGAAGTAATTTGACATTAAATTTATCATAAGTTAATCACTCATGGCTAATTAAGAAATAATGGATTTAGTTAAAGACTCTCAGACAAGCATGACTGAAATCTGTTCTCAATATATTCTTCATACGGGTACATAGAAAAATGGTCCAGGCGTTTGTTAATAACGTAGTCGAAATTCTGTACTGTTTGAAAAACTCTGTCAGAAATTAAAAAATTGTATTATAAATATATTTTGACTTTTTTTAAAAACTGATATGTCGTGATTTCCAGTATGATTTTCTAACAATAGCAATTTTAATTATCTTAACACTTATCAAATAAACTGTGAATTAATTTTCTACCTCATCAATGAGAATGAAGTAAAGAGATTTTTGGAATTTCTTGTGAATAAGAACTTTAGTGTCAGAGTAACTTGACGGTGCGTTGAAACCCTATTTTGTGGCAAACCAAGTTTATGGATACTGTGTAGAATTCAACTTTTCACCTGGTATTCTTTTCATGGAATGCGAGTTAGAAAAAATTACTCTTTGATGGAAAAAATTAAATTTTGATCAAGTTTTCCATTGATTTTCTACATTCATTTTGAGATGTAAGAAAGTGTTTATCTTCAACTTTTCAGCTCAATATCTATTTATAAATGAACTGTGCATCTATATGCTGCCGATGACACATCGTGACCTTGCGGACTTCGAAAAACGCATCTTATCATAGAATGCTGTATCTATCATTTATCCGTTCACGATATTGGTAAAAGACTACATCACCCAGAATACACCAGAATATATAAGCCGATAGAAATGTGAAGACGTCATCCTAGCTAAGAAACTCACAGAAGACTTATAGGAAGGGTGATACGGAAATATTATCAGTCCAATGGAAACCCTTAATCAGTAGTTCAGTAAGTTAAAGTGATCCGGGATAGCAGAGAGAGAGAGAGATACCTTGTAGCATTGAATAGTGTATGGAGGGATGGGGAGAGGTTGTTGTACATAAGCCCGGCAGCAACGATGCTTTGTTCCGTAGAATTGATGACTCATCCTGCGACCTTTTCCAATCGGACAGGTGAGTGTGGGTGTGCAGCATCCAAAGTGTGAAGTGAAGCTTGGTGACTGAGTTATCATGGAGTAAAATTGTTTGTGATATAAAGGAGTTATTTCAATATGGATTCAGATATTTCGGGCTAGTACCGTCATACTTGGATGAATGAGCATATTCAGACATGCAACACTTCTAAAAGATACGTTTCCTAAATTGTGGAATTATAGTACAGATTATTGTCTCTTTCGATACAATAATACACCTGACATACTAGATGCTGCTGTAACATGACTTGAAGAAAAGGAATGGGAAAATTTGAAATCGTTGCATAATGTCTAATAAAAAAAAACCTTTGGAATGAATAGAGTCGAATGGAGTCGAATACTTGATTCGTATTATCACAAAATGAAGCAAATATACCTATAAATGATTACAAGGAACGATTAGAGCTAAATGGAACCCTGATCTGATTGCAATTCCCCCTCCGTCTAATAATATTTACCGTTTCTGTGAAATATTATAGTGTCGCAATATTTGAACATAATATGCATTAGAAACAGACAACGAAGGCGACTATACAGGTTCCTCGACATTTATAATTAATGAGAAAGGATTCGAAATGTAACGAGAAAAAATAACATTAATACGAATGAATTCTGTACTGTCATTTATGATCTGGCTAAAGAGATAAATTTTATGTGATTAATACACGTGATTATTTCTAATTAGTAATGTTCATTAAGCTCCTTCAGAATAACATCATTGTTTTGGGGCAATGAAGTTCATTTCCGAACGTTTATCTAGAACAAGAAACGTAGTAAAATTTTAATCATCGCATCCATGCAGTGCGTTCTCATGAATAACACTACAATACTGACACTAACTAGTTTTTCTACATTCGTATGTTGAAGGCTGTTTCACTCTCTCAGTATATCTAAAACACGCAAACGCTACGACGATAGCTTGATAGACAGGCCATTGTTTAAATACTGCGCGAATGTCGATATATCTATTTTTAGGCCGTCTACAACAAGCTGTCTTAATAGATCAATATAGCTCTTTGATACACTTTTGACCACTCGACTGTTTTAACCAATCGAAATAAAGTAAGTGTTTTTCGATTATTCGATGGACTGCTTTAGTTCTGGATACTCATGCATCGCTGGTATTTATTACTTTTAATGCTAATTTCCAACACCCGCTGATTCATGCCATTTATTAATAGTTTTATCATATTGAAAAATTATTCATAGAAAACTATTACAAATAAAATATCATATTGGAAAAATGGCTTATTTGCTTATTTTTTTTTAATAAAAAGAAATATTTCTAAAAAATAATGATGCACCAATAAATTAAATAAATAATTAAGAGTTAAATTTTTTTGATATGTTCGAAAGTGACACTGGAGGTTGGAATGGATTCATTCAATCCAATACCCTTGGAGGGTAATTGATGGCAATACTGTAGCCAGTGAAGTTCTAAATGAGGCTTGGCCATTGCTGTTACCCTCCTGCCATGATCAGAGCTTTAATAGCTCAATAACACCTTCTTCCTACACTGTCCTCTACAGATAACGGGGAAGATGAAAAGCATTCTTGCTTCGCCCCTTTAAGCCAGTCCTTATAAGGACTATAAGAAAGTGACACTGCAATACGATTTTTATAAAATATAATAATATATATATATATATTAATAATATTTCAAGTTGAAATATAAAATTTTATATTAATATATTAATAATATTTTAAGTTTAAATATAATATTTTAATTTTAAATGCAATTTAAAATATATTATTAAAATCTAAACCTTTTAAAAAGTACAAAATATTATTAAAATCTAAATTATTAAAATCTAACCCTTTTAAAAAGTACAAAATATTAAAATCTAAACCTTTTAAGTAAAATAAATAATTTTCAAGTTAAATAAATAAATATAAAAATGAATTTGGACGTTTTATATATATTTATATATGTATATATAAAATCCTTATATATATATATATAAGGATTTGCCAATATTTTACCTGCTACTAACCTTGAAAATTTAAACATATAGGTTAGTTATTACAACTTTGCGGTCGTTAATATAATGATCAGAATTGGTTTAATGGAGTATTTGGCTAATATTGATGACTACTTGATTTCTTTCTTGCATGAAGTAAACAATGAAAATATCGAACATTTCTGAAACATCTGGTTTCTGTTCTGTCTCTCGTTGTTTGTTTGATAATATCGGCCTGCAGTTAACAGCCAGTTACCAGTTAGGTAGTGGGGGCAGAGGGGAGCTAAAAAAAATCATTAGTTGGGTTGCTGGGAAACGGCAGCCAATCTAATCATTAGTTGCGAAACTGTTCTGTGTATTTAGTATGTCAACATACCATGCCCAGGCTTTGTGTGAACTTAATGCTTACATCATAGCGAAAGAAATTGCCTGACAAGGGATTGTATGACTCTTTGACAGAGTGGATGATAGAGAAAAATATCATTTCCATAAAGATGTAAATTAATCCGCAAATGACTTTAAATAATTATCCTTAGTTTGTGTAGGGGTTTCAAGTAATATAATTGGTATATTTCAGATTTTTTTAATTGTAGTTATATGGTTTCCAGTTTCTCCGCTAGAGGGCGAGGTATCATGTTTCCTGATTCATTTCACGGAATAAAAACAAAAGCTGACTTAATAAATGCAGCTTCTGTTTAGGAGTATTTACCTAGCGCTCGGGTTGATTGAAGTCGTCTATTATTAACAAGGCTTAGGATAACAGGTACTTGAGGTTATTCTGATGACTCTGTTGTAATGACCCTTGAACATCTGCTCCTGTGTGAACATCACACTTGTGACATAGTACATCGTCGATTCGACTAGTTCCCCGGACAATCCACAATCAGTCGGTGTATTGTAAACTTAAATAACGCACAGCTTTGTGTGTATTCACGTCTTAACATTATAAACACTTGAGTGAGTAATGAGCGAGAAAAAAAAAAGAAAAAAAAAAGGTTGGAAAGAATCCAAAATGTTTTATTCATACGTTAGGATCATTGTTGTACACTACTAGTCGGGAGTGTATTAAATAGAGCCTGGAAAAGCATCCTTCAGAGTAAAAAGGTTGTAAACCTCGCATTCTTGTCGTTCTTTAAGGGTAAACATAGAAAGTTTAAACTTCGAGAAAAGGATTGCAGAAGCATTTACTTGCAACGTTTTTTTTAACAAAATAAACACTTTCTGAGAGATAAAGAAAAAGTCATTATTTACTATTTAGCGAGTGTACTAATTCGTAATTACACTAACACGAAGATGATGCCTTGTAATCTTCCAAAACAATTCTGGCGATCGTTTTGGAAGTTTACAATATATGTCTCTAAGTTTTACTGCTTCATTGTATTCACTTTTCACTTAAAACTCTAAAATCGTGTTAATAGGAGCGTTTCTTTGATTTAAACTTTCATTTAAAAGTTTAGCTACTCTAACTTTGAAATCTCGATGGGAAATAGTTTCTCAATTTCTGATTCATTAGAGGAAACAAAGAGTAAATTTAAAGAATGCTTTCCTTTTACAATGTCAATTATAAGTTGATGAGAAGCTAAAAAGAAAATACTGCAAGTCTAAGAATATTTGTATTCAGTTTTAAATAATAGAGATAAACATTTTATTAGACTTAAATTCTAAAAAAAATGATATTACTATTACTAATAATACTTTTTAATTTCTATAGCAACACCAATAAATTATTATTAACTAAAAAAAAAAAATATATATATATATATCATGAAATGGAAAAACTAATAGTTAGATATCCCCGGGATAAGAATAGCTCTACTGCAGCCCATGCATGTCGTACGAGGCGACTAAAATGGGTACCCCAGGGAGGGTAATGGATGGCAATGCTGTAGCCAATGAAGTTTTAACTGAGGCTCGGCTATTGCCGTTACCCAGCCATGACTAGAGCTTTTAGCTCAATAACACCCCATCCACACAGATTTTCTTCAATCAGATGAAGGAATAAAGAGTCAAGGATTTCTATCCCCCCCCCCAAAAAAAAAACTTACTTATATTTAGTATATTTCGTATTCAAGTAATAACATTTGTCTTCAATTAGTGCATAAAGAGAGATGGAAAATAAATAGCGTTTCTGTGACCGATCGAGTTTCCTAACTAAGCTCTAGATTAAGAGTCGTTAGTAGCGAGTGAACTAAATTTTGCAAAAAATATTCAACACATTTTCTTTCTAGGCTTATGCAGAGCTAAATTATGTTGGTCGCAATTGACGCAATAGTAGCTAGAAGGGAACTTCTAGATTCCCCCAACCCCCCCCCCCAAAAAAAAAAACAGCTCAAAAACACAGTTGACATATACTACACTAACATCCCGTGCCTTATCTGTTCTAGTGAGAACTTTTAACAATCCAGCACATCAGCAGTAATTTTTTATTACTGATTCAACATATAGATAACTACAGTTCTTATTAGGCAAATATTAATCAATAAATTTTAAAACAGTAAAGAGGCGTGCCAAATAGTAGAAACATGATATTCTGTAGAATAATGGTGTAATAAGATTGTCGTCTTGCCTTAGTAAACTTTTACTTTTTTGATAGTGTATACAATACTGACATTTCTTGCTAGCATTGGAATTTTTGAACTACATTTTTGATGATGGTTTTACTGTTTTTCTTATCGAAATTTCCAAGAAACAATTTGTATAATGGCTCTTTCCGTGGTCTGTTTGGCTGATCACATTTTTCACATTTGGAGTAACGTAAAAGATGAAAGCTGAGAGGGTTTTTACATTGGCACTGCTCTTTTACGAAGTTTTGTGTAAAAGTACACATGCCTAGATTATTCAGAAAACTAAGATAGGCCTTCTTTTCTCTCTCCCTGTATGTGTGTGTGCGGATTTCCGACTTCAATCAATCACATATTTTATTCTTGTAACTCCACGAATCATGTTCAATTATTCTCGGAGACGTGAATGCTTGCGCTGATCAATACGCTGATATTGGATTAGCAGTGCACGATTGTAATTCAATGAATGAGAAGCATCCATTACGAAAACAGCTTTGTTGATTCGTAACAGAAAATGCCAACATTTGAAAGACACAAGTTTCAAATTTTTTTCTTATGTACAGTTATGAAAAAAACTAATTGGTGCAATAAACCATGATGAGCAAAAGAGACTAGAGCTCATTCAGCGCATAATAAATAATTAAAAAAAATATTCTATATGCTCAAAAATTTTATCTTATATATTTTTTTAAAAAATAGATTAATAATTGTTTCAAAAAAGTACTTTCTTTACTCTTTTTTACAAAACAGCAACGTCATGTAATATTCGATCATGAATCTAAATCACGTGACAAACTGTGGAATTAAAATGTAATATTTTTGTGTTTGTTAATTTTTTTTTATAAAATCGATTCCAAATGCAACTACCGAAGGTTCTTTTCAGAATAAGCATGTTTTATTTATATTTTATTTGCTTTTTTATTATTATTTCACTGTTATAATTTTTAATTTTAGAGTTTTTATAATTTTGGTTTATGTTTTTCAATTTTAAATGTTTAAAATGTTATTATTGTTTACAGACAACACTGTAGTTGGCTAGAAGCGATTGAGGACTCAGATGGGAAGCAAAATCGTGAAGAACTGGATCCAACAACGTTGAGAGCTAGCAACTTGAAATGGACTTAATATTATTTGGGTGACCAAAATGGATTATTTTTTTGGACAATTCAATGGACGTGATTATTTCATCTTTAAATCCGATATTCTTACCACAAAAAAAAAAAAAAAAATTGAGGCCACTGGATTTGTTAAGTTGCGAACTCCGAATGAATTCTATACATGTGTAGATTTCTTGAAAGTGTGGAAAATTTCAGATTTTTTTTTTATTTTGCGATTTTAAACAATTCATTATGCGACTCTGCAAATGTTTTTTTTAGAAGAATTGTAATTAAATAAAATGGAAAAATAAAGATTTATTTCTAGAAATAATTCAAATATGTCAATGAAAAAATAATTCCAGTCAATGAAACTGGAATTCAAATTCAAAACATTATTTGGCTTATCTTAAGATATATGTGACTGCTAATCCTCTCAATTTCCAGTTTCTTTTGAGTTTTACGTGCAGTTGGCTGTTTGTCCACTTGTATATTTAAAAAAAATCGTATCCTTAACAAGATTGATTCTACAATCAATTAAAAAAAACTATAACAGAGATTACGGCAAGTTAGAGATATGTTTACAACTGATCACAGTGATTAGTAAATTTCTGTTTTCACATTTATTTTTTTGCAAGAAGGTCGAATTTGCGATAGTGTTGAGAACGATCTCTGCAGAGAGAGAATAGACGGTCTAAAAGGAAATCATATATTTTATAATCTTGAAGTCAATATATTGTATAATCTTGAAGATTATAAAATATATTGAGTACAAAACTCGCCATAAATTCCATTTAGATTCCTAATTGTTATGACTGCTATTCACACAGCAATGATTAGTAAAACAATTCTTCATTTAATAAAAAAAACTATAGGTTCCTTAGGGATTTCAATCAAATATGAGATAATCAATCAGATAATACATGCAGTTAACAGATTTTGTAGTTGTAGCGAAACCTAAATCTCTCAAATAACTCTTTTATTTATTTTTTTATGTCGGTCCCACACCACACCTAAGAGGTCACAAAATCTATAGGATAATAGTAATGTCCATGGGCTAGTGATCAGAGAGAGAGTGTAGTCTGTTGATGAGCTTCTTGAAGACTGGGTTCTGTATTCATTAATGAAAAGAGTATGGCGAAGGCTGTTCGAAAGAAGAGGTGTAGATGGAAAGAAACAAATCAGAGGAAGAGAAGGTTCAGCGATGAGTTGGAAGCTGAAGTGTGTATGGATGTGGAGTAGCAGCTACGAGTATTTTTATATGTGATTAGAGGAATTTTGGTGGACGTTTTGCTACAACATCGCCCATAAAAGATACCATAAAAAAGATATAACGTTGAAACAGGGTCTATAAGAACGTGATTGGAAGGTTGTGGTTGTTTGGAATTACAGCAGGAGAAGCTAAATCTATAAGACCAGTGTATGAGAGCGGTCTGAAAAGTTCACGGCCTCAACCAGAGATGGCAACACTATTAGCACGATTTTTTTTTTCTAATTTGATACATCTGTAGTAAGCATCCATGTGAAATTGCAAATCATTCTATCAAGTAGTTTGTTTTATACAGCTGTCTGAAGCAAAAGTGTTGTCTGTATCCTTGAAATGGATACAATTGAGTATCGTGCTGTTATAAAATTCTTTGTAAAAGAAGGTTTAACGCCAAACGAAATTCATTCGAAGTGCATAAGTTTATGGGCACTTTTCTCCTTCGTTTTCAACAATTAAGAAATGGGCTGCCGAGTTTAAACGTGGCAGTACCAGACTTGAAAATGATCCACGTGAAGGACGTCCAAAAAATGTAACAGCACCAAAAATCATTGATCAAGTGCACGGTATGGTATTGGATGACCGGCGAGTCAAAGTGTGTGAAATTGCTGAGGCTATAGGCATTTCAAAAGAACGTGTGGGATATATTTTGCATGAAGAACAGAACTGCGAATGAAAAAGCTTTGCGTGAGAGGTGCCGCGCTTGCTCACAGCAGATCAAAAACGCACTCGCATGAAAATCACTGAACAGTGCTTGGGGCATTTTAATAAGAATGAAACTGATTTTGTGCATCAATTTATTACTATGTATAAGACTTGGATTCACTTTTACCAGAATCCAAAAAGCAACCAAAACAGAGGACAGAAGCTGGTTGTTCAGCGCCAAAGAAGACAGAAAGTCGGTTCCATCAGCAGGAAAGGTCATGGCATCGGCGTTTGGGGATGCTAAAGGCATTTTGTTTATTAATTATCTTGAAAAGGGTAAAACAATAACCGCGAATATTATACCGATCTTTTAACCACACTAGACGACAAAATTCGTGAGAAAAGACCAGTTTGCAGAAGAAGAAAAAATCATTTTTCATCAGGAAAATGCACCTGCCCACAAAGGTGTTTTGGCAATGGGAAAAGTAAGGGATCTGCACTATGAATTGTTGGAACATCCACCCTATTCCCCAGATTTGGTTCCCTCTGATTCTGTCGTTTCCCAAATCTAAAACGTTTCCTCGCTGGTCAGCGTTTTTCTTCGAATCAAGAGGTGATTGCAGCTGTAGAGGGGTATTTTCCAGATCTAACTGAGAACTACTACAGGGACGGGATAATGGCGCTGGAGCATCGCTGGAATAAATGTATTAGTCTTAAGGGAGATTATGCTGAAAAATAAAAATAATTTTGAAATTATAAATTCGTTTTTTCATTGTTAGGCCGAGAACTTTTCAGGGCACCCTCGTATTTATGTCTGTTAATTTCGCATGTGTTGTTCTCAGACCGTTTTTTTTTGTCTACTTTGCGGATGAAAATCTCGACGTTCCAGGGGAGAAATTCTGCCAACTTCGTATGAGACCGGCTAAAAATTCGAAGGAGTTTGAGAAAGAGGGGTGTCATTGTTAAGGGAATTACTCTCTTGTGGATAGCATTTTACGGAGGTTATCCGTGCCACCACTCCAAATGTGAGAAAAATATGAGACTGATGAGGATATGATGCGTCTGTGTGAGGATAGAAAGAATAGGAAGTTAACCCAAGAAGAAAAACTGATCTTTACTGCACATCGGAGTATTATAAAAAAAATTATGGGAGAGTGAAGTAAGAAATCTCACTTCCGTGCTCTGGTATGTGATTCAGTTGTATTCTTTACTTCCTTTTAAATATTGCCAATACTTTTGCCGCACTATGATACTGCATACGAGTAATAACTATTTATTAAACGTCTCCCTTCACTGAACTAAGCCTGATAAGTCTAATATTGACGCATTGACCAATTTAAGTCTAATGCTGACTTCAACTTCTATAAATAATCGAAGATTTAGTCAGTATTGAAATTTAAATATCAGCTAAATAATTTCAGTTAACTTCGTAAGGCGTATTTCTTTAGCCGTATATTTTCTTTTTTTTTTTTAATGTTTTACTATTCTATCAGCGAGTGAGTGCCCAGTCCTGACTACAGGATCGTTTCCGCATTTTCTCAGCCAAGTATATGTGGACTGATTTAGCAAATGTATATCTTAGAAATGAACATCTGTGGGATGAGACGACAATTCTGATGAGTTAAATACACTTTAGTTAGATCCAGGTCAGTCATTTGCTGGATGCGATCTCGCATCAGTTCCTGTAGGACAGTTCGTGGATGGAAGCTTATGGGACTAAAGGGAGTTATTAAGTGACCCTTCAATGAACAAATTCGTTTGTGGTTTTATAATATCGACTGTAATATTATTGGCTCATTTGCTCCACTATAAACGATTTTCTTCACAATAAACAGTAGTCTATTAGTAAAAGTGTCGGTTTTATGTTTCGTGAATATCTACTTGTTAGCATGTTAAACATGATGTTGTCCAATATTAATGTTTCTTGTGCTGGTCTTATTTGAATGATGATCTGAGCTACAGACAAGTTAAATAAACTGCATACACGAAGAAGAATAAGAAGATTTATATATAAGTGTAAAGGTTTTCGCTGAGCTCACTTATTTATCAGTTTAGATCGAATCAGAAAATAAAATCTCAGTTAAAGATGATTAAAACTATACATTAGTGAAATAGATATGTTCAAAAAAAGTATTATTTTCACTGCACTGTTATTTAGAAGTCATCCAAGTTGGTGTCATTTGGTTTCTAGATCACTTTATAATTTAGCGCAAATGCTAGGACGATTCTTAATAATCTCGATCCTAATACAGGGATAGGGATTAACCAAACACTCACTGTTTACACAGAGAGAGATCCTCGAATATATAGTCAGTGTTGTACGCAGTGGTGAGTTATGGAAATTTTAACAAAGGGCTCGCATCGTCGAGCAAAAAAAAAAAAAAAAAAAAAAGAAGCCGTGTTTCACACGAAAGCTTGTATTAATACAGCTTGTGTACAAATTCCAATCAAAGAGTATGAGAGGACAATCAACCTCTAAAGGCTATCATTTTTAAACAAATATTTCATGATCTAAACATGAAATATTTGCATACAATCAACTGTGTTAATTTATCTTATATAAGAAAAACATTTTTTGATTATCAAAATAAAATAAGAATTAAATCTTTTATAATCTTTTATAAAACATTTGATTGGCTACTGGTTTTACCATACGATTGGCTACCAGAAGGGAGAAGGATAAAGAGAGCGCATGCGCTTATTTTATTTTCAAACTTGGGCGCATTCGTTATAGAGGAAATAATTCCAAATAATCTATACACTGCTGAATAGACTAATTTTTGTTAGGTTACCATATGTGTTTGTCGCTTAATGTGTTTAAAAAAAAAAAAAAAATTTGAAAAAATAAAAAAAGTAAACAAGAAGAATAAGAGGCTCGCAAATTTGAGAAAAATTTAATAAAGGGCTCGCGCGAGCCCCTTATAGCTCACCACTGGTTATACGGAACTGACAGTCATAATATTGGTCTCATAGCCAGGGGCGGCTCGTGCATAGGCACTGCAGAACTGCAGCATCCCCAATTTTCCCCGATATATAAATATATTTATTAATATTTGCTTGTAATATTTAATTTGATCATCAACAATCCTATACAATTCTTTTATTTTGTATAAAACATAATAAAAATACATCTTGTAGCACTTAGGAGGACGCTAGCAGCACTTTGTTTACCACAGTGTCATATTGCTACGCGTGCAAGCATATGCACGTCATAGTGAGATGCGAGCTATTAGCGTAATGCGTCACTGTCCTTCGCGCAGTTCCACTGTTGTTTATATGCAGTTTGTGCCAGTAGTAGGGTGTTCGTAGTGCTTATTGTGTTTACTCCGTCTCTTAAAATATTTGGACATTACAATTAAAGGAATTAATTGTAATGTTCCAAAAATTGTAAATCCATTCCTTTAATTGCAATTAAAGGAATGGATTTTATTTTAAAGTAATTTTGAATTATACTAAACTGTATAATTTTATCGATAATAAACAATATTTTTTATGATATTTTATTTTTAATTTTTACCATAATTTTGATATTTTATCCAAACACGTATACACTGTACTTACCGTGTGTATGTATATTTCGAAAGTTGCAGCACCCCAACTATTTCAAGCCACGAACCGCCACTGCTCATAGCTTTAATTGTTTCAGGAGTAATTCACGATAACAACAGTCCTCACACATATTTCTTCTATTGAAATCAGAAAAACAACCAACTCAACTCGTTATTATAATCCAGTAGTTCCTAATTCGAGTCTTAACTGAAAGTGTCATGGCTAAAGTCTTTTGATGGTTATTGAAATGGAGGATATTATGAATCCAGCCGTATTTTATAGCCAACTATAAAAATAAACTTCTAAAAAGTTGTGAAATTTTACCATAAGCTTATAAGAATATAACCTTCACCATCGGAGTTATTTTGATTTGTACTGCTTAAAAGACACGATATCTCCCTTGAAGGATTCGAGCTGTACGCTTTTACTCTTTCGACGGTTTGTAAATTCCCCAAATAATCAAGGAAATTTGATGACGAATATAAATTTCATTGAATTTCAAGTAAATAAGTTCTTGTCACTTTTTGTGCGGGTGAACTTTATTGGCAGAAACTTAAATTGGAATAAATGAGCGATCGTTTTTACGTTTATTCGAAATGTTTTCTTTAATATCATTTTATAAAACTCTTTATTAGAACATTGAGTAAGTATGAATACCATTTGAATCGCAAGATGAATGTGATTTCAGATTCGATTAACTAAAATCAGGCATGCTGTGCTGTTATGGCCTTTATGGTCTAAAATTATTTAATTTTGTTTTCCTAATTTGTGATTTTATTAGTTTTACTCCACATTGTTTTTATGCTTTAATTACACTAAGAGTAGTTGCTGTTTTCCTTTTTGTTTTTACATTTGCGCAATTTCCTTTATACAGAAAGATAAAATATCCACCTTATTCAAAATGAAGGTATCTTTCTGTCGCCCATCAATAAGCTGTATCTGACGATCTGAGCAATAATTTGGGGTCAGAACATCCATCATCATGATCTTGATCCTATGATATTTATTCTCTACATCCGGTTTCTCGTCTTTGATCTTTCATCGTAGTCACAAAACTTCCTTTCGGTGATATTTCTTTTCATTTCTTTCTGCCTTTCTATTGATATCTACTTAATCGATAACAAATAAAAGCTTCCAATATTATTAAGGGCAACCTCCTCTGCGCAGAGTTCAAAGTCAAGACAAAAATATGTCTTGATTTTGAACTCTATGAAACTCTATTAAAAATAGATACTCTTAGCTTCTTTAAGGTTCCATTGTTACCTTTCTATGTTATTAATATGGAATTGTGCGCTCAGTGCCGATAGTATAGTAATATTTTCCGACTAAAACTCCCGAGTATTTTTGAATTTTATTTTAAGAGCTAATTTGCTGATAGTCTGTCTCTGTTAATCATAAAGATATAGCAACTTCCAGTACTGCAAGCAAAAATTTTAAAAATAAATCTCAGGTTGCCAGGACCAGACTAAGCGTACCTCGCGTGGTGGTAGAGGTCATCAAAACTGCTGCAGAAATTCCAGGTAAAAGAAGTTGGAATCATCCATGTAGTAGCAACTCCCAACAGTGCGTGCAATTTGGAGCACGCTGAAGGTAAAAGCAGTCCTCTTCTAAAGTTTGCCTTGTATGTAGTGCAATGCATAGGCGATTGATGCCATTAATGGTTCGGTTTATGGTTAGTTAGCTGTTTGGATAAATTACAAGGGTTCTTATGGCCAGTTTATAGATTGAAAACTCTAAGTTTCTCGGAAGAAAATCTCTGCTACCTCAATGTGAGACCGGCTCATTCAACTTCATCTGAAAAGCTATGATGAAGGTCTTTGCACCCCAATCGGGATTCGACTCCAGCTTTTTCCAACCAAAGAGCAACGTTGGTACTGAACTCCAAGTTTAGTTGGCTGTAACAAGCCTTTGGATTTAATGCCTAAAAGAAAACGGAATATGGTATCCATTAACTATGGATCCGGAAGGCAAAGTAACTTGTTTTCTCTGTGTTAAGATTTTCTTTCTGTGCAATATGAGCATTTCCATCTTCTCTCTCTCTCTCTCTCTCTCTCTCTCAAAAAAAAAAAAAAAAAAAACGCTGATTTAAAAAATATATATAAAAAATTAATACTTTTATTTTCATCAGTTGCAGTTGATTCGATTTTTGTTCATTATCATTTCAGATATATATGATCGCTTCTTTGTGCTTAATTTTCTTGCATACTATACATTCCTTTTTCCATTTGAAATATTAAATAACTCGCACCAATAGGCAACGAGGTAATTAAGTCACTTTTTTTACCTCATTGCAAGCGAAAAGACCTCAAATCTGGCAATCAAATTCGCGACTAATAATTAGTGTCACGTTCTACGTGATGGTTGTTACTGCATTCGTTCTAACGACATATTTTAATTAGCTTCCACTAGAGTTTTTGCGCTTTGCATATGATACTCATGGTAAAATTAATTGTGTTAGTATTTACCTCCATCCGGAAGAAGTCATACGTTATCTAATAAACACATCTTAAGTATATCTTGGAGATGAAGAAATATTTCCATAGTTAAGAACTTGAATCCTTTGTGGATTATTTATTCCAAAACAGCGCTGTGTTTTCAAGGTAATTTGTTTCGTTGTGATTAGCCTTTTAGTTCCGTAGCCTTAAATTTCCAATTTCACAGTTTCATAAAAAAATAAGCTGGCTCAGTCAGTTCTCTTCGTTATAAAGAGTCAGTCTAGACGAATAAGCCTGTTTTTATTTTTTTTTCTAAGTTCCTCTTGTAATGAGTTATTGCTCACGTAATTATGTTTAGTTATTATTATTCATGAATAAATCATACGGTTATCATAACCTCGAGGCTTATATCACTTCAGAATCATTTCGTCTAACATTTTATTTTCTTAGAATGTTTTTAATCTTAAATGTAGCCTGAAACAAGGGGAGGATGTGTTAATAGCAGCTACAAGTCAGTCGAAAGTATTCTTTATTTCTGTAATTGATTGATCTCTCTCTATTAGCCATAATGAATCTATTATTATTTATTTTATTAAGTTGTATTTTCTTAAAATTAATAATAATAACGAATCTAAAATTTTACGTTCTGTTAAATTATTTACTCAAATTACATTTTAAAAATAGTTTACTTCAAGTGAAATTTTAAAGTATTTCAAATTTTTTGAACTACCTTCATTTATTATTATTAGAAATATCTTAAATTTATTAACATATGCAACACTGAATGTTAGTTCTGGGCTTGAGGAGCTGTTGCCATTGAAGTTTTAACTGAGGCTCGGCTACTGCCGTTACCCAGTCATGACTAGAGCTTTTAGCTCAATAACACCCTATCCACACAGATTTTCCTCAATCAGATGAAGGAATAAAGAGTCAAGGAATCGGTCCATCTCTCAAAAAAAGTCATTTTATTATTTGTAATTTATCTGCATATATATATATATATATATATATATATATATATATATATATATATATATATATATATATATCCATCGGCCAGTTCTTATAAGAACTGTATATATATATATATGTAGATGTAGATGGCAATGCTATAGAGTAGTGCTTTCGAAACTTATGGATGTAAAGGTCCCTTTTGAAAAATTAAAATATGCAGATGCAGATATATATATATGCAGATAAAGATATATATATATATATGCAATATATATATGCAATATATATATTATGCAATATATATATGCAATATATATATTATCTTAAAAGAAACGTGTTTAATTTTTATTTATTATTTCTTTTTTGTTATTTTTTATATTTTAATGGAAAAAATCACACATTGATGTTGGTTTACAAATTTTGCTTCTTGCGTATTTCGGCTCTTAATGAATATTGGTAAATATATGCTTATTCATATAAGTTTCATTTCAAAGGTATTGATAAAAAAGCACAAAAAACTTACAAACGCAAAATCTTGAATATAAATATAAATACAATAAATATTATAATAATATATGTCTATATTACGATTTTTTTTCAATGGGGGCCGTGAAATATTTTAATTTTTCAAAAGGGACCTTTACATCCATAAGTTTCGAAAGCACTACTCTATAGCATTGCCATCTACATATACATATACATATACAGTTCTTATAAGAACTGGGCGATGGACTGAGTCCTTGACTCTTCATCCCGTCATCTGAATGAAGTAAATCTGTGTGGATGGAGTGTTATTGAGCTAAAAAGCTCTAGTCATGGCTGGGTAACGGCAATAGCCGTGCCTCAGTTAAAACTTCATTGGCTACAGCATAGCCATTTGTTACTCTGGAAGTCCTAAAAAGGACTTTCTCTCATTCAAGTCTTTTTCCATATACATCCAAGCCCTGTATTCGTTAATATAAAAGGTGTAGTTATTAGTTTTAATGTTACAATGAAAATAATGAAGTTTTTTTTTTAATTTATCAAAAACTTTTCTAGTTTTAATCATACTAAAATATGTATAAGAAAATATTTAAATTTGTGAAGAATAAATTTGATTAATTAAATTTTTATTTCATTTTAGATTACTTACTATCGTATGGTTTCTTGCCTACTGACATTTCATAACTCTATTTATGGCACTCTACAGAATTGTTTGTGATTGAAGTTAAAATTAACTCTCGTTTTCTTGAAATCGTAAACTTTTCATAGAAATCTAATATATCGGTTTTCATCGAAATGAAAAGAATGGGGGGGAAAAATGCCACCAATTTGTGAGTAGTTTTTATAGTAAATAAAAACCAACAGCGTGTTTTCGGATAAAGCCTGTACTTATATTAAATTGAAGTTCTCTTTCAACAAAAAAAAAAAAACTTTATAGAAGAGAAAAGCTCATAATTGTGAGTCACAGACATATGTGTGGACAAACAGCATGTATCTGAAACTGACAAAATCAAAAATTAAATGCAAGTTGTCGTTCATGGATCTGTCTCTATATTGCCTTTCTTTCTTCTTTGGGTAGAAGCAGGTGGTCTTTCTGGATATTAAGCGAGAATTAATACATTGAAAAAAAAAATATATATATATATATATATATTAAGCGAGAATTAATACATTAACTTTTTTCTGAAAAAAAAAAATATTTTTTTCAATGTATTAATTATCACTTTTTTTAAATTTATTAATTATAACTCATCAGAAATTTTAAAAAAAATTATTCTCTCTATAAACTGAAGGAATTAAAAATAGTTATAAGGTTATTAGTCCTTATAAGGACTAGCTTAAAGGGGCGAAGCAAGAATGCTTTTCATCTTCCCCGTTATCTGTAGAGGACAGTGTAGGGATAAGGTGTTATTGAGCTATTAAAGCTCTGATCATGGCAGGATGATAACAGCAATAGCCGATCCTCAGTTAGAACTTCATTGGCTACAGCATTGCCTTCCATTACCCTCCAAGGGTATTAATCACCGCATCTCACGGTCGAGATTTTCATCCTCATCCTCGCTACCATACCATATTAAGGTTACTAGTTCTTAAAAGAACTGGGAGATGGACTGAGTCCTTGACTCTTTATCCCGTCATCTGAATGAAGAAAATCTGTGGACAGGGTGTTATTGAGCTAAAGGCTCTAGTCATGGCAAGGTAACGGCAATAGTCGAGCCTCAGTTAAAACTTCATTGGCTACAGCATTGTCATTCGTTACCCTGGAAGTCCTAAAAAGGATTCTTCTTCTCCTTCTCCGTAAGGTTACTAGTCCTTATAAGGACTGGCTTAAAGGGGAGAAGCAAGAATGCTTTTCATATTCCCCGTTATCTGTAGAGGACAGTGTAAGGATAAGGTGTTATTGAACTATTTAAGCTCTGATCATGGCAGGAGAGTAACAGCAATAGCCGAGCCTCAGTTAGAACTTCATTGGCTACAGCATTGCCATCCATTACTCTCCAAGGGTATTGGATTGAATGAATCAATCACCGCATCCCGTAAGGTTACTAAGAAAGGCCTAGCCAATTTAATACAATTGATATCTTAATAATTAAAAGATGCTGAAATTGCATTTTAAATATTTTTATTGTACTTAAATGTCTTTAATTATTTTAGTTATTTGTTTCAATTTTATTTTATATACATTTTACGTGTAGACACATAATAACGATAACAACATATTCAACACTTCCAAAATTAGATAATTTTGATACATATATTTTAAGCAACCTCGCATCCAACCATTATAACTATCTAATTCTTTCTTAAAATTAAATTTATCTCTTCTATAAAACTGTTAATGAAGATCATCCCACAAATTTCCAATCCTAACAATAAAAACTGAATTATATGTTTTTTGTTTTCTAAATATATATATTTATTTATTTATTTATATACACCACAATTTGAAATTCATTGGCTGTACTAAGTAAGTCAGAAGTTACTAGTTTGACTTAAACGTTTGGAAACACAAAACAAACATCGAAAAATAAAAGCTGAACTGGTCATTATTAGAATGATATGAGTCAAGTAATATAAAGAATCGGGTGATCTTCAGAAACAATGTTATTCTTCAATGACGTATAGCAATCTCATGGCAAAACATTGGCCGTAAGAATAAATACTTTATTCGCTTTAAGTGACTAAAGAGGGTGAGAGCGAGGGCTATAAAAGTCTATCGCCCACCTGCTGTCCTTTATATGGGATGCCTTTCACCACTCTTTGTTTGTTTTACTCTCCCCTTTGCGTTACTGCCATCTGGAGCTATCGGTGCATTGAGAAAATCATTCAACTGAGCATGCGTCACCTTCTACTGAATTTACATTCTTGTCAGCTGCGATATTGTTCCTATTTGGGTAATAGGAACACTGACTGTTTACCATTTGAAAAAAAAAAGAACTCAACCTCTCTTCATATTTTGGGAATATAATGTATATCATAGAAAGGAAATTCTTAATAAAATGGAGGTTTTAAAAATATTTTTAATATTTTCTTAAAAAATACAAAATAAATTATAATTAATATTGACACCTTTTCATTTATATTATCACTTGTATACGAATAAATTAACAAAATTATTTCAGCGTATTGGGAGATCTAGGGTGATGGATAGCAATGAAGTTTTAACTGAGGTTCGGCTATTGTCGTTATCCAGCCATGACTACAGCTTTAAGCTTAATAATAACACCCCATCCACACAGATTTTCTTCAATCAGATGAAGAGTAAAGAGTCAAGGACTCCGTCCATTTCCCCCTGCAAAAAAATTCAGTGTATGTATATGTATTAAGGAAGTCTTTTTGCAATGTCATTTTTAAGATAATCAGATCAGATGAAAACACTGGGGGAGATTATTTATCTTCGCTGTGAAGATTAATATAATTTCAGAGAAAAGACACTATGATACGATATGATATATACAGTACTTTTCTTTCTAAAACTAGAAATATGAAATTTTCTGACAAATACACATATTACTAAGCTCAAATTCATCATATAAATATATTTGTGGGTGAATTCTATTTCAGCCATAATTTGCCATTAATCTTTAGTTACTTTGCAACTTTTATAACGATACTTTTCACTCTAGTTATGTGCAGAACACTAGAACGTACAGAGAACAGGGATAGGATCCGACCACCACATTATTAAGAGCATATTTCAACTGAAGTTTGGAAAATGTAATCGGAGACCTCCCATCGCCTCTTTTAACACTGAAGCATTAAGCAATGCTGATACTTCTAGAATTTACCATGAATGGGTTGCGCGCAGATGTTATAAGAGTTAGACTACAAGATGTTAATGTAGAAAGCGTGTGGGATTAATTCAAGAACTTAGAAATGAACAAGGGAAGAAACTGCACAGACCAAATATTTTCAATCAGGTAGATCCTCGAGAATTATTTAGAATTTCAAAAACTTGTGATCACATATTTTGTTGAGTTCGAAGACTTTTGAAGCTATAATCCGAGATACTAAAATAGAAAAAAAAAAAAATTATTATTTGAACTCGCAACTGGTTTCGTCTTCTTTTAAAAGACTTCATCGGATGCATAACATGAAAACAGACATACAAAATATACATCCTAAGAAAACAACAGCTATAAATTAAGTTACTAACAAACTGCTGACGTTCTGGATGCCATAGTATTGTTGCGAAGGTTCACGCGGTCATGATCTCGTGAACACCAAAGTCGGATAGCTGAAGAGCGACAATCAGATATATCTTCCACCTCTATAAAAGTTGAGGTGGAGGAAGAGTTAACACTTTATTTCAGGAGAATAAACTGCAGGTAATAATAATAACTTATAAAACTAGATACGATGAATTTAGTCAGAATGATTAACTTTAACATGAACTGCTAATTTCAACTGTTATCGTGACATAAAATGGATTCAGTGAATTGATGCACTATAAATAGATGTATTTTGTTTCTAGTTACATGCAATAGAAACTTCTCATCCTTATAGTAACTCAGCTATTCCTGTCTTCATGGTCTGCAGCCACATTAACCTTCCTATCACTTTGCTTAATTCTTGCTGTCATTTGAATAGATCATCATAGCCTGTGGATTACATTCTAAAAACACGTTTGAACTAGCTAAGCGGTTTAATTTTATGGGCAAGTCATATTCTATACTTTGCACATGTTTTTACTACGAGTGCTTATATGAAGTTGGAAATTTCTGAGAGCTAATAATATTTAAAGACAGTAACTTAAATATATTATTGTATTTAATAATACCATTAAGTGTATATCATTGACAAATGCTTAAACATAAGCTCAGAAAATGATTAAAAATCTGACAGTCCTGTAGATTTATATTAAAATCCCCCTAATATAACTGCGTTGTTTATTTTAATAAAATGCATAAAATATAAAAAAATCACAACAAAGATTTATGCTTCTTTTTCCACGTTTCTGAATTGCAAGCAATATTTTAAAAATTCCCTACATAGTTCATTAATTCCAAAATTTAAATCCAATCCCAAAGTTTCAAACTTCCTGATAGACTCGAAGCTATCGTGATTAATTACCAGGATGGATCCCAAACGTACCTAAGTTTCACTGCAGTTTTCCTATCCTGCAAACTGCTATTAATTATTTTCCAGGGATTTAATATTTTCTAGCTGTGTTTAATAGTTGCGAGCATGAAAAGAAATGATGGAGACGGTACAAGAAAAGAGCGGTGTGTTAAATAATAATTATCACCCACTTTATTCCTTCTACTACCTTACACGCGTTTTAGATTATTGCCCTTGCACGCTATATTCTCATTTTTTTTCGTCCTCCTCGTCATTTATTTACATACTTTAATTTTATATACTTTAAGGCTTTTAGGATTATTTTATTATTAGCGTGTAATCATTTCTTTCCATTTTCATTTTTTAATTTTAAAGAATAAAGTTACAACTAAAAATCATTCAGATACGAACTACCAATAGCAGACCAATTACTTTTATCACGTGATTCTTGAAACTGTTTTGAGTTAAACGAACGAATAACGTTTTTTGGCAAGTTGGGTGAAGCAAAAATGTTTTTCATATTCCCTTTTGTCTGTAAAGGAAGAACTTTGAATGGAGTGTTTATGAGCTATAAGCTCCCCCAGTGAGGGCAGTGAAATTTGTTGTGTTCAGCTGGACGTGAGATTGACTTGGGCCTTTTATATTTTTAGCTTTCCGCTTCACTATATTCCGAAGCTTCCTTGATCAACGGGTTTGGGAGGTTGCTAATCTTGGTAAAGAACTTCACTGCTAGATCTAGAAGAAGGGAAGAGATGTAAGGAATGTTGACTTCTCTATAGATCTGCGAGTTTCTAATAAACCAAAGAGCATCTAGAATCATCCTCAGGCACTTGTTCTGTAATCGCTCTAGTTTTTGAATGTATTCGCGGTATGGCTCTATGCGGGGAACGCGTAAGTGATGACCGGTCTTATTATCATCTTGTAAATTATTAACTTTGTTTGGGTATCCAGTTTGCTTTTCTGTTGATCACAGAGTAGAGCTGTGCAATTACTTTTGGATGTCTTCGAGGCTATATGTCTTATATGATTGCTGATTTGGAGTTTTTTTTTAAATATCACTCCAAGATATTTGTCTTCTGTCTGCCATGGAATCTCATCTCCCAAAAGATGAATGTCCTCCATACTATGGATTTTCTTTCTAGAAAACACTTGGATCCTACAGTCTGCTAGCCATTTTTCTAGTATATGTATACTGCTTTGAAGTCTTGTAGTTGCCCGTTTTGGGCTCAGAGATCTTGCCATTAATGCAGTATCATCTGCATATAATGCAGTGAATGTTGTTCTCGGGTTCAGAGGGATGTCTGCTGCATAGATTGAGAACAGGGGAGGGGTCAGAAGAGAGCCCTGCGGTACGCCTGCCAAGACTTTGTGTCTGGGTGATACTGTTTCGTTGATTTTGATTTGCATATATCTGTCTTTCAGGTATGAGTGGTTTATTTTTGTTAACTTGATTGGCAAGTTAAATTTTATGAGTTTATAAAGAAGGCCTTGATACCATACTTTGTCAAATGCCTTCTCAGCATTTGGAAACTGTATATTTATTGGATGTTAGGCAGTTGTAAGAAGTTTCCAATTGCAGCCTTTTGCGATCTCCACTAGCCGGTGTATTTGTTGGACTGTACTATGGGCCTTGTGGAAGCCAAACTGCTCGTTGGGTAAAATTCCTAACTTATCTATTTCTGCTTGAAGCCTTGTGAGGATCACTTTCTCTGTCACCTTTCTGAGGCTGGACAACAGGCTGATAGGTCTGTAGCTTTCGGGGAGTTCAGGTTTTTTTCCAGATTTCATCAATGGCATGATGGTGGCTGTCTTTCAAGTGGGAAAATGCTGGTGTCTAAAAATTGCATTGGTAATGTTGACGAGATGGACTATGGCCTTTCTTGGAAGTAGTTTTATTATTCCGTTGGTTATGCCACCTGGGCCTGGAGCTTTTTTACTATTTAGATGAGTTAAGATATTTATTATTTCTGCCGGAGAAGTGGGAGTGACATGTTCTGAATTATCAATATGCTGTCGTAAAGCGGTGAATCTTGTGTACAAGGTTAATGTTTAGATTTGCATAAGATGGATTGCACTATGATTCAAGGTTATCTATTAGTGCTTCAGCTTTCTCTTTATCTGTGTGAACAATCCGTTTTTTGGTTTGTATAGGGGGGTATGAGTTGCTTTTTTGGTGCGGATGGCTCTTAAGAATTTCCAGACGGGTTGATGTTAGCCGATTTGGTTTCCCATTGATTGCTTCTTTGTTTTTGAAGAGCTTCACGAACTTGTCTGTTCAGTACTGTTTTGTCTTGCGGTGCTCTTATATTATGGAATCTCTTTCTGGCTCTGTTTTTTGCTCTGATTAGGTCCATGATTCCCTCTGGGATACGGTTGGTTGGATCGAAGACAGTGGTTTGCCTGACTGATTCTATTGCTTTCTGAATTTGGATGGCTAAGTATTTACTGCTGAGTCTATCTCTTCCTTTTTACGGATGTTAGGCACCTGACCAGTATAATCCAGAAAAACCTTGGCTACCTTGTCCCATGGTATGAATGTGTGCGGTGGAGAGAATTGATCTGATGAACCTAGATTAAGCACTATGGGACTGTAGTCAGAAGACAATTCATTAAATGTTTTCAATTTATATTGGTACCTTATATTTTTAAAAATAACGATGTCTAGCACATCTGAGTGGCAGCTCGGATGTGCTAGAGTTGAGTCACAACAGCAGAGTTGAGCATTGCGTAGTTGAATAGCGTGTAGCCTTTGGTGTTAATTGAAGAGCTGCACCAAGCTGTGTGTTTTGAATTGAGGTCTCTTGCTATTATTATGGAGTCATTCGATCCGAGTGTGGAGTGCAGATCTGTTGTCAGCAGAGGATTTCTCGGAGGATTATAAGCAGCATAGATCTTGAGACTGTCAGTGTTGCTGGTATGCATCTCCACGCCGGTCACCTCCAGGTTCACGGTTTGGAGGCTGTGTATTGTATTATGATTTAAGTAACTCTTGATATATATATATATATGACTATGCCTCCACTTCTTGCGCCAAGTCTATCATTTCCGTACATAGTGTAGCCACAGATTCTAGAGTTATGATCTGGTCTTAGGTGTGTTTCACCAATCAAGATAATATCAGCACTGAGTCGAAAATTCTTGAAGTTGCAGGACTTTGTTTATCAATCCATTTGCATTCCATGCTACTATCTTGAGTGACTTTGGTTTGAATTTTTTACTCATGACATATGGCTGTTATAATGGTTTGAGCGCCTTGCAGGAATTTCTTTCTGGAAGATGGCGAAGGGTTGTTTTGCTGAATTCCTGCAGCATAATGGCAAGGGAAGCAGTTAAAACTGATGTTAGGTTGGAGCTTGTTTGCTCGAGAGATAGAAATCTGAGTTCGTCGAGCCTCGGCACATGTTTTGGTCGTGGTTGTGGATCGTGTTCCTTCCTGTGTGGTTGAAGGTGAGGCGTTTCGGACTGGAGGGACGACCTGCTTGGCTGCTTATGATGTCGTTGCGAGGAGGAGTAAGATTTACTCTTGTAGACCTTCGATTTTTTGGATTGAAAAGGCATCTCTTGTAGTTGGCGAGGTGAGGTCCTCTGCAGTTAGCACAGCAGGCAGGAGTAGATCGTGGCTTGGTGCAGGTGTTGGTCTGGTGTCTCTCTCTCTCCGCACTTCAAGCACCAGCAGGCTGCCTTACATAATTTTGGGCGTGCCCGAACCTTTGGCACCTATGACACTGTTCTGCTGATGTTTTCATCGTGAGCGGCTCAGTTGATATTTTGAGTCTCCGCATGCAACTGTCAGTTCGTAGATTTGCTTTTGTGTATTGCTGATTTCGACCAGCACCAAAGGCATTGGTCATTTATCCGACCTCAGCATCCTGATCACTTTAACTGGGGACAGGCCCTGTCTAGAGAGGTCGGTGATCACATCTTCAGGGATGATAAATTCAACCTGCCACAGTAATGAACTATAGCAGGTTGAATTTTAGCTCCTTCGTTGGAGTTTTTGGCCATGAGAATGTGATGTTACGTTCCCTGAGGGCTGATGAGACAGGAATCCATTTTTCTTTATTCCTTAAGATGACTGGTGATACGTTTTCTTTAGGTACATTGACTGATTCCATCTCTGTTGTTTTGGGTTCTTCTATGGTGGTAGAGATTTTTCGCTTCTTTTTTACCGTTTGAGATTCTGTATGTGTTTCCAAGATCTGACAGATGCTGTCTTGGGATGTAGCATCTTCTAGATTTGGGGCGTGTACAAAGTCGGATAGCGTCTGTGTAATGAATTCATCACTTATATCATCCATTTTGTCTTCTATGACTACTGAGGGGAGGGAATCAAAAAGCTTAACTTTTCCTGGCTAGTTGTCACTCAGTAGCTTTCCTAGATTGAGGAATTCCTTATATACCTCCTCAAATAAAATCTCTGAATGAGGCCATATTTGGAATAAAGATTACTCATGTGTTCCGAGAAAATTACAGATAATCCTGTGGACTTTTGAGGGTCCACTGGTAAATCCCGTTGACACACACACACACAGGTGTCTACCGCAAAACAATATATTAATGTTTACAATGCCCTAAAAACAGGGGAAAGTACGTTAAGAACTTACTTGGCCACAGTGCCGAAATCTACACCTCGTTTCGGGTGGGGCCTACGTGGCCATCAGACCTCGTGCATTTTTCATGCAATGGGAGAGACAGTAGGTTTCAGACTATGTTAGCGCCAGTGCAACGTGAACTTCCCGAAAAACCTTGTATAAAACCTAATCAGGCTCAATCTAAAAATAATTACACTTACGATCTCAACAGAAGTTTAAGCCAACCTCTATCTTTCAGTTAAAAAATGCATCTTCAAATAATTTCAATTTAATTCATATTAAAAATATAAAAGTATATCGAATTAACTTAAAAACTTTAAAAATCTCTTAAAATTTTTTAATTAAAACTAATTAATTTCTAATTAATTTAATAATTCCATAATAATTATATAGATATATTTGCCTTTCTTATTTTTAAATAGAAGAAAATGCATTTTTGCACTGAGTGGACCTTTTAAAACATATTTCCTCTAAGAATATTCTCTAGATTTTCAAATGACACAATCGTAGTGCGATTCTGACAAGTCGTTGTTTTAATTTAACTTTAAAATTGCTGTTTGTTTGTTGTTGTTGTTTGTTGTTGTTGTTTTTTTTTTCATAAAAAAGGAATTTCAGCTTAAACCCCTCCTAAAAGCGAAAAGGAAATAACAACTTTGGAAAAAAGTAAAGTGAATAAAAGATGACTTATTTGTGTTTATTTAATCAGTTTAACAAAATAAAATATATCAGAGAGCATTCCAAATAAAAATGTTAACTGGTGAATTTTTAACTCGTAAAAACACTTAATATATTAACTACGATTTCTAAATAGTTAAAAATAAGAAGTTAATTTAATTCAAAAAATATTTTGCTTAAAAATGCTTAATTTGTATAGAAAAGTGTGGGAAATAAAATATATTTTCAAATTTTTATTCATCATTAAAAGCAAAAGAATACAAGAGTTCGGGATGTAAATAAATATGATGATTGCCTTTCTTTATCGAGGATATGGAATAAATATCAGGATTGAAATCGATCTATTGATTTAGAGCTATGTTTTTGAATAAAGTCCTTTTTAGGACTTCCAGGGTAACAAATGGCAATGTTGTAGCCAATAAAGTTTTAACTGAGGCTCGGCTATTGCCGTTACCCAGCCATGACTAGAGCTTTTTAGCTCAATAACACTCCATCCACACAGATTTACTTCATTCAGATGACGGGATAAAGAGTCAAGGACTCAGTCCATCGCCCAGTTCTTATAAGAACTATAAGAATCTATTGATTTACTTTTATTTGAACTGCTAAGTGGAATATGTTAAATTTGACAACAACAAAAAACATTTTAGTGGGTTTTCATTTTATGAATTTATTTATTTTTTATTTGAAACGCCACATTAGAATCCCAGGAATAAGGATAACCTGATTCCTTTATCCGTCGCTTAAGTTGCTTTTGCAGTAATTATAGTCATTATCACAACACATTAAGTTCGTATTTGTCATTGAATTTATACAGTGTTTTGTGGTTACCTTTTTGGGTTGTTGGTACCAAGTTATTCCGTTTGTGACTATCGGATATGATAACATTCAGTGAGAATTTTTTAACCACTTTAGTCTTTGTTTTTAATTACCTTCATGCTTCGTATAATGACTCTATGGTTGTGAAATTGTCATCTTGAAGTTCAACTTTCCCGAACAATTCTATGAAATATCGAGCGACCTACTTTCATTGAAAAGCTCATTTTATTTATCTTACAGTGGGAGGAAACCGTTAGAGTTTGAATTTAACTGAAGACCACCCACCTTTTAACTTATAAATAAAACTGTTCTAGCAGCCTTGTAATCCAGCATCACTGGATGTAGCTACATTATTCGCGAAATATCTATAAGAGCTTCTACACATGTGTCCTTAATATTCAGATTTAAATTTCAAATATTTTATTATTTAAACTCTTAGAGAGAGAGAGAGAGAGAGAGAGAGAGAGAGATGTGAAGAGCAAATTATAGCATGTATTCCCTAATATCAGTCTTCTGGAAAAAAAAAAAAAAGAAAAAGAAAAAAAGAGCGCTTCCTTAATTGAATCAAATAGTACAATACACCTTGCTAAAAAAAATTATGCGAGCGCTAAACTAAATAGCCAATAGCTGAGGGTTTGTGCCTCTTGCCCATATTATCTTTGATCCTTCCTTTGAGGGATTCAGCCTTGGATTATCCAACTTTCTTTCATAGTTCTGAGAAGAATAGATTCCTTAATCCTGTGATAAGTCTGATGAAGCTGTCTTAAATTGAATAATCCTTTAAGTATCATTTTTAGAAACATGTTTTTCGATGCTACATAAGGCGAGTATTCAGAAGTTTGATTTTTTTTTCCTACTGCGTGGTAAACATATGAAAAAATAAGACTCTGGCAAGTTTTTGTTAACACCATGCTCTGAGAAAATATATAATTAATAAAAAATATTATGCCAGAGTATCAATAACCAAGCAACTAACTTTCCAACGTAATTTAGCAGGAAAAGGTGATTGGTCTTATGCCCATAATCTGTTAGATTGTCAAATACATACGATCAAGGACCCCTGCTTATTAGTTGATTCCAAGAAGGAGAAGAAAACTCTCCTTGCTTGAAAAAGGACGTACACAGCTCTTCTAGGCATAAACGGATAAACAGGAAGAAGGACTACTGGATTCCGAAAAAGGACTCCATAGTTCATTAATACTACGGAGACAGTACTAATGTACTAGAAGTTTAATTTTTCTATGGAAAGGATTCATATAAAAATGAAGAACTAAATGTGATAGTTTTTTTTTAAGTTTGAACGAGTGGTCTTTCGATTATGTTTAATGCTGAGGACACCGACTGAAGAGCAAAATTATGTGAAATGTCATCGATCTGGGAATTTGTTTGTCCACAAAAATGAATTGGAAGGTCACTTTGGATCACGCCAACAATTTTTGGAAGGAGACCATCAAATGTAACCCTGATCTAATTTGCTCTGCTTTGTCGGGTTGTAAAAAAAGTCTGGCCAAAGAAGACGAGGTCGTTGATCTGAAACATTTCTATTTTTTTTTCCCTTCAAAATTGAAGCTAGCAATGAAGGGAATAAAACTCGCTGCTATCATGAGAAAAAAAGGGAAGGAAAAAAAATTGGGCTCAATTTGCCTAGTTCATAAACGCAGAACTTGTGCACATGGTCTAAACCCTGCTCCTTCGAGAAAGACAACAGGGAAGGCGTCAAAAAAAAATTTTTTTTAAATCACGTTTTGTATTTTTGAAGGGATATTGACCTTAAAATCTCAGCAATAACAGAGTTTGAACAAAACTATTCTAATTTGTTCTCAAACCTATAATAATTCACATAGTACTATACTATTACAAACTCAATAGTGTTTAATGATACTTGAGTATTGTGATTACTATTGTTAATTACTATTTGAAATAATATTACATGTTTAAAAATCAGTGACGTCATCCTGATGAAAACAATTGCATCTATCAGTAATTATTTCAAAATAAAACCACGTTATATTTTGAAAATAAATTGCTTTAAACTATTTATGGGAATATTTTCCAATAAAATCCAAGTAGGAATATCTTTTTAACGTGTAACAAATACTTTTACCATATCCAACAGCATCACAATACAGCATATTATCATCGGAATTGAATATCTGTAAATTTACATTTTAAAAAAAAAACTTATATGAAATCTGCTCAGAAAATGGAAATAGTAAGAATGATTAACAACTTTAATAATGATAAATTACATCAGACTTAGCCACAGAAGCATGTTGCCTGCAAAGATAGAAAACTAAGACTTAAACTGGTGGACTTAAGAAGTTGGCGAAGCCGCTTAGGAACAGAGGAAAAAAATAATACAAAAAGTTTCAGAGTAAATCAGCTTGTATCCTTAAAGGATGCAGAGAAAACGAAGGAAAGGCAAGTTATGTATAAAAGTAACTAAATAAAACTCATGGGAAGACGTAGAAAAATAAATACAATTAAGGTAAAAAATGGTCTGCAGACTATAGCGGAAAAAATTAAGAAAGAGTAACAAAAAGGAATTCAGGAGGATTAGGAGATATAAAAACTAAACTGAAAAAGATGCTGCAAATGTGCAAACATTTCTAAGGAGAAATGCAAATCCCTGAGTATATTTCAGACTCTAGGTTAGAAAAAAAATAGAAACCCGCAGGTGAAATAAAGCACGTCGAAATTAAATTGTTAGTGGCTACATCGCACAATTTTAGATTTTCTTTACAATCCAAGTCTCGTCCATTATTGGAATACAAAATTTCATTGCGGAAAAAAAGAGAGCAAAAGTAACAGAAATATTTCTCTATAGGATCTAAGAAAATGATTTATGAATGTCCTTGAAAAAGCTCAGTTGAAAAACCCGTGAATAACAATACTTATTCCAGTCGAAAAAATTTTTTGACTAGATGGGTGAAGCAAGAATGCTTTTCATCTTCCCCGTTATCTGTAGAAGAAAATGTATGGATGGGGTGTTATTGAGCAATAAGCTCTGATCATGGCAGGAGGGTAACAGCAATAACCGAGCCTCAGTTAAAACTTCATTGGCTACAGCATTGCCATCCATTACCCTCCCTGGGTACCCGTTTTAGTCGCCTCGTACGACATGCATGAGCTACATTGGGTCTATATCCCGGCCACCACACAGGATTCCAGTCGATTTTTTTATTGGCTAGATGGACGAAGCAAGAATGGTTTCATATTCCCCGTTATCTGTAGAGGACAATGTAAGGTTAGGGTGTTATTGAGCTATGAGCTCTGATCATAGCAGGAGGGTAACAGCAATAGCCGAGCCTCAGCTAGAACTTCATTGGCTACAGCACTGTCATCCATTACCCTCCCTGGGTACCCATTGTAGTCGCCTCGTACGTACATGGGCTGCAGTGGAGCTATTCTTATCCAGACCACCACACGGGGAACCAGTCGAAAACTTTGAACTTAATTGGCTCATGGACTGAGTCCTTGACTCTTCATCCCTTCATCTGGATTTTAGTTTGTAGGTGAAGGAATTATTGTGGGTAATTTACCCGCTCATTGTGAGCATTGAGGCTGTATCAGTTTTCTCTTCCGAGTTCGGTTTTTTATGTTTGAAACAGTCGAAAAGTCCTTGGATTAAAGGGTCGAAGCAAGAATGCTTTTCATCTTCCCCGTTTTCTGTAGAGGACAGTGTAAGGATAAGGTGTTATTGAGCAATTAAAGCTCTGATCGTGGTAGGAGGGTAACAGCAATAGTCGAGCCTCAGCTAGAACTTCATCGGCTACAGCATTGCCATCCATTACCCCCTTTTGAACAGTCGAAAAGATATCGTCGTAAATAATTATATGAATTGCAAGATAGTATTCGCTTGGTGTAAATGTTAAGCAACGTCAATCTTAAATGTAATTTAGAAAATATTAAGATTAATTACTAGTTTAAGAAGATCATTTAATTCTCTTAAATAATTTATTCTGAATTAAATAAAGAAGAACCTTCGATGGACTTCATATAGTGAACAGTTTAAAAAACGCAACTCATATGAGTATATGCAGTGATGATTTACGTTTTAGGGAAGGTGAGGAAATTGATCTCAACATGAATAACAGAATTTTATACCTATACAGTTAAACGATATTTAAACAAATGTCATGCATAAATATTAAATAGAAATCGTAAATAAATGCTATATGTTTTAAAATTATGTACTGTTATATATAATATAAGAATATATAATTTTATATAATATAATAATATACAATTTTAAAAAGTATATATTCTTATGTATAATTTTTTTAAAATTTCTTTAAAAATATAATATGTTTATATGAAATATGTGAGAAATTATCTAAAGCACCAAAAAGTTTTTAAGATAATTATTATATATAATGAAAAAAAAAAGTTAAAAAGAATGGTTAAAAAATCATTCTTAATTTCTTGATTTTTTGTTCAAATAAATAGTGTGGTGTTTAGGAACACTTCTTACGTTTCAAAATTATATTCATGTTTTAAAGAATGACGTACAGTAGTTGATAAGTCTTTCTTGATTCTTTGATCGGATAGTCAGCTATTGTATAATTGTAAATGTACTATATTGTATAATCAGCTACTGTGTGGTGTTTAGGAACACTTCTATGTTTTAAAATTATATTTATGTTTTAAAGTATGACGTACAGTATATGTGGTGTTTATTATGTTTATTTTCTTTATGTTTTAAAGTATGATGTACACTATGCGGTATATATAACTATAATTATATCAGGTTTCGCCATCTTTTGTTTTAACAAAAAATGCGTTTTCTGCAGATGTTTCATGCAGTATACTCCCAATAGGATTCTGTCTTGACTTTTGTCTTGTCTTAAGGACAAGACTATGTTTTGTCTTAATCTTAAGGACAAGACTATGCCTCTCGGTGTGTCCTATGTCCGTAGATGCGTGTGTTCAAGGTGGCGGTTTGCCTGTTCTTCGGGGACGAAAAACCCGAGTTTGAGGGTGAAAAAACTCCCTACCTCCATATGAGACCGGCTAACTCACCTCTAGTCGAAAGAGAACCAAATAAAGGTTCCCTACGTCACTGATGAGAATCGAACCCAGGTCTTTCCGACCAAACGGCTTCGTCTATACAGACTGAGCTACAGAGGTTCTCAATAGGATTCCGTAGAATTTTTTAAAAAATGTAAAGCCATATTTTCCTTTAGAAATTTTTTTCAATGACTACAAATGATAGAAGAATCGAGTAAGTAGAGTGCTGTGTTTTAAGCTGTATATAATGAAAAACTTTATTCTGATATCATTAACTTAGTTAAAGTTAAAAAGCGTCTAATGAAACTCAAAAATTACCTATTGTTTCCCCAATAAATACATACTAAAAGTTACTCGGTAAAACATTCAATCTTCCAGCCCCAACAGGTAATGCGTAGGCAACTTTCTGATGCATCATCAGAAAGTTGCTAATTAAACGTTAATTATTTACAAATAATTATTGGGTTATCATATTATGATTCCTGAGTTTAAACTTTCAATGTGTGAAAACATAACGTGCGTGTTTATATATATATATATATATATATATATATATATATATATATATATATATATATATGAGAATCCCATCCGCTAAAGGCTATTAGCCTATACAGCATTTCAGTACAGAAGTTGTTCAGTAGGTGAGTGTACGCTAGTTTATTTATTTTGTTAGTCTGTCACATATTATTTCCTTTATTCCATGGTTTTTCGAATAATTTCAACTTTACGTTTTATGTCAATTTTCTTCTTCGTCGTTTTTATGTATAGGTCAAGTGTCCTGTTTGCGAAGCTGTCCTTAGCTCTTCTAAGCCATACCCATCCCGAGGATAAGGTGGTTACGCCTATGCCTCCCGGTGTATCCACGGGGCCGGTTTGCTGTTGCGAGGGACGAAAAACCCGAGTTTCCGAGTGAAAAACCCCCTACCATCGTATGAGACCGGCTAACTCATCGAAAGAGACCTGATAAAGGTTCCTCACGTCACTGACGGGAATCGAACCCGGTTCTTTCCGACCAAAGGGCTTCGTCTATACCGACTGAATTACGGAGGTTCACATGTCAATTTTGAATTCATAATTTATCGAACCGTTACAACATATCTCAATCTCCAAATGTTTTCGGAAGAGTTATTAGCTCACAAATAGGCCGATGTGTGAAACCATTACACTATTATTCTCATTAATTTAATTTTGAATTTAAAGCAACTGTAGCCAAAAACAGTTCATTACTGTAGGGAGCATCCATTTATAAAAGCTTTGCTTATCATTTATACTTAATATGATAATAACATTATTCTGAAATTTCAATATGAATGTCGAATTGTTGAATGTGTTCTGTAACGTCCTCTAAATGGATCTTTAGAGGACGTTAGAGAAATTAGTTGAAGAATTTTTGGAAAACGTATATGAGAGCAGATGCTGGGATAGTATTGGCATCTCATCCTAGAAATTAAAACTTGTGGTTTATTAAAGAAAATGAATTAGCTGTCAAGAAATCTTAGAATTTTTTGATCGAATCTCTTACTTGCTGCGTGACATTAAAATACTTGTGATGTAAGCAAATTAAAACGAAGACGACCTCTTTAAAAAGGTGCTAAGTCTTCTACTTAGTTTCGTTTTTTTTTTTTTTTTTTGAGCACTTTTCTGTAGATCTTTGACTTATGAACTTTAACTAATTTCAGCTTCACTCTCTCGTTCTCTCTCTCTCTCTCTCCACTGGAACTGTCTTATCATTCCCTAATTACGTTTGGCTTGAACAGAGATGTAATTAATTTTGACCGCCACAGGAAGCCATTTATCTCAACGCTTTCTATTGATTCGTCTTTGATTTCATCTTGCAGTGTACAGCGAAGTTTTAGTGGATTGATGAACTACACCAATCGGCTTTTCTAAGGATTTAGAAATCTCTTTTCGATACTATGCGCACACAACTTTCATTCGACACCTGCAGCACTTAGCAAAGTCGAAAAAAAAATAGAAAGAGAAGAAAAATTAGCTAAATAAATTAACTACGGACTAAAGTTCATTAAAATATATTAGCATGATGGAAAACTGCAACCTACGCAGAGATTCAGGAAATGTGAACTCCTCCATATAATTTTTACACTAACTATGACGTCACTCGGTGGGTTTTGCTAATTCACCTGAACATTTGTGGCATGCACAACTCCCCCCCCCCTTTTCCACTTCGTAGACGAGTGTCGCTTGATTACTACAACCCATACATTGTTTCCATAATTGAATTCGCTTGATCCAAATGTCCGATGACGCAGTATAGTGTGAAATTGCTCACATCTGCCTTTCCCAGTATGTGTGTGTATGACATTATGACATATGATGAGGTGTGTTCATTGTCGCCTGCACTATATCTTGTGTCGTGAATGCCGTGCAACCAAACATGCAAATTTCTGGTGATACAAACATTCGGAGGGGTGGTTATATTTTATCACATGTCTGTGTGTATATACATGTATCGTAACTGTCCGCGATACATTCAGTCAGTTCTGAGAAGGCTAAAAGGTCACTAACACAACACACACAGCGAGAGAGAGTCCGCCTTATTGTTCAAAGTGGTGAGTCATGCGCTCGACATTAGCGCAGTAAACCAAAGTTCAATAGTAGAGAGGCGGAACATAGTAGAAGACATTTAGTCTTAATTTAAATATGTCGAATCACATTTTGGTTATAAATATCATATGTTGAAAGAACCAGCAGTAGGTGTGCTTAGAAGTAAGAAAATGGCACTTCTGATCAAAAGGATAAATGAGCAAGCCAATCTTTGCTCTGGATTCAACTACGTTTTCAACTAACGAATAAAATTAGTGCAGTATTATCGATTATTTCTCCAGTATTATCGATTATTTTTTTCGTTTAAATAGCGAAATTGTATAATTGCATTTTTATTAGGGCATCTACAGTAGACGGTGCTGTCACAACAAATTATTATTATCATTATTACCTGACACCTCCAGAGAGTCCAAAGACTCATCGAGGGAGAGCACCTACTCTACAACTCTCCGTCTCCACCACTCACTCCACCAACTACAACGTCATCTACCGCCCACCACTTTCACAAACATCCATGCGCACAGCGGGATTCGGACCCGCAGCCTTTTGGCTGGAGAGCGGATACGCTGACCACTCGGCCAACCAGGCCGGCATTTGAATTGAAGAATAGGTTGAAAACATTATGCTAGGAAACCAATATGACAATCCACTTACAAAGCTTGTCGTATAGCATATATAGTACCATCGGTGGGCTAATGGTTAGATAACCCAGTTTTGCTTTATAGTTATTTTCCGGGTCACTTCATGCATGCAGTTTTCACGCCTCCAGACATATGTCTTTTTCAGATCGCTACACGCCTTCCAACGTATATCCTTTCCAGGTTCTAGCCTTCGTAAGCGACGTAGTGTTGAATCACATCATGGGACAAAAATCATCTTTCTAGGATTCTTGTTTGATGGAGAGCAAGACAAGCTATCAACCAGCTAGCAAAGTACCTACGAAATCATTATTCAGTAGTAAATTTATTTCATTAGTAAATGTAAATAGAATAACAGTTCCAACTCGAACGCACATCTCATTTCCCTTTATTATTTATGCTGCATCTTTTACTCGTCTTTCCATAAAACGAGGTTATATTTCAAGAAACCGGACTGTTTTATAAGCAAGGCTGTTTTTCTTCGGTAATGACGTCATTTGATTTCTCAGCGAGTAACCATTTATTTTACATATATCAGAATAAGTAAGCCTGCTATGCAAAACGAGTTTTGGTGTTTGTAAGATCCGTGTGCATCTTCAGTAAATTCTAAGCTCCCTATTTGGTTGTTTTATGAAAAAATAAAGTTTAAGTAAAGAAAGGCAAACCCAGAGTTTATTTCAAATATCACAGTTTAATTCGCAAAGGGGGAAAAACCCACAACCATAACTCACAGACATTTCCATTTGTTATTATAAATTACCCCACACTCCAAATCGAAATTTAATCGAAATGACGAATCGCATTTCAGATTGTTTCTTCTTTCTTTCATTCTATCCTATTCCTTCCCCCCCCCACAAGAAAACCGATCGCCGAGATTCAGTTTAACCATGCAATAAATAATTCAGCGTGTGTGTGTGTGTGTGTGTGTGTGTGTGTGTGTGTGTGTGTGTGTAGACATTGACATGAACTTTCTCAAGAGCACAGTAGACGGAGGTGGAGGGAAAATATCAACATAATCCCCATTTAGAAAGCCTTTGCTGTACTTTATCTGTGGGCACGTTTAATGGATTAATTTGCATTGAGAGTGACCGCGTGTCATGCATTGTGCGATATTAAACGACAGTCTCTCACGAAATGCTATTAAAGTAGGAAGAGGAGGAGGCTTCGTACAAAAGATTGCGGTTAAAATTAACTTCCAGCCAAGATGCTTTCTGTGACAAAGATACGCCGAGAGAGAGAGAGAGAGAGAGAGAGAGAGATGGTGTTAGCATATTATTTGCATATTCTCTCTCTCTCTCTCTCTCTCTTTCCATCATCATCATCAGAGTGCAGAATAAATGAAGCTCGCGCGCGTGTTAACTAGCTGCTGAGTAATGTTTGGCCATTACAGTTGAAATTTCTGCAATTGAGTTAGTTACACTACAGAGATACGTACGGATGGATTGTTGAGTCAACGGTATAACGTGATCTTAAATATATACGGGTATCATAATGTTTACCCCTTTAAGGTGACCATAATGTGTGTGTGAGAGAGAGAGAGAGAGAGAGAGAGAGAGAGAGAGAGAGAGAGAGAGAGGTTCTACCGATACGTAAATAATTTAGCGGACATTGATGTCCTTAATATTAATGACACAAGAATTATTCAAGTCCCAAAAGTATTTAACTAGATCGTGTTCTCTGATTCAATACCTATTTAACTATTCCTGGTAAATATAACAGTTTCTAAAACAATCAAAATCTTATTATAGCAGTAAATACTCTTAACTAACCTTTTACTGTTATCTCTTTTAAAGGCTTAAACATGCGCTGTATTCTCCGTAGTTGTGTCCTACTGTGAACATGGCGCTAGCTGGCCTGCAGATCAGGAATGGGTAGCTGACACTTCCACTATTGTAAGCGATTGTGATATCAGATTATCTCATAAGCTAGCGATCCAGAGAATTAACAACCGGAAGGTATTGTTGATATTGTAGTGTACAATGGTTTTAAAGGATAATTTGCATCTAATATCTGATCTTTGAAGCGGATATCACTTATAACAACGTTGAGTAATTCAGTACCACATCTTGTGTAAGTATTAGCAACGCTTTCTGTATTCTAAAGAATTAGGGGGCCCAACAAAAGGCTGTTCGTGAAAAAGATAGGCCCATCATTATCCCTAAAGGTGGAACTGAACTAGAGTAGTTCGCAGGGATGTACATCCAACTATAAATAGTCTACATGTATCGAGTATAGTGACGGGTCAAGCTTCTTAGGAATGGAGGTTTCATTTTCAGATCCTAACAGTCCTGGCCTTATGAGATCGCAACTGAAAGAGGTAGTCACTTCCCCCTTACCTACACAGCCCTCAGCTCAATGGGCATCTACTGAATGGAGATGCAGAGATAATCGCAGATTGAAATTCAAACATGGAAAGTTGTGGCTGGTTTATGATTATTGGATTAGCCGAACTAGTTAAGGCTACGAGGCTAGTGTGGTAATGTACGCCCACACGTCGTAGAACCGACCATGGCAATGTGCCAAGAATAGTCAATTCATGCTGAAGGGGAGAAAGAAATAAAGGATGTACGAATCGGTTACCAACACGCGAAATCACGTGCTTTATACGTAAAGTTTTCAACTGTTATACAAGCAAAATAATTACCACTTTAAGAACGAGAATTTTCTTAAAAGAAAAGCTAATTTTCCAAGATTTAATAATAAATGCTCATCCCACGAAACGCATTGATTACCCTAATATCGGAATGAATTATCCTTCTTCTGACATGCGCAGAAGTGTCGAAGGATCTCGCATCTGTAGGCATACAGTATGTTTGTAAATTGTGCATGTTCTATTGGCCAGTTTCCGTGTTTTTTACGAATGAAAAACCTCTTTCTCTCTCCGTATGAGACAGTTGATTATGCCAAATGAAACATTAGTTATAAAGATTCTTCTTCGATGATCGAACTCAGGTTTTTCCAACCAAAAACATCGATACCACCTGAGCTACAGAGGCTCGCTGTATAATGAGTTCAATTTCATCTAAACCTAATTTATTTTGAGTATAAATAATTGTCCTGTAAATTTTCTGTGCTACAAGTTAGCATTGTAATGATCCTTCTTTTTTATTCTATCTGGTTTCTTTATATCTAATCCTGAACGGAGTTCAAATTCACTGTCTATTGGGTGGAGAGTGGAAGCATTATTATCCAATCGACTAGGAGGTATATTTGTGTGTATATCACTTTATGATCTTTTAATATACTTGTTATTGTTTCGATTTCATTTTTATTTTAAAATGGAAATTTCCTATTTTATCTTCCGTTAGTATTTAATATACTTTATTTCTTATTCTTTCGATTTCATTTTTATTTTAAAATGAAAATTTGCTATTTTATCTTCCGTTAGTATCTTAAATAAATAAATTTTAGTATATTTAATATACTTTATTTTTTATTCTTTCGATTTCATTTTTATTTTAAAATTGAAATTTGCTATTTTATCTTCCGTTAGTATCTTAAATAAATAAATTTTCGTTTATTATTTTTAAGCACTGAAACAAAATTCACTCAAAATGATATAAAAACACTTAATTAGCCTACACAAAATCACATAATTCTTGGTCAATATTGGTTAATATTTCATTGTCGATGATCTCAGTTAAACTTTGGTATATAAATTTATATTACTTTTAAACAAAAAAATTTTAATTTTTCAAAACATTTCTACAAATTACAAATTAGTAATTTATGTTGAATTATAATTATTTAATAAAACCTTTGAACAGATAATACTTATTATATATATACATGTAATAATTGTTAAACAAAGTCATTTTTTTATTAAATTTCAACGACAGTATCTTACTTTTAGAGAACATTTTGCAAACCATAGCTCGCTATCATTTCAATGCAAAATACACAGCTCGTCTAATTCAAAATTTCAGTACAAAGTATCATAAGATATGATTAGTGGTGTTTTATCAACCGTTTGCACCTAATATTTTTCTTTTGTGTGAAGTTCATCTCAAATTTCTAATAATTCTCGTGCGGGTGATGTAGATTACTGATAGCACTTCACACGAAGTGCAAGGCATCGCGTTTTCCTAATGAGGTTTGGGTAGTAAAGAGACATAAACAATGTTTCTGTTGTCAACGCTCGTACAGACCTCGACAAAACTATAGTTATGGGTTACTTGGAGAGCCATAAAATACCTAAAAAGTATACTTTAGTCAAATAACGGAGCGAATAACTTCATTAAAAGGTACAAATAGCCTCCCGTGTTGCTTGCTAGAGTTTAATTTATTGGCCGCTTGGGTGCCAATTAAAATAGAAAATAACTTCACAGTTTTATGTTTCCTACCTTCTCTGTCCGGACGTCATTTCTCTAAAATTTTATAATAATATGGCGTTATTGTAATTTTTATTTTGCATTAGGAAAGTATATTTAAAATTGGAAAGGAACTAATTACTTGTTCTTAATTTTTCCTCATACGGCGGTCGTGGCTAATTGGCTCCTCTTGTAAAGTGTGGGTTGAAAATAAGTAACTTTGAAAATTTTGTAATGAGGATAACAAACACAAATCTAAGTAGATAGTAGGAGCTCTCTCAAAGGCTAAATTGATTTAGCAAATTTTCAGTAAAACCGCCTTGAAAAGAACTATTTTTAGCATGTTTAATATATATTTTTTATAAAAAATATAAAAGCTAAATAATAATTTTTAAGAAACAAATTAACAGTAGATATTTTATCAGTTAGAAAAAGGTATATTTTATATAAAGTTTTAACACCAATTTTTATATTATATAATAGAGAATTATATTAAGTTAGTAAAAAGTAATAATTGAGGGATGTTTGATACTGAATCCAATACCCTTGGAGGGTAATGGATGGCAATGCTGTAGCCAATGAAGTTCTAACTGAGGCTCGGCTATTGCTGTTACCCTCCTGCCATGATCAGAGCTTTAATAGCTCAATAACATCTTATCCATACACTGTCCGCTACAGATAACGGGGAAGATGAAAAGCATTCTTGCTTCGCCCCTTTAAGCCAGTCCTTATAAGGACTAATAATTGAGGGAGGGCGAATCAATCGACCGTGAGATGCGGTGATTGATTCATTCAATCCAATACCCTTGGAGGGTAATGGATGGCAATGCTGTAGCCAGTGAAGTTTTAACTGAGGCTCGGCTATTGCTGTTACCCTCCTGCCATGATCAGAGCTTTCATAGCTCAATAACACCTTATTCCTACACAGTCCTCTACAGATAACGGGGAAGATGAAAAGCATTCTTGCTTCGCCCCTTTAAGCCAGTCCTTATAAGGACTATAAGATAATAATTGAGGGATAGACTGTGAACCTAGATTGGTCGATGCGGTGATCAATACCCTTGGAGGGTAATGGATGGCAATGCTGTAGTCAGTGAAGTTCTAACTGAGGCTCAGCTATTGCTGTTACCCTCTTGCCATGATCAGAGCTTTAATAATATTAATTGAGTGGAAGGAATCAATCGACCGTGAGATGCGGTGATTGATTCATTCAATCCAATACCCTTGGAGGGTAATGGATGGCAATGCTGTAGCCAATGAAGTTCTAACTGAGGCTCGGCTATTGCTGTTACCCTCCTGCCATGATCAGAGCTTTAATTTAATAGCTTAATAACACCTTATCCCTACACTGTCCTCTACAGATAACGGGGAATATGAAAAGCATTCTTGCTTCGCCCCTTTAAGCCAGTCCTTATAAGGATATAATTGAGTGAGAGACCGAATCCAATACCCTTGGAGGGTAACGGATGGCACTGCTGTAGCCAATGAAGTTCTAACTGAGGCTCGGCTATTGCTGTTACCCTCCTGCCATGATCAGAGCTTTAATAGCTCAATAACACCTTATCCCTACACTGTCCTCTACAGATAACGGGGAAGATGAAAAGCATTCTTGCTTCGCCCCTTTAAGCCAGTCCTTATAAGGACTATAAGATCAGTTGAATTGGGAAGAAAAAGAAAGCCTTTTTAGGACTTCCAGGGTAACAAATGGCAATGCTGTAGCCAATGAAGTTTTTAACTGAGGTTCGACTATTGCCGTTACCCAGCCATGACCAGAGCTTTTAACCCAATAACACCCCATCCATACAGATTTTCTTCATTCAGATGACGGGATAAAGAGTCAAGGACTCAGTCCATCGCCCAGTTCTTTTAAGAACCAGTTGAATTGGAAGGTGGGAATCGACCGTGAGATGCGGTGATTAATACCCTTGGAGGGTAATGGATTGCAATGCTGTAGCCAATAAAATTCTAACTGAGGATTGCTGTTGTCCTCTTGCATGACCAGAGCTTTCATAGCTCAATAACACCTTATCCCTACACTGTCCTCTACAGATAACGAGGAAGATGAAAAGCATTCTTGCTTTGCCCCTTTAAGCCAGTCCTTATAAGGACCAGTTGAATTATTTAGTTTCGTTACTGTATTTTTCGTCAAAATTTCATTGTCTTGTATTCCGAGATAGATGTGTTTAGAATTCGTTTTTTTTCCCCTTTTGTTGTTAGGATGAATGTTTTCTTTCGAAATAGTAATAATGAGAAGCATTATCACTCCTCTTGCAGGATCTTTAACCAAAACTTTCTTCATCTATGTTCTTTATTCGGTTATTCATTTAAATATCTTTATGTTACGTTTGGCGTATTTATACTTATAGTAAATTATAGAAGTAATAACTATAATTATAAATAATTTTATTGGGTAGTTTACAAGAGAAAATACACGTAGTAATTAATTACCTCGGAAACTCTCTTTATCTATCTGTCTATCGCCTTTCTTTTTCCTTAGTTCTCTCTTTTTTTCATTTATCATCGCTCTTTCTCACTATCTCTAGTGATTTTTTTTCAAAATATCCTGGAAGTTTAGATTGCGATCTTCACAATATGAGCACTCCATTTTTAAATTATGAATCATATGGATCCCCAATGTAATCATATGATTTGCCCATGAGCTACTGGGGTATTCCTAATCGATAACTGAGTCATGAGCAGTACGAAGTTTTGCCTTGTGTTGTTTGTTGATTACAAAAGCCAGTCAGGGGTCAATATGTTGTTTTGTATGCAGTTTCATCTCGCAAATGGATTTACCAAAAGCTTGTAACCTTAGATAGCATGGTGCCGTATCTCAATATTTATAAAAATATTACTACTTCAAATCGCTCATATCTAAAGCTTCACTTTTGTTGCTCTTAAAAAGGGGAAAAAAAAACAGTAGTATTCTTGGAAATAACTTCAGAAATATTACTAGTTCACTTCCTTGCGTGACTCCATTTCACTGCTTGAAGATTTCCGAAAGCGCGCGCGCGTACAATTTATTATTTGGTGTTGGGATAGTTTAGCCACCAAAATTTGACATATCATAGAGGAAAATATGTATGAATGAACATTATAATTATTAAGGTATACGCTAAAGCAACTAACAATCTGATACGGAGTTCTTTAATTGTGTATGTTACGCCTCGGCTTGTTTGGTTAGCAGAATAGAGCGATAAAATGCAGCATAAATAATTATGTTGGAGTTTATTAATTATTTATAATCATATATATCAATTCATTATTTAATTCTTATTAATTTTACTTTATTTTAATTTATTTAATTCTATTTTAATAAATATTTAATATATATTTTTAAGTTTACTGTGTGGGTACTGTAAGGTGTAATTAATTACACTTTTAATTAATTATCGGGTCTTTCCAACCAAAGGGTTCGTCTATACCAACTGAGCTATGCATGGGTTTGTTTTCTTACATTTTTCTCTGAAAATATGAGAGCTTAGTAGCTGTTTTACAGATGTCATTAGTGCATTCTCATATTATTTATTCTTCCACATTATCTTTATGATTGTTTAAATACTCGTCCATATTCCTACTGCAGTAGTTAACTAGCTTCGTGTTGGACCGCACGACTTCATCCATGGAAGTGCTCAGGGGCGAATGTTGGTCTTGAAATTCACGCTTGCTCTTGTTATCATTCAGGGAATGAGAGGTGTGATTGAAGTCTGATTAGCGGAATAATGAATTACTGACCATTTAAAACTATGTACAGGTAACCCTCGTATAACGCGGATGTTAGGTTCCGCAGAAATGTCGCGTTATATAAATCGCGTTATCCGAGTCTCAAATCACATAGAAAAAGTCGGGTTATGTTCCGAAATCGTTTTTTTTTAATTATATAAACAACAAAGATGACATATCCAACAAAAAATATTTTTATTTAATTCAGGTAATTCATGTAAGTTAAGAAAACATTAACTATGAAACAAATACATAGTATAAAAGTATAAAAATTACAAAGTGTACTTAAACTTCATTGCACATAATGCATAAATGTTTTAAGCAAAATAAAATAGTGCATATTTTAATCTTTGATAGCACGAGGATTTGAGGATTGGTTAATAAACACTGGTTTTCGTCATGTAATCACCATTTACTACAAAACAGTAGGGTAATTCTATCTCTGGAAACTTTGAATCCAGGAGCTGATCTTTCATTTATCGAAATATAGGTGCTTTTTTGCATTTTTTTCTAAATATAACCCGGATTCATCCGCATTCAACACCTGGTCTGCACTATAAATGTTTATAAACTTTGAGAGTTTCAATCTTCTATCGAAATCATTACAGATTTCTCCATTTTTCCATTAGAATATCGCGTACACGAGCAACGCGCTTTGCACTTATCGTTGACCCAGCAATAAACACTTTCTCGGATTTTATGTTCATTTTGTTTGATTATTCGAATTGTGGATTCATTTATATTCAAAGTCCCTGCAAAAAACTCCTGGTTTTTCTCCATTTTTCAACCGAATCCAAGATTTTGAATATTTTTCTTCGAGAGAAATAAATTTTGTTTTCAATGTTGGTTTTTCCTTTCGTTGCAGTTTGTGGCCATTAGTATAAAAATAATTTTTTACACAAAAAAGCAAGTATTACATATTGTACGTAACTCACCAGAAAATAAAGTGCTCAGCTTGAGATGAACACACTTATGATTTTTAATGCACTTTCCTGGAAGAAACGAGGACAATTTTCAACAATAAACGTTTTATACGGTAAACAATTGAGGTACATGCGTGCTAAAGGGTATTTCCCCTAATATAAATTCGCTACTTATGATTACATGCGGGATACAGGCAGACACAAATTTAACGATGATAAAATTTGATTTTTAAGGCGCGCGGTGAAAAGCATATGAAAAGATAAAGAGTTACTACAATTTGTAGACCGTGTTTTTATCGGAACTGTGTTGTATAAGTACCGCGTTCAACAGGGGTTACTAAATTTTAGACGTTATATGGAAACCGCGTTGTATAAGTACCGCGTTATACGAGGGTTACCTGTATTTAGAAATTTATATACAATCATACAAATGCAACATTTATTTTACAAATGATATTCTTTCTTTTTCAATTTAGCTACTTGAATACAAATTCTACCCTAGTTCTTCTTTATGAACTGGTCAATAACATCGTCATAAAAAGTTGGTTGTAACTTAATTTTCCCAAGCAACACACACACTTGTAAAGACTGGCTGAAGCTCACTGGCTAGAGCTACTTTGCCTGCGTATGGCCCGTGTTTAAGCAACAGGGTGAGATGACGTGGAGGGAGCGGATATGGCTATGCGCGGGCATGAAATCACAGTGGTGAAGCGAGGACCTGGATGCTCCCACAACCGAGCAAGCCAAGGTAGCTAGCTTGATTAGCGTCAGCCTTCGTTACACAACGCAAAGCTCGATTATTGCCGCGCAAGCTTAAAACGTCTGCTGTCTACAAAAATAAAAGCCTAAATGGAATGCTTATAAACACATGCATTTATTAACAAATAAATAATACTTCTTTCTCAATTAATGAGCAAGCATAGAGAATTCGCCACTGGAAGTGCTTGCTTCACAGATGCCGCTTAAGTAGAGAAAATGCAAGATTTTTATTCCTACTGGGGACTTTAAAATTACTGGTGAAGAATCTTAGAAAGAAAATGTGGTTTGTGCAATGTGTTTTGGTTGCAGTGTTCTGTAAAAACGGTTGGGTCAAAAGTGTATCACAAACGTATCCCAGTTAAAGAAATTATAGATACATCTATGCTTCCATCGTATTTCAGAAATTACTATGCATGTAATTTGTTGCACATGATTTATAACTTAAGCTGTATAAATAAGCATAACCATAGCGCATAAGGACACAACAAGGAAGATAAGATTCCCCCGACATTCAGTCAAGAGGTGATGTCAACTAGATATTATAAAGAATATTAATGTTCTTTACTCCTGAGTCAATATTTAATCAATATTCTGTTTTTATTTACATAAATTACAATCTAATAAAAATACGTTATTCACTTTGTTAACATGGTCTGCAATCTGACAATAATGTTTTTTTTAATAGCTTCTTTTATTGTCAGTCGTGATTAAAAGATTTATTTATTTCCTGTAATTGATATATTAATTTCTTTAAATTTTTGAGGAAATAATCCAGTAAAATTATAAAATTACTTTAGATTTTAAGCGAAGAAATGCATAATACTGACCTTTGAACGATATGCTAATGAGATGTTCTATTTTATTAGCAGCTTTTCACGTGACACATGCACGAGCAAAGCAATTGAATGTTTACATATTTTGATGACGTCTATTGTTCACGCGCAGCATAGGTGTTTTTGTCTTTTTCTATTGGCTGACTCAAAGAACTCTAAAATGGATGTTTCGGAAAGAAATTTCACAGAAAAAAATGAAATAGTTCGTTGTAAACTGCAGGAGTTGGACGTCCAGGAAATTGGCACTTTTAGATGGCTCAACGCCCAGTAATTATAAATTAAGCCTATTAAAGAAATATCACTGCTTAGTGAGACGTATTTCTTTTTATGCAACATTTATGAATAAAACCAACTTTAATAGGGCTGATAAAAGTGAATGGCCTTTATGTTTTGTTGTTTATAATGAACGTTTAGCCATTAAAAGTGTACTGTTGTAATTTTGATGTTTATTTTTTTTTATTTCGTTGGGTGACGTCGAGAAAGAATATTTTCAATTGTGTGTTATGAAGTACGCAGAAGTGTGCGTGTATAGTTTCGTTTCTGGATAAACTGTTCAACTGTGCAAAGTAATGTTTTTAAATCGTCTTAAGAGCCCCTGAATATTTTGCTTTCTTGGTTTGAAGAAACGGCAATGTAAGAATAGGGTTTGTATTGTTTATCTGCAGAATGGATTTTATTTTTATATTAGTATGTATTGAACTTTAATTATATTTGCATTCCGATAGAAATTTTAGTGTTAACGAATGACTAGTCAATGCACGGGATATTTAAAATGCGTTCTATTGATTATAAAAGCGCTCAGAAATCCTGACCAGAGTTAATTTTTTGTGGTGAAATTTGGTATTAAAATGTCATAGCATTTAGCATAGACTTTTGCAGCATTCATTCCTATGGGTTGCTACATGCATGGACTTTGGATCACCTGATCTTAGTATTATTTTCGGGGGTTCAAGGCTTGAATGTAGTAGCTCTTTTTTTTTTCTTGGTTGAGTTATAACTGATTTTGTTTTTCCAAATACAGAGTCATCACTGCTTTAATAAAGTAAAGCTACAACAATTAATTCAGATTCAGGTAGCTAAAGTTTTGTTATGCTCAGAAATGAATTAATTGAATTATTCTCAGAGATGAGATATTTGAATACCTTGCTATTCGATTCTTATATTTCTTGTATGAAGTTTTGACACCTATAAAGAAAATAAAATTGCACGAATTCAAGTTGACTTGTACTACTTTTTTTTTTTATTAATATGCTGGTTCGAATCCGGGTGAACGTAAATAGACTGTATAACAACACAAACATATTTATTGGATGACATTATCCTTAAATAGCTTCACTCAAAAGAGCAGGGGAGAAGTCGCAGAAATTGGGAATTTCTTGACAGGGAGAGAAGGAATTTGAAGCATTGTTCTTGAAAAGTTTGGAATTTTCTAGATGAAAACAGGCACCTCAACATATTTTTAAAAAATATTAAAAATGTAAATATAATGTATGTAATTTAGTTCTATAATTTTAGGAAATGTTATCGTTATATTGGTTTTGACAGAACATCCGTAAGTTATGGGAAGACTATCCTGTTTATAAGAAAATTAGAATGTTTTCTTCCCCCACTCCTTAAGAATATGTGTACTCCACTGTAATGTGAGTTGTGGGTTTATATAATAAAGTTATAATGATATACTATAACTTAAAGGTTTTTTAAACGATACAGAAAAAAAATGTGTTTTTAAAACTTTACAAATAGAAAGACTTATACTATTTGCCACACACTGGAACGCACCACTACGCTAGCATGCAAATATCGGTAAGCAATGTAGAATATAGGAAATATGCACCTGTTTTGTGATCCTTCCCACCCCCTTCAACAACATAACGCGTACCATTCTTAACCGTATTTGTTAATTTCCTGCTCGTAGATTTCACAATAGCCGTGTCTTAAAATCACTTCTGTGAGCAGCGGTTTTGCGTCCAAATTCGTTGATATCCTACCCTAAATACAAGAGTGAAATATCTGCAAAGTTCCTTACAGACATCGTGATATATTGTTCGTCCCTTGATACGAACTGTTAAAGTTGCTTTGGGCTCAATTAGGAATGTGCTTCAAAGACAACTTTAAAGGTATTTAGTCCTAAAACTCATGTTTCCAAATTAGCTGATTTTTGGGATAAAAAAAGTTTACTCTTAGATCTGCTTACCGAGCTTAGCACTACTTCCAAAGCACTTATTGATCTCTTATCATGTAAAAGGCGTCTTATTTCTACTCAACGAAACAGTAAGTGAAGATAAGCCAGTACTGGTCCTGTCTTAAGTATCCTCTTATTTCTTAATCATACGTAATTACTCTCAGGCATATATTCTTTGCAGGAAAAATTGAGAAAATAACGATTTTAGTCCTAAAGACATTAAATCCTTAATAGAAGTGGAACAACACAATTATTATGGCTGCAAGACGAAGTGGAAGTAATAACCTCAATCTTATGTCGTCTACCATGAGAAAGAAGGGATCTTCCCTCTCGCTTGTTCCCAATTAGCGAGACTTGTATGCATTAGACAGGGTAACACAGAGCTAATAGGATTAATACCATCCAAGGTGTTTGCTAATGTCAGCCAATCTGATTTATTGCTATCTGAAAAGCATTTTTTTTTTTTATCAGGGCAGAATTTTACCGGACTATTCGTTATCAAGACATTCCAGATTTAATCGTTTTGTACACTGCACGCGCTAGCATTACCGAAGACAATCTGTGAGGTGATCGGATGAAAAAGAGGTTATTTACTATGGGGAGGGGAGGGGGGGAGACTTGCTAGCACTAATCAAGCGCGGAAACGAATTAAGAGTCCCTTCCCCCTATCTCTGTTTTCGGATTAGAAGCCGAGATTTTCACTGGTTCGCTGCACTTTGCTTCATGCACGGGAACAGTGTCCTCAAAATATGCCCTTTTTAAACGGCTGTGATGTCCTTATTGTGGCCGTGTTCGAACAGTCGGAAGACTGTTGTTGTTAGTGACAAAACACCTTGGTTGTAAATGCTAACTTATGACGAATAAACGAGATCACTAACGAAAATCTGTTTATTTATTCGTTGTATTCATTAATTGTTTATTCTTTCTACACACTCGAATATTTTTAAATTATAAATTACATTAGTTTTTTCTTCTAAAGAATAAACTGCGGTTGTCCAGAATTTTTAGCATTTGGTTAGCTCTTGATTCAATGAAGTTTCAAGTTCAGATCAGTTCGACTCACTGATCTGAACTGTCCCCATTCGATTAACAACCTTTTGTGACCTTTTAGAATCCTGGTGAATTCAGCAACGGGTCGGCCACATGAATACGCGATCGTCTCTTTCAGGGATTGGTTGCTTTTCTGTGCAGCACAGCAGGTGTTGACCCGATCCCACATCGTCTCCGGTGCCATTGCACGCAGTCAAAAAGAACAAGACTAGGGTTAAATACTTTTTTTTTTGTCACGAGGAAATGTAGAAAGCGTATTTTTTTTTTTTTTGCTTGCAACCCTAAAGATTACCCGGATTTTGATTAACGTATTAGACTAGATGAATGGCTGAAGTCCTCTTTGGAGTGAATGTATAAGTTGATATATTGAATCTATAAAATAATTTAATGCATTTCAAGGCAGAATATTTTATTCAAACTAAACCATATCGCAAATTTTGAGTGCTTCAAAAAATTCAACCTTCAAACAAGAAAAATAAATGGCTTTAATTGTGTAGTTGGTTCAACTTGTGATACTGTATAGCAGCAACGGCGTAGCATTAAATCAAAAGATAGTTGGGGGGGGGGGGGGGAGAACAAAAGGCTATATATTGACAGACAGTGGTTCGTGTCTATAGTTGGCTTTTTATGATATCAAAAAACTGCTGATTTTCTGCAAAGTTTGTATTTTCTTGCATAAAACTGGTTATGAGTGGAGAGGTTATAAAAGTTAAAGAGATTCCACTTTATATTACACCCATCAAATGGGAGTTGAATCGTATATGCTTTAATTTGTATAGTTTTAATATAGCTGCTTATCAACTTCTGGAGCTCATAATAAAGTTGCATTAACTTTATACTATGCATGTATTCGTGGATATTTGAATTCCAGTGGACCACTTTACTGTAAGTGTTTTTCTCCGTGAATTAATACGTTTAAATTACAACCACAGGGGCCAAGTTGGACTACCTGATCCGGTTCAATTCAAGTCATAACTGCAAGAAAATAATCTATGCTTCACTTAAACAGACCTCGAGAAAGACACTCATATTCCGGTCCAGTCATTGAAAGAAGAAATTCTCATATCTCCATCCCAGATCGATGAGAGTACAGGAACCCAACATCCAAGAGTGCATCTTCCCTGCCTATGAAGGAAAGGTTCGCACAAACATTGCCGTGATACCACAGATCTGACATACAAACCCATCAACCTGTTATAAGATTGTGACTATGCTCGTCGAATCCCCCCTCAGGACTTCTGCAGATGGATTGCCAATTTCCTGTCTGGATGCACACTATGTGTGATGGTAGATGGCTTCCTATCCTCTCGCAATCCAACTAATGCCGGGGTCCCTCAAGGCTCAGTTCTCTCACCGATCCTCTTCCTTCTATATATCAATGACCTACATCAGTTGACCTCTAACCCAATACACAGTTTTGCAGATGACAGCACACTACGTTCCTCCCTTTCATTTGACAAATCCTACCCTACACAACTCGCTTCAACCCCACAGAACATCAACCATCACTGCCCTTAATTTCGACCTCCAAACCATCCTCCGATGGGGGCTCAGACACACCTTGTCAACTTTAACGCTATTAAAACCCAGTTCTGTCTTATTTCTCATAAAAAGAACCATTTTCCCCCAGCATTGCTTTCGATAACACTCAAATTAACAGACAAGACGAAATTTCTCTTCTCGGAATTACCCGGACATCAAACCTCTCCTGGCATAAACACATCACAACCATTGCATCCTCAGCTTCCAAAAAACTAGGATTTCTCTTTCGCTCAAGACGCTACTTCATCTGTAAACAGCTGTTAAAAAAAATGCTTGACTCAATACAGAGGAGAGCAATTAGACTAATAAATGACCCATCCCTCACCAACTCGCTCCCCCCCACTTTCACATAGAGGCTTGGTCTCTGCAATCTGTATATTCTATAAATACTTTCACGGGAAAGGTTCATCTGAAACAGCATCAATAATTCCCCCACCCTGCACCAAGCCCATTGGAACACGTACAGCTGCCGCCCAACATCCTTTCACAGTACACCTCGAAACCCACAGAACAAGTTTCTTCTCCTCATTCATCCCTACTACTACAGTACTGTGGAATAGTCTTCCCCCTGACGTATTTCCCAAGGAATACAACATACAGGCGTCCAAATCAAATGTAAACAAGTTTCTCCTTTCACAACTAACGTACTACAGATTGACCAGCGAACCTCCTGTATATGGGCCCAACATGAAAAAAAAAAAAACTTCCTAGAGTATAGGTATTAGACGGGATTGCAATGTGAAAAATATGAAATATCAGAAATACGAACATGTTTTTCTTGACGCCATCTAGTGAAAAAATGCAGATTGCTTCACTGATGATGGCTTAAATTTAAGATAAATCTGTGCCCACTTTGACGCAAATACCCCCCACAATAACTAGTTCGTTATAACTTAATTTATGAGCACAAGATTATAACGAATCTGATGTTCGACTTCTATTCATTTTAATTTTTTAAAAAAATGAAAAGTTCAAAATGCCAACTTATCCACCAAATAGAAATTCTAAAAAATCTGTCTATAGATAGTGCTATCCCAAGCTCAAATACTGGCAGTTTATTCCAGACGAGATTGAATTCAGTAATGTAATATTCATTGGTATAAATAGACACTCGCTAAGAAATAAGTTCATCAATTTTATTAATTTCCTAGACATGTAAGTCTTGAAAAATATATTAACGTATTAATTAAGACGGGAATTCAATGGTAGTAGATCATGCATTTTCTAAAAATATAAGCAGAAACAAAATTGAAGCAACAACATCATTTCCAAATCAAATCTCTTGTGGATCACCTGCATCGGTATTAAATTAAATTTAGAAGTGGCATTTAAAGACGGATATGGAATATTCCTTACCCTACAATTGACTATACGGTATTAAAAATAAGCCCCATCTCCTGGGGACCAATAAAGATGCAAACTAATATTGACAGCGGTACGAGAAACTTATTAAAAGTGATGGTTTGGCATTTTATTAAACATCAAAAATGCAAAACACTTAAAATCATTTTATTTAGAGACAATATCTATCAAAGAAAAGTAAGGCCTGATACGCATGGAATAAGAAAATACATAAAGATTAGAGGTCAGATGTATAAGAACAATTTTAAACATGCATCCCATAATTAATATTACAAGAATACTCTCAAGAACTGGAGAAGTCGTTATGAAATTTTAAAAATATTGAAAAACACATTAGCGCAATGAATTTTTAAAATGTCACGGTAACTCAGTCAAAACCTATAGAATACTTCCTTTTGCTCTCCGAAAAGATCGAACTGCTAAACAAATAATTATACAAGTTTATCCTCACTTGGGCAAATGAAGTTAAAACTAGTATAACTAGGTTAAACTAATACAACTTCAATTTGCGATGTCCATAATGGCAATAGCGTCAACACACGTCACTTATACATGATATAATTCTTCACTTTTTCAATCAGCAACAAAATGTAACGCTTCCGTTGGATCTTAAGTCCGTGGTGGTTTTTGGATTTCCGGTCGAAGCAACTCAGGCTATGAGGCCAATGTATCCATTGCGTGCATGTGTTCTTCTGGCCGGTTTGTCTGTTCTGGGGGACGAAAAACCACGAGTTTCTGGGTGAAACCAACTATTAGCCAAATTCTTTTCAGAGAATCGGTTGGGATTAATAAACGTTAAGCACTGAATATGCTTTGAACTTCATGGATTGCTTGTAATTCGCTAGACATTGCCAAACTAATATTAGCAGTGTTTCTAGATATACATAAAATAGATGAAAGAAAATTGGAATCGATGAAGAGGAGGAACTGCCAGTAATTGGCTTGAACTTTATTTAAATTCAAGATCGCAAACACTTAAAATAAGCAAGTCTCTAACTCGAAATTATGCTGCTTCACAGTGATCTATCACAAGATCATTCGTATTCATACTGTTGTATGTATGAGTTGGATATTTAATATGCAATGACAAATTATGTGAAGTTGATCTTAAAGTAAAAAAAATGGTTTCACTAATTAACTTTTCCTAAATATCACAAGAACAAAACAAGCATTTTTTTTTAATTTTGTAACAGATCGAAAAACAACCTTTTCACTCCAATAATATATTCTTATTATTGAAATTGCAGAGAAAACTCGCAATGCAATTACAAATTAGAAATGTTAATTTTATAACTTAATTATTATTTAAAATCTATTGTGATTTCTGGTAGAAACCACGTTATTGACGTAATAATGAGGTATAGTGATAACGTTTTCTTGCCGAGTTCCGTTCAATTTAAAAAAGATTATATTTTGCATGAATTTACATCGCTGTACCCTGGGAGATGCCCTAAATAGATGATAGTAGTTGCAACATGGAATAACATATCATACTGAATACATTACCTCTTAAATATTTATAGTTTCATGTTTACTACTCTTCCTAAGAACTATAATGAATACGTGAATATTAAAGAAGGTGTTTTCTTTAATAAATAACAGCGTGCAAAACAATTTTTTCCCAAGTGACGTAAAAAGGAATGCATAAACATACTTAAACTAAACCTTTTCACTGATCTTTTCCATGGAAACAAGCAATTAAATATTATCGAAACTGTAGGACTTAATTACATTGAAAACGAAATACGTCGTTGAGGAGGTTTGAAATTTTATTTGAAGATAAAAAAAAAGTAAACATATTATTGTTTTTTTTTTTAATGTCAAGTGACAACATTAAATAAAAGTAATTAATTTTATATCATTTGAGATATATCCAGACACGAGGCTTATTTATCGGAGTTTCTTACAAGCATAGTTTGACACATTTCATTCCATTAGATTTTTGTTTCACGAATTCAAAGAACTGGTAAAAAAAAAAAAAAAAAAATGCAAACTACAAAACTAACGAATGCTAATCTAAAAACAGAAGGCGCATTTGCCTCTTTAAACTGTTTTATTCAGATTTGGCTTCTTAATCTCGCTTCATTCTCTAAATGGATTGAAGTAGTCTATAAATGCGTAGAATGTTTAATGTATTTGAATAGATTACAAATATTAAATGCTAATCTTGAGATGTGTTTGTGCTGATGTGAGTCCATCTATTTAGGATGATTAGCTTATGTACTGTCATTAGTTATAAGTGCCTTGACCAGTATTTTCCACTGCCGAAGCTGGAGAGGAGAATCAAGGAGAATTTTACATGTGATCTTTCCAAATGCAAGGAAGGCTTCTTTTCTTATTTTAACTAGGAGGCTTAAGAATGCTTGTTATTTTATAGTAACATGCGAAAGGTTTATTTGTTGGATATAAATAATTAAATTTGTTATGTAGAGAGAGAGAGAGAGAACTAATTTATAACGAAAGAAATGCCCTCGCCTCGCTAATTTTTTATCATTAAAACGAAATTATTTTTTTTTCAAAGAATATTTTGTAAAATAGCTGCACAGTTATATTTTGAGTTTTTAAAAATCTTTAGCATGATGGAAAATATGCTCGTTTCAATGTCCCGAAACTAACTAAAATAAACATGCTATCAATTAATGACTCAAATGTCAAAGAAAAAGAAAACAAAACGGATTTCTTTTGCTTCATTATAGAGAAAAACAAATAGGTATTTATTGCTATTAAATGCAATTTAAATATTTAGTTTTAAATAGGTCGTTTCGTATTAATTTACGAAACATTATCTCATACTGTTCAACCACAGAAGCGAGAGTCGTCGTTGGCAGACTGCCAAGAAGAGTCAATTCGTGTTGAAAGGGAGAAAGAAATACGAGAAAGATGTACGAATTGGTCACCAACACACGAAATCACGTGCTCTATGCGTAAAATTTTCCAACTGTTATGAAAGCAAAATAGTTATCACTTTAAAAATTACAATAATCATAAAAGAGAAGTTAATTTTCCGACGTGTAACAATAAACAACTCATCCCACAAGACGGATCGATTACTCTATTATCGGAATGGATTCTTCTTCTGTTGACATGCGCAGAAGTGTCGAAGGATTTGGCATCTGTGGGTGTACAGTAGATACGATATTCTGTATAAAAGTTAGATTATTTATTCTAGTTACAAAAAAAAAAATATTCAGTATTCGAATTCAAACCCATTAATTATCTGTTTTAGCAATGAATTAAGCATATTTGGAACTATTCAGTATTCATACACACTACTACAGTTATACGCAAAGTATAATTTTATTACATCAGGAATGTCCATCTTGCAATATAAACCATTTTCTCGTATGAAAAAAGTAAAGATCAAACATGATTTGAAACCAGCATGAGAAAGAATTTGGAGGGGGGGTGGGACTAGAGAGGAGCTTAGTAGTAAGTCGATGCACATGTGACTCTTACTAGGCCTATTTAATTTAATATGCTATGTGTATGTATGTATGTATGTATATGTGTATGTATGTGTGTGTGTATATATATATATATATATATATATATATATATATATATATATATATATACACACACATACATACACACAAACTATTGAATTTGCAAATGATTATTTTTTTTTCTAATGTAAAATGATATATAGTTCCAAACGTCTTGTTACCTATCTAACATTATTATTCTCATTATTCTTACCAAATCTTATGTCTAATTCGTATTCAATACGTAAAACATCGCAGTGCAAATCCAAAGCTTCCTGCGCATGTTGACCTTTCAAAAGTAGATATTTTTATTAAAATAATTTATTGGTGTGTGTATATAGATATTACATATATATCTATTATTTAAATAAATATTATTATAAAAAAATTTATTTGATATAAAACTTAAAAAAATTTATATTACAATATGTCAGCTTTTTGCTTTGTGGAGTTTGGGTTTAGCTCAGATCAAATTTACATCAGTGCTTTTTTTCCAAATTGCAACCCCCCCCCTCGGTCAAGGTAATAATGAATAAACTAAAGCTTTTTTCATTACCGAGTATACCATTCATTTTTTTTTTGGCACTCGGACAACTGAAAATGTACTTAAAGATGTTTTTTTTAATCACCTTCTTTCACACGTAGAAATTAAAATATATTCCAAGCATTCGCTTGTGGGATTTGCTGTAATACATTCCATCTCTCCAATCCTTCATGTCACCAGCAAATGCGTTTTCACAGTGTATCCAGCCTACGTATTTTTTTAAATTAAATCTTGTAGTTTTTCTTTTATATAGTTATTTAAAAATAATTAAAATATAAACAATATTGATTATTTAAAAAAAAATAAAATAATTTTATTAAAAATTTTATGAATTTTCTGATACACACCTAAAATATATTTGATTATATTTGATACGAATAAATACGATGGTGATATTTTTGATAGATGGTGGGAGGTTGTTGGATTAATACCCTTGGAGGGTAATGGATGGCAATATTGTAGCCAAAGAAGATTTAACTGATGCTCGGCTATTGCTGTACCCCCTGCCATGATCAGAGCTTTAATAGCTCAATAACACACTTTATCCTTATACTGTCCTCTACAGATAACGGGGAAGATGAAAAGCATTCTTGCTTTGCCTCTTTAAGCCAGTCCTTATAAGGATTTTTGATAGATAGAATTGATTGTTTGTATCTATTAAATGATTGAATTAAATTTGGCAGATGGTTTGTGTTTCGTTTGTCAACCACGTGAGGCCGATAATGAGGAAAATCAACATGTTCGTTTGCGATAACTGCTATTGATTGGCTTTGAAAGATGAACCATATTTTATTTTTCTGCTCGCCAGCCAAGTCCACCACTGCTTTCTGAAATGGAAGTTTTTCCCCCCTACTTACGACCAACATAAAGTGCCCCATTATTCGCAGCACGAGCGGTTAGAAAGCACCGTAAAGACGCACCTTATCTCCAAGCGATACCGCTACTGATGAACCAATAAAGAAATAACTAAAATATCGCTGAAAATATTCCCTTTATTTTGATCAAAAACAATTTTCCACCCTTTATAGTTTTTTGTAGGGTTTACGATCGACTCAGGCTTTCATTTTTTTTTTACTTTCTTTTTCCTTTCCGCTCGATTGTATTGCGGCGATTACACCTAATCTGTTTACTGTCGACTGGATGCTCGTAAACCGATAGCACAGGGCTGCCATCTTCGTAATTTTGCAGAAGGAAAATTCTGCAGGAACACAATCTATCAACGGGCCTTCTCCTTCTAGGAGGCGCTTTGCCAGAGCGTCCGTATAGGAACGGCCAACAGGGCTATTGTTCTGTCAATGATAATAGGGCCTCTAAATCTGCAGTTCCCTTTAGTCTCGCGAGGTTAATTTAGCAAGGAAGAAGAAAAAAAAAATTGCAGATAATGTACGATAGCCATTCTCCAGAGAAAAGCCCCCTTAAGACAAGCCAAGTCAGCCAGTTGTCGGGGCAGACGGAGTGGAAAAGAGATTGACTGCGATTTGATAGGTTTGCAATTACAGTGAGGTATGAGCCCGGACTGGGAGGCGATATGGAATGCTTACCACTGATGAACGAAACTGAAGCCTCTCCTGCTATCTGTGTTAGGTGATCAACCTAGCAACCGTGCGAAATCATAATTGATTGATAATAGATTGGATTCGGAAAAAAATATATATAAAGGAGGACGACTTTCGTTAAATACGTTAATATTTTTCTTCTACTTCGTATATTAAGTTGTCAGAGGAAGATCTATAGCACGAACAAGACCTCGAAATTTGCCTTCATGAGAGAACACACAGAGTCAGCGTGTCGTAATTGAAAAAAAAAAAAAAAAAAAGAAGTTTGAAATATGAGAGACAGGAAAACGTTAGTTTTGGGGAGAAAAAAGGAAATTAAAAAATAAGTAGCAGAAGATATGAGGGAGAGGGACAAACCTACTGGCTACACAAGGTGAGGGCGGCTTCCCCCCCCCCACACACACACACTCAGAATTTTTTTTTTTTTTTTGGTCAACGCGACTGGATTTTCACTCACACGAGAGTCCTGAGTTATTGCGGTGGAAGGGTTTTCCCTTCCGGAAACTTCGGGTTTCCATTATTATTAATGCTATTATTATTCAAGACCTCCAGAGAACCGAGGACTCATTGAGGGGGGCCATACATCACCCACACCAGCTGTCATATCTTCTCTTAAGTTCACTCACATTAGATGCACTCACCTTCAAGAGAGCAAACTGCTCCTCCTCACTCACTACTCTATAAGAGAAAAAATCGAGCTCTTAGTCCTTTCCTAACCAGAAACGAACAATTCCACGAATCCCCCCACCCCCACCCAAGTTCTTTCTGCGCCTTCCTTATAACGAAAATTTCATCATATCCTATACTATTCAGGAGCTTATAGAGACCTCTATCATATCATCCCTCCTCCTTCTGTTTGGCAGTCCACTCTCAATCTATCCTCATAATCCAGATATTATCTTTGCACTTTTCCCCAACTTCAGGGGCGGCTCGTACACAGGAACTGCAGTGCCCCCAATTTTTCTCGATATATAAATATATTTATTAATTTATTTATATTTGCTTGTAATGTTTAATTTTATCATCGAAAATCCTATATAATTCTCTTATTTTGTATAAAAAATAATAAAAATCCATCTTGTAGCACTTAGGAGTACACTAGCAGCACTGTGTTTACCACAGTGTCATATTGCTACGCACGCAAGCATATGCACGTCATAGTGAGATGCGAGCTATTAGCGTAATGCGGCACTGTCCGTCGCGCAGTTCCACTGTTGTTTATATGCAGTTTGTGCCAGTAGTAGGGTGTTCGTAGTGCTTATCGTGTTTACTGTGTCTCTTTAAATATTTTGATATTACATTTAAAGACATAACATTTGTTATAATTTTTTTTTATTTTAGAACATTATTGAAATTATGATAATGGATTTTATTTTTAAGCAATTTTGAATTATATCAAACTTTATAATTTTATCAATAATAAACAATATTGTTTCATGTTTAATTTTTTTTTTAAATTTTTACCATAACTTTGATATTTTATCTAAACACGTATACACTGTACTTGCAGCGTTTTTGTATATTTCGAAAGTTGCAGCACCCCCATGATTTCAAGCCACGAGCCGCCACTGCCCAACTTCCTTATCCCCCCCCCCCTCAGAATCCAGGAGATCTGTGCACAGTAGTCCACGTGCGGTAATATCAAGGTCTAATTGTAAAGTGGCAAAATGCCCCCCCCCCCCCTCCGCAAAAAAAAAAAAAAAAAAAAAAAAAAAACAGGCAAACCGCCCAGAACAATACACGTAATTTGCAGTCATCGTATTCTCGCTTCATAGCTTTAGTTGCATCCCGTAATTCAAAACGACCACAATCCCTTGAGGAAGAGAAACACCAAAAGATACGTTTACCGAGTTTAACTTGTTTACCGAGTAAGTACAGTTGTGCAGAAGTACCTTCAAGTGAGAAAATATATGGCTCTTATAGGTTAAGTAAAACCAAAACGGGGAAGAAAAAAAAAATCGCACATCTGCACTCAAACGTTGATTATATTATGCAGGTCAAGAGAAATTTTAATCGAAATCACAAAATAAAGTCAACTTGCGACCTTTCATATAGTTCTTTTTTTTTTTTTAATTTCAAAATTAGGTATGTTCAATCGTCCGCTGTATTGTAATAAAACCATAAACGTATTAAAAAATATGGCAATTATGATCACACATTTTTTCAAACTCTTTTCATGTCTCTATTTTGGATTAAAAATCAAATACCAGTGTTGGAATAGATAGGACGCTTTTACAAAATTAATCTAATTACATTATTATAATTTGTTAGCAGAAAATTTTAAATTTCTTATCATTAGAATTGATATTTAAATCAATGCTTTTCATTCGTCCTTGCATTCTTCGTTTTTCGTATATTCTGTTGATGACAAACGTAAAAATACTCGCGATTATTTCTCAGATATGCATATCATTATATTGTATCATGTCTTATCATTATAAAAATATTAAAGCATTATAAATGACAACTAAAAGGCTTGAATTTAATGTAAATAAAACATTAGAGGCTAAAATATTAAGATTCTTTCTAATTGTATATAAAATATAAGTGCATTTATAATATTCTATATTAATTTTTTAAATTATAGAACTAAAATATTAAATAATTGATATATTTTAGTGTTTAATAATGCACCTACCAAGAGTTTACTTATGCTAAATTTAACTATTTGACATGGGATTTTCAGTGGATTTTTTGTCCTCTTAATATTTGTCTGTTATCTGGTTTGAACAAATTTATTTACAAGCCAGTGAAATTTAATTAATTTAATTTAAACACTAATCGAGGGTTGGAGATGGTGTGTGCGAGATTCTATGCTAGAGTTAGTGTCTTTTAACTAGTGCAAACTATCGACGCCGAAGATCATAAGTTCACATGGTAAATTTTTAAAATTTGAGGTTTCGCTCTATATTTCACTATAAAATATGAATGAATTTACGCTCTAATTTAATATAAACATTTCCAATTTCGATGGCAGAATAATTCGCTTTTTTTTTCTCTCATTACAGATAGTAGCAGCAGTGATGGAGAACATGGAGGCGAAGTTAAAAACGTTGCTCGACAAGTAATGAGACCTCCAGGTCATAGCGGTAAAGCCAAGAAAGGTCATCTGGTGTTCGACGCAAGTTTTGAAGGAGGTATTACCATTTGATATTTTAATATAATTTTAATCTTTAGTAGACATACGCGAAAACCAACCTAACATAATAATAATAAAAAGTCCACGAAACTATTTTGAATACCGGATATGAAACGCAACAATGTACATCTTTCACCACCGGAAACATCCATGCGCGCGCGCCCTGCAGATTGCGAACCAATGAAGATCCACCGAAATTAAAATGGAACAGTGAAGCAGGCGACAGTAATTGCTCGCTCTCCCAATAAAAGAATGGCAGTAAAAAAAAAAAAAAAAAAAAAAAAAAGACAAGCAATGGAGTAATAAATAAAATTTTTATATGCGCATTTCCTAGGAATGCAAAAGATGTTTTTTTTCTTTTTAGAAATAAATAAAAGTACAACTGATTCTAATAAAACAAGAATTGCATAAACAATTATAGTCATGCGTCCAATTCTGAACTTTCATCATAAAATGGTTTGTTTAATGCAATTTTTTTTCTTGCAGCGCTGAAAGAAAAAAAAAATTTATTACTGTCGTAAGATTACCTTTTCTTGCCGAACTTGCTACCTGGAGCAATCTTTAGCATCGGGACAAATTAAATTGGAAAACAGAACGTTCTGGAAGTCACAAGAGATTAGTTCTTCATCTACACTCTCATTTTTTTTCGTTTGCTTTCAGAATGGGAAGAAATAAAGCAGAACTTAATTGTTTCTTACCTATTCTTTCTTTTTTTTTTTTCTTCGCTTCATCTGGTTCAAGAAACACGGTGATGTTTGCGCATGCGCAGTTCAGAACCATCGTAAAACTATAATGGCTCCAATTTCTCTCCCGGACTTTTATTAAATGTTGCCTGATACAATTTGAGACGTACTGGCGAACCAGAATGGCCAGTACGATGGAGACGTTAGCGGATTTTTTTTTTTTGTTTTTTTTTTTGTTTCTTTCACACTGCGTGAATGGAAGAGAGAAATGCGTTTCTTTTTCTTTTATTATCTGCGATTAACTTGAATGAGTGATAATGAAAGCTTAATAAGATTACAGATGACTTGCGATATCAGAATAAGCCAAAAAATCTTTCGAGTAACAATTATAAGTGAGAGTGGATTAATCTCTGGTCATGTTTAAGTTCTGAATTATGTTTTTGATCCAGTAACGAAAACGAAACTGTTCCTCTTTTTATTATTTCGCCGTTTTTGGTGCATTTGCAAAAAAAAAAAAAAAAAAAGCGGTTACGTAGTTGTAAAAATGCAATATGTTCAAAGATTACGTAGAACTTATTCATGTATTACTTGAATAAATTCTGTCGAAATATTACTGAAAAATAAATCTGCATATATGGTTGTTTTTAAATTCTAAGCTATTTGGATATGCTCGTATTCTGCGATACTTCCATCTAAATGAGAAAGATGATATTTGCGGATGTTACACCTGCACAACTCATTGCAAAGTTAAGCTTGGATCGGTAATTGATTGCAAATCATCGGTAATTTTGTTGTCATGCTACTTAAATAAGTGAAGGATTTTCTGTTAAATAAACTCGTTTTTTCCTCAAAGAACAAGAAACAGAAGTGTAGGTCTGTATATAGGAACTCTTGGACAACAGTGGATAATAAGTTTTCTTTGAGAAAAAAAAAAAAAAAAACAATAGGTTTTGCATTGAGGAGTTAAGATGGTCTGTTTGATTCCAGCTTAGGTCTATTTCAAGCATTTTTGGCTTGAAATAAACAGACAATATTTTCGCGTGCCAAAAATCTATTTTGTAAAAATAATGAAAAGTTTGCAAGAACCAATTAACAGTCAAATAAATCGTGATTTTGTTTTACAGGAATATGAGGAAAATATATAAAAAAACATGCCAAAGAATATGCTCACTGAAGAAGGTGCTTAGTAAAAGCTATATTATGATGAGCGAATGCGATTTGTATATTATGTAAAGTTTCAGTTAGAATTAAAGGTTTGCTTAAAAGGTAGGACAATCACTCTCCACAACGTTGTGGCTTTCAATGCTGACTTACGATTGGCAAGTATGGAAAGCTCTTTCCCCAAGTAGTAGAGCTCTGCCGCTACTAAGTGGCGTTATATGTCTTATCATCCGTTTATGTGAGGAAGGTGAAAAACCTTTACTATTACTGGGAGAGAAGTGGACTCTGGTATAAGTCACACAAGTCCATATTCGCTCCATTTTAGTCCACCGACCCTGTTATGTGGCAAAAAGCCAGAAAGTTTCTCTTTTTCAGGGCAATAGCGCAGTATTTGAAGAGTGTGAGACAGTTATCTTGTGAAGAATATGTCCCCCCATGATTAAAAAAAAAAAAAATCGTTTTTGTTTTCTTATTTAACTACCTTCTTTGATGTCATTTATCCAATACAATAGAATTTGGATTAGATGGAGAATCTAGCTTGGAAATGGAAAATTAATTCATAATTTATAGTATATGGATCTGAGCACTATTTATAATATCATGATAAACATTAATTAGAATGAATTTATTAAAATCAGATATTAAGAAGTAAAATTACATTAATAGTTTTAAGTAACTAATATAAAAAATTCCAAAATATATTATTAAAACTGTAAATTATTAGAATAAGTTCACATTTTTTTGATGTTCATTTATACACCATATTTTAAAGAATATAGTAATTTTTAATAGCAAACAATGAAAATAAGCTTGTTCTGTAGAGAGATGATGTAGGTGATTGATACATTCAATCCAATACCCTTGGAGGGTAATGGATGGCAATGCTGTAGCCAATGAAGTTCTAACTGAGGCTCGGCTATTGCTGTTACCCTCCTGCCATGATCAGAGCTTTAATAGCTCAATAATACATTATCCCTACACTGTCCTCTACAGATAACGGGGAATATGAAAAGCATTCTTGCTTCGCCCCTTTAAGCCAGTCCTTATAAGGACTATAAGGATAAACTTGTTCTGTAATTTCATAATAATAGTGTATGATGGCATTTTAAATTTCAACGAACGCATATACTGCATATGTTATTACCAAAATAATAAATATGAATTTATTCTTTAGCTATTATCAAAAAGGCATCAAAATATTATGTATTTTCTTTATTTCAATAAATGTCAATATTAATTATCAAATATTCAAGCATTCATATTGAGTAATATTGTTAATTATGAAATATATCAAACTATTCATTTAGATATATTTAAACATTTTATCAAAAATTTTAATATGATACGATTGAGTACCCTTGAACATGATGAATAAGTATTTCGCAGTCCCGATTTGTTTATCAAAGTTAGATTCTTAGTTATTATTGAAAATAAAAAATGAAAATTCATCAAAATGTTCCGAAGTCGGCCCAAAAGAAATGAATTAATACATTTTACGAATATATTTATTTTTCAAATAGTCAGTCAGGCTTCAGTCATTCAAAAATATTAACTGGGAAACAAGTAATCAATTAATGTATTTCAGTCTGGTATGATTAAACATTTTGATAAAAAGCTATTCTTCATGGAGTGACGCCAAAAGACTTTATAATTTTTTTTTCTTTTTACTTGGCAAAGGATATTATTAACTTCCTTCCCAAAGTCTCGAGCAAGCCTTCTATCCCTGCAGAACGTGCTTCTCCGAAACGTGATGTATGGCATGACAGAAAAAAAAACACGCCTAGTATAAAAAAAAAAAAAAAGAGAGGGGGGGGGGGGGAAATTATAGCTTCCCTGTCACTTCTTATAATTAACAGAGAGCATTAAGCGGTGAACGAAATTCTTTAGGGATTTTTGCGTTCCCATACTGATTTAAGACGCACAAATGGCAACTCACAATAAATGCAATGTCTTAATTAACATAATCTTTGTAGAGGAAAATAATTTTGTTTTACGGAGGCGCACAAAAAATAATGCGGAAATGTCTTATGTCATTATTAAAGTATGAAGGTAATTCTGCTGGCGGTCTTTTTTTTTTTTTTTTTTTAATCTCAATTGCAAGCACTCGATGGGTGTGGACCGAAACAAAAAAAAAAAAAAAAAAAATTAAAAAATATAAAAAAATCACTATTAGAGAGCGTTACTTTCATTGTTTAAATTTAGATCAGTGTAAAAGGATAAAAAAAAAACATTAATGGAATGCACTAGTGTGATTTTGACCGAAAAAAAAAAGTAAAATATGTCAAAGGATGAGATCTATTGATTTTTGCATTGTGTTTTGAAACTTGAAAGTCATGTTGGGCTTCGGGGATGTACACTTCGTATTCAAGCCTTACTGATGATCAGAGTGACAACTTACTAGAAAGTTTAAAAAGAAAATACTGATGGAATATTCTAGCGATGTGGTTTTGTGCAAAAAATGTCTTTTTTTTTTCATGATTCAAAACTAGTTTTGACTATAATTATTAATCAGCATATTCTATTTTAGAAAACAAAAATCCAAGAGTGATCAAATTATCTTAAAATTAATTCTGACAAAATGAAAGGTGTTTTACGATCTGTTGCTATGTGACTTGCGACATTGGTTGATCAGTGGGTTAAAATAAGGGAGATCTGCTAATTAACTAAAGGGGACGTTGTAGCTCACTCGGTTTCGACAGATTTGGTTGGAAAGACCTGGGTTCAAATTCTCACGTGTGACACGACGAACTTTTATCGGGGTCTTTTCGGATAAAAGTGATTTAGTCGGTGTTATACGGGATTGCAGGGTTTCCTCCGGAAGCTCGGGTTTTCTTGTCTCTCAAGACAGGCCTATGAACACTCATTTAAAGATGAATTTCTTACCTTAGAAGGAGTGCAGCGAAAGAACGGCAAGAGCAGCTGCACTAAATTGCCTAAAACACTGCGACTCAACCGTCTAAAGAAGGACGAGAACTCAATGGATGGAACTAACTGAAGCAAAATAGTTTTTCAGTTAAAGTAGGCCCAGGAAATGCGCTGATCTATTTAGAATTGAGAAATATCATTTTGGCAGGACAGTGGGATAACAACTTCACTTAAAAATAGGTTGGCCTACGTCTAGTAGCCAAACATTACGACAAACGTATGCTGGAGACTTTTATCCTAATAAGATGGTCACGTGATAAACAAGTCAGTGTCAATTATTGCCAGATCATTGATCTGACAATATGCCCGACTGATCGATCCCCAAGACAAAGAATCAAAAGTTCCGATATACAGGATACAATCAGGGAAATGAGTTCACCGATACAACCACGAATATCAACGAAGTTTATCTAGTAGAAGCATTCGTCAGTAAGTCTCCCGACGAATGCTTAAATCTGTTGCGGCTTCATTGGATTAGTCCAATTTAATTTGGCGATAATGTTTCTCCTTCCTTCCGGATGATATTCGCTGAGAAATTTTGATAATTGATTCTGATCCATTCGCTGTAATCCCATTGTTTCGTGCCTGCCAGGTTAATAAAAGCATATTGTAGAGATAAGGTGAGATGGAACGTTAGCATTGGATGCGATAACGTGAATTCCATTTTCTGTTATTTTATGCATACAAAACAGCTTGACAACGAACTCATTTCGATTTGATCAGAGCCATATAAGGTATGAGTAGAGGGTCTAGTGCATGTTTCCTTGTACTCGTTAGACCTCTTGCTGACAGTAAAGTACCAGAGGTCTTAGTGAGGGTCATCCTAACATCATTCCCGATCAAATGTATCCGTTCTGAAAGCTAGCATCGCTCGATTTCAGAACGGCCTCTCATAAACGGGCTACCGAGTGTATTTTTCAATGTTTAGCTCTCTTCGTGCGATGGGATTCACTATCGGGAAAACATAATTAAACACTTTCATTGTTATAAACAGACAAATTAACCCCTAAAATAGTAATGGGGAACTGATTAAAAAGAATGAAGTGACGAAATGTGCGACATCGAATGAGATCTTTGCGCTCTCCAGCTGACAAATAAATGTGCAAGAAACAATGTTATACTATATCCCATAGCAACAGTAATTTTAGGCGAACAGTCCTACAAGACAATGTTATTAAAATTAGAAGACTAGGAACTTTTCATATAAATCAGGGTTTAAGTCGAGATCTGAATCCAGTTGAGCATTTTGGAACTAGATAATGTATGCAATGCAGCAATTGTTTGCTTATACAGGTGTAAAAATGACGCGGAAAATATTTGTAAAACGTCATTTGACATTATACCACCTCATTTAAAGCTGTCAACAATAGATACTCAGTCTTCGGTGTACAATTCTGTATAAAGTCCTGTTTTTTTACTACTCCACTCTTAGTAGGAAGAGCCGGATGTAGATATCCGTTTAGAAGAGAAAAATATATAGCTCGAAGAATAGAGTAATCCCGAGCACGCAGTCTACGTGATATACTTTAGTCCAGTTGTATTTAGAGTAAGTGGATAAAACAAATTGCAACCACATTCGCGGGCCTGAGGACAACTTGCCTCAGGATAATGTGTGGCCTGTGCAAGCCTCTACTGGACGTTTCTGTTGATAAAAATAGAACCAAATACGAAATACTGTCCGACCACTCGACACAAAGTGCTTAACTTGAAATAATGGACGCTAATAAGGTGAAAATCTCTTTAGAATTACAATGGTTCTCCATCCTTCCGTTTTTTTATCCTATGATACGTTTTGACCTCGATTCTGATCCATTTGGAGTTGGCAGGGATGGTTTTTGCTCCCAGACATTGAATTTTTCCTTCAACGAAACAGACAAACCAGCCTAAGTAATACACGTGTTAACCATCACGAATACATCGTTCTCGCTATCTTAGTTGCCTCCTTTAATCCAATTTTAATTGCTAAAAGAAGTCGCTCTTTAATTTCAATTGGTTGATGACATTCAGAAAACACACTAAACGAATGATGGTAAAAGTACAGTGTAAAAAATCTAATATTTTCTTTTCTCTTCGTTTTTTCTTCTTCTATCCATCTCCCTATTCAGAGAATTAAGATTGCCGTTAAACAAATCTCAACACGTGATTTTTGAGTTTACATAAGCGAGTCAAGTCACTACGATATAATTACTAACAATCATTTTTTGCAAATTATTTTAATGGCAATAATCTAGTTTTTTTTTTTCTTTTATCGCATCACATTGTTTGCAAGTAATGTTTGCTTTTAGTCAACAGTGGCTACTTTAAAAATGTTGCTTAGTTACTTTAAAATATATGTTTTTATATATGATTGCTTTCAAGAGAAAGTAAAACATACGAGAAAAGAAAATAAAACGAGCAGAATTTAATGAATCAAAACAGTGAAAATATTAAAAGCTACAATTAACCAGGATATCACGGCATCACGTGATTAATGTGCCAACCAATAAGAACTTTCTGTGAGCTGAACTCTGTTCTAATTGAAATCTGCATTCCCAGTATTTGTAACTTCCCAGTAATTAATAATAAAAGAATATACATATATAAAATAAATAAAATTTAATTTATTTATAATTTTTACTATTTTAATTTAACAATTTGGAAGATTAGGGCTTTGTCTGTGGAGGACTATCAGGAGTGACGTTTAGGTCCTTAAACTACGCAGTTACAGGCAGCAGCTTTATGACAGTGCATTGTATTGCCAAACCAAGAAAAGCAGGACTGTCACACTGCCATCTCCGAATTTCATAGTTGGGGTAACCCACTTTGGTAAGAGACGTTCACTGGGTCTCCGCCACACTCGTACATCAGCTCGGTAGAAGGTACAGCATGATCCTCACTCCATAACACGGCTTTCTAAGCTTCGTGTCTCGCTGTATACGTTGTTTGCGTCACTGAAGACGACGCTGCAAGTTGGTTCGGGTAATGTGGGGGCTGGCGTATTGCTTACCATGGAAACTCACGTTGTGAGCCTTGGTTCCGAATGTTTTCGTGCAGATTGGTGGATCCAGTCGATGTCCGGAACTCTACATTCAACATTTGGCCGACGAATGACGGGTTTTATGTATTATCCTTCGTAGCACCCTGCGGTCGTTCAGTGAGTGTGGTGAGTCGTCCACTGCGAGCATCATTTGCGGTTAACACCCCTCACTTCCATCTCAGATTGTTGCCCTAAGGTGGCCCAATTTGTTATCAGTTTTCCCGAACAGATGGGCCTGCAACATGGCATCCTATCACAACGTCTTTTTCAAACTCTGTCAGTTCCTTTCTCGTAGCTATTTCACCCGGACACAGTTGCACTGACTTGGGAACATCATGTTCCTCCAATCCAATTTATACCGGATACGAACATGTGTCTCGTTAGGCACGATGCATCTTGCTCGTGGGGTGGTGTCCGTTGAATTCTTTGCTTTGTACATGTGTGTGTTATACAGTATTTATATATTAAATAAATGTAAAATATTACAAGATTTGTAAGGATTCTGATTATGTTTATTAACAGGGTTACATAAAATCAAATAACTCCTAGCGGAAGGGCACATCACGTGATCTGCGGTAAGAATATTAACAATTCAATAGCCTACGGAGCAGTTTAATTAACTTGCGTTTTTTTTTTTCGCTACATCATGCGTTGTCATCATTTCGGATACAAAGTGCTCTATCCGAAATGCCATAGTTATAGCTGAGTAATCCGACTCCTTTAAAGAGTTTTTCACCTGAAGATGAGTTAGCCAGTCTTGCAAGGTACTTAGCAGGGTTTTTTCTTCCAGAAGCTTGGATTTTTGATCTGTTAAACCGGCTACAAAACACGTAATTTACAAAGAATAGATACCAACGAACATAAAACTAACCTGCTCATCTTACTAGATGAAGTGTTTTGGAATGATAATTGGCTGGTTTTCGGGCCTTATAAGCCTGCAAAAGTAGGAAAAAATACTATTACACTGGTTTCTAGGTTGAAAAATCCCATTAAAATGAGGAAGAAATGTTATCGATTGAACAGAAATTCCCCATTTCCCCTAACCTTTGGAATGTCATCCAACGAATCCACCAGTTTCAATAAGCTCGTACGTAAGCACTGTTAAAGGATTCCGAGTTGGTTTCGAAGTCTGCTTCTAAAGCCATTTCTGAAAGAACTTCGGAACAATTTCGTTACTATTTCCGAATAAAGGTGTCGCTCCAATAAAATAAATAATTTATGGAATTTAATTTCCCGAGTCTAGCAGCGAACCGTTTATAAAATCACCTCTACCCTTTTCGTGTTTAATTGATTCGGCGGCCTCCATTGCGGATAGAAAGAACGGAATAAATATAGTCCAATAGTTTGGCGACGAGTGATTCTTTCATCTCTTTGCAGCGCTCGTAAAAATCCTCAAATAGAAATGCGAGCGTTTTTCGTTATTATCGCCAAATATATTGAAAGTTTCACTGAGTTTTTTTTTTTTTTTTTTTTTTAATCTCCTTTCCTTATTTTACTTTGTGATGGAACGAGAAATTATGGGCTGGTTTCCTTTGTTATTATAAGGACGTCTAATATTTTTCATAGTTATTTTCTTAGCCTGGCGGGGGGACGTAATAAAAACAGATGGCAACGGACAACAAAACATTACATTAGTACGAAAACGAGGCCTGCACTCAACTCTTGCTGTAAACGACTGCAACCCGGTCATCTACTTTCAATTAATATTTTTACAATGCGAACTGCAAGCACACTGTTTGAAACAATTAAGGACACATTTGGCATTCTTAATGACAGATTTTCTTGCCCATTTAGATTACGTATCATTTACAGATTGTTTTTTTCCTCTTTCTATTCTGTCTCTCTAATGATATATAAATTTACCATCAATTATCTCTGTTATGCATACGATCAAGGATCTGCACGCTATCTGCTTAACACAACTGTTCTTTCTCTAATGGATCAATGATTTGTTGTTGATATATTACCCCGTGGAGCCCCTTAGTCCCACACGTAGTGGGGGGGAAAGGGAACCGAGTTTTACGAGTGGACGTACAACTCCAATAATCAGGACCCACCCTCGACTACATCAGTCATCAATTATTTGGAGGTGTATACACATAGGGACTTCTCACGACTGGATTGGGGGGTAGAGAGAGAAATAACGTACTATCAACCCACATACACAGGAAGTGCTAACTCGTACTTTCTTTCTCTCCCTGTCTGTAGTAAGCACACGGGTACAAAGCCATACTGGAAAAGGCGTTTTACGCCCATTGTACATTCTTTCAGTACCCCATCATTGCATACCAACCACACCTGTTTGTTGGCATGGTAACCAAAGTTAGTGACTTTTAATGGCGCCCATTGTTTAAAATGTCAGCTGCATTGACTGTTATTCATCGCATAAAGCTTTGGAGTTCTAATTAGTGTCAAGCAACCGGAATCCTTTGAGAAATATCTTATTCTTAACTCTCTGGATTGTTTTAAGGGCATAGGTGACAGTAGATGTTCATTCTGTTCGGTAAGCCAATCTAACAGAAGGCGAGGAAAACAAACGAAAATCGGTCTTATTTTCATTTCAGTCAAATACACATTTGCGCACGGTTAAAACAAAACTTGAAGGAATGCCGAATATTAATAATTAAGCGGTGAGCGTCATATTATCGTATAAACTTATCTTGTATCAAACAAAATATAATAGTGAGATCGCCTTGTTGGGACAAAAAAGAAACAAGGATGAGGTTCATCACATGTGCTATCTTTGTGGAACGAATTTCCTACGATAACTGTGAATGGAAGAAGCTTTCGGTCCCTACAGTGTGGTTGGTATAAGGATGTCACTTACGCTGCATTTAAAAAAAGAGAAGGGTGTCAATAATCCGAACCCCTGCTCTATATAGCAAACATGGTATCAGCTACTTCAGATCTGCAATAAGAAAGATGGTGGTGTTTTTTCCTGGCATGGCCATTACCATCTTAGTCTTGGTGGCATTTTCTCCAACTAGGAAAATATATATTTAAGGATATCTGTTGATTTCGCCGCATCCATTTGGTGGAAACCAGCCGAAGAGTGAGATTACAACTACGAGAAGATTTATACATACTCTTCAGAGAGAGAAGTCAAGATTTTTCATCTCTCAAAACAGACAAACCGGCCTGAACACACACTATTAACACACACTCTTTCCCCCATGACTTTAGTTACTTCAGACATAATTCCAGAGCACTTCGCTTATCCTTTAATTGTCCAGCAAGCTTTTGCCTGTAAAATATCTAAACAAATGTTATTTCTATTTTTAACAATTATATTTAATATCCATTGTCTGAAATCATGGAAAACCCCACTAACTGAATAGTATTTGTATTCAGCTAATGCGCATAAATTTTTTTAATGCAATTTTAATAATCTGAATATTTTAAAAATCTGTTAAGGTGCCCTGATTCTCATTTGAAAAATGCGTTTTCTTTCCAAGAAATGCTTCTACTCCTTTTGAATTTGTCTTTGAGAAAACTTATAAAATACCTATTCCCTCCTTAACAGATGTCATATTCCCAAAGTCCGCCCTCTTACATATACTAAGGGTGGGTACGTTTTTAAAATTATGATTTATAGTTTTTAAAATAAATGTTTGCAGAATTTCGGTCAATCCTGCTGAAAATTAAATTTTAAAAAGAATGAGAATTAAAATATTGCTTTACATACATGATACGCAAAACTAAAATTATTACGGTACTTAAGGCGCGGAATTGAATTATGTATATTTCTCGCCACATAAAGCTGACAAAATTACGGTTATTATAAATTAAATATTACTTCCAACAAAATGTGCACGTAATTAAAATATGCTAGGCGCTATACGAAGTCTGGAAATCAACGCAATACTGTATTTGCCTTAACGCAATATTTCCTAGCAACGGCTTACGTGTAAGATCACGTGCAACTCCTTTCCTGTGCAACTGGCAACAGAAGCACGCGGCAAACTCGTGCAACGTTTGAGGCAATAAAACAGCAGAGTTATTTATTCCGAAGAGAATTAACATTTTAAGCATATTACGATATTTGTTATGTATTAAAAAGCAAATAACAATTTCTGAGTTCTGTTGAAATTGCTATGATTTATTTTGGTCCGGAGTTCGTTCCTTCCCTTTTTTTTTTTTCTGTATTTCGTGAGCACGACTTTTAAATAAAATGTACATAGAAAAGCAGAAAAAAAAAAAGTAAATAGCGTTAAAATCGACCCCCGGATTGCACTTGAAGTTTTTCAGTAAGAACTGGGTCACTTGGATGAGAACGAATTCCAAAAATGGATGTAGTAAGATGGGAAAATTTTCGCATGGTAAACAGATGTCTGCAATTTATTTTAAACAAATGAAAACAAGAGGGGGGGGGGAAGGGAACGTTTTAGATTTTTTTTTTTTTTTTTTGCTTGTCTTTGTGTCGTGGAGAAAGAAGAATTCAAATACGCTACTTCGTTTGGATACCATGCCTTAAAGGTAAATAATTCATCGTTTATTCTCATCAAACGAAAAACTACGTTTACTTTCATTTCTGCATGCATTACTTCCATTTTTTCTTAATTTGTTATGCATAGATGCATTTAATTTCATGTAAAATAATACAAATACGCATTTCTAGTGAACATTATTAAAGTCATATTTTTCAAAGAATGAAATATTTAAATTTATATGCATATAAAATTTTGAATAAAATATAAAATATTTTATTCAAAAGACTTAAATATTTTATTTTTCTGATTAATTTTTGTTTCTGTTACTTAGAATTTTACTAATAAACCACAATTTTTTACTCATAGTTAATAATATAAATTACCGCAGTAAACTTTAACTACATAGTGAGATGGGGAAATTGGGTCCGTGAGATGCGGTGATTGATTCATTCAATCCAATATCCGTGGAGGGTAATAGATGGCAATGCTGTAGCCAATGAAGTTCTAACTGAGGCTCGGCTATTGCTGTTATCCTCCTGCCATGATCAGAGCTTTAATTGCTCAATAACACCTTATCCATACACTGTCCTCTACAGATAACGGGGAAGATGAAAAGCATTCTTGCTTCGCCCCTTTAAGCCAGTCCTTATAAGGAACTACATAGTGAGTGGACAATCAATCCACCGTGAGATGCGGTGATTAATGCCCTTGGAGGGTAATGGATGGCAATGCTGTAGCCAATGAAGTTTTAACTGAGGCTCGGCTTTAATAATGTTACCCTCTTGCCATGAATAGAGCTTTAATAGCTCAATAACACCTTATCCCTACACTGTCCTCTACAGATAACTGGGAAGATGAAAAGCATTCATGCTTCGCCCCTTTAAGCCAGTTCTTATATATAAGGACTTAGCTACATATGTGATTAATACACTTGGAAGGTAATGGATGGCAATGTTGTAGTCAATGAAGTTCTGAGGATCGGGTATTTCTGTTACCCTCCTGCCATGATCAGAGCTTTGATAGCTCAATAACACCTTATCCCTACACTGTCCTCTCCAGATAACGGGGAAGATGAAAAGCATTCTTGCTTCTCCCCTTTAAGCCAGTTCTTATAAGGACTTAGCTACATGGGCTGGAGTAATTAATCGACCGTGAGATGCGGTGATTAAAATACCCTTGGAGGATAATGGATGGCAATGATGTAGCCAATGAAGCTCTAACTGAGGCTCGGCTATTGCTGTTACCTTCCTGCCATGATCATCAGAACTTTAATAGCTCAATAACACCTTACCCCCTACACTATCCTCTACAGATAACGGGGAAGATGAAAAGTATTCTTGCTTCGCCCCTTTAAGCCAGTCCTTATAAGGACTTAGCTACATATATTATTGCAAATATATATTTTCCTGAATTTTTATTATTTCAAGTATATATTGTCCTGAATTTTGAAGTTTTTTTGGCTTCCGTTTTTGAAAGTTCTGTGCATAAATAAAACCTATGCTTCTATGACGGAGCTGGAACATAAACTACATGACTAGCATTAGCGTAACTAAGTACCTTCGTTTGCTGCTATAAATTGCAAGTGTAATAACTAATAAGATTGGTTTCCAGAAAGCTCTTTAGTTGGAAAGATGGTTTGAATTCTGTCCATGAAGAGAAGAATTTTTGTCAGGACTTTTTTCATGAAAAGGTGAATTACAGTGGCGAATTCTCCATGTTTTCTGCGCAAGCTCATTAATTGAGAAAGAAGTAATATTTATTTGTTAATAAATGCATGTGTTTATAAGCATTCCATTTAGGCTTTTATTTTTGTAGACAGAAGACGTCTTAAGTTTGTTCGGCAATAATTGAGCTTTGCGTTGTGTATCGAAGGCCGATGCTTGCTCTTCTAGTCAAAGCTACCTTGGCTTGCTCAATTGTAGGAGCTTCCAGGTCTTAGCAGCAGCACTGTAATTTCATGCGCGCGCATAGCCATTTCACGTCGTCTCACTTTGTTGCTTCAACACAGGCCATACTCAGTCAACGTAGCTCTAGCCAGTGAGCTTCAGCATCCTTTACAAGTGTGCGTGTTGCTTGGGAAAATTAAGTAACAACCAACTTTTTATGACGATGTTATTGACCAGTTCATAAAGAAGAACCGTAGGGTAGAATTTGTATTCAAGTAGTTAAATTGAAAAAGAAAGAATACCATTTGTAAAATAAATGTTGTATTTGTATGATTAAATGTGCATAAATTTCTAAATGTATAGCTTTAAATGGTCAGTAATTCATTATTCCGCTAATCAGACTTCAATCGCATCTCTCACTCCTTGAATGATAACAAGAGCCAGCGTGAATTTCAAGACCAGCATTCGCCCCTGGTGAATTAGTCAGTTTCATACGCAGGCGGAGGTTTGTCGTTTCTCAAAAGATGCAAAGCAGCCACGTGATGCAGATATAAAATACTTGCCTGTAGGTGATGTGGGAAAGGAGTGGCGAACTGGTTGCACTAATTGCTAAGTAGATGATTCAACCTTATCGGATTGAATAAGATTAAGTTTACGTATCTTATTTTCAGAAAGAAGACATTCCTGTCACTATTGGTGCCACAAAATGGGATTATTGATAAAGATGCTGTTATTATTCCATTGTTGTTCTCTTACTGTCATGTTGTTTTCGAGAGCAGCCACGTGCGAATGTTTTATCTTCATTATAAGCAATGTATTTACCACCGTATTGAACGTGGATGGGAAATATTATTTTTGGTTTTGATTATTGATTGGAAATAGATCATCCGAAGCTAATTTCGGATAATATTTTGAACTTACTTCCTTAAACATCGTGTATCCTCTTTCGATGTCAACATTTTGTTTTTTAAAAAATAAGACGTTGTGGAAGAGTCTCAAGTTCGGTCTCATATTCGAAATCCGCTCTACTGTGCTCATTGACAAGCAAGAAACTTGATGAAGCTGAAGAAACGATGAATAAAAAATGGTGATTTGGTTAAATTCTGTTGTTTTTATAAGCAAGATTGCAGTCATCGATGTAATTTCATTAACTTCCTAATACCGAGAAGGGAGTCAAACGGGGGAGTGTGGTACACACGGGTCCTTTAAAACTGCTGCCATCGAATAAAAGGCCAACTAATTAACAAAATTAAGTTGCCCCGTCTATCGTATACAGCAGTTTTTTAAAAAAATGCAAAAACAGGAACACTCCTCACCAGCTTCCCAAAGCGCAAAACAAAAAAAAAAAAAGTAGCATTGGTATGCAAACTCACGTGCATCCTCAATGACTACGTTAATTGTATTAAGGGTAAGGACAAAAGCTACAGATGGGATTTTTCTCCCTCAGCGAATAACAAAGTTTGATCATTCAAGTCTAATTTTACCCTCGAGACATTTTTGGCAATGTACGTTTTTAAGGGTTTTTAGTTCCCCCCCCCCCCTTGCCCGGCTCTCTCCAGAGTCACTGAAGAAGACAACGGAGACTGGCGAGTCAAAACGTATACAAGGAAAGTCATTTCGACCGATTACAGCATTAATCAAGCTTTCTAATTTGTCGTATATTTAAAACGGATTTTATGGCTTAGTATGGTGTAGCACTCTATTTTATGAAATTAAACATTGGTCAGGTTGCCATAGCTACCAGTCACCCAAGTAACCGTAATCTACATAACACAAGCAATAAAATAAAATGTGGACCTCAATCACTATTATTATGACAATGAATTTATTTTGCTCTCATAAAGAATTTTGTTAGCATATATTAAACTCTATTTATGTACAAATTATATATTTTTATAAATATATTATATCATTACATATCAGAATCATACCATATTCATCGCCTGTACGGATGTCATCCCTTTTATAATTGAGGACAACCATTCTATGGTAAGGATTAAATTTTACTTTTAAAGCGATCAGGTCTACTGTGTGTAATTTGTAAACATAAACAAGTAACTTGTCTTATTTCGTAATTTTTTTATCGTCGGCTTAATACAGCATTTTTTAATAACAATTTTATGTTTTTAAATAAATTATTACAATGGACCAACTTCACCTAAGGTCTCTTTATGAAGCAAATAATATATTTCCTTAAAAAATATATAGATTATTTGCATTAATGACTGTATTGTTACAGATAGCAGAATTCGTATTGTGAAAAACATAAATGTTTTAATTCTCGTTAGGAGAAATTACCTACTTTACTTGAAGATTACCTAATAATAAGTGTGAAAAGCCTGAGTTGATGTGTGCGCCACCTTGTGAGGTCTGCATTCGTTATTCATAATTAAAACATATGTATAGCTATATAAGTACTTTATTAGTGTAACGAGTCATGCCGAAAATATTTCTTGTATTATTCAATAACTATTAATTGAAATGATTTTTAGGGGAGTAATTAAACCATGCGATTATAAACTATAACTAATTCTTCGTTCTGCCACTTAACATCCTGGGGGATTTTTATGTTGGATATATTTTTGACACTGTTGTCACAATTCATTGATTTATAGAGGATATTTTGGCGTTTTATAATTGATTGAATTTATCATGTATAAAGTACTTGTTTAATTCGCTACTTAATGATAATACCGACGTCACTTAGCTAGCACATGATTTCCTCAGGGTAGAATTATATGAAAATGACGAAAAGTAATCGAACTAACTTGGCTCCTTTTCTTCGTAAAAAAAAATTATCGCAGTTGATCTTGTGGCCTGTTTTATAAGCGTAAGCATATTACAGAGTTTGCGGGCTATATTTGATAATATCACCTATGAAATACTTGTGCCATCTATCAAAACTGCTCTGACCTCCTGCAACAATCATCAACCCGTGAAACGGTGCTTTATTTTAGAAAAACAAAGTAAAAATTACTTAATTCATCAACTGATTGGTGGACATGGGGGTGAAAAATGAAGCACTGATGCTGATTTGCAGAAGCTCTGTTGCCTGGTCAACACTCAGTAATTTTCCTCCCATTCGATTTGTTGTAAGATGCGGAGAACTTGCATCACACGCTCGTGACATTATCACCCACAGGATCTTTATATTCTTGGGTCAAATCAGGATCAGAACGAGGTGAAAAGAGATCCCACCCGGAGCAGTCCATATAAAATCTTTGTCTAATCACGACACTCAGCTTAACAAAATGTTACTTCTACATCAGTTTGAAAGGTTAGCTGGAAGTAGGGATGTGACAATTGGAGAATTAGGTCTAATCAATTCTTCGTTTAGAGCACGATGTGTTTTGAGATACTGTATTGAATGCTTGCTCTTTAATCAAGATCAGCATCACCGCCGTTATAAACTAGTGCAGTATAGTGTCGTCGAAAATAAAAATGATCAAATACTCTCAATTGTCATCTGAAATATTATTTCTTTTGGAAAGCTTTGAGAAAGTTATGCTAAAATTATTTCGAGTCTTATTTTTATATTTCCTTAAATATTGCAATATTTATATTATTTCATATATAAACTATAATATATGATAATTCAATGTAAAGATTTTTTTAAACTTAAATTTGGATTTTTGTTGAACATTTCATAACACACTATTTAGTTTTTTTTATAAGAGATAAATATAAATAATTAATCCGTTTAGAGTACGATTGATTGATTCATTCAATCCAATACCCTTGGAGGGTAATGGATGGCAATGCTGTAGCCAGTGAAGTTCTAACTGAGGTTCGGCTGTTGCTGTTACCCTCCTGCCATGATCAGAGCTTTAATTTAATAGCTGAATAACACCTTATCCCTACACTGTCCTCTACAGATAACGGGGAAGATGAAAAGCATTCTTGCTTCGCCCCTTTAAGCAAGCCAGTCCTTATAAGGACTAAGCGTTTATTTCTGGTTACGATGGAAACGCTTCACAATAGGTAGAGTGATATGATATATTCGAGTTGTGATGAAGAATCACTTCGATTACGTATGTTGTACGATCTATAGGACAACACCTATGTAGAATGACGAAAAGGAAAAATCACATATGGCGAAATTCTGTACCATTCATGATTACGCATCTGTTTGCGAGTGATTTACCCACTGTGTAACGATGGGAGCTTTAAAAATGGCATCATACAACCCGCAAAATTAACTGCTTCTCTAAAGAATTCTATGGGTTAGAATCGGGTATTGGGTGATGCCCTCAATAAGCCCGTATTATTACACGGGCACCTCCATGGAGTCCGTAGACTCATCGCGGGATACCCAATCTATTCACGCAATCTATCATACCTCTCCTTGAACCCATTAACAGAACAAGCACTCACAACTGACTCTGGCAACCCATTCCACTCTTCAAGCAAAAAATCTAGTGTCTCACACCTCTACTGACCACAGCTTTATTCAACTTCCAGGGATGACCCCTTGTTCTGGTTCCTCTAGCCAAACATTTTCCCCTGCATCTATCCTATAAAACACTTTAAGCAGCTTAAATGTTTATATCATATCCACTCTTTTTCTCCTATCAATCAACTTCTGCAATCCACACGCCTTCAATCTATCCTCATAAAGAACATTCAACAGGCCACTCTCGTCTCTGAATCCTCTGCACCGCTTCCTCATCCCCCAAGAAACCCACGGGACCAGATGTGTGCGTATCAAGGCCTTATAAATAGGAATTACAACTTCCTTATCTCTACTTGTTAATCTGTTCTTCAATAGCCAAATAATATTATGGCTACCTTTAGCATTGTGTCCTCTAAACTTTAACCCTCTGTCTACCACTACCCCTTAATCTCTACTTTCATCTGTTTCCTCGAGTACAGTGCCATCAATGTGATACATGGCTTGTAATCTATTTAGTCCAAAATGCATAACTTTACATTTCTCGACATTAAACTGACACCCATTAACTTTTGCCCATACTGACAGCCTATTTAAATCGTCCTGCAAGCTCCACATTGCCTTGATTAACTATTACTGCACCTAATTTCGCATCATCAGCAAACAACTGAATATTTCCTTTCAGATTATTTCCTATATCGTTTATGTACAAATTATATAGGAATGGTCCCAACACTGAACCTTGTGGCACTCCACTAGTCACCTGTTTTGGCCTCGATTCTTCCCCTCCATATACCACTTTTTGATATCTGTCCAGCAGCCACCCTTTTATCCACTTAACTGGTGTCATATCCGTCACCATTTGTTCTAATTTGCGAAACAGTGTTCCATTGGTATTCTCTCAAATGCCCTTGCAAAATCATCGTGTAGACATTTCCTTTATCCAACTCAGCTGTTACTTTATTATACAAAGTTAGTAAATTATTAAGGCGTGACCGACCCTTCACAAAGCCTTGTTGACCCTCACAGCATCATATTGTTATCTGTCTATTCTTGAATCCTTTGTTTTACCAATTTTTCTAGTACTTTTGCCACCACGCCTGAGTTACTAATTGGTCTGTAATTGGCTACTGTAGTCTTAGAACCTCCCTTATGCAAAGGAACAATTTTGTCCTATTTCCCATTCCCTTGGAACTCTACCAGAGCTGAGACTTAAATTAAACAGCTTAGTCAAAGGAATTGCCAGTGTCCTTGCATATTCTCGCAAAACCTTAGCTGATATCCCATTTAATCCCACGGCAGTATTTGCATTGAAATTTTGCAATATCTTAAGAACCTCCAATTCATCCACCTCTGTTCTCACATTAGTGTCTGTCACATAAGTTAAGGAAGATATAGGCTTGCAAAGTGATCATTCAGTAACTTAACTATTTTATCTGCTTGATAAAATAATTGAGTGATTATCATCAGTTGCATCTGTCTTGGGACTGACTGGTAGCTCAGCAGCAATTTCCTCCATTCCGCTCTGTCATTGGCTTTCTTCTTAACCTCCTGGTAACTCCTCAAACCCGTGCTGTCTTTGACTTGGTCAAGAAAGCTTTTCCTTGGTCTGCCTCTTCTTCTTTCCCCCTCTATTTTGCCTTCAGTTATTCTTTTCACAAGTCCATGTCGAGGTATATGTCCAAACCACCTTTCCCTTCTAATTTTGATCGATTTTATTAGAGTTCTTCTTTCGTTTATCTCTCTCGGGACTTGTTGGTTTGTTTTTTTTCTGTCCGTTTTATTTTGTTCATGCGACGCCAGCACCCCATTTCAAAAGCCTCCAATCTTCTTGCATCTTCTCTGCCTAGAATCCAGGTTTCACATTCATATCAATGTCTTTACTATTTTTTTTTTTCAATTGTAGGTTGAGGTTTCCTGTTAAAAATGCTTTTTATCTTAGAGAATTTGGCTTTTGCGATGTCTACCTTTTGCCATCTTTATGATATCTATATGCTCTGTATTGATGGGTATTTTGCGTGTAACAATGATTTTAGTCTTATCTGTGTTGATTTTCATTTTATATTTTTCAAGATTATTATTTAGCAATTCTAGCATTGTTTTTAACGTTCTTTTTCTGCTACAAGGGCTATGTCATCAGCAAATCTTATACACATGACTTGCTCACCATTTATCTTTATGCCACTATTTATTTTATCTTTAGTTTCCTGAATGGTCTTTTCAATATATAAATTAAATAAAAGTGGCGAAAGTATACATCCTTGTCTTACTTCACTCCTATATTTATTATTTTCTTCTTATCATTGAATTCAATCCGTCCATTTTGATTTTTGTAAATTTTATAAATTATTTTCCTATCCCTCAAATCTATGCCGATTTTAGTTAGACAATTTAGGAGTATTTGCTGGTTTACTTTATCAAACGCTTTCTCTAAATCAAGGAAGCAAATGTAAGTGTTTTGACTAAGGTCTAATCTTCACTCTAGTATTGTTCTTAAACAGAGTATTGCCTCTCTTGTTCCTTTATTCTTTCTGAATCCAAATTGGTCTTCATCCAATAGACAATCTATTTTTGGATAAATTAAATTTTGAATAATTTTTAGCAGAATTTTGCGACCATGTGGGATTAAAGCTATTGTTCTAAATTGGCTGCATTTGTTTGCATTATTCTTTTTTGGTATTGGTATTATGGTTGATTTCATAAACGCCTTTGGTATTTCTCCTCTATCATAGATTTGGGCTATTAATTGATAGTAAGGTTTTTGTCTCATCACCTAGATTTTGTAGCAGTTCTATAGGAATGTTGTCTACACCTGGACTTTTTCCCTTACTCATTTCAGACAGTGCTTTATCAAATTCTTCTTGCATTATTGGTGGTCCTAGATTATCTTCATTTTGATTTTCTATGCTGATATCAACATCAAGTTCGTCGCCATTATAGATATTTTCAAGATAATTCTTCCATTCCATTAATATATCCTCAGATTCTATTAGTAATTTTCCATTTTCATCTTTGATGGCATTGTTTTTACTGTTCTTATGAAATTCGAAAGTCAGTTTGTTAATTTCTTTATAGGTTTTCTCTATGTTTTCTTTTTTAAATAATTCATCTATGTTATTACACTGTTCTTCTTTGGTATACTTTTTTGGATTGTCTACATTTTCTTGTAATTTGATGTTTAAGATATTTGTATTTGGCCACATCTTCATTTTAACAGCATTTTTATATTTTCTTCTTTCATCCATAACGCCAAGTATTTCATCCGTTATCCAATGTTTTCTTTTTTCTTTTTCTGCATTTTTCAATAATAGATTTGATAAATTTGTAATTAACTCTTATATCATATTCCATTGGTTTTCAATATTATTCTGACTATTTATGTTTTCTGGAATGTTATGATCAGTTGCCTCTTGGTATCCTCTCTTTACTTCTTTAATTTTTCAAGGTTCCATCTTATTGGTTTGTATCTTTGGATTTGTTTCCTATGTTTCAGTTCTGTTTTCATTAAGACAAGGTTATGGTCACTACTAATGTCGGCACTTGGATAGCTTTTGCAATTTTTTTATTTGGTTTCTGTATCTTTTCTTGACCAAAATATAATCTATTTGATATCTATTTGAATCCCAGGTGCTTTCCAGCTGTATCATCTTCTTTTTGGAACTTGAAATAGTGTATTTGCTATAACTAACTGTTTTTGTGTACAAAATTCTATTAATTGCTTTCCTCTTTCATTCCTACGTCTAAGACCAAATCTTCCCGAAACATTATCATTGCTCTCTTCTCCCACTATAGCATTCCAATCTCACATTACTATTGTATTGTCTTTGTCTTTAAAGCTATTCAAGATATCTTCTATTTGTTCATAAATTTCTTCTATTTCTTCATCTCTATGTTGTGATGTTGGGATGTAGACCATTATAATATTGAGGTTTACTGGTTCATTTTGAATGCTTATCGCCATGATTCTGTCACTATAGTTAATTATTGTAGTGATTAACTTTCCAACTTTTTTATGAAGCATTATTGCAACACCTGACTCACCCTTCTTTTTTCCTGAATATATTATCCGAAATTCTCCACTCCAGAAATCACCCTGTCCCTCCCATCTCGTCTCACTAATGCCCAGAATGTCTCTATTTCAAGTCTTTCCATTTCTTTTTTCACATTTTCTATTTTACCTGGTTATAGGTAGTGACCATCATCACTCGTTAAAGTTAATCTCCCACAGTCATTCTTCCTCTTACTTGCCACATAACGAAAGAACTCTTTGGGATTTCCTTTGACCTGTTTGGCTAAATTCTTTTCATAATCTGATTTTGCCTTCCTTGCCATACTGGTCGTCTTTCTTGCCTGAGCCTTGTACTCTTCATGAGTTTGCTGGTCACCTTTCTCTTTATATCCCCTCCACAGCATTTTCTTCTTCTTCTCCAGCTCGTGCTTAATGATATTACTTATCCATTTAACTCCTACAAGATGAACGCTCCTTACCCTAGGTATACAATTTAATACTGCTTCCTCTAGATGACCCTTAACTATACCCCATGCACTACTAACTTCCGTAACCTGCAGTGTTTTATGCCGTAGTACAGATTTCAGCTTTTTCCTAAGCATGTCAAAATCACCTGCCTTGTAGTTCCGCAAATAATCCTTCTTGATAGAATATCCCTCATGTTTTACGATTTCCCAAGTCAAGCCCGTATGGTCACTTTCATCAATTGGAGGCAATGTTGTCACCTTGGTTATAGATAGCTCTTCTGATCTTATGACCAGGTCCAATACTCTCCCATCCCTAGTCTCCTCCATCAGATGCTGCCTTAAGTAATTATCTCTCAGCAGATGTATAAATTTTATTTCCTTTCTGTCATGTGATCTTTCTCCCTTCCAGTCTATATCTCCATAATAATCACTCGACCAGTATTCAATTGTACTAATTTGGTAACGCATCTCTTCCAGATCATCTGCGGAACTCCCTGGCCAATAACAACATCGAACTAAATATTTTGTTCTGCTGGTCTTAATCTCACACCAGATTGCTTCAAATGAACAGCCACCGTCTCCATTTTTTGTTGCAATTCATCTGCTATCATCAGTACTCCTCCCTCCACCATCCTATTTTCTCTATCTTTCCTGAAAATACTAAACCCTTCCCATTCAATCCCTGTAAGTACATCATCTGCTGTTAGCCAAGTCTCGCTAATGCCTATAAAGTTTGGCGAGGTTGCACTAACCAATGCCAAAAACTCCTCCTCCTTGCATTAGTATATAGAAACGGCAACATCTCTTTATTCCCCCCCCCACCCACCTTTACTTTATGAATTGACTACCCTATTCAATATTTTGCTTGAGAGACTAGATTACTCGCTTCATGGGTGCCTTCACACAAAATCACTTGCTTCTACCCTAATTGCTTGAGTTTCCCTGAATTTGCACTCCAGCATGCTCGGTGAACAAAGTTCTCTGCAGACAAAACCATTCAGATGAAGTCCATCCGCATTGTACGAATCCTTCTATCCGTCAAACTGCAGATCCATAAATTCTACATCATTCCTTTTGCACAATCTACGTATGGACTCATTGGTTATCAACGTCCTTCTCAGTTCGCCTCTATCATAGCGTGGTAGGAGACTTACGGTCTTCGCCTTCTGCTCTTCAGTTTTGCCTCTTCTAACAACTCCTTTACCTCCTTCCTCATAGAATACTTCTCGCCTCTCAAATCATTGGTACCAATAATCATTTCCTTCGACTTACCTTTTTGCATCCGGATGGCGTGGCTAATATCGTGAATTTTTGTCCCCGAGAATTTCGTTCAGTATCCCCCTGATTGAGTGTCCATACATAATTTTCTCCTTAACTTGTTTGGTCGGACGATTTTGATTATTCTTTCGGATCACCTGCTTTTTTCTTTTATAATATACGACTATTTTGTATGATATAAGATTGTTTTAAGAAGGTAGAGAAATAAAAGAAAATATGCTAACCATGCAGTATAAAAACAAGACAAGTTACTTGTGGTTGTTTTAGGTACACGTGGGAAGTTCAGTCCTTAGGACAAGGCGGATGTTTTTAAGTGATAATGCTGGAAATGATGAACGTGGTATGATTATTAGTTTAATGTAATTATAATGTAAATATATCAAGTTATAAAAGCATTCCATTTTATCGCATTAGAACAAATACAAATGAAGAATACGTGACTTCAATCAACTAATATAAAGACCTGCTAGAAATAATCTGATTGGCTCTCAGATGGTTGCTAAAAGTTAAATATTTGGAGTGACAGAAATCTTTCAAAAAGTACTTTTACGTGGGCCCACTTCAGAAATCCTTTTCGTTGCTGTTTTCGTGTTCTTAATTGATCGAACCAACAAGAAAAGCCCCACGCCCCCACCCCTCCCTAATAGCGAGGAGAAGTGATTTTTGTTCCATTCACACATCTACTTGATACGCAAAACGACATGAGTTGAGTGCGCAGTTTGCCGTGCTGAATGACAGTGCCGCTGTCAATTCAGTCTAAAATAGAATTTCTAAACATTCCTCTTCCACCCACTCGCCCACCCTAAAATACTTCTTTCCCCATATGGCAGCGTCTTGAACGATTCTATCCCGTTACTCAAACTCGATGCCAAGCAGCCGTTTACCCCCGTCAATGTATTCCGTAGTTACTTGTAAAAGGCTGAATTCTGCGGGTTTGGAGCAATTGCCCCACAAAACTCGCAGCACACGGTTGCTTTATGCAAAGCATCGGTAGTTCCCGTGTTGCCTTTGTACTTGTTCTACGGTCCTGCTTTCTCTCCAACAACTGAATACAAATAGCCTACTTAACTAACCTCTCTTCGATTCTGCAGGGAACCTGGGCCGTGTGGACTATATCTGTGAGTATGAGTATGACCTCTATGTTCGTCCGGATATGGCCAATCCCCGCCATCGAGTCTGGTTCAACTTCACCGTGGAGAATGTACGAGTGGATCAGGTAGGAGTTGTCTTTTTTTTTTTTTTATGTTTTGGAATTTTGTCTGTTCTTTCCGAAAATATTAAAATATTCGAGAGAAAGAAATGTGGATTTTTTTAATGTTTTTCTTTGTTTTCCTCGTGCCTGCTGAGCATTTGTTTTAAAAAAATATATATTTTATTCACCAGGAGAACGGGGAAAAAATGTGTTCTCTACTCTCTACTCAGGGGTTTCTAAACTGAAGCTAGCATTGAACAAAAAGATTTATATTTTAGTATCATCAGTCGACATGACCAGGTTTTAACCAGGTAACATAAACTGTGAACGAAAAGCTATAACATGATCAACCAAAAATGTAATAAACTATTAATAAACAAATAAAAATTAATAGGACTGTATACCAAAATAATAATAACCGGGATCAATATAAGTGTAGAGAGTTATCCGTTCATCAATGGAAGCAAAGTTTGTCTGTTTTTTTTTTTTATTCTTGTAAATCATTATTTCTTTTTTTTCGTATACGCAGTACGTGAAGTATATTTCGTTATCCATGACACCTGCTTGAGATCTTATCCAGGTATTTGTCTTCTTATCTCTTCGTGTTATTTTTAGCATACTTCTCTCCATGCGATGTTCTCAGCTTTTTGTTTAGGGCTTCTGTTAAAAGTCCACGTTTCTCCTCCGTATGTTAGGACAGAAGTATGCACTGGTCGAAAGCTTTCCTTTTTAGACGCATAGGGATATCACTTCTGAATATGTCTCTCATTTTCCCATACGCCATCCATCCAAGGTGAATTCTTCGTTCAATCTCTTTTCTTTGGCACTCCTCAAAGGATAACAATTGGCCCAAATATACATATGAAGTAATTTGTTCTATTTCATGGTTTTCAAATTTGACAGTTCTATGGTTAATATATTTATGCATCATTATTTGTGTTTTTTCTCTATTTATTTTTAATTCAATTATTCTATAGGCTTCATTTAGCTGATTTAGCCTTTCTTCCAGATTATCTGCTATTAGGACAATATCATCTGCAAATTTCAGACGATGCAGCCTTTCTCCATTTATGTTTATTCCTTTTGTTTCCCAATCAAGGCTTCTAAAGACTTCCTCTAGTGCAGCTGTAAATAATTTGGGAGACATGGTGTCGCCTTGCCGGATGCCTTTTTGTATTGGGAACTTTTCACTGTTTTTATATAATTTAATTACAGAAGTTGCATTCTTGTAAATATGTTTTAGTGTTTCAATATATGGTTTCTCAGTTCCCTGGGTTTCAAGAGCTCTTGGTGTTGCAGATGTTTTAACTGAATCAAATGCTTTTTCGTAGTCTATATAGGCCAGACATAAGGGTTTATTGTATTGAATTGATTTTTCAATGAGCTGTCTTAATGTGTGAATATGGTCCAAAGTATTGTCATTCTTTCTAAATCCAGCTCATTAATACGCTGAATTGATAATGAAACAAATATTTATTCATTTAAAATGTGACTTAATCATTAATTGTCATAATTTTTAAGTACAGCAAAAGTTAGTATGTTTTAAAATACTGATGATAATTGAAGTAAATTAATTTTAGTCGTTAAAACACCATCACATATAAACTGTTACTAGCATTCTTCAGACGGATCTATGCACCGTTTATCCGTAGTTACACTGAGTAGGAGATTAATAATATTCTCGTTGCTGTGGTGAAGACTGCAGTAGGTTGTATCATGGTCAGAAAGAAAACTAGTACTTTCTGTGTACTCGAGCTTCTACTAAGCAATATGCACGCAAAACGTATAATGCACACGTGTTAGCATAGTGTCTAGAATTATTGTGTTTTGCTAAAGTAATTTTATTGCATGCCACCTCAACTGGTTCGGTAATTTATATTTAAGAACATCGTTGTATTTCTACTAATTCTTCTTCGTGTTCTTACCACCCTTATGACATTTTAGTTCTGTTTTTCAAAGCTATCCTTTTCTCTTTCCTTTTTTGGAGGTTGTTTGCTATTTTACACAAAGCAGATAATAAACTTTCTAGCTTTGGAGACGTGACAGTAATGTTTAACTCTTAACTGAAAACGTTGTTATGCTTTCGGTGAATTATATTGTTATCTCAAACACACACAGGATTCGTTCGGAGTTCTCGAATTTTCTGGAAACGTTTTTTTTTTTTTTTTTTTTTTTTATAGAAAAGAAAATAAAAAAGAATGAAACATCCATTATTGAACAGCCTATTCGAGTTTAATGCTAGGCAAAATGGTGTTCGCAGGGTCGTCTACAGATTTGGAAAGAAAGTGAATCCCAAGAGGGGAGTAGATGAAAGCGAAAAAGAAAAATGTGACCGCTTTCTGTAAAGCATTGAGACATTTGCTATTTGTGCAGTGAGAAAATAGACTGAAACTCGCCTGCGGCACAATTGCTAAACTTTATAGCTACATATCTTCGATTTCTTTATGTGTATTTATATTTCTAAGTTGTATATTGGCTTATACAACTTTAAAACGACCTTATTGTGATGATATAGAACCATTTTTATAATGCTCAACTCCGGTAACCATGGCAACGTGTTGTTGTAGATAATTCTGCATGCTGCTAATAATGCAATCAACTTTGCACCATTGCCTTTGATTTTTTTCGATTAGACAATATAAATGAAGTGCGAGTTATTTTGATTCACTGTTGTTATTTCTGTATTTTATTTTTACGCGAATTAAGCTCTTCATGAGTAACGCACGTGTGGCAGCAGATCAGCTAATATGGAATATTTGACATACGAAATACATTTCCTTTCCATATCCACAACAAAAGAAATAGCACACATTACGTACATTCTTTTGGATGTCTACTCGAGCCAGACCTTAAAAGCCATACTGTTTTATGGCATCGGCGCAATATTTTAGTACTCTGGTAGTGCGATTTTATTCATATTTTAATCCTCTTTATGCCACTGGCTTCGTCTTTTATGTGCAACTAACATTTGTATTTGCTATAGAAAGAAATGATTATAGAGAAAAGGGAACATATTGTGATTTCTTGAGTTTAAGTATCTCTCTCTCTCTCTCTCTCTCTCTCTCTCTCTGTCTAAATCACAGATCAACTAGAAACTGAAGTTGCTTCATGCCTGCATCAAATTACTGATTGTCTTCTGCGACCTTTAATAATGGTTGCAGATAGAATAAATGCTGATAGAAAGAAGAAAAAAAAACAGCGAAGGATTTTTAGATGTAATTAAAGGACATTCGCCGATGCTGCTTTCTACATGAATCCCCGTGGGATTACGATTATGAATGAATGCATCTGCTAAAGGAGGAAATAAATGTATTTATATATACAACTCGGGTACGTCAGGATCTCTCTCTGGAGACTGCAGTATTTGTGTAACTATGGTAATGAAGAATAAATGTGTACAGTGATAGTCAACTGCATCTTTTGAAATGCTAACACCGGTAAGGTTTGTGGTTGTCAATGGTGACGAAAGGTAGAAGTTGGTCATTCAGTATGCGGATGAACTTATTTGTGGATCCGGTGAAAGATTTAATGCTAATTCAGTATGTTTAATTTTTCTATCGCAAGAAACGTGACACCAGAATAACTTTGTATCATTACATCTAACTAGATGCAATGATACATCCCCTAGATTCTTGATATCTAGGGATGAGATACTTTCCCAATGCTCTCGTGGTTAATGCTAACGCAGTTCTTAAAATATAATTATTTTCAGTTAAGTATTACATAAATTATAATTAATAACAACATTAGACTATGTCCACCACCGTGTAATAAAATTAGACGTTGGTGCCCAGAATTTTGTAGCAGAGGAGCATCAATTCCTCGTACACCCCCTCATGAAGGGATCTCTCCGTTCTAAGGGATGGAAGGAATATTAGAGGTGGATTTATTTTGCGACACCAGTATGCAGTTCAAATAGCAACTTGTAAATATTACAAACGCATTAGTAAATATTTTTCTATATATAAAAATAACTCATGAATGCTTAAAAATAACACATCATAAGCGTGTGACTGCAAACGAGATGGCTTATCTCTATTCCTGTCGAGGTAATATGATTAATATTTCAATAATACTTAACGCGTTATATAAAATACAATTAAAATCTCACATTGTGGTGATACGACTTTTATCTACGAGGAAAGCGGGGGGCTGAAAAGTTCTGATAAACGCCTAAAACAAAAATGATATTAAAGCAACTCTTCTTGTATATCTTAAATGAAAAAGAACAAATTATTATAATTTGATGAAGCATGGGATTAAAGGGTTTTAAGATATGTTCTTTCTTGTGATTATCAGTTGCTTTAAATGTTCATTTTTGTTTTAGGTGTTTATCAGAACTTTTCAGCTCCCTCCCCCCCGTCGTATATAATGATCCGGGTACTTGGAACAAGCATGCGTGTTCATCTCTGCTAGCGTCAGTGAAATGTGCATGTACGCAGTATTGTAACGATGAAGTATAATTATTATTACATTTCTCCATTAAAATGTAATTTTCTGCATCGGTTAGCTAATAATAGCTAAGGATTTTATTATCGCAAAACCAAACGCGACTTGGAGACGCGATACTGAGAACCATCAAATTTATTAAAGTGAAAGAATAAACTTGGAAGAAAGAAAATTGAATTGTTTTATTACATTTTCTGCGTTTTTTTTTTCTCTCCTCGTTGTTCGAGTATTTTTGAAAATAAATTTGGTGCATGATTTAATGGAATTATCCTATTCACAATAATTCAATCATTTAAAAATCTCTTTCAGCCAAGTATTTGATCGTTGCGGGAGCATCGTAAATAAAAGCCGGGAAGATTCCATGAACACTTACAAAAATGTAATGTTTTTAAGGCTGCACATATTCTCTAGATAGCCACGTGCAGCATCCGCTCCTTATTTTCTATTGTATATCTGACGAAGGCAGTTTTTCTAACTGTTCTTTTTATCACATTTTTCAATTTTTTTTTTCTCCTTTGGCCCAGTATGCTCTTCGCGCGCGTGTGTGTGTGTGTGTGTGTGTTTTCTCAATGGATAATCGCATTGCTTGGATTCATCGCCCATGTAAATACTTAAACTGTACATCTTTCTTCTGAATCGAGTACGTTTAGCCGACTTAGCTATTTATATAAAAGGAGCAAAATACTCAGAGAAAATGTAAGTCGCGTGCTGTTAATGGTGCATTGGAGATGTGACAGCTGTTATCATTCTAGGCACTTCGCTTCAGACAAATGAAGTTTGTTTGTTTGTTTTTTTTCTCGAAAATATAGAACTCTCTTGCGTGTGGACATCAGATGTGTTTTAAATATCAGTGAACTTAAACATTCAATGGCGTATTAGTTAAGTTTGCAAATTGGAACGTAACGTGGGATTTTTGCCTGCATTGATTTATTAGAAAGAAAAGTCTTCAGGTTAATCTTGTCGTAGGGAAAAAAAAAAACTCGGGTTTGAATTGACGTCAAGATTACACGCAATAACTTAGAGGTTAGTTATTTAATATTTATACATTTTTAAAAAGACTTTAATTCTACAATTTGATTTTTTTTTTCATTTGCTTAGAAAGCGAGCGGATTGTTTTTGGACAATGCAAGCCTTTTTATGGCTTTTTTTTTTTTATATAAAAACATATCTTGCTTCTGGATGTGTACATCAATGGAGACGTTTTTTTTTTTTGTTTCCAAAAAAAGTCTGCTCCGGATGTCTCTCTTTTTTTTTTTTTTTATCTCGCATTAATAGATTACCGCAGAACAGGGAAATACAATTCAATTATCTAGTGGTTCATAGCCAAAATCCAACGCAGGTGTTTTTTATTCCCCCTTTTTTTCCTGTATTCCCTCACTAATACTGGGAGAAGTATTCCCCTTTCCCTCAAAACCCCTCGGCCACAATAGTCGATAAACAGTCATAACGTAGAGTTGCGTCTCTCTCTCCATGCGTCAAGGTACGATAAAGTTGAAATTAAAGTACCCAGCCTGCTATGTTGATCGCAGCTGCGTCGTGGGTCACAGCTGGTGAAGGAGGTAATAAATAAATATCGAGGTTTTTAATGAATTTTAAACGTCTGTTATTAAAAGAGTACCCTTTTGTGTTTTCCCCCACTCACTATTTCTCGATCATTTTCTTCTTTTATCTGTGTTTAAGACGGGTCAGTCTAATAATAAAACGTAATTATATATAAAATATAGAAAAGATTGTTTTTCAGTTATCTAGGAATCGATTAATATATATCAAATTTCATTACTTCCTAAACTAATTTCACTTGCTATTGCTATAACAAGGTAATATCGCACAAAAAAACATGGAATTTAAGATATTTATTGTGAAATCGCTTTCGCCCTTACTAATTTCATTTTATAAACAAATTCAACAGAAAATAATAGGTGTTTGAAATATTTTCATGATATTTTATAAGAAACTTTTAATGATGTGATTTTTCTTTTAGAAGATATAAGGTTTAATCTATTTACATCATGAATATTAAGGTATTTTCTTTTATTTCCTCAAAACCAACTCTGTATAGGCATGATATTATTTTCCACGTTACTTTAATATAAACTGTAATTCAATATTATATACGTTAACGTGTTACGCAAATTATCAATATCACTAGAACTTGACTATACCGTATTATTTTGTGTTATATGCATGCGAAATCTGGTGCGTACCAGAATATTTTAGGTGTATACTTAAAATATATTTAAAATTTATATATAAAATTATAAAAATATATATTATATATTACATAATATAAATTTTATTAGATTATATAAATTTTATTAGATTAAATAAATGAATAATATATAATTATTTATATATTGTACATTATAATATAATATCTTTCTCCAAGAAATAGCCCAGAACGATTTTTTAGTTTCAGGATGTTTATAGAGAAAGATACATCAAAAAACATTTTTTTAGAATCTACACAAGAATATACCTTAATAAAAATAAAGCTTTTTATTTGTTTGTTCGCAGTTAAATGTACTTAAATTTTTAAGAGTAAAGTAATATAAGTAGACCCAACGCTATTATACATCTCATGCTTCAATTGCTGTTTTCAGTGGGTGAATGCTTATTCGATTTGCTATGAATTATGTAGGTTAATTATTTGTGGTTGAAAAATAGGTTTTTAATATTGCAACAGAATGTTTTTTTTCACTTAGGGATTCAAGTAGTGTAAGACCTTTTTTACAGTCAGGTTCGATGCTGAATACGCGACTTCAACATCAAAAATTGTAAATAATAAATGTAAACAGTTTTTTTTGTTTTCCTTTTATTCTGTTATAGTTTTAAATTGTCAATAACGCTTGATTACCAATCCTGAAGAAATGTAGTTCATCAATCGAATCTAATATCCACGATACAAGGGCGCAAGTGTACGCCTGAGATACGGTGCTGTTGTTGAAGATAAGTGGTGCAAAACCTGTGGTGCATCGAAAAAAGGAATCCGGACAGTATTTTGCGAGGCTGTAGATAAAGAAGGAAAAGAATGTCAAATGCTGAAGTGATGAGGACAAACAAAAACCAGGAATATTGATGGGAACACCCAGTGATTGAACAATTTCTCTAAATGTCCAGAATACATCTTTAGTTGCATAAAATGGAATGTATCCATGATGATATAATGGGTCATAATTTCTCTTCTACATCTAAACATCCAGCTTTGGAAACGTACCATAAAGGTTTGGAGAAACGTTTTCAATCGCTTTAGACATTCCCAAGTCGTCTGATCTTGTCTGGTAGAGGGATTACTCATCAAAACTGTCATCGTATGGTCTGCTCTTGTAGATGAATGAACTTTTCCATTGGGATTGATATGCAAATAAATAATTTATAATCCCACAAGTAAAATGATTTTAATTAGTGACCCTTAAACTAATTATTTCACGAATAACGTTTTCGTCATCATATTACCTCTGAATAGTCGAACCTGAGACTAGACACAACAGAATATAAATGGACGGATGTGTATTGAGAGAGATGGAAAGAAATAATAGATCGATGAGAAAAAATTTGCCGAAGTTCGTTTCAAAGGAAATAGTTGTTGTTTTTTTTTTTTTTCATTCTTGTTGAACTGAAATGATTTTTTGATAGTTTCGTGTGCCGTTTCCAAATATAAAACTCAGCAGCACGCGAACAAACAACAACAAAATCGAAAAAAGGAGTAACAATTGAACCGACTCAGTAACATGCAGTTATCAAGAGCAAAGCAAAAGTAACCATCACAAAATAAAGGGAAAAGCAAAAGAAAAAAAAAATAGTTTAACTATATCTTTAAACGTTCAAGGTTGCACCCTGCACGGTCACAACAATAAGGTCTCGAAACGGCAAAGCGAACGTCTCTTAGTTCGTGTCTCGCTTTGTTGAATACGGAAAACAAATTTTAAACGCGATTTGTCACAGCAGCAGTGGAAAGCGGAGAATATTTGACTGTTACTCTTCCGAGAAGTTGCTTGGCTCTCTCCCTCGCAAGCGACTGCAAGGCGACAGGATGGTTGGAATGGCCAGGACGTTAATCACATCACTAATCTCAGTTGTAGACTTAATGGATGGAATGGGGCAGGATAATTATAAGCTCTGTGGACGTCATGCATTGCGTAAAGTGACCCGCTTTTGGAAGACACCAAAAATTTATCTTTTATTTTCTTTTGTTTAGGGAGTGCGTTCATGCTACAAGGGAATGACCCGTTTTAAGTAATGCACCTCGGACGACTGAATATAAATAAAAAAATAAATAAAAAACGAAACTGTATTAAAAAAAAGAACCACGTTGGATTTTTGATTTAAGTGAATAGCCAGTATTTAAAGTATTACTAGAAGCCTAAAACATGTTTAATGTTTTAAGATGTATTTTTCAAAGCGTAGACTCCTGTCTACCATACGCAGATATTGGAAATCTGCAGTGGTGTGCGGTGTTTTTACGGTATTCTTGCACCACCCCTATATAACCTATATTTAATAGTTCTATCTCGCTCCCTCCAGTGGGAGAGAGGATGTTTTTCTCCTCAACCTAATCGTTTCTTGAGTTTAACGCTACTTGACTAGGAAATTATTACAGAAAAGGATTGGTTTTCCATTGCCTTCCTTATCCAGTAGTATTCCATGTTTGTCAATGTGTGTTCACGGGACCGGTTTGCCTGTTTTGAAGCACGAAAAAGCCGAGTTTCCGAGAGAACACCATCCGAGCTTCTCGTAGATCAGTTGGTGATAGGCATACGAATTATGGCTTACAAAAAGTAATCCTTTTGTCTAATACAAAAAAAAAAAGTCTTAATTTGTAGTCAAACTGAAAAGTGAAATTTTTGAGATTAAGAATCATTTCATAAAGTTTTTATTTTTTAGTAGTTTACATTCCTACTTGGCTTATTTAATGAAGCCTGATTTCAGCAATCGGATGGTGTTTGAATAACTTAGTTTCTTTACAATAACAAAATATATTGTTATTCCTGTGTGTGTGTGTATAAAATTCTGCAGCTGTCATTTTTTTAATTTGTTAAAAATTTAATTTTAGGTTAGCCAGCTTCTTTCAAGAGTTTTTTTTAATCTTATTAAGAGATAATGTTATTATTAAAAGATAATGAAGTTCCATAGGGAGAAGAAACCGCTGTATACGTGGCATTCTACCCACCGCACACAAATAACTAATTATTACATTTTTTATATTAATCGTAAGGCAGACCACAAGAGTAATAATATGAGAGTGCTGTGTGGAGTGGAGGAGGATAGTAGTTATAGAGAAGGAAGGAATCTGTTAATTTTCCTTGAAAAGCTGGCGAACAACATCCAACTGTGCCTGGATGTTGCCTACCACTACCCGTCTTCGTATGTGGTTCCACATCTTTATTTTCCTTATAAGCAATAATTATAATTCATTTATCTCCTCTTTTCCAACAAATATTTAGAAGCGTTATTTATTTTCTGTTTTTTTGTGATTTTAGGAAAAAACTGCATTTGGCTTTTTAAGTTTGTGTGCGTACTTCTCGTAAGCAGTAAACTTTCTTGGATGGAAATGACATTAATTTTAAAATACAATGAATACTCTGAAATTATGGAAATGTCATTTTTCACTCGACACATTTTACTGTTTACGAGAAGTATGCTGGACAGACTTAAGTCAAATGCAGTCTTTTTCCTAAAATCACAAAAAATAATAATAACGCTCCTACATATTGTTGTCAAGGCACAATCAATGAACAAGGCAATGGTTTCGCATCAAGTCAAGCAATGAAATTTCTCTCACTGAAAAGGCATAAACATCCATGGCTCGGTGAAATTCGAATCCTGAGTCTTGGTTTGGAGAGGAAAGACGCTGTCTACTTTGCCAACCAAAGGAGACCTTTTTATTTGTGAAGACCGTTTAAAGTAAGAATGTCAACTTGATAATCCCTTATAGCTTTAAATCTTCAATCGAAAGAAGAAGAATCTAGCAATCGAATCATCTATTTAATCTTATAGTTCTTAAAAGAACTGGGCGATGGACTGAGTCCTTGACTCTTAATCCTGTCATCTGAATGAAGAAAATCTGTGTGGATGTAGTGTTATTGAGCTAAAAGCTCTAGTCATGGTTGGGTAACGGCAACAGCCGAAGCCCCATTTAAAACTTCATTGGCTACAGCATTGCCGTTTGTTACCCTGGAAGTCCTAAAAAGGGCTTTTTCTTCTTTTCCAACTCATCTGTTTAATCGCATAACGGTACCGACTTGATGGGTGAAGCATAAATGCTTTTCATATTCCCCTCCAGCTGAAAAGGAAAGTTCTTTGGGTGGAGAATTATTGAGCTTTAAGTTCGCCATGAAAGGGCAGTGAGATTAAGCTGAGCATAGAATTGACTTGGGTCTCTTGTATTTGCAGAAATCTGCTTCATTATAGTCTGAAGCTTGCTTGATCAGCGGGTTCGGATGATTAATTGTCTTGATGAAGAACTTTTCAGCTAGGTCATGAAGGAGAGATGTGATGTAAGAAATGTTGATTTCTCTATGAATTTGAGAGTTTCTGATAAACCAAGGAGCATCCAAACTCATTCTCAGACATTTGTTCTATATTCTCTGCAGCTTTTGAATATTTGTGTTCGAAGTATGACTCCATGCAGGAGATGCGTAAGTGATGACTGGGCGTTTTACCATTTTGTATATGAGTAGTTTGTTATGAGTATCGAATTTACTTTTTCTGTTGATCATGGGGTAGAGCTATGCTATTACTTTAGATGTCTTGGACCTTGTGTGTTCTATGTGATTGGTGAATTGTAGTTTTTTTATCAAGAATTACGCCGAGATATTTGACTGTATTCTGCCAGGATTTTAACACGTAGTAAATGTATATCTTCCTTGATTTGAGGCTTTTTTCTAGTGAACAGTATGGCCGAACTCTTCTGTGGGTGGGCTTGGATTCTCCAGTCCATCAACCATTTCTCTAGTGTGTGAATACTGTTTTGGAGTCTTTTGATAGCTAGCTTGGGGCTGAGAGATCTTGCTAATAATGCAGTGTCATCAGCATATAATGCAGTGATTGTTCCGCTTGGGTTTTGAGGGATATCAACAAGAGTGAGCCCTGCGGCACTCCCGCCAGAACCTTGCGTCTGGTTGATAGAGTTTCATTTATTTTGATTTGCATGTATCTGTCTCTGAGGTAAGAGTGAATTATTATAACTAGATTAGTAGGCATATTGAATGTGATGAGCTTGTAGAGAAGACCCTGATGCCACACCTTATCAAAAGCCTTTGCAGCATCTAAAAAGACTGCAGCTGTATGAAGGTTCCGGTTGAAGCCTTCGGAGATGTATTCGATCAATCTGTGGATCTGCTGAACGGTGGAGTGGTTTTTTCTAAATCCAAATTGCTCATTTGGGATTATACCTAGTTTATCCGTTTGTGATTGAAGCCTAGTAAGGATTACTTTTTCTGCGATCTTTCCAAGGTTAGACAGAAGACTGATAGGTCTGTAGCTTTCAGGGAGTTGGGTGTTTTTTTCCAATCTTTTTGATTGGTGTAACATCTGCTATCTTCCATGTTAAAGGGAAATATTTAAGCCTGAGGATGTCATTAATTATATTGACTAGATGTACAATGGCTTTTCTGGGGAGTAGTTTGATTATTTTGTTTGTAATTCCATCTGAACCTGGAGCTTTATTGTTGTTCAGGTGGGTTATAATATTTATAACTTCTGTTGGAGAAGTGGGTGTGAGAGGTTCTGGGTCATCTTTTTGTTGTGGCCTGCCTGACTCGGCAGTGAAACTTGTAGATGAGTTTGAAGTTCAATATTTCATAAGAGGGTCTGCATTGAGTTTCCAAGCTGGCAGCCAGAGCCTCTGCCTTTTCCTTGTCAGTATGGGCTATTCCTTTCGTGGTCTGAATTGAAGGTAAAAGTTGACTTTTATTGCGGAAGGTTCTCAGAAACTTCCAAATGGAGTTGTCTTCTGGGTTTAATTTCGTTAGCTTAGATTCCCATTCTTGGTTTCGATGTTTTTGGAGGGCTTCTCGGACTTTTCTGTTTAATTTATTCAAATTTGTTTTATCTTGAGGGGCTCTTGTGTTATGATACCTCTTTCTGTTTTGTTTTTCAGTCTGATTAAATCCATGATTTCCTCGGGGATCCGACCACTTGGGGGAAAGCCTGTAGTTTGGGTAATTGACTTTATTGCATTTTTGATTTGACTGGTAAGGTTGTTTGTAGCCAATTCTATCTCCTCTTTAGTGTGAATAGCAGGGACTGGGCCAATGTGATCAGGTAGGATTCTGGAGAGTTTGTCCCAAGATATGAAAGAGTGGGGAGGGGAGAATTGTTTTTGTGTACCGAGTTGAAGCAGAATAGGGTTGTGATCGGACGAAAGTTCATTAATTGTTTCCAGCTGATATTGGTATCTGATGTTTTTGAGGACGACTATGTCAAGTACATCTGAACTTCCAGTTGAGCTGTGATGGGTGGGCTCCGTGGGTCCAGTTACAACAATAGAATGTTGCGTTGAGTAATGGTTTAGAGTTCGACCTTTGTCATTGATTGTGGAGTTATGCCAGGCTGTATGTTTGGCGTTAAAGTCACCAGCCATGATGATGGAGTCTGTGAAGCCGAGAATGGTGTCTAAGTCAGATACCAGTAATGGAATGCTGGGTGAATTATATACAGCATAGATTTTGATACTGCCAGTATTGTTGGTATGGACTTCAATGCATGTTATCTCTAGGTTCTTGGTTTGAGGATTGGTCGGAACATTGTGGCTTAGGTAGTTTTTAACGTATATAGTTCCTCCTCCGCTGCTGGTGAGTCTATCTGTTTTGTACATAATATAGTTCCGTAATTTGGGGTTATTAGCTGTCCTGAGATGCGTTTCATTTACCAGTATTATGTCAGGATTGTGTCTGTGAGAGAACTCTTGTAGTTCTAGGATTTTGTTATTAAGTCCATTGGGGTTCCATGCAGTGATCATGCGAGAGTTTGGATGGAATTTTCTTTTATTTATTATTGAGGGCTGTCAGAATTGAGTGGGTACCTTGTAGGAATCTTTTCGTGGAGGACGGCGAAGGATTTGTCATACTAAATTCTTGTAACATGGTAGCTAGTGAGGCAGTTAGTACTGATGTTAGATTTGAGCTTATATGATCATGAGATGTAACAGCCTTTGTTCGTGCTGCCTCTGCATAAGTTTTAGGCATTTGTTTCCTTTCTTGAGTTGTCAAGCTGGAGATAATTGGGACCGGAGTGTGACTTGCACGGCTGTCTTGAGCATCGCTGAAATGTGTTGGAAGGGTAGTTTTTGATGACCCACGGTTATTTGGGTGTGTAATGCATCCCTTGTAGTTAGCGGGGTGAGGTCCTCCACAATTGGCGCATTTGGCTGGAGTGGATCTTGGTTTTGTACACATGACGGTCTGGTGGTCCTCGCCGCATTTTAAACACCTGTAATTTGCCTTGCAAAGTTTTTGGGCATGGCCAAATCTTTGGCACTGTCCAGCTGTCGACTTTTTCCTCAGTGGTTCAGTAGAAATTCTGAGGCCACAGATCGTTGTCAGTTCATAAATCTCTTTCTGTGTCTTATCAATTTCTACGAGTACCAGTGGCATTGGCCGTTTATCTGCCCCGAGCATCCTACACACTTTCACTGGTGTTAGGCTTCGACTCATAAGGTCAGCAGTGATTTCTTCACAGGTGACACCTTCAGTTACTCCGCGAAGTACTACTTTGAGATTCTTTTCACTGGGTAAAGCAAAAGTGTGATATGGAAGACTCTTGTTATCCATTAATCTTGTCAGCTGTCTGTAGTCAGTAACTGAGGCTGCCTGGATTTTGACTCCATCTTGATTTTTAGCCCAGGAATATGAGATTTTATGTTCCCTAAGGGCTGATATGACAGTGATCCATTTGTCCTTGTCCCTTAGTATTACTGGTGGAACCTTTTCGGTGTTCTCGGGACATCTGATGTTGGTATGTCTTCATCCATCTGGTCTTCTACAGTTCTTCTTTTGTTAGAGTGCTCCCCTTGAGAGATGTTTTGACAGGGGGATTTTGGTGACAGAGCAGCAATGAGTTCATCTTGTGAGATCTCATTCTCCCCCTCCTCTCCATCCTGATCATTAGAGTGAATATATTATTTTATAAATCCTGGTCAGTCAGATTCTAACTTGCCTATTATGAGTTTGAGTACTTCTAGGGACTGCTCCTTATTAAGGATCTGGATCTGTTCGTTGATGTTTTCCATGTCAAATTGGCGATTTCCTGCCAGCAGAAATTGGTTAATAGCAGTATAAATAATCCCGCAGGGCTAGGGGCCTGTCAGCAAAGTATCCTGTAGACCTAGATGGATTACTAGCAGTTTATAATCCCGCAGGGCTTGAAGCCTGCCAGCAAGTGTCCTGTAGACTGAGTTGGTCTACTAGCAAAGTCTTGTTGCAACCTATTAATTGGGGAAAAGGAGTATCAATATCTCACTTGGCCACAGTTTAGAAACCTACCTCCCTATAAAACCTTAAATCCACCACTGGTCCTCATTGCAGATGGAGCCTGCCGGCCATTTGACCTCTTGCACATTTCGTGCAGAGGGGGAGACAGTAGGAATCACACTGTGATTCTTAATGTCTCCTCCTCTGCACGAAATGTATAAACTTAATAGTCCTTATAAGGATAAGGACTGGCTTAAAGGGGCGAAGCAAGAAAATGCTTTTCATCTTCCCCGTTATCTGTAGAGGACAGTGTGTGGATAAGGTGTTATGGTGCAATATTAAATTAAAGCTCTGATCATGGCAGGAGGGTAACAGCAATAGCCGAGCCTCAGTTAGAACTTCATTGGCTACAGCATTGCCATCCATTACCCTCCAAGAGTATTGGACTGAATGAATCAATCACCGCATCACACGGTCGATTGATTGTCATAAGTCAGGTGCCTGACTTTTAATAAGTTTATACAAAACAAAAAATGGTGTATAAAATAATATTATAAATTAGACTCCCAATTCAATTAATTGCGCAGATATTTTTTAAAAAAAGCAAAGCTCATAATAGTGTATATTAAATTATATTCTTGATTGTAATTAAGAAGATCTGTTTAACCCAAATATTAATCATTCAACTAATTTAATCTGTGAAGACTGAGTGAGATGTTCAGTTTATAATCTTTATAAAATATCTAGCAGCTGGTTATTAATAGTGAAAAGTTACTTCGAATAACTACTTGATTTTACTATGTAGCTTCAACGTTAAACGTTCACAATGTTTAGCATAATATTTCATTTTGTTTTATTGTTTTATAATTTCAACATCATTGGGATATTTATCTTTATTTCTGTAATACGATCAGTGGTAGAGAGCAAATATTTAATTCTCCTTCTCCCCCCCCCGTCTCACTTTTACTTAACCTACCCAATGTGAGCCGTGTTTGGCGTGCTCGAAGCCACCCAACCCTACTCTAAGGCAGCCTAGTAATTGATGCGCATTTGGCAGATGCTTCGGACAACGGCTGCAAAAATTACCATCGTCACGAAATATGCCGCAGTTCCTCTTGATGGACGTGTAATCCCGTAAGCACACTTTCGACTGCTATCTTCTGACCGTGTGCAGATCACAATGGCAAAGCTCTGTCCCACTGGTGACGGGCACTATCCCTCGATAATAATAAAAAAAAAAGAAAGAAAAAATCAAGGATAGTTCGGAAACCATAACGGTGAACTCCAGCACAATCCCTTGAAAAACAGGACATCTTATGGAACGTATTAGGGATATTTCACAGAAGTATCTAAGACTGAAGCAAGTGCCAAACTCCAGTCCTTTGCTTGTGGATATAAGGTTGTAAAAGGTGGTCCGAAAACCCCCGAATAAACCTACAACCTCTTGTATAACCACATTTCTGTTTTTATGCTATGTCTCGTGGCAGTTTAAAGGTTAGAGGATGATGCCTAACTATTGATCCATTCTCGATTTTTGGTTTCTTTTATGATACTATATATTCCATCTTTAAGCTCTGCTAAGTTTTGTTATTAACAATGAATAATACCAATAACTTTTTCCATCTGATCAACTTAGTGTTATTCAGAAATACCAAAAGAAATAATACCACATAAACACTAAAAAACGAATTTAAAAAAAAAAACCCGATTCCAACATTATAAAATGCATTGTTGAATATCATTTTCTCATAATAGATAACTTTAAAACCAAAAGACAATTATACATAAACATACAAAAAAATATAAGATTAAGCGATCCGAATTGAAACCAATCTTACATAACATAATTTCACATAACTTTACACTTCATTAATCCTATTAAAAAATGGATTAAACTATTTTAAAATTAAAATATTAAATTAAAATTTATTTAATTAAAATAAAAAATTAAAATATTGATTCTTATGAATAAACATAATTTCACAGGCTTTGTTTGCTGACCTAACTTTTCCTTTTGCATCATTTTAAACTACAAATGGTGTATTAAATATAATGTTCTGATTTCTAAAAAAATATCCGGCGTTTTGAATTTTTCGAAAATCTAATTTATTGTGATATTAGATATGATGAGGATTTCATATATTGAATATAATTAATTAATCTCTGAGATGAGAAACCTTATATTTTTGGTTGTTAAGCTCTTGCGAGTTACTTTTCTAAAAACAGGACATTAAGCTTAGCTGGTGAACGAAATACGGATCACGGTTTTGAAGTGTAAAATGAAAAAGTCTGCCATGAGATTTCTGATTTGTATTCATTACATTTTTGCAAAAAGAAACATGGGATTTACTATATAATATACTGAAATTATTTCTTGGAATAAAATTTTGTTATGTTAGTGCGAACCTTTTTTTTTTTACATTTTGTATATGCCACTCGAGTCAATTTGTTTGTTTATAGTCGGTTGCTTTCAGCTGGTATGGCAGAAGTGCGTGTATTAGCGCCAAGGCAATTTCGTCTGGTTGATTTTATGAAATTCAATGGAAAATAAGGACTCGTAGCACAAACAGATCGAAATATTGACACGAGGCCGTTGTTAGCTTTATCACGGCGAATCTGGCAAAAGAGCTCCACTCAGCAAAAGATGATATCGAGGGTTTTCTTTTTCTGATTCGATTTTCATTATTTATACTTTATTTCCGTTTGTCATTTTTTTAGCTTTACGAATTTAACTTACTAAATTTGATTTCACAGCGCTGGTTGCTATATTTTTTAAATATACTTATAAAGCAACGAATAAACAAAAGTAAACAACAATTTTAAAATAATAATTAATTAATAAAATATATATTTCATCTATTGAGGGTGCTCAGTATTATCGCGTTTGGCTTCGAAATATAACGAAGTTATAACTTTATTTTTAATAAAACGTCATCTCCTGACAGATAACCGTTTATAAAAAATAACAGCTTTATTAGCACACTAGATAATCTCGAGCGTTTTACAAGTGTTCGAAAGCATCGAAGTTTAACTCATGTGCATTTAGATTTAAGTTTAAAACCAGATTTTGTTTAATTATAATAGAAAACTATTTAATCGGTGACGAAAGCAAAGTATAGAAATCTGTGGATCAAGTACAAAAAAGAAAATATAAATCCACGTAATATATTTTTAAAATCATCACTTTCGGCATCTTCCTGTATAGTTAACACGTCTTTAACAGGAAGGGATGTACTGAAACATTGTTTACGTGCAAAATAGGAAGATTTTCTTTCTTTTTTTTTTCTTTCTCCCACGTTCGCATTCGTGTTTTGATCATCAGTGTACTTGTTCTTGCTTAGGGAGGATAACAAGTCAGACCGCAGGGTGTCTAGATTAAGAAATTCAGTTTTCTATACGTTGTTTGCCATTATTTTCATCCCTAGTAGTTATAGAACATCCGTGTTTTCTATAGCAACAAATTTCGGGTCTTTGTTCTGGAAATTTTATCCGCTTACAGACAATGCACTGTACGAACCCCTCCCCGCCCCCTCCTACATTAACTGCGAAATCAATATTTTGTATTATAGTGGCGGGTTCATATTTCTTTTCTTGAATATTATTGGCTTAGCTTCTTTTGTCTACAATACGTTTCTTGAGCCCCCACGTGGTAATTGCTTTGAGCCGCAAATAAAGTTTGCATAGACTAGTGGGTTAAACACTGGTTTTTATTGAAGTAAAAGAGATCGATAGAGAAAGAAGGAGGGAGGTAACATATAGACGAAGATAGTGGGATATGTAAACATGCATACATATAATCAATGAGACCATACTTCGTTACGAGTGACTCTGTATAACAACGGCCTTGTTTGTGTGAGTGACGAATTGTTATGGTGGGGGGGGGGGTGACCAATCTCGACTAGAAAGTGGCTTTGTGGGTATTTGTTTATTATGGCTGGTTCAATATTAAGAAACTTTTCCCGTTAGCTATACAGACAAGTTGTATTTGCATACTTAATAAATATCGCCTTATTTTTACGGAGCCAATAAGTGAGCAAGAAATTTTGCGTTCGATAAAATCCCAGTTAGTGAAATATAGTTGAATCTTGTGTTTTGTTGCAACCGAGTTCCATTATCGGCTGGTTATTTTTTTAGTTAATCTCTCGTGAGGATGAGCAGTTGGAAGAATTCAGATGCAGACTATGAAGTTAAAAGAAATTGTTGGTGTATTTGTATTCCCCGTTTCGAACATAAAAATTAAATACGTTTGGTATCGTAGAGGTATAAAGTGTGGATTCGGGTAATTCGTGGTGTTAATGCCATTTTCACGCTAGAGTTAAGTCTACTTGTGGGACACCGGTAATAATTTATGCGATGGAATAATGGGCTTTGCCAATAGTTGGCTGGTAAAGTGAGAATTCTCAGAAAAAAAAGAAATAAAACCATTTCAAACAGTAATACTCAGTTTCTTTGACTGCGGATTTATCACTCAATCGAAAGGTGCGGTGGTTTTAGAATCCATGCCTACTGTGAGATTCGAACCCACACCTTGATTATTCAGAGATGACAAAGTTGCCATCTTAGATAATACTCCTGGATTATATATATATATATATATATATATATATATATATATATATATATATATATATGATTAAGAGTTTTTCTAATAAACATATTTCACAAAATTATTTGGATATCAAAAGTATTAGCTTTGGATAGCTAACTTTATTATTTTTGAGCTTTTATGAAACCATGTAGAAGAGCAGATGGATGCAGAGAGAGATTGACCCATATCTTAATGTTCTGTTAGGATCACTTGAAGAACAAAGGTGTGAGGATTCAGAGACCTTATACAGGAAGATGTACAGGGACTAACTTTCATTTTAATGCTTGGTTTCTTTATAAAATTCATGCAACTCAATCTCCTACATAACACACACACACACACACACACACACATTCTGGTCTACCAGTTTCTTCATTTCATAGCCAAAGATATGAATCAATGCATTACTCTTTCCAAATGATAACGGAAAAACTGATTAAGCAGGTTTTTTTCCAATAGTTTAACTCTTAAAAATGCTCCACAGACAATAAGTACATCGGTAGAAATTCGCCACGAAGATACACTAATGTATATTTCAATCCAAACAAGATTTGTTCACGTGGAAGTGTCAGTGTAGTTCTCTAAATACTTATTACTGCAAATTTCGAGCTTTAAAAATCTGTTAAATTTATTTAAATAAATCCACAGAGCAATAGCAAACCTTCCATAATGTATAACAAACAGCGTACTTACGACTTTTGTTTTATTTCAAAGGAAGAGAAAAAAAATTAAATTATTTCACTGTTTTTCGATGAGCGATTAATGGACATCACTGGAGTAATTTTAATATGCTTCTTCTACATATCGCCCACGAAATTTTCCTAGGATGATGTGAAAAGAAAGAAAAATCAGTATTGAAAGATTTTGGGTGAAAAGAATGTGCAGACTCAAAAATATGATATTTGGTTGAGTAACCTAATTTATCAACCGAGAAAAATGATCAAAATTTTATAATATTTTGATATAAAATAATTAAAGGTGTATGAATATATTTTTATTTTAAGAAAATAATTCCATGTCATGTTTTTCGTAATATTTTTAATTAAATATTTTAAAACAAATTAAGATAAATAATAATATTTAAGGTATGAAGGTAATTTTTTGATAAACAAAGTAATATTATTGTAAAAATGCATATTTTTATATACGTAAAATGTTTAACAAATCCTAATAGAAGAGGCTAAATTATAATTTTGAAATTCAGTATACTTCCTATATTGTATACGAGATTTATAAGCAGTTTTTCCCGAAAAATGTGATTGTCGTTCGATCGTATTTCGGGCATTTGTGCTAAATTTTTCGTCTTCTGTATTAAACAAGCAGTCCATTGGTATTCACAAAGCAGCTGATGACCTTTCGTTCGCTCTTGTTACACGTTATAGCAGGCCTAACAATGTCGCGCGCCTCTTTTACGAGCGACAGCGTGCTACTCACGCACGATCACACACAAACACAAGTTATAACATTGACAGTTGTCTTTAATTGATCCTTCCCCCTCCTTTAGTTTAATTATGTCCTGGCAGCTGGCTTGCCTAATCAACAGATCACAGCCAATCAGGTAAGGCACGCGGTTTGCGCTCTGACGTCACAAAGCGCGCGGTACTCTACCTCTTGACATGTGACAGATGGGAGAGCGGCAGATAGTGGGGTGGATCAAAGAATAGGAGAGAGGCAGGTGTGTTTGGGTGTGATTATGATCGAACTGCTGCACACGCACACACACACACACCACTGGGTCATGCGGGGAGGAAAACTACGGAACTATTTAAAGAAAATAGCAGTCAAACGTGACCGCGTTGGCGGAAAGCACATGGCCGTCGTGGGTGCACTGATGATCACAGCAATGGTCCGATATACAAAACAGCCCATTTCCTAGTTTCTTTACTACCCCGATAATTAAATTGAATTCGGTGCTGCCATCTGGTTTTGGAGACCAGAAACAGTCAGAGCTAAACCGTTAAAGAGGTCTTAACTGTTTTGTTACCATTTGACGGACGGCATTAATGACTGTTTATTAATTAACACACTCACTTGTGAGTGCAGATCTTTTAGCAATGCTGCACTTCATCACACGAGTTCATAGGTGGCGCGTCGGTTCTCCTCTCAACTTGAGCCATTAGTTAGGAAGAAGATCATCCAAGTCATGAACCTCCGGTGCGTAGAGTTTATGAAATAATTCCTTCGCTTCTCCCCCCCCCCCCCCCAAAGTACCTGAGGTGCTTTGGACGCCAAGATCATAGAGATATTTATCGAGTTCGGCGCTATCCACTAATCATTTTTTGGGGTTTTGCTTCATCCCGCGAGAATTTGGCCAAGTTTCTGGCTGTCTTCTATGTACGAAGTCTCACAAGAGCTTTATATCTATCGCCACTGACAGGGCATGTCTGCAAATTTATCACCGAGGAACTCTTCCCCGCCGCTTCCCCCTCCCCCCACTTCCTTGCCCTTACCTTTTTTTTTTTTTTTGTGAACGATGACTTATCGTTGCGATAACGATTGCTGGTATTTTATTGATAATGTTGGCTTAGATGTAATGAGGCACTTCAGGTGAAAAACTTTGCTAGCGATGTTCGTTTCGAATAAAATAAAAAAATCTTGTTAACTATGTATTTTTATGAAATCATTTAGAATAATTTCAGTTGTCAAAATCTTTCATCAGAGAGTAATATGAAACCCAATATATAAAGGAAGAGAGAAAGAAAAGGTAAAGTTGGAGAGGCGATTTATAGAGTAAACTAGAACAATAAAAAAAAAAAACCCATTTTCTTTATATTCTTGTGAAGAACATAAGACAGCATGGAAATCGCAATTCTTATGCATAATAACTTAAGTGTTTTTGTTTACTTTGCGAAAATATCCATTCTAAAAAAATAGAAAACATAAAACTGAATACGAATCGATAACATTAGCTTTTTAACTTTCTTTTTGTTTCGTCCCGATGTGTAGATCTTCTGATTCAAAATCGGATAGGCGTGTGTGTGATAAGTATCGCTTGTAAACATGGGAAGACGATGTGTTGCTCCCCCATTCATACCCGTTTCAGTTTTTTTTTTTTTTTTGTAGTTTTGTGTTTCCCTGCCAACGCGCTCACAATTGGGCAGGTGAAGATTGGGGGGATGATAACATCTCCCTGACAGACTCCTATGTTGATTGCGATAGGCCTTGTAGAAGAGGAAGTGTGGTGTGTGTGGTGCGCCCCCCCTATTGATTTCGTTTATTATGTTAGAGATATTCTGATTCCACGGTGTCAAAAGCCTTTGGTGTTCGTGAAAGGAAAATACAAGAGCTTAGTATTTCACTGTGCACCTCTCGGTGACGTTTTTTGTGATAACTTGAATAACACTCATAGTGGGAGAAGCCTCTTCTGAAACAGACCCTCTTCATCTCTATCAGTGTTGTCTTCCTCGAGGGCAAACTGCGTTCTGTGTAGCGCGTAACATCATTTCGTATGGGTCAGAAACCAGATGGGATAGTTCCTATTTGTCTCTCATATTTTTTCAAGAGCTTGGAAGTCTTGGATGTTATTTGGTATTTTTCCTTCTGAGATGTCGTCCTATTCTTTCTGCTATCATTATTTATCTGCTGTTCCTTCATTTACATTACAATATCCTTGAATTTTGTTTATCCGAAGTTGTACCTTGCTTCGTTTTCAGACTGTTCACTAGTTTTTGATAAATTTGCTGTTCTGAGACTAGCGAGAAATCCTGGGCACATAAGACAAGTTTAATTCCTGTGCGTGTCCTTTTTTTTTTCTTTCATTCTTTTTAGTTGCTTTCAGATGTAGTTCCCATAATACGTTTTTTCTTAGATTCGTTTGTGGCCGTACAAACAATTGTGTGTTACCTCCGTTTCTGGCCACACAGATTTTTTACAGAAATTTTAGTCTTTGAGATCTACGTTTTGTCATGGCATTTAACTTTGGCTTTAAAACTGTTTGTTGGCAACATTAGGCGAAATAATATCAAGTCATAGGTTAGAATAAACTAAATGGTCGACCAATAAACGTAGATTAAAAATCCTGGTAATCTTCTCGAATTCGATTTCTCGCATTAAGAATGAATGTCTTCAGTACAAGAAAACGTCCATTTTCATATTTGAAAATGGACGTTTTCGTTCGTTGTCCAATCACTGTCTCGCTTGTTTCCATTTCAAGACTTCCATGATTCTAGAAGGCAACCTTTGCATTCTTGTCGCATTTCTATCATCTGCAATTTTGTCGCTTTCAGCCTATTCTGCAGTCGGTTTCTTTGTGTTTTCGAAATGCATGTTTCTCCTGTTAATTTTTATGACGGGTCGGTTCGTAGGGGGTATGTTAGAATACGCTCTGTGTGTTTGTTACCACATCTAATCTCTTACAATCTGCTAGGACGAACACTCGGTTTAATTTTGATGTTGTCGCTCGGAGATTGTTCTCCGCTTTTGTTTTTATGTCTTTGTAAGGATGATAAACTAATAAAGCAAGAAAAAATGTAAAAGTAAATGAAACGACTGGAGAACAGGAAATAACAAAAATGACCTTGTAGTATGGAAGGCCTCGTTTTTCATTACTCGGTTGTTGCTGAGATGTTCTGTTTTTTTTTCAGGAAATATAATTAACTGGTTATTCCGGCCCTTTTGACGAAAGTCAAAAAGGCCCGAATTAAAACAAAGCCCATTTTTCCCTATTCTACAATAGGGAAAAATGTTTTATAGACCTAACAAATCCTTATAAGGACTGGCTTAAAGGGGCGAAGCAAGAATGCTTTTCATCTTCCCCATTATCTGTAGAGGACAGTGTAAGGATAAGGTGTTATTGAGCTATATAAAGCTCTGATCATGGCAGGAGGGTAACAGCAATAGCCGAGTCTCAGTTAGAACTTCACTGGCTACAGCACTGTCATCCGTTACCCTCCCTGGGTACCCATTTTAGTCGCCTCGTACGACATGCATGAACTACATTGGGGCTATTCTTATCCCGGCCACCACATGGGAAACCCAACAAATCCAAGATATCATCTACAATAATATAAAATTTAATTAGAAAAATTAAAAGGTGTCTTAAAACAATTTTAGAAATGAACTATGTTTTATTTTTATTAGCAAATCTTTAGCTATAAATTTTTTACTTATTTAAAACTTTTTTTATTATACATTATAGTCGCATAATGTTTAAAATAAAATTAAATGAATTCAAGAATAAGTATGATAGGAGCGTGTAGTATGCGGTCTCCCTCGATGAGTCTCTGACTCCCTGGAGGTCTATATTAATTATAATAATAACAAACAAATATTTTCTGCATGCAAACGTTGATCACAGCACGATATGCATATTATAACCTCTTATTTAATACGATAGGTCATAACGAGCTTGAATCCACCTTGTGTTTTTAAATGTAAATTTTCTTTTAGTATATCGTAGTGGCACACATCATCGTGTGATTCCATAAATGAACTTCGTTTCAAAAGTTATCCAGCGAACTCCATCCACTAAATACTCCACTGGCTCAGTTCTCACCAGTTCCGATCAGAGCTCTGATGTACACAAGACGATTAATAGTACATTATATCGCTGTGTTATCATACAGGATAACCTTAAAAACACGACATTTTCTAGAAGAAAACAAAGTTTTATTACATATATAAAAAATGTTTCCAATAGCAAATAAAATATAGTCGTTGCTAAGCTACTAGTAACACGATACATAAAGCTGTTTATATGCTCACGTCGCAATCTCTCCGGGTTAAGAAAAAAAAAATTTCTTCCCCCTTCTTCACATGTATAAAAGCAGAAGCAAACACACAGAAAGTGCTACACGTTCCCATTTTCAAATCGTTGCTTAGATACGATTGTAAATGCGCTGACCTCTTTCTCGCAGAATATTGCATTTAAGTCTGTTTGCCGATAAGTCTTGCTTTGTAGCAGCTCGACGCATTGCTGACCAACACAAATATCTGTCTGTTCGCTTGTCGAGGGAATTTTGTCCCGAATGTCACTTTGATGGTGGGTGGTGTCTTCATACTTATCTAACTCTGGTAGACTTAACGCATTTTCTCTTTCTTTCTTTGTTGGTTTCTCCCCCGCTTTTCATGATTCAGAACCCTCCCCCTCCTAGATGTAATCTAAATGTTGCTTTCTATGTGTAGGGATTTTTATCTGGGAAATGGGTGGGTGGGTATGCGGGGGGGGGAATGAAGGAAGAAGATGGAATTGTGTTGGTTGCTTTAGGACTTTCAGCTGTCGGTTAGGACTACCCGAGGAATTATACGATGCCCAACTTTCCAGAAATCGTACTATATAAGGTCATATTCTAGACGTTTTTCTCATCTCCGAATTGTGCCTGTTTGTTTATGGGTATTCCATTATTTAACTAATTGGAAAACTGCTGTTTTTACACACCCACACACACACTGTTAGATGTTTATGATAGTTCTGAGCAAGTAGACACTTCAAATCAGAATAATACGGGCTTTGGTTTGTTGCAAAAATGTACGAACAAATTACTGCTATTCGTATTTTACCCCCTCTAGTTAAATGACGTATTTATTGCATATTAGTTCTCGTTATACAAGGGCTACTTCCAAAGTTCTGTAAATTCCGTTGTTAAATCAAGCATGTATGTAAGGCCTTCCGTATAATCTCTATTCTGCCTTATCCCAACTAGATTAGAATTAATCTTGCCTAAACTATTTCTCAATCGCTTGCTTAATATAAATATATAGTATAATAATTAATTATATATATGTCATCGTATATATATAAATTATATTATAATACATATATATGTATTTGTGTATGTTCGTATGTATATAACACAAATATATTTTAATAGAAATGGCTGACAAAAGAAAAAACTTTTCTCGAAATTCAACAATTTATCAAATTAATACTTAGCTTATGATTTCAAATTTTATGGATTTTTAATAAATAAAAAAAAATTATACAAAAGTTTTTAAAGCCAAATATCTTTTTTTTTTAAGTAAAGTGATGCAAATCAATATGAAATAAATCCCTTGTAGTGATCAAATGAAATTTAAGGATTGTTCTCAAGCGGCCAGAGAAATATAATTCGTTATATAAACAAAAATGATTTCCGGAATATGAAAAAACAAAGATTGTAAAGCAAAGCAATGTATTTATTCGTGTGCCTCCCCCTCCTTCCTCAACCATCCCTTAGGACTGGTTGAGCCCTCCTAATGAGAGAGTAAATACGTATTTTATGACTGTAGATCTGTGTGTGTGTTTACGGGCCGGTTTGCCTGTTCTGAGGGACCCAAAACTCGAGTTTCCAGGAGAGGGAAAAAAACCTTATCATCGTATTGAGACCTGCTAACTCACCTTTAGTCGAAAGAGACCAGATAAAGGTTCCTGACGTCTTGGACGGGAGTCGAACCCAGGTCGTTCCGACCAAAGGGCCTCGTCTATTACTGACTGAGCTACGGAGGTTGTAATAAAGTAATGCGATAGAAAGAAAGTGGGGAAATTATGAAAACATTATTGATGCAAAATATTATTATTATTACTATCAGTCATTTAGTTCCTAGATGTAACCATTTATACCGAATATTCTAATGCTAAAGTCAGTTCTGTCTATCCCTGCACAATAAACATTACTTTTTTTTATTTTTATTTCACTTTCATGTTTTTGTGATTCTGTGCAAATCTTTTGCTTCCGAACCCGTACAGACTCCGTCTAATTGTGGCTCAGAAACAAAAGTGCTACTATGGTAATTGGACAACCGCCAAACAGCTCCGAAGGTCTGCATTGTTGAAGCTTTTATACGTGTTCATAAAACCGTTCATGGAGTCCGCTTGCATGCTACTTTGGATACGTGTATACGAAGGGAGTGGGGGGGGAGTACAGAATTTTTTTTTTTTTGTCGCCATCCATGTCTGTCTGAATCTAGAGTAAATAATAGATCACAACAAGAAATGGCGGGATTAAGAAAGAGTCATTATTCTTAATTATCCGACGTCCGATCCTTCACCTAAGTGTTTCTAGCAAAACATTTTTCTAACTGCTGTTATGCCAAAGCTTGAACGGAGCTGTAGAATCGTTTTTTTAACGAAAATAATTGCATGAAAAATAAACTAATGATCCCAATTGTTCGCTCTCTCCACAAAACAAAGTTACGGGGGGGATTTTTTCTTTCTTTTTTCGTGTCCTTTCAAAACTTTTCATTTAACATCCCACGCATAGCTCATCTTTATTGCCCGTCACAGATATGAGAGACTCAATATTATCCAAGTATTGAATCTTATTATCCAATACTTGGATAATATTGAGTCTCTTATGTCTAATATCAAAGTATTTTTTTTTCAATTAAGATAACGTGAGCTTATTCATCGATACATTTCAAATATAAGCCAGTTATAAAATATATTTTATGGTGTTCTCGCTTATCTATTATTTTACTTTTAAAAATTCAAATTTAGTATTTTTTCTTGAATTTTCCTCTCTTTTTATATATTTTCTAATTTTATATATAAAACTTTTATATAAAAAAATATTAAAAATTTGCATATTAGCTAATAATGTGGTGTAACACCATTATACTCTTTTAACACTTATATTTGATGTTTCGGTTTTTATTATTATTATTATTAACACAGATTAGCTCTCACAAGAACAGTTTTATCGCTATTCTTCTGTTGGGTAGATCATATTTGAGGATGATATATATGAGTCTTTCTTAAGGAAAAGTTCACTTCACTTGTACACTTAAGATTATGCTGAGTGCGTGAGGCAAGGCAATAGGACAATCGCTCTATAGCTTTCGCTGCGTGTTTCTGTGCACTTTAAACCAAACGCGGTCACCTTCCAAATACCATCTGGACTCTTTGGGATCGCGCACACAAATGACATTTCATAAATCAACGAAACGATTTTGCTAAAGCAATGAAATCCCAAATTTAGTGAGACTAAAAATAAAGATGCCGAGTTGCAGTAAAAAGTCTATGCATTTTTTTATAAACAGATTATAAAAAAAATTATGATATTAGAGCTAAAATTAAGATATTGTGACAAACTTGGAAGGGCGGAGTCCGGTAAAAGTAATGGCATTAAATCATTAGTCCGAAATTACAGTGTAAGGAGAAAAAACAGTTAGTCGAATATATAGTATCGCTATGGTATGTTGAGTTGGTGCTGCCCAATATTCCCCTGGTGGATATTTTGTGAACTAAAGTAGTTATCAAAGAAATGAAACTTTACCTATTTTTGGTAAAGAATCGGTCTCTCTCTACACGTAACAGTTCCGAAATTACTTCCCGTTAGCCCTTCCCTGGCTTTACCCGAAGGAGTTTGTGTCGGCAGGTGTAAGTGGAACGGCGCGTGCCTCTTAGGGCGTTACAAAAAGAAACGAACTAGAGGTTTCCGTGCTTTCCGTGGCTACCTAGCGCTTTGCCAGACGCCGGGTTGGCGGACTGAATTTTCTTCTTCTTTTTTTTTTTTTTTAACTGCCCCGCCTTGGTAGCTATGACGTCGCAACTAAGTTGTGTTTTCTTAGTACGGAATCTGGTAAATGTAGGACCGAAATAATCAGGGCGATTCGTATTAAAGCTGCAATGATCTCGTGAGGTCACCAAAGACGGCGAAGTTGTTGTGAACTCAATTCATAGGTGCCGACTACGTTTATCAATTATTAACAACAGCAAACATTATTACCTTCGATCCGAAGTATTAAGTTGTTATGACAAAAAACCGCTATGGTGGCTCCCTCTCGTGGAAATATTCTTTGCAAACCATTAAACACGATGTCAATATGCTCTTCTTAACTTCGCAGAGGATCCGTGTATTGACCTTTCGTCTTTTGAAATCAGTATTAAGAAAAAGGTACATATCTGATAAACTGGCTAATTCCCATATACAATTTGCCTCGTGTGTGTGTGTGGGGGGGGGGGTGTATCCCACTAGCAATGTGCTAAACTTTATAGGTAGATTCTTTGAGCGATTTTAAGAAAACGGTGAGAAAAAAAAGAAAAGTTGACACTGACCTAATTCCGGACATGCGAAGAGACGTGGTGGACATTTCTGGACTTTGCCTCTGACTGCGAACGTATCATGGTCTCGTTACGTAGTCTAGTTCTCAGAGATTGCGAACAATATTCCATTATCGGCTTGACTGTGTTTAATTGCCCTTTTTAATGTTTGTTCTCTAATGAAAACAAACACAGCTTCAAATGAGTTCATGTACTGATATCCATTTAATTTCGAAATGGATCATTTAATGTTCAAGATGGACAATAAATACTTAACAGTAAACTGCAATGTTGGGACATGTGTTCGGTAAAGAGATGCGTCTTCTTTGAGTTCATCAAGTGAGGTTCGTACTATTTCCAAAAAAGTGCAATGCCTCTTAGGTATTGCTAAATGCTCCTCATCGGAGCATTTTGGACGCTGTCGAATATATGTGCGCAACCACGGAACAAATCAAGTATTGGATGAGGTACACTGTTGAACGTGTTCCTCCTCTTTTACACGATCACTTTCGACTATATCTGCATAAGCAAGCCACAGCCTCTCACACACGTAACGAACTATCTGCTTTTTGAACTAGACAACACCAGTTATCTTTTTGCTCTCTTTTAGAAGCAATATTCTCTGTGTTTCTTTGTAGTTCAATGCGCGCTATAGTACATCACTTTAAGTAAATTCATAAAAAAAAAACGTTTTAAACTTTATTATTTTGATAATTTTCATGATATTCTGCAAAATTAAATATTCAATAGTTATTAAAAATCAATATTCAAAAGCCAATCTTTATTTATAGATCTTATTATATAAAAATTATTAAAGATTTTATTTGCATTGTGGATATCGCCAATAATTTAGTAATACGGTTTGGTTTATCGTGCATGTTAATAATAATATATATTTATATATATATTTATATATATATATATATAGTTAGTGGGGAAAAAATATATATATATATATATATATATATATATATTGTTATACTAAAAATATATATATATATTGTTAGTGGGAAAAAATTAAAACGTTAAATATAAATTAAAAAGTTAAATATAAATATTAGAATGCTATAAAATAGAGTTGCATCTTTAAAATACACAATGATAAAATTGTATCTGTTTAAATCTATAGCTTATCACTTGAGTAAAAAGTTATAAAAGTTATTTTTTGTGTATTTAAAAAACTGTAGCAGCGGATTTTAGTATTTTGAATACCCAACTGACGACTACTTTCTCATGCTATTTTTATCCTCTTTTCATTTTTATATAATAACTGCTCATTGTTCAGCAAATTGCAATAATAGCCTTAATTGCAACATATATTTTTAAATAATTAAGTGATTATTTGTCAATACATTCCTAATAAATAGTTTTTATTTCATAAAATAAATATACGCTTTCTTTTGTTCTAGATACGTTTAGATAATAATTGTCATCATTTCTTTTCATGGAAAACCATCCAATCGCTTGCTTGGAAGGATTTCGCAATACAATATCTTGTCGACGAAATTTTCAGAGTCACGTGCAACAAAATATTAAATGTAAATTCAATTACGGGAAGTTGAAACAAATTATGGTTTTTGATTAGGAAAGAGAATTGTCTCAATTCCGAAGGGGAAAGTGCAAAGCTTAGTCGCTTGCAGCTAACACGAATGTTTTGTTGACTAGCCGTTGTTATTTTGTAAACAATTTTTTAAAAGCTTTGTGATGCTAATTTTAATGAATAATAATGAATGGAGATATATTGTTTCTGGGAGTTTTGCATTATGGGAATAGTTGAGTGCGATTTATTTTTAGCGAATTAAAATAAATTAATGCTTACGTAATGATTCACATAGTCAAGTATAGCTGTTGTCGTACTTGTTCGGTGGTGGGGAGAGAATTATTCATGTTTACCTTAGAATAGTGTTTGTTTTTCATTATGGAAACTACATTTTGTTCTTATTATGATTTAGTTCAGCACGAAACTGCATGGTGCTTGTATAATACTGCTTGGTTTTCTACAATTAGGTGTAATCGATCATGTGAATACAAATATTCGTTCAAATATTGCCTATTGTTGTTGGTTTTCGGTGTCATTAACACCAGGAAAGGTGCTTTTGAGAATAATTCTCTGTCTCCTTAGCTTAAATAAATAGATGTTTTCTTCTCTTTCCCTTCGCTAAATTTTCATTTCTGCCGAATCTGTAATTCAGTCTTCTCCTTGGAAAAGAACTGTTGAAGAATTTGAAACATAACAACAATATTTATAGTTCTTTTATCGTCAAGATTTTCAGTTTACTTGAGTTAAGAATCAAGCCCTGTTTAGAATCACATATAAACTCACTGTCATCATGTGTTATTAATTGAATTTTCCCGTGGAATTTTAGTGAGTATGAAGTGACTAGTAGGTGATAAAAAAAAAAAGTCGAATCGAGATAATTGTCTTGCTATCCCAAGCATTCGAAAATTGTGCACGTGATCTGTGATTGAGGGATGAGAACGTTCCTTTCATGTAATATGATTAAGATCCCTTACCAATTTCTAGGCGGCTATTACTAATTTAGATACATACTCTCTTCCTTAGTGTATAAAGATTAAAGAGAATTCCGAGCCTACTTGTATAATCAAAAATAGTCCGTAGTTGAAGAGAACTGTTGTTTTGCAGAACTGTAAAATCAGGTTTTTTTGTTTGTTACGCACTCATCCTCATCGCGATTACTCACGCCAAAATATGTTCATTGATTTAAACTTCAAAAGTAGTAGATCTGAGACTGATGATCGTTTCCCCCCACTTTATTAGAATCAGTGGAACTCAACACAAGTTAAACAAGCTGCGATAGAGTTTTAGTTTCTGTGTATCTATGAGATCAACAAAGTGTGGTCCTACACATATTATGCTATTAAAATTAGAAAGATAGATCTCTCTCTCTGGCTAGAAAAAACAGCAACTAACTGATTTTCCGCTTATGTTTGAAGAAGGAAAGGGTGGGGGGTGTTATAAGAACATACATCAGCAATTCAACAGTCCTTATGATTGACTATGCAAGTTATCATTCAAACCGACTGGAAAGTAGTTATTTTTTTTTTTAATGAACGAAAGTGCCCTGATGTATTTCTTTCTCTCTATATATTTTAAAGAAAACCGAGTTTTGATTTTTCGTATTCGACAATCATGTGATTAACTGAAATCATATTTGAAATCACTTAATAATTTGCAAGCGACATTACAATGGGATGTTTTTTTTTATCTTCTGGGTTTTTTGTTCCCATACTCCAATAGTTGACTTTTTTCATTTGGTGAAGGAAATAGATTGAAGAACATCTTTCTGATCGTTTGTTATATCCAGCGGGGGATGCATGAACTCTAGTTTTTCTGTCACTCATTAGAAATGTTTGAAAGCACCGCTTGTTGGAAAATCGGTTTCACGCATTCCTATTTCGATTATAAAGCGTCACTTTTGTACAAAATAAAATAATAGTAATTATAATCTTAAAAGGAAAAGATGTGATGAAATGAAGGAAAGAATGTATAGTAAGTATAGGAAAGTCATAAGAACTAGAAAATTACCGAAAAAGGGAAGCAAGGAAGAAATAATATAGCAAAGAAATCGAATCTTTAAAGTAATGCATTCCAATAAATATCGATGAACGCATTTAAAATACCCTAATATATATTTGAATTCCAATCGTATATATTTCTTGACACCGTTTCTTGCTTCTCGTAACCCTCCTTAATATCTAAAGCTAACTTCGTACACCCATCCGCTCTTAGACAGCAAAAAAAAAAAAAAAAAAGAGAGCACGCATATGAAAAGTGCGTAATATTATATGTAGACAAGGCAGAAAATTGGAAAATGGAAATCCAAACCTTCACGTTGGCAGTGTGCATCGGTAAAGTTGTGTCATTTATGAAATTCGGCTGTGATATGCGTCAGAAACAGTCCGTCCACTGGAAGAATTTTTTCGACAGAGTGAGCAAAATGTTCCATTTACAGACTGCTGCTGAGGCATCTGACAATTCGAAAGAGCACAGAATGACATCCGACTCCTTATGATATTTGTAATTCGGTTGCTATTGGTCGCTTTTATGCATTTTACTGCATCGTTTATTTTTTTTTTTTTTGACTCTGTACCGCCATCTATTCTATTCCTATTAGATCACCAGTCATCAGGGGGAAGAAAATTTAACTTTTTTTTTCTTAACTTAGGTATTACCTAGAACAAATGGAAATGGTGACAAAAAAAATCCTCCCTCCCCCTCTTCTCTCACTCAAAAAAAGCACGAAATATCTAAGCAGTAGGAGAAGAAAATTCCCAATCTTCAATATATAGACTTTCACCAAGCGGTATCCATGGTAACGCAACAGTCAGCTATTATTTTGTGTCGTGAACAAAATAAATTACACCAAGGCGAAAGAATTGGATATGTGACTGTACACCAAAAAGCGAACAAGGAAACGATATTACATCAGCACAATGACAAGAAGAAAAAAAAAATAATATAGAAAAAGAAATATTGGAAGGAAAGACGGGAGTCATACAATGGAAGAGATAGATGAAAAAATATTGTCTTAAAATATTTGTCACGCTGTTTCATTATTAATTCCATTACAAAATTCTCTGGCAAAGAGAGTAGATTATCGAGAAGGTGAAAAAAGATACACTGAATGAATGCTGGTGATGACCTTTCTTATCTTCTTTCTATTTTCATGAAATTCTATTAAATAGTATGCTATTAACATTTGTTGCGCTAGCAGCCCTAGCCAACGAGAGACTAAAATAACAAAGAATCCACACACCCCTGCTTTAACATACACCATACGCATGTGTGACTTGCATAAAAGAATCTTGAAATTTTCTAAATATAGCGAGCGTTAAAAATGAATGGTGTCTTTGTATATTCCATAAAAAATAAATTTTTTATTTAAAAACTTAATTTTTTATGAAAGCATTATTTTATATAATTGTATTTATAATTAATTTTTTAAACTGTTTGTTGCCACCAGAGGTCTATTTATAGCATTTATTTTAGTTTTCCAGAGCCAAATGCCTATTCAAAATAACAGAAAAAAGCAGATTTATAAAAAGAACTTTTTTTCTCTTCTGTTGTAAGCTTACGTGCTTCGTCAGCTTACAACAGAAGAGAAAGCTTACATCAGTAGCAGATCGATGCTCTTCCATCGCTTGGAAAGAGCTTTGAAAACATGGATATATGATGTGATTAGTCTATTTAAGTGTTCCCTAATCTTATAGATGAAGATGATAGTGGTGTAGTCATTAGCACTCAACTTCTGCAACTATCTAGCCAGCAGTATGTAGAACAATGAAAGCTTCTATTTTACTTACATAATTTTCCAGTATCGTATCGCTAGTAGGATTATCTCTTTTTTTTTTCCTTTGAAATTATTCAAATGCGTCTTGCAAAAGAAAGTTTACTTCACTTTTCTAATTAAATGAGATAAGAAAAATAAAAGAATGAGTATAGACATGGAATTCACAGATAAATGGATACGTACACAAAGATAAACAGGGGGAAAATACATTAAGGGCTCCGTGACAGATATAAGAAACGTTGGTATGTGTAATTTAAACGATCTATGCTATTCAGCCCATTACCTAACTAACGTAACCGGTAGGAGCCAAGTAAATAGAAACAAATGCTAAACTTATTTTATATTATACAACTATGCACATAGAAGCCTCTTTGCTAACACTTATAACCCTTTGTATTCCGGATGTTCTATTTTTTTCCACCTGTTCTTGTTTTATTGCTTGTCAAAGAGCGCCAGTTAATTTGACCGGTTCAAGCCAATAGCCTTAGTCAGCAGTTCATGCACGGAAATCAATAGTTTCGGTAGAGAATAGGGTGAAGGTCTAGGAAGTTATCACACACACACACATACAATCGGCAAGAGAAGAGTAAAGGATGCTGAACAATCATTTCACAAAAGGCTATTTGACCTCCGGGAGTCGTTAAGACACTCGATTACTTGTCATTTTGAAGATTCCACAGATATAAGTAGTTTATAGCGTTGCTCAACTGCAATCTTTAAAATTGCATCGCTAGATTAGTTGCACGGTGAACATCCTACGGATATGTCCGCTGGTGGTACACAAAGATAGAAAAAAATTGAAGTTTTTTTTTTTTAATTCACAGAAATGAATGCAATCGTCTCCCCGCCCCAGTACTTGTGAAATTATAGTTGGTTTAATGTTTAATTATCCGTAATTAATGATCGCTTTCCTCTCATTCATTATGAGAAATCTTACACTTGAACAGGTTGATGTATGTTGCGTCCATCAGGAGCTTATCAATAATCGCTAACACTAATCCCGCATTAGAGAAAGCTTGCTAGCGATGGACTCCTGAAGGATATTTCTCAAAACGTATATCCCTAAGTAGTCATTTATCTTTTCCATTGACCCGAGTCACTAACAAATAGGCATTCTACCTCTGACCAGCAACCAGTGACAAATCTTAGTAGAGATAATATCGCGGCCAACTTGGATATCACCCAGTACTTGTTGTAGACTTGTTTTGCGTGTGATGTATATTTAATTATTGATTTCTCTTACGTTAGCGAGTCGAAATTATGCTCCGACGAAACAGGCTACGGGTAATTAGGAGATTGATGTCGGCTAATAGCCTGTAGAAGACAAAGGTTATCAGTCTATGAACTCTCCAAACGGGAACCACCGGGGAGCAATGTAAAGGGAGGTTTATTATAAACTGAAGCACAGAAAATCAGTTGGATAAAATAAAAAAGTATTTCTTATTAAATTTGATATTTCGTTTGTCAAATTTTGCCTAACGTTCACCCAGATTGATACTTTTTGCATAAAATTTCTGAAGACAAACCGTCATTTTTGACGAACGTGGATATCCGATACTGTTCCTTATAAACACCTGAAAGATGTCCATCAAATTATTGAATTGGGAAACTGAGAACTTCATTTAAAAATAAATGACTGAATTGGTTGTTAGTGTTGAAACTGTTCGAATAGACGGAAACAGTTTCAAAGTAAATTCAGATTCCTCCTGAAGGGCAACATCATGAACTCGCCCCCAACACTGAATTATAGCTTACAGAAACTGGAAATTGTCTTAAACAATTAAAAAATCTTTTAATCGCCTTATCTTTCTGACATCAACTGGTAATCGTGAGCAAGAAGAATCCAATACCATTCACAAATTAAAAAGACAAAACACTTGTTTAACAGTCCTTATATCCTTATAAGGACTGGCTTAAAGGGGCGAAGCAAGAATGCTTTTCATCTTCTCCGTTATCTGCAGAGGACAGTGTAGGGATAAGGTGTTATTGAGCTATTAAAACTCTGATCATGGCAGGAGGGTAACAGCAATAGCCGAGCCTCAGTTAGAACTTCATTGGCTACAGATTGCTATACATTACCCTCCAAGGGTGTGGATTTTTCACTTGCTTAACAATTTGGCAGCTTTTAATTTGTAGCTGTAGTATTCAATATATTAAAAGGTGTACGAAATAATTATAAGAAATTTAATGTGAAAATTAATTTGATTTTTTATTTGCTTTGATCGTATATTAAAATTTTGTTTATATGCAAATATTAAGAAAATAATCTTGGTTCTTTGAAAAATTTGATTCAGTTACACTGTTATTCACGCCTATAGATCGCTGCTAGTACGCAAACATTAGACAACCAGAACTATGATAGAATTTGGCTGTCAGTGTAAACATGTATTCAAACTACATCATAATCCCCCTAAATTACTAATAGGAATATATTTTAGCTTAGTATTAACAAATTTCTCGGCGTATAATTACATCCCACATTAAATAAATAGGGAAATCGCGATTTTTGTATTTTCTTATCTCCTAATGTTAACTTTGGTTCTCCCAGCGGAGAAGCAAATAATTCTGGCAGTCCAAGTTTGAAAGACAGATTGTCAGACATGAAATTCCATCAGTGACAAAAACTGAAGATCCATCACTAACAATTGAAGACCGAAACAGGGAAGACGAACGTTTATCTGTTCGGCTTGTTGTCAATGCGAACAAACATCAGAAATAGCTACGCGAGAAGAATCAGAAGAGTATTGCCACACCTCGATGAAAATAAAGCTATATTTTCTCCTCTAGAAAACCTTGGAAAAGCGAATAAAGCAAGCCTTATGGGTGGGAGCAGCATGGAGAGAGAGACAAAAGAGAAGAAAACTTGCAAGAGAAGACCAACGCCCCACTGGTATACCCAGAATGTACACTTAATACTTCAACGTACGTACCCTATACTGTGAGGGTGTGTCCAGAGAAGGGAGGGAGGTGTGTGCGTGATCGGAAACATTAACCGCAGAATACTGCGATGCCTTTTAAAAATAGGTTCTTTCGGTAGATGTACTGTGACCGTGTAAAATATTGAAATCTTTATTCGGAGCACACGGAATGGGCCAAAAAGGGAACAACTTTCGAGTATATAAAGCTAGAGATGTGCTCTCAAACGGGTTGGTGTAAATGAAGGAGGTTAATCTTGGCTTTAAGAATAATTTAACTTTTGATAGGAATCCGAAGGAACTTTTAAAAAGAAATAAACTATGTGAAAAATATATGATTTATTTCTTAGTCTTTTGTGATTTTTTAAAATTTTTCTTTCATAAGATCAAACTTCTTTCTTACACCTTAATTTGGAAATCATGTTTCAGAAATAAAGGAAAGGCGAAGCGGCTTTCTGGTATTACTCGTATAGCGAATGCAAGGGAAAATGATCCACATATGTGACAGTTTTCGCGACTGCTTCTTAGAGTAGTCATTTGTAAGAGAGCTTTGAAATGATTTCAACACACAGTAAACTAAGCAAAAGTAACATAACCTATCAGAGCGCGTTGCAAAGAAAGGAATCGTATTCAAACCACGTTGTGACATCAGCTTAAAGATGTCTTTGTCGCCAACGTGACAGTAATAGCTACGGAAGGCAAAAATGCCACCACCTATCGTCCAAGGATCCTGACATGCTGATGTCTTTGACGGCTGCTACTTCATCCAGAAGACACGACTCGAATTCACAAAACCTGCGGTTCCGTAGATTGGAGAGAGTGTGTGAGGGAGAGGGAGAATGTTGTAGTGCAGACGCCTTTAGCTTTCCTGTTACTTCTTCGCGTTTGCTAAAAACTGCACGGAACCTTCTCTCCCCCCCCCCCCATTCCACCTTCTCTCCTGCTGGGTTTCTGCTTAAGCATTCACTTGACAACGCGCGTGCTTTTGACACGCACCCAGGAAAATTGTATCCATTACAACAGGGCGCGAGGGGAAATATGACATCGAGTGGTTATTGTTAGTGAACGTTTTTAGCTTTCGGGAAGACGCTTTTTTTGGAGTAGCGAGGGAAGAAAAAAAAATATGGGACTGGTGAGATAATTATTTGGACGCAATTAGTTTGCTTGGAATTCATTCGTGAGACGGTGTGGCTTACGTGAACGTTGAACTTTGACTTTTCTCTGAGTTTAAAAAAATTTCAGACGCACACCAAAAAGTTTCACGCAGAAAAAGCCACTGCTTTTGTTTTTTGGCATTCTCACCGTTGAAAAGTCCTAAACATAACTTGAGCTAAGGAATTTACACATTTTTCTAAAATAAGTTTATATCCAAATGCAATACAACGCACGAAACTTCATTCGAGTACGATTTAACTTTCATTATTTCAAAAATTAAAGTAAATTCTACGTTAAAAATGTGACAGACGTTTGCTTGTATGCTATAGTGCCAAATGGGATTTTAATCTGCCCAGGGCGGGTTGAGGCTACCATAAACAACAGTTTATCCACTTCAGTCTGTCTGAATGCTAGTTGTTTAAATTTTAGTACGAGTTCAGACCCCTTTTTACTTTTGACGTATTCTATACATTTTCTTATTTGGTCTTTTACGTATTCTGTGCACATTATTCTCCATACCACTGTACTCGTTTTTCTTTGATTCGGATCAATGTTGGAATGTGGCGTAATTCTTCTCCTATCTGATTGATTTTCATTTCAGCCCATGCTATTTTATTTTATTTTTTTTTTCTTCAAAACACTTGTCAATGTTTGCTCTTTCTGTTTAATAGCCCAACTTTCACTATCAAAAATGAAGTATATATATTTCGCCATCCGATATATACACTTCGGAGAGACGTGTATTTTTCCAAACATTTGTACTTTTTTTTTTCATATCTCATCTGGATTTATTTTGCGTTTAATAGTTTCTTCATAATTTAATCTGTCTGCGATTAACGTGCCCAAGTAATTAAATTAATTTTCCAATATATTTTCTTCCACTTCCTAAGTTCAGTTCCTTGTTTTCTAGAGTGTTATTGAGTTAGTTTTACTAAACTTTATCTGCATTGCGTCATCGTTGATGTTTTGATGCAAATTTACGATCATATATTTCACGTTTTCCTAATCTGTAAATACTTTTCAGAAAGACTCCTTTCCCTTACATCTAAATGCATTTAGATGTAAGGGAAAGGAGTCAACTATCCTAAACTCAGTACCATTTAGCGTATCCTTTGATTTTTTGAATATTTGTTTGAACGGCCAACTATCCAGAACATACTTGACACGTATAGAAGACAGTATTGATATGATTAATTCCCCCCCCCCTTCCCGAATCATAAGGCAGCAATCAGGTTTAAAAGAAACTAAGTAACTTGTCCGTGATATAACCATTGAATCTACCGCGAAAACGAAGATGGGATGGAATTATTATTTTGGAAGTGTAAATATTTGAATGAGTAGTGCAAGATTATCTAAACATTCAGTCGAACCCACGTCACTAATACTGATGTACTATGGGTTAACAGTTATTCTTGAGCGGACTCCACATAAATATATATATATATATATATACAGGGTGTTCGGGATAAATTTGACAGTTTCGTAAGGAAAAAGAAAATCTTCTTTGTATCTATTAAATTTAATGAATTGACAAAAAAACATTACAGGCAGAGTTAATTACAATACTATCAACAAGATTTACTAAAAATAACCACCATTAGCATCGATCACAGCTTCAATTCTGCTTCGGAACCTCGAACAAGCTGATGCTACAGTCTCCCTGGGAAGGGCCGCAAAAACTGTTTTAATTTTATCCATTAACTGGGCTTTTGTATTACTGGAAGTGCGATTGGTGTCTTTTTCAACTGCGCCCCATACAAAATAATCCATGGGGTTAAGGTCTGGGGAGTTTGGAGGCCAAACATTTGGACTGGTGAAGTCGTAGAAATTTTCAGACAACCATTTTTGACTTTTCCCAGAGGTGTGGCAAGGGGCCGAATCCTGCTGCCATACATACGGCCTACCATTGGCTACCCTTGTTATCCAGGGCTTGACTACAGTTAGCAACTCCACGAACAAAGCCCGAATTCCAATGCCAGGGTTCTTCAACACCTGTTCCTGCAGATTTGCGAGGAATTCTGCTGTACGAACGCAATCAGATCATCTGCTAGGGATCCTTCTTCTTGCTACATCCTCGTAGTCACCATTGCAAGTCTCTAGTTCATGCCTGATTGTTTTTACTGTATTCAAGGAGCATTGGGCAGCAGTCGTAATATCCTTATTTTGATGGCGGGCACGAATCATCATGATACAAGTTGTTCTCTTCCATGATTCAGGTGGGTTCCAGCTATCCATCCTTTCTGACATCTTGTATATGAATGAAGAAGGGTCCAAACTTTTAAATGAAGAGAAGTGTGTGTTAATACATGTAACTTACGGAAAAATATAATTAATTATAAATATGTCAAATTTATCCCGAACACCCTGTATATATATATCACCTTTTAGATGTAAAATAAAAAGTTTTGGAATTCAGTCAGCATGTTTACGTAAGATAATCCTTCTGGATTTTTATGGTGACACTAAATCAATAAATGCATTGTAAGTTGAGTTCCGTTATATTTATGCAGTATTACGGACATTGCTGATGGTTATTTTCTAATTTATAAAGTTTTAATTTTCTGTAAATACATGTGAATATAAATGAAAATTGTTACAGAGGATGAACAGGGAAAAGTTGATTTTGTTCATTTGAAGCGCAACATTAAAAAAAATCTTGGGCTCTCCTAATCACGTATTCTGGTCGATTTAGAAGAAACTAGAGAACAAATATAAACGTCATTCCATTAGAAATATCGTAGATGTTTTCTGAGGAAAGATCTTGAGATATCTTGTTGCCAGGATGGACCTGTTTAAAACTGTAAGAAATTTAGTCGAACAAATGGGTGTGTGCGTGCGTGCTTGAGAGAGTAGATTTTATCACTTTTTTACCAAAACTTTGTGCAAATGTTTTTGTCCTCTCAATATTCTTTGTTTGGGTTATGAATATGGTTCTGTTGGCGGTTCAGGATGAGTCCCGTGTCATCCCGAACTCTTCTCCGATCCAAAAGAAATGTTTGGCGAAACGCACACAAAATACTTAATTAGCAATTTCCCATTTTGTTATGGTTTACATTTTAAAATATAGCCTGTAAAGTTGTTTTTCTATTAGTTCAAATGAAATAAAGTCATAAATAGACGTGCAAATGATGTTATGGCGAATTTAAATGTTTTCCATTTTCATTCCTTTTATGGTTTCCTATCTGTTGCTGCCTATCAACACTCTTCCACTATCGAAATCGAGATGAATCTGCAAGGATGTGCCCATCACAACACACACGCACAAATTAGCAGTTCAAAGCAGTGCTATCAAGTGAAATAGTTCCGTACTACCTAACCCCCTGGCCGACATGGCAGCTAATGGGATTAAAATGAGAACAGTTTACCGTTCCAGTCGTGGGGATTTAGCACCAACGCTTCCGAATGTCTCGGAAGTTTTAATTAAAGTCAGAACCATCGTAGCACGTGCGGTTACATAGCCCCCCCCCGGTTGCAGATTCCCCCCTGTCGTCAGTTGGTTTCAAATGTCTCGGAACTGGCTCTTCTTAAATCTTCATCTCTCTCTCTCTCTTCTCCCCCCCCGTTTTCTACTTTCCATTTATTATGTTTCCTCGCCACGAGCTGTTACAATGCACTCTGCGAAGCGGTTTGGACATGTTTTCTGTTGTGAAATGCGTTTCAACTAATTACTTAATTGTTTCTACCTTCATAATCATTATAATAAGCTTACGCTGATTCCTGACGTCCTAACCGTTCCTGACACGTTGTTCCACGTGAAATGTGTGATGGAAGATAGAGAAGTGCGGCTTGAGTATCAAACTCTCCCCCCCCTCTCTCCCAATTCATGCATACACGCGCACACATACATATAATCACTGAAGCATGTCTTCGCTTCGTTTTGCGTTAGGCTAACTTAAGTACGCAATTGAAGATCAATAAAAAGTCGCTTCTCGTTAAATAACTAAACATTCAGAAGACTGGATAGAACTGAGAATTAAAGTCTTGTTGAGAATGTAATATATTGCGTACAGCGGCATTTCTAGATCCAATAGGTGGCGCGTCATTTCATAATTGAAAACAACAAAAAAAAAAAAAATGCGGTTATTTGAATATTTAATGACTGGTGTTCTACATGCAGTTTGTAAGTAGGAGAAGGTTACCCGCGTGACCTAATTTATTTTTTTAAAAAATCGGAAGTAATTATTATAGCATAGAAAACAGTCGATACACTTTACAGGTTAAATTTTATCGTACGAATATATTAAGAATGCACTTACATCTATGTATTCAAAATAGTCATAAAAACTAAGATTAATAAAAACCATTATGATTATTAAAATTTATATCATTAGGTCATTAATTTATAGTTTCTTGTTAACTATAATATGCTATTTAATTAGTTCATTAATTAATTTTATCGTTAAAAATTGTAAAGTTTCTTTAAAGTTCTATAAAACACCATTATTTTATATATTTAACAAAATAAGTTAAACCAGTTCTTGAACAAGAATAAACAAAGAAGATTAGGAAGGAGGAAAAAATGGCGGCCCGTGTGTTAGTGTTTTGTGTAGTGTATTATTGATGATGAAATTAAAGAGTCAGCTGAGTCATTGTGTTGTTAATTAGTGGCGATAGTTTTGAATGATAAATGATATATACAGAGGTAAGTGTTCTTCATTTTCTAAGGTTTTTTAAGGTGAAATATTTGCTACCGTTGCTGGTAGATCGATTTGATCTACGGGATATATATATAATAGAGTAACATTTTATTGCTGGTAGACACCTAAGAGTGTCTACGGGATCTGCTAGTGGACCCTCAAAAGTTCACAGGATTGTCTTTGCCTGCTCGGGGCACCTGAGGGACCTCTACTCTTTCTCCATCTGTGTATCAACACATTTTTATTTCTTGAAATGACAAAACTTCTAAATGAGACCCAATTCGAAGAAGTCTACAGGGAATTCCTCAGACTGGGAAAGCTACTGAGTGATAACTGGCCGGGAAAGGTTAAACTGTATGACACGTTTCCCCCTGAATGTGTCTCAGACGCTGTCGCTGAAGATCATTTAGAGTCGATGCCTTCTACTCCTTCAGACTTTGCAGAAGTGCGTGCTCACAAAGTCGTCGCTGAAGATCATTTAGAGTCGATGCCTTCTACACCTTCAGACTTTGTAGAAGTGCGTGCTCGCAAAAAGCGAAGAACAACAGAAGAACCGCACAATGACAATACTGTAATGGAACAGGATTCTCAGGGTTCGGACGCCGCTACCTCTCCCAAAGAAAAGGTGCCTCCGGTCATCCTTAGAGAAAAACAAAAGTGGGCAGCTTTACGATCCACAATGTCCAATCTGCATATTGGCTTCATTAAGGCCAAAAACATGGATGAAGGCATAAAGATTCAGCCAGCAACAGTGACAGACTACAGAAGGTTGACCAAGGAACTGGACAACAGAGGCATCCAGTATCATACCTTTGCGCTCAGTTCAGAAAAAAATTTAAAAGTAGTCCTTCGTGGTGTCTGTGAAGACATTGACACAGCAGAAATCGCTGCTGACCTAAATTCTCAGGATCTGCCACCAGTCAAAGTGAGCAGAATGTACAAAGCAGACAAAACTCCCATGCCATTAGTCCTTGTTGAGATTCACAAAATATATAAGGATATCTACAACTTAAAATCAGTCTGTGATCTCATCGTCACACCGGAACCACTCCGTAAAAGATCATCTTCTGGGAAGTGCCACAGGTGCCAAAAGTTTGGCCATGCCCAGAATCTATGCCGAGCAGAATATAGATGTTTAAAATGTGGAGACAGCCACCCAACCAATACCTGCACTAAGCCAAGGACCACCTCGGCCAAATGTGCCAACTTCAGTGGCCCTCATCCGGCGAACTACAAAGGATGTACTCGACACCCAAAGAACAGACGGATGGAGGCAATCAATCAGCCCTCCTCCTACAGTACAAGAACACCAGCGGCCCAGACACCAAAACCGGAGACTCATCGACCACAGTCGGAGACCTCCAACCAAAAGCAAACAAGAAGTTATGCCGATGTGACCCGTACAACTAGGCCAATTCCAGACCAAAATCAACCAAGAGCACCTAAAAACCTAACAGCTATTATCACGGCCTCACTAGCAAACATGCTACAAAATTTTAGCCTATCAAACCCTACTGAAACCTCCACTAAAAGATTTCTTCGTGAAACACAGGTCATCCTCACAGCTCTCATAAATGAATAGTAACAAACTCATTCCAGCATCTCTTCAAATAGTTGCTTGGAACGCAAATGGCCTCAAAAACAAAATCCTGGAACTCCGTGCCTTCACATCTAGGTATCAGCCAGATGTTATTCTAATCAGCGAAACTCATCTAAGACCCTCAGACAACCCTACAATAAGTGGCTATCACCTATACAGAAATGACAGACTACTCTACAGAGGTGGTGGCACTGCCATCTTCATTAAAAACTACATTAAGCACCACTCTGTGAGCATTCCTTCAACCACTAACCTTGAGATCACAGGAGTGGAAGTAGTCACCAGCTCCACTGGCAAACTGAAAATCTACTCAGCTTACAACCCTCCCCAAAAATCTCTTCTTCACTCTGATCTAAATGCCATCTTAGGCATCAGAGGGCCCACCATTATTGCCGGGGATCTGAATTCCAAGCACCCTGCCTGGAATTGTTCAACCACAAACAAGAATGGTTGCATCCTTTTCAATTACTTAGGATCAAGCAACGCTGTTGTGGCAGGCCCCACCGAACCAACTCATCTCAGTACGTTCGGCACTGCTGATATCCTGGATATAGCTATCCTGCAGGATATTAAACTTCAGTACAGTATCATTTCTATGGATGAACTATCATCCGATCACAATCCAATACTGCTGCAGCTGGGAAATCAGGAATTCCTGTGTCCTCCTTCTCACTCCTACATTGTATGGGAAAGACTGTCAGCCGCACTCAAGGATCATATTGGACCTGTTCCTCACATACGCACAAAAGAAGAAGTAGAAACTGCAGTTACAAATCTCACACAACAAATTAATTCTGCTATAAAGGTAGCTTCCTCCTACAAAACTGCCCGCAAGCCAGATCGTTTGCCTGAAGACATCATGAACTTAATCAGAGATAAAAACAGAGCTCGAAAGAGATTCCGTAACACGTGTGCACCACAAGACAAAACAAATCTAAACAGACTAAATGGGGCAGTAAGAGATGCACTGAAAGCTCACAGAGACTATGTATGGGATGAAAAGTTATCCTCCATTTCACCTAGTGATCACTCCATCTGGGGACTACTGAAAAATACCAAAAACAAAGGCAGATCCCTTCCCCCAATATTAACTGATCAGGGCCTTGCTCACACAGATGTGGACAAAGCAGAGGTTATAGCGCACAGCTTAGAAGAGCAATGCAGGCCTTCGTATGGAAACCTTGACTTTGACCACATACATAAGATTCACAGCAAGGTCAGACACTCACTCAAACTTCCTATCACCAGCACTGACCATATTGCATCAACATCACCTGCTGAGATATATGACATTATTAAAAATTTAAAGAACAAAAAAGCTCCTGGACCAGACGGCATTACTAATCGTGTGATTAAACTTCTGCCCCGGAGGGCAGTAGTGTACCTGACCAGTATAATAAATGCAATTTTAAGATTTCACTATTTTCCTTCCACCTGGAAACTGGCTGACGTAATTCCCATACATAAGCCAGGCAAAGACTCACACCTACCCCAAAATTATCGTCCAATCAGTCTCATCTCAAATCTGGGTAAGGTTGCAGAGAAGGTCATCCTCTCACGACTTCAAACCTCAATAAATGACCTAAACATCCTTCCAAAAGAACAGTTTGGTTTTAGGCAACACCATAGTACTACCCAGCAAATCCACAGAATTGTTGAATACATCACAACCAGCTACAACTGGCGCCAGTGCACAGGTGCTGTTTTCCTAGATTTATCCAAAGCATTTGACAAAATCTGGCATTTTGGACTCCTGCACAAGCTTATCTCAGCCGGCATCTCACCTAAAATGGTTCATTTAATCCACTCATATCTTCAAAATAGATCAATGCAAGTAAAAATCAACGGTTCTACATCCTCCCAGCGCCACATCTTTGCTGGAGTGCCGCAGGGATCTCTGCTGGCTCCATTGCTGTTCTCTGTATACATGTCAGACATCCCACACAATCCGATGACTTCCATTTTGGCCCTATATGCAGACGATACGGCAATACTAACCAGATCTCTCAGACCCCTTTTCATTACCAGAAAGCTTCAAGAAAACATTCTAAAGCTGGAGGGTTGGTTCTCTAAATGGAGATTGGAAGTCAACCCCCAGAAAAGCTCAGCCGTTCTTTTCTCAAAAAGGCCAATGTCTCCTGTAGGAGATTTGTTACTATTCAATATTAAAATTCCCTGGCAGTCAGAAACAAATTACCTGGGTGTAATTCTCGACAAAAAGCTATCTTTCAATCAACACACCAAGTCTGCATGCACAAAGGCATCTAAAGTCATAGCACAGATCTATCCGCTAATTAATAGAAATAGCAAGCTCAGCAACAGAATCAAATTGCAGCTATACCAGTTGACGATTCGTCCTATAATCACCTATGCCTCTCCGGCCTGGAGCCACACCTCTAATGCTAACATCATCAAAATACAGCGAGTGCAGAACAAGTGCCTGAGAATGATTTTGAATGCTCCGTGGTATGTTAGAAACATTCAACTCCACAGAGACACAAATATTCCCTATATCTTCTCTTTTCTACGATCCTTAGCCACCAAGTTTTTCCTAAAGACGTCCACACATCCCAACGATTTGGTTCAACAAGCTACAGCATACGATCCAACGGACATATTCAAATACAGAAGACCAAAAGCTATATTGGCCTCCTTTAGTGATGCATAATCTCCATGCCCAATCAGGGCGAGCATTCTGCTCATAAATTTTACCTTCACTGCAACCACAACAGATAGCGGGGAATATGAAAAGCATCTTGCTTCACCCCTAAAGACATAAATGTCAATTGTCAATTGTCAGAATAAACAAAAGAATGGAATTGTGATCGTCGACCGTGAGATGTGGTGATTGATTTTATATGAGATGCCCATATAGGGTAACGGATGGCAATGCTGAACCAATGAAGTTTAACTGAGGTTCGGCTGTTGCTGTTATCCTGGGTAAATGAGTTCGCTCTCTTAGGTTTTGCCCTAAGGGAGCACTTTGAGTCTCCGGGGAAAGTGTTCTCAGGCACGGCCCGCTGAGGGGTACTTGCCGGTGAATTATTTTCCTCGGAATATGAGTGGTTCTGCTCGGTACTCGAGTTTCACTGAGTAGAACCAACGCTGAGATTTGGACGGTCTTTCGCCCACGAATGAGTGGCCTAGAGATCGTCCGATATTTTTGAGATATCACCTTTACTTACACATACGGTGATTAATAATACCCTTGGAGGGTAATGGATGGTAATGCTGTAGCCAATGAAGTTCTAACTGAGGCTCGGCTATTGCTGTCACCCTCCTGCCATGATCATCTGAACTTTAATAGCTCAATAACTTCTACAGATAACGGGGAAGATGAAAAGCATTCTTGCTTCGCTCTTTTAAGTCAGTCCTTATAAGAATAAACAAAAATGAATAAATAAACGAAAGGGTAGTTTATACCTGTAGTCTAATCGGAATTGCACAAAGACAATTTCACATTTTTAAATAATCAAAATGATACAGCATAGCACTTTCTAAATCGGCTTCCGATTTGTCTGCATTGAGAGCAGAACTGAAAAAAGAAGATAATGCGACAGTTGTCCTTCCGTTTGCAAGAATTGGTCGATGACATGACTTAAGAAACACTTGTAATACCATTTGAGCTGGATGTGAGAGTTACACAGATAAATCAGACAACCAAAGAACATCCATCTTGGCTATTCGCAATATTTCGGTTGCGAGAGACCTTTTAAAGTTGCGTGAATCCAGGGACGTAATTGTGAAGTTTGCTTTTCTTTGATCTTATCTAAGAACATTGAACCTGGATTACGTGCTAATTAGCTGAGCAGGAATATGGAGTTAAAAGATGCCTGAACAAATGATCTGTGGGAATGTCCTGAGTATATACAAGAACTAGATACCCACTTAGAAAAGGAAACCAGAGACATTTTTCAGGAAACATACTTTTCCCCGTCTTATTTTATCGTCCTCTTCAGGAGCTTAATTATATTATTGTATATTCCTATATCCAAGTGTAGCAATATCTTCACAACTAGTCCACTTCCATATATAGAGGACTGTTGACGTAATATCAATTGCCTTAATATCCCATAACGCAAAGCACACTTCCTGTCGGGTGTGCATATTGCTATGCATTGTGTGAAAGGTCACTACCTAGACCGGTTACGATCTTTGAGGTATGTTAAAGTGCGGGGAATACTCCTCCAAAAACTCGCTGATCTATAAGATCACTCGAAATCTCACTGAGCGATCCTAAAGGATAACTAATTAAACTCATCACTCCCGGACAGGGAAACTCAGCCGGGACTCTACTCAGTGAAAGGCAAAAACTCGCCACCGAGCACATCCTCTCTGCTCCCAAGGAAGCAAGCAAACCCAAAGTCGAACATTATGAAGTCATCAGTGGTAGCCAGACCCAGAGGGATATTAAAGTTAAATCATTGCAGAAATCATATGTATATTATCATATTCAAGTAGTAGAAAGGTGTATCACGTACTTGGAGATTCAATATTTTCAGTGGCATGCTGAAACCTAAAAAAGTCCTTCTTTGCTTCAGACTGTTTTATGCATATGGTCAAAGATCGTGACCACGAGACATGGAAATATCGGTGGCAAAGCAATCTAGCTATTAAAAAAAATAACATATCGAAGGCGATAATGTGATAACAGATGGGAAGAAAGACAGATATTTGCACTTGAGGCACGTTCTGCAACGGTTTTCTAGCATTACCACAAGCTCCAAACCAAATTGCGGAGAACAGCTAATGAGTATTTGTACGACGCATTATCCGTGTTCAGAGTCACGTGATGGTACACTAATTGCGGCGACAGCTCATTACTGCTTTACTCATGGTTGTCCTTTCCCTTCCTTTTGCATCCCCCCCTCCAATTGCGTATTTCTTGTCTCCTCCCCCCCACCTCCGGCAAACAGCTGCTGTTCTAATGTGGACTCAAACAACGCTAATGACAATGACTTATCGCACAGATGATGGGTCCAGTCAGATTACGTCAATTACAGCTTTATTCCCTGGGAATAAGAATATCTTGCGTTGTCGTTCTTCCGAAAGAAAAGCGTCGTCAAGGAAACCGAGAACTCTGCATCATGAAACTTGGTAGCTCCTTAATGTAGGTAGAAGAGAGAAAAACTCTCTTCTTTTCACGATAAAAATCTGTGTGCGTGTTTATGAAGTTGTGATATGGATCACGTGATCTGGTTGTTTTTAACCGAGCGACAGGAAAACTAATAGCAGGTTTTGTGCATTCTTTCTTACGAAACTTCAGCGAAAGGGTAACACAGCGACATCTACTGAGCTCTTTCTATACCTGTTTTTCCAGGTGGTCTTTCTTCGGCTGACATTTACTTCGTACAGAAGCTCTTCAAAGCTTTGTGAAGTGCATTTGAGTTGAAACACAAACAGTTATATACTAGATAAAAATAATAATGAAAAAACATTCTGCCACGAACGTTATTCTACACGCATTATTGAACCATCCGGCAACTCTACTAGCAGATGAAATTTTATTTTTTATTTTTTCATTTATTCACCAGAAGTTTGATGAAACTATGACATCATTTGATAAGTTTTTAAAAACATTTTTAAAGCTATGGCAAATAGCTAAAATCACACGACTTCCTTCTATATAAATCTTCTATGTATAAACACCACTTTTTATTTCTTATCGCTAATGACTTATACTATCACGGGAAAGGATATGTGAGTTGTTTTCACTTAGGTAAGAACACCGTCTTCATATCTACTAATAAATTATTAATTAATAATAATATTATATTTTTGTTTAATCATTTACCCACGTGCAAGCAAACAAGCTTGGGTAAACGATTAAACAAAAATATAATTTCTTTAAAAATATAATTTACTCTGGTATTCAAGCGAGAGGAAAAAAAAACATTTATCACAGCGGCCTCTTTTTTTTTTGTGAAGCGAAATTATTTTTAATTACGTTATAGCTCCCTCTCTTGTTTTATTATAAGAGGGGGAAATAAAGTAATTATCTGTATCTTACTAGAAACAGCTGACATACGAGAAGGAAACTCAAATCAGAGACGGACTTGTTTGTTGCTTTCAAGCAAACCTTTGAAGGTGACTGATTACAATCCGAATTGTCCATTTATCTCTTCCCATCTCTCCGACTTTTGAAAATTCCGAACGTTTTCTCTGGCGCGTGACGATACCAGTTTGTCTACCAGCCTTCGTTTGCAGGTGTTGTTCTGAGTATGGCATTCCCCCCTCCCCCTTAAATAACGTATTTTTTGTATATACGTCCGTATGCGTGTGTGTGTAATCCCAAATTCCAGTCATGTTCCAATGCATCTTGTGACGCCCAAACTTTGAAGTCATTCTTCTGTGATTTCCTTTGGAGCACAGACTGGGGGAATCATTTTCGACGTCGTTTGCTACCCGTTGCCATGGTTCTCACGTTCATCTCGTGAAATAACCTTATATTTTCTTTCTTTCTTTCTTTCTTCTTCTCACGAACTTCGGAGAATGTTAGATTGCTTGAAGAAGGGGAAAGTCATTCTACCGTATGCGAGTAGCCTAACTTTTAGGATGCAAAACTGGATTCTATGATTTTCATTGCTTTTTCTGTATAATCTCTCTGTGTGTGTGTGCGTGCGCGCGTGCTTTACCTTGCACTCTTGCAACTGTTTTACACTCTGCTTTTTATTTCTTTTGTTTCATCTCCATTTCTTATTTTTCGGTATGCGATCAGTAGTTGTCTCGAAAGAGAAGGGATGAAAAAAAAAAGCCTTTTTCTTGGTAATTGCGAGGAGATTTGGATGACAGAGATTGAATTTTATGCATTCTTATCTGAGGCGATAATAGCTGCGAAAGTTTGGTTACTGATGAGGTTTCGGAGTCGCTGTGTAAATTCGTGATTTGTGGAGCTTCTCATCATCGGCAGTGGACCGTAGCACCTGTAATCTTATTATTCAGGGGGGGGAAACGTCATTTTTCGTTTCAACCCCATCTGTGAGTGTGTGTGTGTGTGAGAGAGAGAGAGAGAGAGAGAGAGATTCTCTCTTGCACAGGAAGTTGATTAAAATGTGAACCGAAGTGCATTATTATGTACACTGACATCAAACAAAGATGGGTGGTGCTGACGTATGGCAATTACAAACATTAACAGAAATATCCCAATGCATATATTTGTTTTCTGTTGAAGTTTTTCCACTCGGTTATACTATAAAATAAAGCTACCAAGAAATTATATTCTCGGTTTAATCCTTTATCCAATTGTAAGCAAACAAACTTTGCGCTTGAAATATAATCTAATCAGGAGAGGACAACTCGTATATAGAAGCTGACTTCCCATCACTTGCCTTAGTATGGCATAATGCAAAGCACATATCCTAATGGTATGCATTATGAGAAGGGTCACTCCTGATGAGACCTTGATTAAAATGTGAACCGAAGTGCATTATTATGTACACTGACATCAAACAAAGATCTGTGATGTTGACGTATGGCAAATACGAACATTAAAAGAAAAATAATGAAGTCAATATAACATAATATAATATCTTCAATGGGAGCCAAAACCAAGATGCAATACTGAAGTTCTTAAAGCTCTAGTCATGGCTGGGTAACGGCAATATCGGAGCCTCAGTTAAAACTTCATTGGCTACAACATTGCCATTTGTTACCCTGATTAGTAAGTAAAGGGTAAAATCTCAAAAAATCGGACGATCTCTAGGCCACTCCATAGTGGACGAAAGACCGTCCATATCTCAGCGTTGGTTCCACTCAGTAACGGGCTCCCCATCCTAGCAGAACCGCTCAGCGTTGGTTCCACTCAGTGTCGGCCGCCCCGTCCTAGCACCCCGACTACTGAGCAGAACCGCTCAAATTCCGAGGAAAATAATTCACCGACAAGAACCCCTCAGCGGGCAGTGCCGGAGAACACCTTCCCCGGAGACTCAAAGTGCTCCCTTAAGGCAAAAGCCCTAAGGGAGCGAACTCAAAAACTCATCACCCAGGATAACAGCAACAGCCGAACCTCAGTTAACTTCCTTGGTTCAGCATTGCTAATTGTTACCCTGGAAGTCCTAAAAAGGAGTTTCTTCCTTCTCCTCCCTTTCACCGCAATACTGAAGTCCTTATAAGGACTGGCTTAAAGGGGCGAAGCAAGAATGCTTTTCATCTTCCCCGTCATCTGTAGAGGACAGTGTAAGGATAAGGTGTTATTGAGCTATTAAAGCTCTGATCATGGCAGGAGGGTAACAGCAATAGCCGAGCCTCAGTTGGAGCTTCATTGGCTACAGCATTGCCATACATTACCCTCCAATGGTAGTAAGTCGCAATATTGAATCTTAAAGTTCTTAAAAGAACTGGGCGATGGACTGAGTCCTTGACTCTTTATCCCGTCATCTGAATGAAGAAAATCTGTGTGGATGGAGTGTTATTGAGCTAAATCTGTGTGGATGGAGTGTTATTGAGCTAAAAAGCTCTAGTCATGGCTGGGTAACGGCGATAGCCGAGCCTCAGTTAAAACTTCATTGGCTACAGTATTGCCATTTGTTACCCTGGAAGTCCTAAAAAGGACTTTTTGGTCTTTTCTACACATCGACTAAAACAAGACCTCGCAATATTGAAGTCCTTATTCCTTATAAGGACTGGCTTAAAGGGGCGAAGCAAGAATGCTTTTCATCTTCCCCGTTATCTGTATAGGACGGTGTAGGGATAAGGTGTTATGAGCTATTAAATTAAAGCTCTGATCATGGCAGGAGGGTAACAGCAATAGCCGAGCCTCAGTTAGAACTTCATTGGCTACAGCATTGCCATGCATTATCCTCCAAGGGTAATGGATTGAATGAATCAATCCATCCACCTCCTCGCAATATTGAAGTTGAAATAATGCAAAAGTGATATTTTCATATATTAATTGCCAAAAGGTATTGTAACTTATTATTAAAATATTCTGGATTAGAATAAAGTTGCTGGAAGCTTTTTTAATTGATTATACTTTAAATTAAAGATACCAAAAAATTATATACTTGGTTTAATCCTTTATCCAAGTTCTGATTATATTTCAGGCGCAAACTTTGTTTGCTTACACTTGGATAAAGGATTAAACCAAGTACCGTATATAATTTCTTGGTTTGTTTAATTTATATTTGTCTGTTTTTCATAGCAAACAACAGATTTATTTTATCCCAATCCTACTCAACGATTAAATCCCGTTATTATGTTTGCATCAGTAGTTTTGAGCTCGAAACTCGATTCTGCACTCAATCCTGACATCGGTCGATCGGTACGAATTCCATTTAAAAGACAACCCACTAATGGCAAGCTATTACGTTTCTTTAATCCTCCTGGCAACGCTTACAAAGCGTACTTTAATGTAAAACGTTTTCATTACTGCAATTTCCCTGCGTCCAATCACCGAATGCGAGCAGAGGAAAGTCTCAAAGTCTTTCCTTGCGTTAACACTATCAATAAACATTTCTCTATCAATGCGTAATCGTTTTGTTTCATTTATAACCGAAACGGCTGCTCGAATGTCCCTCTCAACGAAACGTGAGAGAAGCTGGGGAGGGGGGGGGGGAGACGAGGATTGCCATTCCATCAACAACCCACTATATCAAGGCAGATTCATTCTTGTGTGGAAATTCGATTAACGTAAAAGCTAATCTGTAGTAACTCTTAATTATATTACGCATAACAACCCGCAAGATTTGAATACAAATGCAATGCTGTTCATCTGAGGGAGTGGCCGAAAGTTACGAATAGAGAATATTAATTTTAAACGATTTGCTACTGCAAGTTCGTTTTGGTTTTAATAGGAATACATGTGCGATGTTATTTTCTAGTGGCAGGCAGTGCTTCATTTCTACATAGTCTTCTTCTCTCTCTCTCTCTCTCTCTCTCTCTCTCTCTCTCCTTCAGTCATGCACACAATGTGCCCGAATAATGTAACCATTTCAAATTCTAAGAACTTCAGAAGAACAGTCGCTACTCCTCCCTGCACAGAATGTTCTTCATCCCACCCATCACCTCGTTGATGTTGTTATCCGATGTTCTCTTACTACATACATACATTTATTCACAATATGATACAATGTGAAAAGGGAAAAGAGTTTTATATTAAAAATTAAATATTGCAAATTATGGTCTTTCAAGTCTCTCTATCTTGAGCTAACTGGTAGATGTCAGATGAAGTTTTTCAGTTCTGCCTACTGATGGTTTCACTTATGTAATGCCAAAATTGTTTGCATGGTCTTCCTCTACTGCGTTTGCCATCTTCTGGTTTGTACAGGATGAGGGATTCCAAAAAGAGCGAGACTTCAGGATGTCTGAGTTGATGCCCAAGCCATCTGAGTTGTAGTTTTTGACTATACTGAAAAGTGGTTCTTGCTTAGCCAGATTTAGCACCGCAGAGCTAGTGATGCGGTCCATCCAGGTGTATCCAAGGTTCAGTCTGAGACACGTAGTTCCAAAGGAGTTAATCAGATCTGTAGTTTTTTGGTGCTTATTATCCAGGTTTGCTAGCCATACAAGAAGATGGATCTACTGGTTGCATCGTATAGTCTTAATTTTGTCTTTAATGATACTAATGATCATTTCCTGATGGGGCGGAGTTTGTTATGGAAGACTAAAGCCAGCTGTTTACGTTTTTTGATATCATTTTCTATATTTCTGATGTACGATTCAAGGTATTGAAAGTCCTTTACTCTTTCTAAGGGTTTATTGTTGATATGAAGAATAAAGTTTTCACAACCTATTGAGAATACTTTGGACTTTTGGATGTTGATCTGCAGACCGATAAGCTTAGCCTGTGCCTCTAGTAGACGGAGATGTTTTTGTGCTTTTGTTGGTTCTGTATCAATAAGTACAACATCGTCAGCAAAGCTCTAGGATCAGTTATTTGCATGGAGTGAGTGGATGTTTTAATGTTAAAACCAAGATCTTCTGTGTTGATGGTCAGGAAGATGTAGTCCAAGCATATTAAAAACAAATAGGGTGCTAGTACATCATCTTGCAGGACTCCTGTTGTCACCGGAAAGGATTCAATGTTTCTGTTTTGAAGATTATTGTAGCATTGTAATCTTTATAAGGCGCTGAGATTTCTTGTATGAGTTTTGAGGGTAGACCATAGAAGCTGAGTATTTTAAACATTGCTTCTCTATTAATGGAGTCGAAAGCTTTTTGAAGTCTATAAAGGTTAAAATGAGTGGTAAGTTTTTATCACGTGAACCTTCTATGATTCTTCTGATGCAATGTATCTGCTCTATTGTACATCTTTTTTTTTAGAAATCCAGCTTGGTTTTCCATAAAAGTGGTGTTGAGTAACGTCCTATTCTATCGAGTATCATCCTGTTGTAGATTTTAGCTGTGGATGATAGCAAAGTAATACCTCTGTAGTTATCCATTTTATTAAGACTGCCTTTTTGGGTTTCGGGACAATAAGGCCTTGTTTCCATTGTTGAGGTATTATTTCACTGTTTAGTACTTGATTCGTTATGGCAAGGAGTTTGGAATGTGTGATACCCAGCATTTTCGAAAGCTTCTGCTCTGATTCCATCGATCCCTGGGGATTTTCCTGCTTTTGATCTGTTGTTGTTTTTAGTTCCTTTTCAGTGAAGTCTTCACAATTTATTGGTAGAGCGGTGGTCAGATGCAGGTTAGAAGCGATGGCTAGCTGACTTGAATGTTGGGGATTATCTACATTCAGTAATTCTTGAAAGTAGTTTCTCCATTCTTTCATCAAGTTCGAATTTACTGATAGCTGTCTACCGTTTTTGTCATGTGTGACAATATTTCCACTTCTTTTTGTTTTATGGTGACAGATATAATTTATCATTTGAAAAATGTTTCTAGTATCCTCAGTTTTATCATAATGTTGAAGTTCCTCGCAGTATTTATTTATTTGATTTTCTTTGTCTTTGGTCATGAGTTCATTGACCTTGTTATTTAAAGTGTCTAGTTTATCTTTATTTATTTCATTCCTGTTTAAGTGGTAGAGTTTCCTTGCTTTATTTTTTTTCATCTATATATTTTTCAGTTTCAGGGGTGATCAATTTTTCCGAGTCTTTTTTGTTACTGTTTCCAAGAATTTTGTTGGATGTTATGTTTATTGCTTCAGTGATACCCTTATACCTTTCATTAACTGGATCTTTAAGAATGTTTTCCACATTGTCTTCTAACGTGCTGTGGAAAGATGCTGCAATTTGTGGGTTATTTAGTTTGTCCCAGTTGTATTGTTTCCTCGTAGGCCTGTTTTTTAGCGGCTTTTAGTGAAAGTTTAATGTGGGCACTGATTATTCTGTGGTCAGAGTTTAGTTCAACCGTATTACATTCTCGACAGTTCGTGATCGATCTGATCCACTTTCCATTGATTAGTGTGTGTGTGGTCTATTTGGGAATGAGAACCATTTGCATGTTCCCAGGTCCATAGTCTTCCTTTTGGATGGGGAAATTTGGTTTGGGTGATTATCATGTTGTGGCTATTGCAGAAGTTCATCAGAGAATGTCCATTGTTATTTGTGGTTTCACGATAAGTGTATTTACCCACAGTTTTAGTAGCATTGGCAATGTCTTTGCCAATTTGGGTATTAAAATCGCCACCAATGAGTGTGACATTGTGAACTGGGATGTTCATGACAGTTTTAGAAAGATCTGTATAATAGGTGTCTCTGTGTTCTAGTCCAGCACATTCTGTAGGAGCACATTTAGATATTATTGTCAGTTTTGGGTTGGTACTTATGGTTATGAGGAGAATTCTTTCAGACACTTTTTCAATTGATGTTACTTTTTCTGCTAGTTCCTTCTTGAGCATTATTCCAACCCCCTCCAGTACCATCATCGTTTGCTCAGTTATAAATAAAATCTCCCTTTTTTGTCAGCTGATGATGTTTCATTCCCTTCATGATTGTCAGTTCTCCATCTATGTTCTTGCATCCTTACAATGTGTATGTTGACTTTTCTGCTCCTCTAAGTAGCTGAAAATTTTTTTCCAGTTTTCTTGAGTGTCCGTACGTTATATGTCGAAAAGATGAGATTAGATTTCCATAATTTAATTTGATGATATGAATAGTAACTGTATCAACAGTTGAGGCACAAGTCTGTGTGGAAGTAGCTGATATTATCTCCTTTCCTTTCGTAATCATTTGATATCCACATATTGTGGTTATTGGCCCTAATATGTTTTACCAGTCACGTTAGCCTACTGGGAATTTACCCAGGGGCACCACGAGGAGGTGTAACTTGGATATGTACCCCGTAGTAAGAGAACCGAAAAGATTCTCTTACTATAAACAAAAAACAGAAATGAGTATTTCTGTAACTTTATTTTTCAATTTGCGCATAATACCGCATATTTCTTTTAGACTTGGCTGTTTTTCTTAATTTCTTTTTCACACGAAACTGTTTTCCTGGCTATACATTTTATACAATTTGTGTTTCTTCATATTATTCGATGCGTATCTTATTTGACCCATGTTCTGATATTTCTTTATTGCAATACACCCAAATCTTTAATTATAATTACTATTGCGAAAGCTACAGTTTTGACGCTTCTCAATGCTGTGATCATATGCACTTGCTTATTATAGTGTAGGATCTCAGATAAAACAAGACGTCTCCTGGAATAAGTACTCTATACGTTAGCAAATATAATTTAATTTCCACACGTACCTGTGGTTCGGGACAAATATCTTGCTTTCTCATATCCGTTTCCTTTTTTGTTTTCTGTTGTCTTCCTGTTTGTCTTTTTTCTTTTTAATATTCCTTTGTTTTATATACTCTCGTGTCTTTATGTTTATTTTTTCTCTATTTTTATTTTTCTGTATTTGTTTCCTTTTATTTCTTTTTTTTTTTGTGTATATTTTGGTTGGTTGTGTTTATCCCTCCATTTTTTTTTCACCTATGGATTTTCTTTTTCTGTATTTTTTACTCGGTATATAATCATTGCTTCCGTTTTTCTATTAGCCAGGCTATGTATTTCTGTTTCCATCTTCTGTACACGTGCGCGCGTTCTCTCTCTCTCATTCAACTCTCTCAGCAGTTCAGTATCCCCAAGTTAGTGTGCATCAATTTGTTCCTGTGTTGGGTGCGATTCGCTCTTCGCAGCCACGACATATTTTCTGGTTTTGCTATTTCGGGTAGGGAAGAAGCCATTACTTGTCTCTTATTAGTTTCATTTGTTACAGTCACACGCCAATTTCGGACATTTGGTCCCATGCCAGCAGTCCACGTACATTATTTAAAGCTTTGTTTTATCGCAAATGAGTGATATTTTATAGGGCTATTGTGCTGGATTTCAGCCAGCCCTATTTTATTTCTGCAAGTAATCTATCATGTTGGAGCCCGGATGTGCAGATGTCAATAATTCACCGGGGATCACATGATCATGATTTAGTCCACGCTAGCATTCGATTGTGGTTCTGCCATTAGACCGAAGGATATTTTTACTGTTACTAATGGTTACACCTGGATAACGATATGCTTTCTAAGAAACATTTCCTAGTAAAAGGTTCGTGTCTTCATGGGGTTCGCAAGGCCTTAAAGAAGCCATAAATCGATGCAAGATGATTTATTCTCTCTTTCGGAGGTTGAACTTGAACAATGGAAAAGTTTGTACTTTTTCCCGCTCCTCTGCACTTTTCCATTTATCTTTGGTTACGTCTTAATGTAGCTCGTGACTTTCCGGAATGTAACTTAGATTCTTCCTTTTATCCCTTTTGAGTTCATCCGAAGAAATTTGCTCCACTGTTTGCCAAGGCATTGGTGAAAAGATTCCTTTGGCATACGTCAAGCACCATTGATCAATAAATCTGTGCATTCCATCAGTGAATATCGCTGATGTTTATTTTCAGAAACAAAGTATTGTTAAGTTTTTGTTCAACAAAATTTACACCAAGTAAATATAAGAATCCCAGGATGGTAGCAAGAACCACACTTTAAAAGCAAAGATTTTTCAAATTTGCTTAAATCACTGACCACAATTCATTTTATTTCTTATGGCTCAGGGAACTGCATAATCCAAACGATAAGAAGCTAATTCCTTTCATATTGCTTACTCTCATACTAATTATTCTAATACTGTTAGAGGGCGTTGTAATCAAGTAAAAACGAGAAATATCAAACTGTACACAAGTATACATTATAATATAATACACATGGCATATTAAATGTTATATCATAAATATAAATAATTCACAAAATATTTTGAATAAAATTGCTAAATTTAGTTTACAAATGTTAGATTTATAAATAACTATCTACTTTTTATTAGCATATTATTTCTGTTAATAAATAATTCTTGTATTTTTGAGACATGAAAAGTAGATATGAGAACTTAACGTGAATCGACCGTGAGATGCGGTGATTAAGATAAGATTAATACCCTTGGAGGGTAATGGATGGCAATGCTGTAGCCAATGAAGTTCTGAGGCTCGGCTTTTGCCGTTACCCTCCTGCCATGATCAGAGCTTTAATAGCTCAATAACACCTTATCCCTACACTGTCCTCTACAGATAACGGAGAAGATGAAAAGCATTCTTGCTTCGCCCCTTTAAGCCAGTCCTTATAAGGACTTTAAGGATGAAAAGTAGTCAAGTTATAGTGTAATAGTACCGTTGGCGTTTCTTCAGTTTTGTTAATTTTTACATAACCAAAAAAGCCTTTCATTTTAAGGCCTCCTCCAATAAGCGAGTGAGTGTTTCTACACCGGTGATTAAATTAATTTCTCACCTAAATATAATCGCAAACATCCACTGACACGGCGAGACTCGAACTCGTAGCCTGTTGGTTAAAAAGTGGGTAAATTAACAATAGTGTGTGCGCGCGGTTCGATTATATATAAGAATTCAGTTCTTTTCATGACGAGTTCTTTTCAGTTCTTTTCTTTGATAACTCATATTTATTTCAAAACCTCATTCTCATAAGGAGATAGCAGGTTTTACTTTTTCCGGGAAAACTCCGGTTTTACTGTCAAAACTGAATATTGACCAGAGATCAGACTACAACCACAAAAAGTACCTTGAGAATATCCTACGATGAATCCTCTGACTGCCTGGATGTACTACTGCATGTAATAATATTAATAATATTATATACAAACCAAAAAATATAAAAGAAAACTGCATATATATAATACGAAAAAAATGTGAATCTGTTATGCAAAATAAAAATACTTATATATAATTTATCATATTAATTTTTAAGAAGGTTTTTGAAGGTCAGAAGTGGTTGAAAAATGCACGGAAGATCTCTAAGGCAGGCTTCCCGGGTTGCCAAACCCCTTAACTCTCAACAATAAAATATATACGATAAGTTCATATTAAAATTAGTTCTACGTGATGAGCAGCATTAAGTGTAGTATTTGTTCTTAGTGGCCTGACATTACTCGAATGTGGACGAGCAGTATACAAAGTGATTCAACGTGCTTGAAGATCTCTGTTTTAAATATTAAGGAATCGAAGTATAATCACGATGCAGTTTTGTAATTCAAGAAGAATCGGGTTTAAAAAAATATTTTTTTTAAAATTAGTAATAGAAAAAACTTTAATTTGAATATTCAGAGTAAACATATGATTTAAAAATTTGTTTTTCATTGCCACTGAATTTTTCGGTTTGGGATGGTTTTATGCGTAGTTGATTTTCGTCCGAGTACTCCGGTTTCCCTTTCACAAACATAAAACTGACTTCAAGCATATTTAGTAGTTATACGTTAGTTAAGCAGAAAATTTGATACTCGTCGAATTCATGTGGGTATTATCCTACATATGCTTTTTATTATTCTTTCTTGAAGGAGATCAATAATAGTAATAACAGGTCGAAATCATTCCTAAAGTAGTTTGCTTTTCTGACGTCCTAGAAAATAAGTATTTAGAAGCTAAAGGATCAACGTGGCGTTCTGAGATCAATGAAAACGTTCTTAAAATCAATGGGATCTTAAGAACGTTGCAAAAGTTTCTTATACATAAAAATAATTAGTTTTTAATCATTTTAACTGCTTAAAGACCAAAATTCAATTTAGTTAAATGTCTTGCCAACAATTCCCCCCCCACACACACTTACTTTCCTTGTGTAGTTAGAGTTAATGCGATGGCCACAACACAACTTCCGAATCTGTCTGATTTCAATTCTCACTCCATTTAAGGATGATAAATGGCCATCTCCCCCCCCCCATTCACATCACGCATGACAGACCCGAACAAAGCATGGTCGTGATAGACAGTCATAATCGTAATATGTTCTCTAGTCATCTGCCGTTGACCTACCCTTTCATAGAGAAGCCGCTCGTTCATGATGTTTTTATGGTGCTGTCATGGGTGTGTCGTGAGTCGCGCGACTTTTGTCACCACACAGTAAGGAAAGTGTAGTTAGATGAACCTGACACTATCGACTTACTCTATAAGTGCTGCTTCTATTGCTTGCTTCGGTTCCCCAACAATACACTACAAATCATCTATCTCTCTAACCGTGAACATCTGGCACTGCAATTAGAAGTTTAGTAAACACTCCAGAGTTAATTTGTTAATGTCTCTGTTTCTAAGCGGGAAAAAAAAGAATTTTTGTAATAAATCAGTTTCATTACGAACACAGGTTTAAAATTATCTATACGTTTCTTATATTTCGTTATTAATATTTCTTAAAATCCTTTCACTTACTGCAAAATCTTAATCAGAGAAAACTGTATATCCCCTACAGTTTTGTTTTATTTAATGAACAGAACAAAACTATCTTTCCCATCTTAACAAAACTTGTTATGTACACACGAATATAGTACACACTAACGTTGAAAATAAACCATTAGAAATTTTTTGTTATAGAAAAGTTATTAATAATATAAATAGGTGTTTTAGATAATAGGAGTGTACTTATTTAAATTTTAAAAAATCATGGCTTTATAAAAATATAAACATACCTGTAATATTTTATAGAAATAAATATATTCTTTAGCATTACTTTAATTTCAGTATACGAACGTTATTCACTTACAGTCTCCTTTATTTGTCATTTGTTTCTATGTAATATTCTGAATTAATCCCATCCATTGTTCTCTTCCTCTCATTTGTATATACTGTATAATGCGATTAAAATTAACCTAATGCTGATTGCAATGATTTTTTTTTATTCAAATTGCTATTGATTGTATCTTAAAACCGATCCTTTGGATTGGATCGGTTTTAAGATACAACCCGCAGATTGTACGGTAAGTACGTTAACCATTCAGTCAACCAAACCATCGGTTAAAGCATTTACTGACACTAAAATCTAACTCATTTTCATTTACCCACCAGAATATCGGATATGTTTAATTATTGAGTGAGCGTTCTCCTCTTTCTCTAAATCTTTCCGTAGTCATTAGCCATCTATCCTCCTTTGGGTGGTCCAGATCATAACCTAACATGGTATCAGTTTCTTCTTCAATAGGTCGTCTATTATATTATAATTCATTCCTCCTTGGTCGCTATTGTTATCTTAAATGTGATACTTTTCTTCGCTATTTCTCTTAGACTCTTCATGATTGGAATTGTCGTTTTTAAATATAGTATTGTTGAAGCTTACAATGAAACAATAAGAAGGAAGTTTTGATTTAGCGTTTTATGTTTAGTATTCTCGACTTTTCTTGGTTTTCTAGCGAATGTAATACTGTTCAACATAAAGATAAATAATATCATAATCAGCATGCGTCCGAATCCTCAGCTTCCCGCTTTATCCATAAAACTTTTAGAAGCTCTCTAAAACCGATTTTCAAACTAGCAATTTGAAAATTTGGCTGCTGAAAGATCCAAATTCGCTTCCCCTTCATAGTGCCAGAGTAACCTTTACTGTATTTTTTTTTTTTTAAAATCTCGCAAAATCTCGCGAAGTCTGCATTTTACAGCTTCATATACTGGTCTCAGTTTTAGCGGCTTGGCTTACGTAATACAACCAGCCAACGAATCAACGTCCATTGCCCTTTTATTCAATCTCTTTTTCTCTCCGCATTATCTAAACACGGCTAACCACCTGGCATCTCTGTTTTCTTTCAGATCTTGTGCCAGTGATCGCAACAAATCCCATCATAAACGCATGCGAGGAAAGATTGTAGCTTATTCGCTATCCAAGGACTATGCGTTGTTTTTCTTTTCCCGTCAGGCGATAGATTTTGCTTCTAAAGTCATATTCTGTAAAAATTCAAACTTTAATCAGCACGGATTTGTATAAAAATATGATCTGTACGAGGATATGAGAATTTTTTTATAAGTTTGGGAATATTGTAAGTCTACGAAGCAGAATCAAAAACACTTCCCAATGTTAGGCCGTACGAAATCGATTAACGGAGATTATTTGCAAGAATATCAGCGAACTTATTGATAGAATACGGCGAATAATATCTTCGGATTGTCGTGTGAGTACATGGAAGATAATTAAAAGCGGTCCAAACGGACTGACTGGTGAATGAATGGGGATGTGTAAGCGGAAGTCTGAATGAATAAATGAATGAATAAATATACAGTTGGAGTTTACGAATTAATTATCCTGACAGTTGGAATGGTTAGGGGTCATTGTTTCCATTAGGAAAGTTTCCTTCAATCATACTTTAGCAGCTTTAAACACCATTAAAATAAACTAAAGTAAATAAGAAAGATATGAAGACTGTCTGTTCCAAAATAACTTACATTAATTCGAGCAGGATTCAGATTAATTAATCGATCCTAACCGTTAAAATAATTCTGGAAAAGTTCCATCTAAAGCATCGCAGAGGATTGTGGGAACATCTACACTACTACTGCGCTTACTGTTAAATAAAACCTAGACTGGTTAGCCAAGTAAATTAGCATATTCGCTTTCCATGCAACAGGCTAAGGTTCGAATTACGCCGTAGGGTATTAATATTTGCGAATGTGTTTAGGTAGTATATGAATAAATGTCATTGCTCTGTACGTGACTACTACCCTGGTTATTGCCTGCAGGGGCTTGAAAAGCTTCATGTTTGATTTCTAGAGCCACTAATTCCTGGATTACCTAACATTTAGTCGATCAACGGTACTCACGTATGTACTTTACACCCTTTCGGATGGTAGAATTCACATAAAAGTCGTGTATCATCAACAATACAGACACTAATAAACAATAAAAATTGCGTACTTCGATAGTAGTTTTAAATTTTGCAGGTATTTTCGTTTTCACAATTCCACTTAGTGAAAAACAGTTCACATAAAATGGCGATATTGAACAAGTATTGATTATATTAAATACATAATCTTCACTTAAATAAATATACTATATCCTTTCCATCGGCAGTAATTTCCAAACGAGTATGACTGCATTCCAAAAAAAAAAAAAAACACTGATCTGGTGAATGCCCTGAAACAGCCTAATTTAGGCCGATGTGAATAAATATTTTATTTTCTACTACAAAGTATAAATATGAAGGCCAAACTAAAATAATAATCCATCTTATCGACTACTACACTGCTGTAGTCCTTTCCTTATAAGGACTGGCTTAAAGAGGCGAAGCAAGAATGTTTTTCATCTTCCCTGTTATCTGTAGAGGACAGTGTAGGGATAAGGTGTTAATGAGCTATTAAAGCTCTGATCATGGCAAGAGGGTAACAGCAATAGCCGAGTCTCAGTTAGAACTTCATTGGCTACAGCATTGCCATCCATTACCCTCCAAGGGTAATAAGGACTGGCTTAAAGGGGCGAAGCAAGAATGCTTTTTATCTTCCCCGTTATCTGTAGAGGACAGTGTAGGGATAAGGTGTTATTGAGCTGTTAAAGCTCTGATCATGGCAGGAGGGTAACAGCAATAGCCGAGCCTCAGTTAGAACTTCATTGGCATCCATTACCCTACAAGGGTATTGGATTGAATGAATCAATCCAAGCCTACCACAAGTACATAAATTTTCTTTTTGTTCTTAAAAGAACTGGGCGATGGACTGAGTCCTTGACTCCTTATCCCGTCATCTGAATGAAGTAAATCTGTGTGGATGGAGTGTTATTGAGCTAAAAAGCTCTAGTCATGGCTTGGTAACGGCAATAGCTGAGCCTCACTTCATTGGCTACAGCATTGCCATTTGTTGCCCTGGAAGTCCTAAAAAGGACTTTCAGAGACCATCTGAAATTCCAATTTTCTTTTTGGCTTATGAATTTTAATTTCATACATAATCGATTCAAATTTTATGGAGGTGTGGGAAGTATATAATTTAATATTTGAATTTATTACATTACTATATATTTTATCAGAAAAATATACACATATTTCGAAAAGTAATGTTTTAGAAATTAGTTTTTAATAATAAGTTATTGCTCTGTAGCGTTAACAGTTTAATTACCGATCAGACAAATCTAAATATCAGGAAGATTTTCAATCGAGTGCAACATATAAATTTACCAGAGAGGGGGGCTGCCTCTAGAATAATTAGAAGATAATCCGGAGTCGTCAGCAGCACTAAATTAATCTCCAAAGAGCCAATTAAACTTTTAAGCATTGTTGAATTGAAATAAATGGTGTTTGGTCCGAAATTTGTGTACCTTTTTGACAGATATTTTGTATAATTACTGAGACTCGACAACATAAGCTGGTTCTATTCATGTATTTATTTTCGAATATTTGTTGACCGAGTGTACATATTTTCTTCCCATGCTTCGGAATGCATATTTTACTCGCACATCTTGGAATGTTAAGTAGTTGTCGGTATAATCTGAGACTGGATCACAATATACATTAGACAGCGCACCAACTACATTATCTAATTTAAAGTCTCGTGCCTGCTAGTCTTTTTCTTTTTTTCACAACATTCCCTTTTCGCTTACCAATGCCACTACTTAGCCCTTAACGATCTGGAGAAAAAAAAAAGATAATTTCAGATGTTTTTTTTTTAATGTCATTGCACTTTGTTATCGATCTATGCCAGTGACAAGTGTGATTGTAATGGCGGTCTTATTCTCTGGAATAATTTCCTCTTCACCACCACTACCAGTGGGGTTGGCAGCCTCGCGAGGACCGCAGCTTATAATAAGGAGATTATGGAAGAAGCCTCGGGATGAAAACACATACAGTTGGGACATTGCGGCTTTTTTCTAACCACTTGGAAGGCCTGGAAAACCGAGGATATTTGGCGTGACAGCCGGGGGAGGGTTAAGTGTAATAAATATGACAGCTTTTTATTGTCCCAAAAAGTTTATGATGTGATATGGAAGGACTGTGAATGGAGTAAAACGCTAATGGTTGGTATTGATGGCTCGCCGCTAGTGGGAGCTACGAGAATGCTTAAAAAAAAATAAAATAAAATAAAAAGTTCAAATATTTTAATGAACGGAAGCATCTTTTTTCTTTTATTTTCTTTATTTATTTTTGTTTCTCTTTAAATCATAACTGGGATGAATTGTAATTATTTTGTTTTCCCACAGAGTTTTATAATATTAGGGGTGGGGGGGGGGGGAATAATAAATGGTTGTTTATTCAGAGTAATCATTCCATCATGAATTAATTTGCTTCCTTCCTTTAAGGATTTATCCTTACGACTTTAAAATAATGAAAATGACTTTTTATAAATCTATGTATTTAGTTAAGGATGTTAGTCTGCTGTGCGGAAAAGGTACGTGCGCAGGAGTGGACTCAATCGCCATTGCATCCTTTTCATATCAATACGTTTTATTCTATTTTTGCTTCCCTAACCATATTGGAAGTGCTCGCATTATACTTTTGGAACTCTTTAATCCTCTATCGGGTCATCTTCGATGTCTTAAATCGTTCGTAGAGTTATGGGTGAGTTAGTTTTGTAAACTTATGTCATAATAGAGTTCACAGTGAAAAAAAAAAGCGATGTGTCTTTTATAATAGCAGGGCCCTGGCACCAATAGGCCCTTGACATTTAGGAAATCGTTGTGCGAAGTTGTATCATTTGTCTTATAGGGATTGTTAGATAGCTTAAAGGTCTTCACTCTTCTCTCCATGGTGCCAGAAATGACAGATAAGTAGTCTGCCGTCTCATACAAAATCTTAACAGCCTACAGAAAAGAGATGAAAGCTATTGGTAGAGGCCACTAAAGACTTTTGCTGTTTCTCAGATAGATGTGTGGGATATTAGAGCTAATGATTTGGTGTACTTGCCAGGAAAGCATTGGCTACACACACACACACACACACACACACACACACACACACACACACGTCTGGTAGGAACTAAAGTTCGCTGTGAAAATAACGACTGGACGAAAATACACAATGAGAGAAAAGAAACATTGAAAAGGAAGCTAGAGAACGGAAGGAAAAATGAAAACATAAAATGGATGCGCTAATGTTTAGCGTACGTTATTTGCAGTTTGTTGATAAAGGAGTAGATTTTTTTTACCAG